>NW_027256882.1:118863393-119518393 GCF_029215685.1 Pituophis catenifer annectens
GAAAGAGTGTTACAAGGGCCATTCTTGGTAAGCATATTTCCTTTCATTTTATTGGTAAAACTTCATGCTACATTTTGAACTAAGTATTTTAAAAGGTATGAGGATAATTTTTTGAGATATTTCCTCTTTGTCAAAATTTCCTATTTGTAGTTGTGTTGCACTATATTGGGAGAGAGCTCAGTAGCAAAAAAAAAAAAAAGGCAATGTATATAAAATAAAATAGCAATAGCAATAGCACTTAGACTTATATACTGCTCCATATACAGCACTTTCTAAGCAGTTTACAATTTCAGGGTCCTCATTTTATTGACCTTGGAAGGATGGAAGCATAAAAAATGCTCCGCATACATAAAGGTTATTTGGTGAAAAGAATTTAATTATGTGAGTAGTCTTATGGTTTCAGAAGCCTCCCTGTTTTTGTGCTTCTTCTTTTTTTTTTAATACAAAAACCTGGCTTCTCATCAAAAGCATAACCCCCAAAGAAAGAAGCTTTGTTGCTGCTATTTTAATGTGTCCTCTATTATAAAATCCTTACTAGGTGTAATAATAACATAAGATTAATTAACTGACAGTTGCTTTTTGTGAGTTTGCTATAGCAGATGTTGCAAACAAACAAACAAACGAAGAAGAGGATTTTCCTAAACGAGAAGACATAATTGGCAGCTCTGCTTGGCAACTATCAGTAACATCTTCTCTTCTTTAGCAAAGCAATGGCCCTGTAGCGAAGAGTGAAAGATAAAGCTTCTGAAAGTAGTTAACCTGATGGGAACATGTGTAATGATGTGGATTTAAAAGTATATATTTTCATGATTTCCTAAGCTTAAATTCAAGGCACTTAACACTCTATACAGCTTAGGGCCTGGATAACTCTGAAATTGCCTTCTCCAATTTAATCTGCTCATCAGATTGTTTTGAGTAGACAGCATGCTTATAGTATCATAGAGCTGGAAGGCACCTTGGATGTATTCTAGTCCAAGCCCTGTCCAACCTAGGAGACCTTATTGCATCCCAGGCAAATGGCTATTGAATACCTCCAGCCATGGAGCACCTAGGAGCAAGACCAGGAGGCAAGCTGTTCCATTAATTAATTGTTCTTACATTGCAAAGTTCCCCTTAGTTCCAGATTGGATCTTTGTTTAACAATTTTCCATTCATTGCTTTTTGTCCTGCTCTCAGGTGCTTTGGAAAATAAGTTAACCCCCTCCTTCCTGTGATAGCTACTCAAGTACTGGAAGCCAGCTATTATGTCACTTCAATCCTTCCCTTCCCTTCCCTTCCCTTCCCTTCCCTTCCCTTCCCTTCCCTTCCCTTCCCTTCCCTTCCCTTCCCTTCCCTTCCCTTCCCTTCCCCTCTTCTCTTCTCTTCTCTTCTCTTCTCTTCTCTTCTCTTCTCTTCTCTTCTCTTCTCTTCTGTTCTCTTCTCTTCTCTTGTCTTCATACCTAATTCCCTTTACTGTTCATCAAACTATTTAGCCTCTAGACCCTTATCATCTCTGTAGTTTTTCTAGGGCCTCATCATCTTTTTTACACTGTGGTGACTAGAACTGGGCATGTTATTCCAAATGTAGCTTTACATAGAATGGTACTTTTACTTTTTGTGATCTTGAAGCTATCCCTCTGTTGATGCAGCCTAGGACTGTGTTGGCTTTTTTGGAGCTGCAGCACACTGCTGGCTCATATTTAAGTGATGGACTACTGTGACACCTAAATCCCTATCACAGATACTACTGCTGAGCCAAGTACCATTTGATTATTTTTCCTGCCTAAATGCAGAACCACTGAACTGCATCTTGTTGGACAGGAACCAACACTCAAGTCTGTCAGGATCCTTCTGAATCTTGAATCTATCTTTCAAAGTGTTGACAATTTTCTCCAGGTTGGTATCATCTGCTATTTTGATGGGTTCTGCCTCTGTCCCCTCATCTAGACCATTTATGAAGATGTTGAAGAGCACAGGGCTCAAGGCAAAACCTTGAGGTACCCCACTGCATGTATGTGCAAAAGGCTCCAAATCTAAAGGAATGTCTTTTGCTGCGACTCCATGCTTAAACCTTCCTAGTGATAGTTCTGTCTTTAGACAGTCTCTCTCTTGATATTTAGACTGCACCATCCCTCTTACATGTTCAAAAAGCCATAAAAACCTGGCTCCCCAGAGACCAGGAGTGAAATCCAGCAGGTTCAAACAGGTTCTGGAGAACCGGTAGTGGAAATTTTAAGTAGTTCAGAGAACCGGCAAATACCACCTCTGGCTGGCCCCAGAGTTGGGTGGGAATGGAGATTTTGCAATATCCTTCCCCTTCCACGCCCACCAAGCCACGCCCACAGAACCGGTAGGGAAAATTTTCGGATTTCACCCCTGCCAGAGACCATGATGTGCTTCTTAATGATTAGGTAGAAGGATAAACAAATGGAGCTATCAGGGTACACATACAAATGTACACCCATATTCACATATCTCATTCTTTGAGACTGTTAGACAACATATCTTAGAGAGGTAGTTGTGTTTCTATATTGCATCAAGCAAAGAATCCTATTTCAAATTTAAGACTTAAGAAGTATATGAACCTATAAACTTCTGTAAGCTTCAATTTGCTTTGTGATATTTACATAGAAAACAGCAGTTTAGAAAATAATTTTCCCAGTTCAGACAGTAATTGTTAGATTTGCTCAATAGCATGTGTTATGTAACTCATTCTGAAAACTATATAGATAAAGCAGTAATATAAAGGAAACAAGTTTTCAGATGTTTTCTTATTCAGGAAAGTAAATTATTCAGGCAGAAGAAGGATCAATGTACATGAAGAAGAAGGCGAAGAAAAGAACTGAGCTTTTGACAAAGACAATCACCTTCATGTTTAAAGATGTAAATTCAGAAAGCTTCATGCTGAGGTTGTGCGGTGCTTTTGATTAAATCTCTGAAAGGTGTTTCAGATTATGTAAAACCACAAATGTAGTGCCTGCCTCCAGTGGTGGGCTGCAAATTTTTAAACAACTGGTTCTCTGCCTTAATGACTGGGTGGGTGGGCGTGGCTGGGTGAGTGTGGCCAACTTGATGTCACGTCGAAGGGTGCTTCGCCTCACCCACTGTCTCATGACCATGGGGATGCTGCAATGGTCGTAAGTGTGAAAAACGGTCATAAGTCCCTTTTTTCAGTGCCCTTGTAACTTTGAATGGACACTAAATGAACTGTTGTAAATCAAGGATTACCTGTACAAAAATACAAAAAGCTTCTTTGCTTGCAAAAAACTGCCCTAAATACCAGTCATTAGATTAGAAATGGGGGAATATACACTGAAGATCAATGAGTCACAGCTGTCATGGAAAGCTAAACCATTCTGTCTGAATACCTTCCTTTTCCTCAGCAATACCTGCAACCCGAGTTACAAATCAGGCAGGTTACCAGAGGAATTAAAATAGTTAAAATACAAGGATAACTATCAGCAGCCAAGTTACTCTTGCTCATAAAGTGAAACCCTTTAGCAGAGAGGTCATTTAAGCTCTCCAGAAAGTGGGTGGGCATATTTGGGCTACAAAGTGCCAAGCTAAAGAAACAAATTAACATCTTGAGCGAGGGCTAATCCCATTCTGCCTTTGTTCAGATCTTGCTGCAGGAAATGTTTGCCTATGAATAGAGCTATCTATCTCTTTATCTCTTAAGGGCTGACATCTTCTGTGGGCTATTAAGGAAGGTGGGGGCTGCTTTCTCCCTCTAAGAAAACATGTTTCTCTATTTCTCATTCAGGGAAATATATTCTTCCTTTTTAATATTTCTCAAAATATTTCATTCTTCTAGGAGAGGGGTGGGTGCTAACTTTCTACAATTGGTGCCATGTTACTATGCCATATTATCATGAGAGCGAACTGTAACAAATTGGAAGGAGGATCCACTTATTATCAGTGAGCAATCATGTGCCTTGCCCACTCTGAAGCAATCCAAGAGACTCCTGTCCCAAAGGTGCTTTTTCAAGAGGCAACTGGACTTTCTGGAAACCAAGAAAGTCCAGTTGCATCTTGAAAAAAGTACCTTTGGGACAACCATGACCTGAGGGAATCACCATAGACAAGAGACTCCTGTGCTCAGTGAACTGACAAAGCATAGTTTCCCACCCAGGAGAAGCAATCATTAGATCCATTTGCACCACTTAAAGATACCAGCTGGTCTCACTCATCTCACAAGATACCCTTAGGTAATCATCCAGATTTAAGGAAAGATCACATGCCCCCAGAAAGGCAGTAAAAAAATCAGACAGAATGCCAAGCTTGCATCCTGCCTCTCAGACATTTCTTCTATGGCTATGCCAACCCTTCTGTAAATAGCTGTTCCAGCCGTGTTGGAAGTATACTCCAAAAAGCTTAAAACAACCCATTAACAATCTTTAAGAAAGGCAAGCCCCAGGAATAAAAGTACCACAAAAAACTCCTGAGTGGGGGACGACTCCTGAGAAACTCAGTCTACAGACAGAAAGTCTGGGCATAAGGCTTGCAATGTAACAAGCTTAACCCAGAGGCAGTTTCTGAAAACACTTAAAGCAGCAGGGCAATTAAGATCAGGATTAGGCTAGAAATACAGGCATACCAGAATTTTTCTCTCCTGCCTCCCTTGCAGGATTAGCCCTGTAAAGTGGGAAAAGTTTTCTTCCAACAATTAGTTCTCCGAACTGCTCAGAAAATTAACATCCAGTTTGGGAGAACCAGTGCGAACTGGTAGCAGTCCACCTCCGCCTGCCTCCAACATTTTAAGACAGCGTGTGATCCCTGAGAAATGTATAAATGTTGTAAAGGGTTACAGACAATTATAGTTGTCCTCTTGCACACTCCAAAGCAACTATCAGAGGCTGAATTCAAAGTATTGCATAGCCCTCCTTCTTATTGATAACACATACATTAATCTATGTATAGATTCTAATTCATGTTGTATTTTCGGCCCCATTCAAGAAAGGTTTTTTTGAATTTCCTCCTTCCAAATAAGTATGGTGTATTTTTAATCTTTGGTTAAACCTAAGGTTGTTCTATCACAGGGGTGTCAAACTCAAGGCCCGGAGGCCGGATCTGGTCCATGGGGTGCTTAGATTTGGCCCATGGGGCTGCTCTGGGAACAGCAAAGGACTGGCCCATGGTGCCTCTGCCAGGGAAAATGGAGCTCAGGAGCCCATATTCACTGGCAGAGCACTTGGGCAACCACAGGCACCCCCGACACTAATGACGTTGAGCTGGCCACGCCCACCCTGGCCACGCCCACCCTGCCCCCCCAAGGTCAAACACAACCCTGATGCAGCCCTCAATGAAATTGAGTTTGACACTCCTATTCTATCAGTTTGGGATTAACTTGACGACTTCATCATGCTTATAGCCGCTAATGTCTCTTATATGGACATTAAGTTTGACCTAGATCATATTTTAATGACTTTGTATTTAATTTAATTTAATACTTTTAGCTAGTTTTTCCTTTAGGTTTTTACTCACCAGATATTTTTTTCAAACTTGTTGCTTAGGAGACCTATTTTAGTTTGAAATTAACTATTAACTATAAATCCAAAAATATTTAAAAAGTAAGGTTAGATGAACCTGATGTTCTTAAGGGCCCCATTGTTGTTGAGGGCTTCCAACGTCTCCTGGACCTCAGACCTGCTGGTCAATTGCTCTCCTACAGTCTCTTCATTAGAAGCAGCCATCTGCTTCATTATAACATTCCTGCTTTTTTGTTTTTAAAGTATACAAATCTTTACCTGAGGATTTTCATTTTAAATCTTCATATTGTTAAGTTTAAAACTCTTCTGATCATAGTCACCATGCTTCAGCTTAATATATTGTCCAGTGCTTAGGAGGTACATGTTAGTAATTCACAAACTAGATAATTGAGCTAAAATGTCTTCTAGCAATAGATTTCTTTTGAAATATTTAATATTCCCTTTCTGTAGAAGGAAGGATAAGAGGATCATCTGAGCAGTAGGTTTTTGAATTTCCTTCATAGCAATCTAGGCATAAGAAAAATCTCTACATTCAAAGATAAATATTTTTGCATGCAAGTTGCTAGAAATAATCCATGGATTCGCTATAGCATGTTCAACCTGAAAAAATTCTATAGTCATTTGTATGACCTTGCTACAGCCTAAAAGATAAAAAAAGTTATTTTGTTATTTATAGTGTATGATAGCCTTCAATGTTTTTACCTAGTATGATAATTCTTGTTTATAAAGTATACATGAGCCACATGCCCAGATTAATATATCTACTATGATTTTTGCCAAGAAAAAAAAATAGGACAAGTCATCATGTCATTCTAAGAATCTTTTAGTAATCTCAGTCATTATATGCTGATTGTCTGGATTATGCATAAAACACTTTGTGTGTGTGTGCATTTAAGTTACAACAGACTCTGGAAACTGCTTAGATAAGACTGCAGTTTTCTTGAGAAGATTACAAAAATAGTTTGCTTCCTAGGGATGAGAGAAACTGACTGTCCCAAAGTCACACAGCTGTGCATAAACTGGGACTAGAATTCATTATCTGCCAGTTTTAGCCTGGCACCTTAACCACTATACCAAACTGGCAGTTAAGACACTATGGTTGGGGTTAATTCTATTTTTCTTTCAATGACTGCTACCAAAAATTGTGGTGGGAGCTGCTTGCTTGAATATAGAACCCATTGTTTGCAATGAGGGTTTTTTTTCCCCCTGGAAAGTAAGCAACTGGAAGTAAGCACTGGTTTCTGACAAAAAACATCTATCAACTCATGATAGATTGCTTAGCAAATTTCCAATGAACCTACTGGACAACCTAGATTCAAAGTTCCAATGGTTGCTCCTCTCCCCTCCATCTGCCCCCCCCCCGCAGTCAACATGAGTGCACTTTGGATCGGGGTGGGTTCCAATTTTTTTTACTACCAGTTCTGTGGGCGTGGCTTATTTGGTGGGTGTGACTTGGTGGTCATGTGACTGAGTGGGCGTGGCCAACTCAAAGTCACGGCAAGGTGGGGCGGCACCTTGCTGTGAGTGACATTTATTTATTTTATTTATTTTATATTGGATTTCTATACCGCCCTTCTCCCTGAGGACTCAGGGCGGTGTACAGCCAGATTAAGAAACATGCAGAACAAATATTAAAAACAATTAAAAGATATATAAATTTGGCCCAATTAAAACTCATTACCAATTAAAAACGTTTAAAACATCAAGTTGGCCACGCCCACTCAGTCACATGACCGATGCTGCAGAGACAGAGCGATTTCCTGTGTACCTTCCCCTGACCCTTGGGCTGATAAAATAAAAGCCTGCCTGCCTAGCAGCCCAAACTGGAAAATGAGGGGGGGGAGACGCTTCATGTCTAGAAAAACAGCCTTTCTTTTAATTGCCTCATCAAACCACAAACTCCTCCGATCAGGGCTTCGGTCTCTGAGTAACGGGTCGGACAAAGAGTGGGGAAGTGACTAAAGGGGGATAGAGGGACAAAGCCCCCTTAACGTGGATGCACATAAAAAAGGGTGGAATTTTGACAAACTTCTCCCCCAAGACCAAGAAAAGATTCATTTCCCACTCGCCCTCCCCCCCCCCACAACATTTCCAAGAGCCTCCAACATTGCAGCAGCTGCTGCTCCTTGCCTCTCCTGTCCCAGAAGTGGAACCAGGCACCGTTTCCTCCCACAAGTCATTGTTGGAGCATCAGAGATCTAAGGAAAAGTCTTCCAGCTCTTCACAATCAACTTTAAGAGAGGTGAGAAGCCAATGCAAAAGAAGCGGCAGCGGAGCCGACAGGGGGGGGGGTGTGCGTGTTTGTGTGTGTGTGTTTGTCCTTCTGTGGTCCTCTCCCGGGGGACAGCCAGGGCTTCACCGCCTCCTCTTTCGTTCAGAGGGGCTGCCTCCAAGTCCTTGCGAAGGGATAAACACACACCCACACACCCACACACACACACCCTGCCCTGTCACTTCCACTGCTGCTTCTTTTGCATTGGCTTCTCACCTTTCTTAAAGTTGATCATGAAGAGCTGGAAGACATTTCCTTAGATCTCTGACGTTGCACAATGACTTGGGGGAGATCTAAGGAAACGTCTTCCAGCTCTTCACGATCAACTTTAAGAGAAGCGAGAAGCCAACACAAAAGAAGTGGCAGTGGAGGCAACAGGGCAGGGCGTGTGTGTGTGTGAGTGACAGACAGAGAGAAAGAGAGACATCCAGCCACCTTCCCCAGCACCGCCACTGCTCCTGCCCCTCTCACCTCCAGCACAGCGGCTCCGTCTCCCTGAAGGGCCGCCTGCCCACCCACTGGCCGGGCTGCAAGGCAGGCAAGCATGGTAGGGTCATGGGGACAGGAGCTAGCTAGCCGAGCGGCCCCGACATGCTTGCCTGCCTTCCCAATGGTCCCCATGGCCAGGCCCTCTTGCTTACCTTCCTCCCCCACCACCGCTTCTTTTTTCGGCTGCTTACCTTCCATGGCGGCTGGTCCAGAGTCGGGAAGGCAAGCTAACCTGAGTTTTTGGCAGCCCCCAGCCAGCCGCCACTGCTGGAAAGTGGCTGGCCAGATAGCCTCTGAAAAGGCTTTTTTGCCAGGGACTTTCTCCACTGGCTGCCAAAAAGCATCTGCTGTTGTCGCCATGTTCTTTGAGCATGCACATTCCATTGGACTTGCAAGGATGTGCATGTGCAAAGAACATGACGGTGATGAACATGGCAGCCGCGGAACTGGTTCGGGGGCGTGGCCAGGCAGGAATTACTACCGGTTCTCTGAACGATGAGAGATTTTTACTACCGGTGCGAACTGGGAGCAACCCACCACTGCTTTGGATGTTCAGAAACTTGGTCACATGACTACATTTTACAATAGTTTTGCTGACAATCCGCATTTACTTCCAGTTTTCAGCAAAACTGTGATCATAGCGAATCATTGGTTTGTTTAATAATCATGACATTTGCTTAACAACTGCAGTTTTTGCTGAATGACCATGGATTTGCTTAACAAGCATAGTTTATTTGCTCACCGACTGACACAATAAAGGACTTAAAATTGGGTTGGTCACTTAACCAATCTGCTTTATGATAGCAATAGGACTTAAACTTATATACTGCTTCATAATGCTTTACAGCCCTCTCAAAGCGGTTTACAGTCAACATATTGCTTCCAACAATCTGGCTCCTTATTTTACCAATCTTGGAAGGATGGAAGGCTGAGTCAATCTTGAGCTGTTGAGAATCAAACTGCTGGCAGTTAGCAGAATTAGGGCAGACTCCATCATAGTCATAATTCAAGAACTATCCCTAAAGTACCAGTAAATGCAGGCTGGTTGTCAAGCAACAAAATGATCATGTGACCACAGAGGTTGGGTTTGGATGTTGGAACTTTGAATTTGGATTGTTAGTACCATTTTTGGGGGTATAACTTCAAATTATCACTAGGCAACCAGTTGCTAAGCAAGGGCTACCTGTATGTGTATGCAAAACTGGTAATCTAGAAATTTTATTTGCGGCATAACAAGTACATGATAGGCCCTGACATGACTAGGACATGATTATAAATGACACACAAGTTGTTACCTAAAAATTGTCTTGTTGTTACTTAACCTGCCCTCCCAGATTAAATATAGGGCCACTGGATGCCGCATCAATAAATGAGAAAATAACGGCCATCCACACCTTGATTGTGAATCATTCTGTAGTATGCATCAAAGAGAACTAACTGGTTGTGTTGAAGAGAAGTGAGACAAATTAAATGGATCCTTTGTTCCTGTGAAGAAAAAATAGAATTTGTATTAGCAATGTGTGCTTTAATTCTGTATAGCCTATATATTTCTCATCAAATATACGATGTGATTTTCTTGATATGTGTTGCTTCACTTCTTTTAACATTGTATACTACATTATTTTGACATCTTGCCAAATTGCTTCTCACAGAATTGCAACATGCTCAAGAATACTGATTAACAATATTCTTCTCACCACTTCTACTGTAATCAAATTCAAAATTAACGTATTCAAACAACGAGTAAAGATTTGGGATCTTTCCCATCTAAGCAATAATTCTTCATTTCAAATAATGAGTCTAAAATGTTTTCCCCTAAGGATTATCCCACTATCTCTTTATTTTTTATCTCCTACAAGTTCTAAAACCATTATGCTAGTACAGTTGAGTATGTTAACTGTGTTCACATTTGATTTGTCTTTGATTTATGTTCTATATAAGAATTATGTGACTTTGCTTTTGGCTCTTCTGGGTTCAAGAAATCAGTAACTTCCTGTAACCTCTAGATTGGAAATAGGAAAACAATTATTGGAATTTCTTGGGTGAATTTTCTACTACTAGGCCTGAATGTTGTCCTTTTTGGCTCATAAAAATAGAGTCTATCAAGGCATTACCACTTCTGATCATAAATATATTTAGATCATTCATGATAAAGTGTCTTCATATATCTTCTGCTGCTTATAGAGAAAAAGATTATTCTAACACAGTTCAATTTGTCCGCAGTTCTCCCACATTATAAATGGATTTCTGATTCTGGGAAGGACAAAAAAAGTAACAAGAGTGAGGTGTGACCTCAATTTTATGTATTGATGCTTCCTTTTATAATTAAGAATATTTTTAAAAGAACCTTTTTGGCATCCCATTGTTGTGGAAGTTTGGAGATTATCTTTAATTTTCTTTAAAATTCAAAATATTAGTCAATTGTATAACTTTCATCAAAATGTAAGTGCTCAAAGAGTAAAGGATTTTTAAAAGCCTGTCTTTCACAATACAATTCTCTATGTTTTTTTAAAAAATTGTTAAATTTAATTTAAGTCCAGTTAACAGACTTCATGCTGGAATTCTATAAATAGGGGAATCAGTATCTCACAATAGAACACCAGTTAATATTCGTTTGCCGTTCAAATAACAAATAGAATTGTCCTTTACTAAGCTTTAAAGCAGAAAAGAAAATCTTCACATTATCCTATTGATAAGTCCAATGCTCACTGAGATAGCTTCTCCTATATAACTCCTTTGTTGTATTTCAAACTCTAATAAATGGGTGATGATGCCAGGAATACAAAGTGAGTGGTTATCTTATTAAGTAAAACTCGCAAGCTGCTTTTTCTTTTTTTTTGCCAGAATTAAAAAAACAAATGTGAGCATCCAATGCTTGGCAATAAAGCAGCTATCTGTCACGCTTAATATTTTAATGAAGGTGAAGGAAGGTGGACAATAATGAAAGAGTCAAGTAGCAGTTAAAATATTAAGAATTGTAGCAAATAGGAGCCTACAAAATTACATATTGCAGATAATGGTATAGACATTGACTAATCATACAAGTTATATATGACTTCAGAAGGGAAGTAGAGTCTGGAAGCCTCTGAATAGCAATGCAAAAATTACACAGAGATTTCCATGATCTACCAATGACAAATAGGATGCTGAATTCAATCAGGGGTGACGAACAATCCAAAAATAAGGGAGGGGGTATATTGAGGTAGTTGTAGTGATACCATCTTATTGATTTATATTTTTTCTTGGAGTTCAACATAAAAGTCTCTCTTCATTTCAATTCCATGCTAACTTTGTACACTATATTGACCAAGCATGAAAACATAGTAATGTAACTACACTTCATGTTTCAACTAAATGTCATAATATCATTTTCTGGTTAAACATTAACTAAACTGGACCAGAATACATCACCAAGGTCAGTGATGGGCATGCCTTGGCATGATTATGTGCTGTCTTTGCTTTATGAACCCAAATTTGTTTCTGGATAAAATTCAAGGTGTCCAGCTTCTGGGTGGCTGGCAAATTTGATCCAACAGGGTTGGTACACTATGGGTTCTTTTGATTTAGCAATTCCATCTACCAGGACAATGGATCCATGCTTTCTGAAATCCAGGTGGCTTCCACCTTAACGGCATTCTGGAGGGTCTTAAAGATCTGGATCATCTTCCAAGCTATATGCTAGGCTAGTTGCAGCCCCTTATGGTAAAGAGGTAAAGAAGTTTACTTTGCTAGTCATTGCCAACTCTAGGGGCAGTGCTCATATCCCTTTCAAGGCTAGCATTGTCTGAAAATATTTCTGCAGCTGTATGGCCAGTGTGACATCACTGAGTACTGTTACCTTCTCACCAAAGTAAATACCTATTTATCTATTCAGATTTGCATGCTTTTGAACTGCTAAGTTGGCAGGACCTTAGATGAGGATGGGAGCTCACCAGGGGTGAAATCTACTTACCTTCCCTACTTGGCAAGAGGATTTGTTTGTTAGTACCTCCACCTAATAATGAAGAAAAGAGTGCACTGTACTATCTTCATAGAGAAGACAAACTGTACAGATGTTGGTAAGCAATTACCTAGCATGATAAAAATAGCATTTTCCAGCCCTTAATATACCATTAATTCCCATTATGTTGAAGAAGTGGAAGATAAGTTTGCTCATTCAGTTATAAAACATATATTCACAGCATTCCTCAATTATGCCATAAAATATAAGAGGCTTTTAAATTCAATGCATGTTAAGTTCCAGCTTCTTTGCTATTATCTGTTGAGATTTTCAGATTTTCGTAAAGTCATTCTCAATCACTGAGTTCTATAGATTTTAATGATAGCCTACACAGCTCAGATGCCATTTAGATTTCATATGGAAATAAGCCTTTCAATATTTTTGATGACAATGTTGTGCTAGAAATATAAATGAGATCATTATAAATAGCTCCTTTAGTTTGTAGATAAAGCTGAAGCCTGGTGATGGGCAACAAGATTTTGGGAATTATTACCATAAAGACGGTAATTCATGTTACATGTAATAGTGATAACTAAACAATGATAATATAAGTAAGTGCAAAATAATACATAATCACAGTGTATGTAATGAGTTTATGGAGAAAATCAACCAATCTCTCCAGGCAGTATATGTATATCAATTATTCAAAGGGAAAAAGTGACAGAGCAATAATGCACACAAATGCTCAGAAGACCTAATGAATAGAACGTGGTTTGTCTCTCATCAGTAAATATTGAATTGCAGCCTCACTTGGTGAGTATCAGAGCAACCCAAGTCCCTTGATCCCATGTGGTCCACTGACTGATGTATGCATATGGCCTTGTAGTGCCCCTCAACCACAATTACCAGTCATCAGTGACATTGTGTCTTGCCACTGTGAGGGAAAGAGATACTTGAACATTTTCCTAGAAGTAATATTTTCCTAAGAGTAATATGGAAGTGATTTGTCATTGCTGTCATCCAGAGTTTTACTGGTTTCCCAGTCAAGTATATAAGATAGTCTGTTGATTTCCTACCCAAGTAATAACCAGCTTCCATTCTTAGTAACTTTGGGGGTTTACCCACAGCTGGAAGAAAGCTGGTAAATAAATAGACTTGTTCAAATGAACTTTCCCCAAGCTTTTTCACCTACAAACTCATGCCAAAAACAAAAACAGAAACCCCTTGTGGAAGATATGGATCTCATTCCTTCCTAATGCAGCCTTTAACCTTCCCAAAATACTAGTGTGGTTTCAGGAAGATTGTCCATCTTTGATATTATCTATGGCTGGGATGATTTCTCAACTGACATGTTAAATTGGCATCTCAGGGATCAACTTAAGTTTAATATGCTTAAGGAGAAAATATGATTTATATGTATTGACAAACTACTCACTGAGTGAGTAAATAGGGAGATCTAACAGGAGTTTGGCATGGAAGATTATCTGAGGAAAGGAGAGAGAGAGAGGAAGGGAGGAAGGGAAATAGAAGAACTAGAATGCAGAAAGGATAGTGAACCTTCTGTTGGGAATATTATACTATAGATCCATTCATTGGATTAAGATTGGACTAGATATAGTTCCTTCCATCCCCCACATCATAATATCCTATAAATTGAGATGATGCCAGAAGTCAACATACAGTATCTACATGCTATTTACTTATTTTCAATAAAAACAAATACTGTATTTTTTGGGCTATACGACACACCGGAGTATAAGATGTACCTACCTTTTTGGGGCAGGAAAACAAGAAAAAAAATCTGCCTTTGCCCATTCGCCGCCACCCATTCACTGTGGCCAGTTTGCTGCCGCCATGGCCTGTTCATTGCGGCCCATTTGGCATGGCCCATTCACTATGGGCCGTTCACTGTGGCTCATTTACCACCAGCATGGCCCGATTGGCATGGCCTATTCGCTGCTGCCTGTTCGCCGCCGCCCATTCGCCACCGCTGATCCCCACTGTCTGGAACTGGCTGAAAATGCAACATATGAAGGCCAGAAATGGAGGCTGAAAAAAGCCGAAGGGTGGGGGCTGGTGGGTGGGCGGAGCTTCGGCAGCATTCAGTGTATAAGACGCACCACAATTTTCACCCACTTTTAGGGGGAGAAAAAGTATGTCTTGTACTCCGAAAAGTACGTTAGTTATCCAAATTGTATTCTTCAACTAAGTATATTCATCACAGATTTTAGATTATTTACAAAATAGTAATAATTTTTATGTCCAAATAAGATCTGAGATCAAACTAACAAACTAGGAAAACTCTTTGGAATTGTTTTAAATCCTTAATAATAGCTTCGTTTTTGGCTGCATGTCCAAGACAGAGGAGGACTTAGAATGGAGGACTTGGCAACATTTCAAGTCCTTGCCCAACTGTGATATATTGGAAATAATTCTTAAAAGTACCCTTACTTTTAGATGTCAATGAATAAGTGTGTTCATCAGTATCATCATTTTAAAACTATTTGTTTCCGAGCTTCGCCCACTCCTAGCACCAAATATGGTCCAGTTCTGTTCTGTTTTCAGAAATGGACATACAGCAGAGTCCCCAAATCCTTTACATAATTTCTTTTTCTCTTTTGTTAATTAGGCCATAAAAAAATAAACTGTTTGTTTGTTGTTTGTTCTATGTTCCAACTTTCCATTCTGGTGATCACTGAAGGCAGATAACAAAACAGAAAATTAAAAATTAAAAATGCAAATTATAATTAACTATAAACCGAGTGCTGGAATCATCTGCAGTTAAATGCCTGATGCAAGATCTTCATTTTACCATTTTGCTAAGGTTTTAAAAAGGGGTTGGGAGACAAATGCAACTTTCAAGGGAATGCCCTTCACAGCTAAAGTGCCATATAGAAGATCATCTCCTCTAATTCTGGGAACTTCTTGCCAATCTTAACAATCCAATAGGTTCACAATATGAAATGCAATCCTTTAGTTTGTCTTAACTCACTTAGGTCAATTCCAAAACCTTTTACCTAGTAAGTAGGGGGGAACTGATACTGATCTTCCAAAATATATGAACTGTAAAGCAGACAGCGGTCTGGCTCTATGCTTTTCACAAATTAAAACTTCTGAACACCCTTTCTGTGTAAAGATGTAAAGAGGTTACCCAGTAAGAGGCTCAGTAAAGTATGCATATGAATATAGGACTCTGTATTTCAGAAATAACTTTCCTGTGGATTGCAGTCTTTCATCTAACACTTAATTATTAAATTATGTTGAAAGATAAGACATAATTATTTCATTTTTGGTAGGATATAACCTAGCATTCTCTTAGCATAGAACCCAACTGTGTTTTGGTTGTCTAATTCACAAGATGTTTTAAAACGTATCACTGGTGGAATGGGCACCCTTTTTATAGACCTTCCTCCTGCAGAAAATCCAGTGTTATGATTCAGAGCTCCTTTTCTAGCAACCAACTAACTAATTCTAAAATAATGTCTACCACCAAGTTTGGCTAGCAGCATGCTTTGGATCAAAATTTGCTAATGTTTTATATCATTGGGTATATAATCCTGGTTTTACACCTGTTGTAGCACGGGAATAACGAGAGGCACAAGCAGGCTAGTAACAACAGCTCTTTAATTCAGGATGAGACTTCAGCAAAGGAACCCAGGCAACAGCCCTCTTTATATACTTTTCAGGGGCGACCAAGAACCAATCAGAATTCACTGTACATTTGAATTTCCTGCACAAAATGGATACATACATAACACCCCTCGACTCCCAGAAGGCACTTATTCTATCTATTTACATATTTACATACAAAATCACGCAGGTGACCAGGGCGTGTCTTAATCCTGGTTGACCTGCGCAGTTCAGTTGTTGGTGAGGCGTCGAGCCGGTCAGAGGGACTTCCCGTCTCTCCCGGCTCTGCCAATGGAACCTCCTGGATTTCTCCGGAGGTGTGGTTATCTCCGGCTGGGAGTGTCGGCTCGCTGGGGCGGCGCTGGAACTCAGGGTTGCCAGATGAGTATTCCGGCTTACTCGGGCTTGAGGTAGCTGTGTCAGGAAGACCTTGAAAGTTAGGACATGAGTTTTCGTTTTGTAAACGTTTACGCAATTGATCTATATGCCTCCTCCAGATTTTACCATGCCCTATATTGACTGTATATGACTTTGGGCCGGTAATTCCTACGATGGTTCCCTCTACCCATAAGGGCCCATTGGTGTAACTTCTAGCAAAAACTGGTGTTCCTACTTGGAATTGTCTTAGTCCTCCCCCTTCCCCCTTGAAGCTATCAGGGGAGTAATTGGGATGCAGTCGGTCGAGAACGCATCTTAGCTTTCGGCCCATTAAGAGCTCAGCTGGGCTGCGGCCCGAGGTGGGGCACGGGGTGGCGTGCTGTACCGCTAAGAACTCATCTATTCTAGCCTGCCAGTCCCTGTTGTGGCCCCGCCCTCTGAGCCTGTCCCATCGGAGGAAGAAAGCTCCGAGCATGAGGAAGAGGAGTCAGCCAGGCCTCCCTCTCCAGGCCCCTCCCCTCTGGCATTGTCTCAAGTGCCGGCTGAGGGAGAGGAGACAGCTGATTCGAGTCAAAGTGATAATGACACATCATTCCTGGACGCACGCCTCCGAAGGCGTGATAAACGTTTGCAGCAGCTTGGGAGGCGTGCTAGGGATTAGAACTGAGTCACTGGACCACACCCCAGAGACCACACCCCAGAGACTATATAATAGAGAGTGGTGGTCAAGGATCTTTTGTGACGAACAAAGCAAAACCTTGGAGTCACTAAAGCCTCGTCCGGAACTGCTGGGAGGAATATTATTTCTGTTTGGACTTTCTTGAACGTTCGTATCTTATCTGTCTATTTGTGAAAATAAAGTAACTTGGCAGACGGTGTGTCTATCGCTGCCAAGTTGGAGATAAGAACTGGGTGCATTCCAAAGTGTTTCCTTAACCCTCGACTGGCTGTGTGTGTGTGTGTGGGGACGGGGACAGATCAGTCCCCTGCATCAAGCCGGGAAAGAGCTTCTTTGGCCGTTCTTACAAATCTCTCTGCAAGGCCATTAGAAGCCAGATGAAAAGGAGCGGATAATGCATGTTTTATGCCTAATTCGGCTAGGTAGCCTTCAAATTGAGTTGCCGTGAATTGGGGCCCATTGTCGGATACCAGGGTGTCCGGCAACCCGTGTGTTGCGAATAGTTTTCTGAGTACTTTGATTACGGCCTCAGAAGTGGTAGATGGCATTAGGGCAATTTCGAGCCACTTAGAATATGCATCTACAATAATAAGAAAGTTCTGGCCGTGGAACGGGCCAGCAAAATCAATGTGAATCCTCCCCCATGGCCCTTTTGGTTTTTCCCATTCACGAACGGGAGCTATGGGCGGATCTGGGCGGGACTCCTGGCAGGGCCTGCACTTCCCCACCCACTCAGTGACATCTTGGTCGAGATGTGGCCACCAAACATAACTACAAGCAAGGCCTTTCATGCGAACAATACCAGGGTGTCCCTCATGCAATATTTCCAGAACTCTGTGCCTTAACCGCGAAGGAATGACCACCCTGTCTCCCCACAACAAGCAACCCCCCAACATTGACAGTTCATTTTTCTTGTTAAAGTACAATTGAAAGTCACCACCGTCCACCTTGGTAGGTCAACCCCTCGTTACCCAGCCCATTACAGTGCGCAAAACAGAGTCTCTGCAGAAACCCTCACCACCTCATTTGAAGAAATGGGGCCCGGGGAAACAATGTCAAGCAGTAAAACCGGGGCTTCCGGGGTTGGGTTGTCCAACAATTCGGGCAAGGGGCATCGGCTGAGGGCATCAGCATGTCCTAAAGTTTTGCCCGGCCGGTGGAGCAGTCTGTACGAGTACGCGGCTAAGAAAATGGACCATCTGGTCATCCAGGGGGAAAGGGCAGCCGGGGTCGGTTTATCTCCAGCCAAAAGTCCCAAAAGAGGCTGGTGGTCCATAATAAGTTCAAAAGTGCAGCCAAACAAATACTCGTGAAACTTTTTGACCCCAGCTACAGCCGCTAGTGCCTCCCTATCTAGCTGGCTATAGTTTCTTTCAGCACTAGACAAAGTGCGAGAGTAATAGGCGATGGGCGCCTCTAACCCGTTTGGCAGTCTATGGCTTAAAACCGCGCCTACACCAAAGGGGGAAGCGTCACAGACCAATACTAGAGGTAGTTTGGAATTGTATTGGATGAGGAAACTGTCCTCAGACAAAAGTCTCTTTACTGCATTGAATGCGGCCGCTTCTCGCTTGCCCCAAACCCACGGAACGTTTTTTCCAAGGAGCCTGTGCAGAGGCTCCGCAACGGTGGCTTTGTGTTTCAGAAACATCGTATAGAAATTGAGAAGGCCCAGGAAAGCCTGCAGTTCGGATTTTGATTTGGGGGTGGGCGCGCTTTGGATGGCCCTAACTTTGCTTTCTGTGGGGTGAATGCCCATGCCGTCGATTCTGTAGCCTAAGAATTCCACTGATGAACCGCTATCTTGCATTTTGTTCGCTTGAGTTTAAGTTCCGCCTCTCTGAACCTCGTTAGGACTTGTCTAACCCTCTGGCCTAACTGAGTCTCGTCTTGGCCACTAATCAAAACGTCGTCAAAATACGGGACGACACCTGGGAGGCCTTGTAGAAGGCACTCCATTGTGCTTTGAAAGAGTCCTGGGGCGATGCTGACCCCAAACTGAAGCCTGGTGCATTTAAAGGCATCTCTGTGAGTTACTATTGTCTGTGATTCTGCCGTAGCATCATCTACTGGCAGTTGCTGGTATGCCTGCGCAAGGTCTAGTTTTGCGAATAGCTTGCCAGGCCCCAGGGAATGTAGTAGATGGTGGACTATCGGAACTGGATAGGCGCTCTGCTGCAACGCCTTGTTAATCGAACATTTATAGTCGGCGCAAATTCTAATTGAGCCATCAGATTTTACGGGCGTGACTATTGGGGTTTCCCACTTAGCGTGATCTATGGGAACTAGCACCCCTTGCTTAATGAGCTTGTCGAGCTCCGCATCAATTTTTGGCTTTAAAGCAAATGGAACTCGTCTTGCTTTCAGCCTGATTGGCGCTACGTTGGGGTCTAAATTAAAGGATATAGGGGTCCCCTCGTACTTGCCAAGAGTCTCTTCGAAAATGTCCTGAAACTCGTAGAGCAGGGTTTCTTTAAGTGATGATCTGCTGATGCTGTGAATGCCCGTGAAGCCCATGCCGAGGGCCCAGAACCATTTCATGCCCAGTAGACTTGGTAGGGGCTTGCTAACGACGGTCAGGGGCAGCTCTTTCTGGAACTCGCCGTAGGTGACCCGGAATGTGCCCACGCCTTCAACGGGAACTCAGTTTCCCTGGTAGTCAAGTAGGTGGATTTTCTGATGGGACAGCTGGTTCTTCTGAAGCTTGGGCAGGAGTGCCTTGAGTGTTGACCAGGACATGATCGATAATGTAGATCCGGTGTCGATTTCCATTTTGCATGATTTGCCATCGATTTCTACTTCATGTAGACCTTTTCCTCGTCGGTTGTGCTGGCTTGGCCGATTCTCGTGCTGTAGGTCTCCCGCTTTTGAGGTTCGCGCCATTTTCTCGCGCCATCACCTTTGATTGGCTGTTTTGAACGAGCCAGTTCTGGTTGGTCACGGTAGTCACGTTGCTTTCGACTACGTGGAAATTGGGCTGTGCAAACTTGTGCTAGGTGGCCTTTTCTATCGCAACGCCTGCAAATGGCTTCTCTGTATTTACACGAATGTCTCTCGTGATCCCCGCCACAGCTAGGGCAGTTCTCGTGGCGGTGGGTTTGTTCGCTCAATTTCTTTTCTGTATGGAAGACGTCCTCGTCCGACTCTTCCTCTGTTCTGGTTCGCACCTCTTCTCTGTTATCGGGGGCTGTTTTCGGCCCGTCTTTGCTTGGACTGGGTCGC
Organism: Pituophis catenifer annectens; assembly: GCF_029215685.1. Taxonomy (NCBI): domain Eukaryota; kingdom Metazoa; phylum Chordata; class Lepidosauria; order Squamata; family Colubridae; genus Pituophis; species Pituophis catenifer. The sequence continues at coordinate 118,883,472 of NW_027256882.1, forward strand.
TGCAGCGCTTCCGAAGCTTTCGTTGATGCCTCGTGTGCTCGGGGTTCGTCTGGCGCGCCGGCTAGCGTTAGGTCTGGCTTGGCTAGAAGACGCCTTTGTAACCGGGTATCTCGAACCCTGCAAATCAGTTGTTCAAGCAACGCGTCGTCTAAGTCTCTGTAGTCACAATGCGTTGCGGCTTTTCAAAGCGCGGCCACATAAGCACTGACCGGTTCTCCTTCCTTTTGAACTCGTTGCCGGAGTTCATAGCGCTGAACGAATTTAGATGGAACTGGAGCATAGTGGGCTCTCAGGTTGGCCTGAAGGATGTCCCAGGGAACCGTCTGGACTGGGGTTGGCTCGCAGAGGAATTCGGCCATTTCGAATACGTCTGGCCCGCAGTGGCTTAAGAACAGAGCCCTTTTTCTGTTCGCAGAGAGCCCTTGCATTTTGCTCGCTTCCAGGAAGCACTCGAACCTGGTCAGATACGATCCCCACTTCTCTCGGGTCGGGTCGAAGGGTTTTGGCGGAATGTAGGCAGACATGCTGTGTCTCCGTGTTCACTAATCACCCTGGCTGAAACTCCAAGCTCTTTTTGATTTGCCTCTTGTGGCCTCTATCCCACCTTCGTCGCCAATGTTGTAGCGCAGGAATAACGAGAGGCACAAGCAGGCTAGTAACAACAGCTCTTTAATTCAGGGTGAGACTTCAGCAAAGGAACACAGGCAACAGCCCTCTTTATATACTTTTCAGGGGCGACCAAGAACCAATCAGAATTCACTGTACATTTGAATTTCTCGCACAAAATGGATACATACATAACAACACCTTTGTTCAGTTCTTTGTATCGTGCAATGCAAGGAAGCCTCAGTGTGTTATGGCTTTGTAGAAAAGCTGGAGAGAATTCACCGTTCTTCTCGAGGGATAAATGGCCTGTCATATTTACAAAATGACTGCAATGCAATGACAGAAGCTATACCCAGTTGTGATCCTGGTAAATTGTTTTACCCTTCTCTGCAGCCATAATTTTAAAAGACATCCTATGCAGAACTATATATTCTTCTCTAAGAAGTCTACACAATGTATCATAAATAACATATGGAATGGGAGAGGTAAGTTATATGCCTATCATTTCCAAGTCATTTTAAAAACTGCCTTCAAAAATAATATGTCCTACATTAAATTTCAAGGACAAACTAAAGTTTCTATTTCCTTGGCCAAGAGCAGAATGTTATACTTGACCAATACCAGCCAATTTGCCATGTAAAGCAGAGTTACTGCTAAGTTGAAAAGCTATGTTGTTCTTGAATCTTTACTCTAGTTAGATAATTGTTATATGTGTGCACTTCAATTTTACTTACATGGAAATTTAACTTTTAAATGAAACCACCTGAGCATCTTGTTTGGACTCCAATTATAAATAGCATACTCATAGGAGAAAAGAGCCTTTGAATATTCATGGAACCAAATACCAAAAATGCATATCATATTCATTCCTGAATACAAATCAGCACAGAGCAAATATAAATCTTTATGGTATGCTTCCATTTCTTCATTCTTCCCTGTTTGGGAATAACAGGAATTAATATCGTGTTGAAAGTATTTTGCCAGTTAAATATCTAGCACTGGTTTAATATGGTTATTAATTAAATACCTCAACAGTTTATCAGTATACAGTGATAACACAAATAGGGAATGCTATTGGTATTTGCAATAATATTGTCAAGCCCCTTAACAAATTTGCTACAATATAATTTTACATCCATTGAACCCAATATCATTTGTAATTAAAAACAATAACCAAAAAAAAAGGGTTAGCTGAGAAATACTTTGAAAAACTCTCATAGGAAGACAGCACCATGGGTCTATGAAAGCTCAAAGTCTTAAAAGACTCGAGAAGCAGTTTTAAGTTTAAAAATTTTATTACCAGGCATAAGATTTTCTGAGCTGTAGCTCACTGCATCAAATGAATGGAATACCTTCACTGATATTAACACTTTCTGACTTTTACAGGTGATGATTGCAAGGATAAGCTATAAGCATCAAAAAGGTAGATTATGGAAACCAAAGGATTCAAAGAAACATGCACATGAAAACAGGCAGAAAATAGTCTTGATGGGCTGATTTGTATATTAATTTTATCCCTATGTTTGGACATGAATTATATTCCTTATATAGCCTTATATACTTATTTGTGAAATTTATAAACTAAGGGACTCTAGGGAGCATATAAAAACAACAGAGACATTCTCAGTGCAGCATTAATATTGGCTGAGTGGGATAAGTTGAATGGTAGTATTATTATTTTTGGTTGCACAGTCAACCAGATGTTTAGATTTGATTTGGCATTTTTATCCACCAATCAAGTCCTTGGGTCTCATTGCCATTATTATTATTTTAAATTTATTATAGCCACCCAGTTCCATAGACTCTACTACAACTCTTAAGTCAGTTAACAGGAACTTTTAAAAGGCAGTTCAGATGTTCCCAGTTGTATAGTTGACTCAACTATTGAGAAACAGAGATATCACTGAAATATAAAATTCCAATGTGTTCCTTCTTCGTTCTCTCTGAACCAATTGTCATTGAGGAAATAGAGCAAGGCCAATTGGAATAATTCAATTACAAAATTCGGTTTTGGTTGAAGAGGCTCCACCTCTTCCCTCTTATCTGTGTGGCCTTATGGACAGTTTGAATGAAAAGTTTATCCATTTGGGCAAACAAAATATAGCATCCTCCTGTGGGATCATTATAGATCTGAAGCTTCAAAGCCAGAATGTTTTAGTTCAAACTAACAAGAGAGGAAGGATTGCACTCTGTGCTAAAAATATCCATTTTTGTTCATAAAGTCAAATGAATGAATATAGAAGTGTTTCGGAAAGGAAACATTTCTAAATTAAAATATGTAGAGGAAGAAATAAAAAATGATGCAAATGCTTTGGTCCACTATTGTCTACCGAATGAAGAAGATATAATTTCTTCCAAAAGTGAATTGCAAATCTTTTAAAACAGGCACAAAGTCATAATAATGAGACACTTCAATTACCCCAAAATTTATCGGAAGACAACCTCTGCTAAATCAGCTTACAGAGAAAATGGGTGGCGTAAACATTTAATACATACCTGCATCCATGCATACATACGCACACACATACATACATGGTTCTTCCAAAAATTCTTCGCTTTTATGAAAGGCACAAAATGTTAGCTGTCCTTCACTTAATATCATTAATAGACAAAACTTAGGTTAAGAAGTGGAATATTAGGGATAATGGAGCAAAGTAATGATTAACTAAGTGCAAAATGATTTGATATAGAAATGGATATTCAGAAAAATGAATAGTTTCTGGAAGTAAAACCTTGGAGGCACACATGGAAAATGCTAGCTGATAACAAAGAAAAGACAAGATTACTCAACTTTTATTTTGTTTCAGTCTTACATAACAAGAATAACAAAATGTATTTCACCATAAAATTGTGAAGAATAGAATAAAGAAGCTGCATTGAAGATTGGGACTGATACAAAGGTCATCAGGGAAGGGCTCTATAAATTGAGATTACATCTCCAGGACTGGATAAATGCCATGCTAGGTGCTGAAGGGATGAGTGGAGGGATGGATGCATCCTGTATTATTTATGAGAAATCCACAGCACTAGTAAAGTACTAAATGATTGGAGAACAGCAAATGACTCTATTATGAAAAGAAGAAATTCAAAAGATACAGCAAACTATAGAACATATCTGATGTGGATACCTGAAAATCCTGAAAAAGATCATAAGCACCTCAAAAATAATATAGTAATTATCAGAATGCTGCACAGATTTGTCAAAAATAATTGTTGCTAATCTAATTGTATCTTGTTTTTGCCACCTAATTTCCTTTGTAGATTCATCATTGGCATCCTTCAGTCTCAAGAGACTATGGTATCGTGCTCTGAAAAAAGGTCCTAAAACAGCATCTAGTGTGACTAAAAAGGCCAATTCGAGAGTGGCAATCCCTTCCACATTGAGGGCAGATACATTCTCTCCCCTGCCCAGCCCCCAGATTTCGCTGGATCTGGGACTGCCTCTTTGCCTCAGTCTGCTGAACAAGTGTCTCTTTGATTTGTAGAAGGCCATGCTGCGTCTTTAGCCTCCAAGCTGAACTATCAGAGGTCAAGGTTTCCCAGTTGTTAATGTCCATTCCCAGGGCCTTTAGGTCCCTCTTGCAAATATATTTATATCACAGCTGTGGTCTCCCTCTGAGGCGCTTTCCCTGCACTCATTCTCCATACAGGAGATATTTCGGAATCCGACCATCAGCCATTCTCACAACATGCCCCAGCCTTTGTAGATTATGGGAATGATATAGACATAATATACTTAACACACCTGATAAAGCACTCTCTGTCATGCAGACAAGAAAGCTAATTAAATGTGGCCTGAATGACAGGGCAATTCTATGGATCATACTGAAAATAATCATTCTCAAAGGTGCTGAACAATGGTTCCTCATCAAACTGGGCAGAGGTATAAAATGAGAAGAGCAGCACTTACCAATGTTTTTTTATTAGTGACATTGATAAATGGTGGAAGAAATGCTTATCAGATTTGCCACACAATGACACACAATTAAATGGGGCAGGTAATATCTTAGAACAGTAATCCCCAACCTTTCTGGCACCAGGCCCTGGTTTCAGAAGAAAAATTATCTTCCATAGACTGGGGGGGGGGAGGTTTTGCACTCAACCTACCGTAAATTTTGCACATGTGCAGATGAAGCTTTACTAGCTTGCCTGCTGCTTGCACAGCCTGGTTCTTAACAGACAGGTACCGGTTCATGGCCCATAGGTTGGGGACCCCTGCCTTAGAAGATCAGACTAAAATTCAAAGCAACTTTTATAGGCTTAAGAAATACATTGACAATAACACAATGAAATGTGACAGTGACAAGTACAAACTTCTTCATTGGGGGGGGGAATCAAACGTTCAGGCGTATATTAGTTATTACATTATTACATTGCATTCATCATAGCCAGTATTAACTAATCAGATTGGGTCTCTGGAAAACAACCTCTCTTATGGTCTCAGCAGGATTTAGATTTAGCACCAATTCAATCAAATTCACAGATGTCCACCAGGCCTTCAACAGGATGGCTACTGAAAGCAGAGCAGCTTCTATGCTCATTTCCTGGAAGAACTCAGCCACTGCATCCAATTTTGGTCACCACACTATAAAAAAAGATGTTGAGACTCTAGAAAAAGTGCAGAGAAGAGCAACCAGGATGATTAGGGGACTGGAGACTAAAACATATGAAGAATGGCTACAGGAACTGGGCATGGCTAGTCTAGTGAAGAGAAGGACCAGGGGAGGCATGATAGTATGTTCCAATACTTGAGGGGCTGCCACAGAGAGGAGGGGGTCAACTTATTTTCCAAGGCACCTGAAGGCCAGACAAGGAATAATGGATGGAAAATGGACCAAGGAGAGATTCAAACAAGAAATAAGGAGAAATTTTCTGACAGTGAGAACAATCAATCAATGGAGCAGGTTACCTTCAGAACTTGTGAGAGCTTCATTACTGGAGGCTTTCAGGAAGAGATTAGACTGCCATTTGTCGGAAATGGTGTAGGGTCTCCTGCTGGGGTGGGTTGGACTAGATGACCTACAATGTTCCTTCCAACTCTGTTAATCTGTTAAAAACAAAAAAAACCTCCCATATCATTGGATCAAATTTCCAGAAAAATGTGTGTGGCAAGAGAAACTGAACAATTTTCTTAACGTTTGTTCTACTGTCAGAAGAACACTATTTGATGCAACTATATTGTCATAAAAAGATATCAGCGAGAAAGTCTCTCGGCCAGTGCTATTTCCCCCCCTAACAATTCTCATTATGCCTGATGGCAGGGAAATTGGTTTTTTTTTCCATTTCTCTTTACCATTCCCCCCCCTTAAAACAAAGGAATTGTCATTTGCACTTCTTCAAGCAAAAGATGACCAACGGATGTGTGTGCAAATGTCTTTTATCATACAAACATGTTTTCGGTGGTGTGTTAGTTCTCTGGCTTTAGACACTTCAATTAAATCTCAGGGGAAGATATTAGATGGGCACTCCTTTGACAAGACTTTTGCAGAATGGGATGTATGGGCAGCCAGGAACCTTCAAGTTCAAATTCTGGGAATATGAAAGAAAAAACAGACACCTCTTTCACAGGGACAGTGAATGATATCTCATTGCTCTTATCTACAGTACACATAGCTTTAACTACTATTAAATAATCTGTGTAAATATTGTCTACTGATACAAGATACAAGATGGTGAGTAGACATCAAACACATTTATCTTTCAGTTTCAGCTGAAAACTGCTTACATTTAATAACATTTCATTTCAATATTGCTAAATGATTTATTGGAAAACCCACTTAGCATTAAATGCAAATGTCAGGTAAAGGTTAATTTGATAAATACAGGGTAAAGTGACATAAAATGCTTTAGTGTGCATGACGATTATTGAAGTGATTATTCTAGGGAAGCAAATTGAATCAGTCATAATTTAGCATGTTAAATATAAAAGTTGATCTCCACTATATTCATGTCATAATGTGGTTAAAGAAGAAATTGACTTTGTTCATTTCTTTATTTGACAGGAAAAACACATAATATGTACAAGCCTTAATTTGTACAAGCACTTGTAAACACTATATTATAGAAAACAAATCTGGACATGTTCAGAATAAATTTAGTTATGAATTGTTGAAAACATTTGCAAAGTGGCCTCATTTTTTCTGATTGATCCCAAGCCAAAGACTAATTCTGTGATAAAAATAATCAGTACAGTAAAGGCCAAAGAATACAAAAAAGAAAGTATATAAGCATATGCAGTAGAAAATATCAAAGCATATTAGAAAGAACATGAGCATTCTAGAAACATTAAGATTCTAGAAGATATATCTATGTCTACACACACAAAGACAGAGACAGACACACAGGTACACGTATACATACACATCCATTCAACTTAAAAGGTGCAATCTTCTTTCATAATTCTCCCAATGGCCATTGGAGAATGGGCCAAACATCACAACTGTGCTAGTTAGGGCATTTTGAATACTATTTGAAGTATTGGTTTTTAAGTTTGAAACTTGAAATGGGGAGACAGTGGTTTTCTTAGCATTGAACTATAAGTGCCAATATTTACAATATCATACATGCTGACAAGAAATACGTCTATAGAAATAGAGGCTACTCTCTCCTAATTTCGAATTGACAAAATAAGCATGACCACTCAGAATTGAGCATTGGACTCAGAAAACACAAATAGTTAATGGTATGAGAGCAAACTTTTCCTGAGTATTTATAGCTCCTCAGTTTCTTATGGATGTATCAATATTGCTATACATTTCATAAACACACAGTTAAGAAAGTAGATCTATGGAGTATAAAGCCATCAGAACTTGCACTTGCATTCCAACTTCAGTATCATCATTTTAAAATGATTTGTTTCTGAGCTCCAACATAAATTTATGAGAATGTGGTCAGCATGAATGAACATATTTCTTCCTACAACAATTTATATGTTACTGTGTACTTCTCTTATTGAAGATAATCATTGGTGCAAGTGAAAAGGATTGTGTACCTAAAAACCGAAATGTTTTCAGCATTCCAACCTACAATTAGTCTCTACATGTCTCCCATGTAAAAATAATAATAATAATAATAATAATAATAATAATAATAATAATAATAATAATAATAATAATAACAACAACAACATTCTAAATAGTTTATATTTAGTTTTAATTGGCATCCAAATAAAGATCTTTGATACTGATCATAGAAAAATAAATAAATACAGTGTATTTTTTTCTTTTCTTAAAAAATATGACTTGTGATTTTGAGCTGATTTTGAATAGATTAGCCAGGTCTTTCAATATAAGCCTTTGCATAAAAGGAGATGTCCAATCTGGAAAATTTTCACTCAGCTGCACAGTTCACAGGTGGTTGATCTGATGATCTTCATCTCTTTATCTCTTCTAACTGAACTGTGAACATCTCAAATTGAGCAGTAATGGCACAATATATTATTATTAGTTTAAAATAGAAACAATGTGTAGATTTCATTCTTTCAAGAGCAACGATCTGTGTAATGTCCTATGCTATGAAACTAAAACTTTATAATGTTGTAAATGAACTGTGTATTGTAAGATCATGATGACTTCAGAATAGGAATTGATAACAGGAATAACCTGGAACTTATTATTTTACTAACATCTCATTAGAGGCGCAGTGGCTCAATGGCTTAAATAATGCTGGAAAAAGTCTGTGCTCCAGCAGTCCAAATCTTAGCACTGGACTATATTCAGGACTATTTTCAGCAGCCCATCTGCATTTAAAAGTCAAAGGCCACTCTTTTAAAGTCCACATTTTGGACAGAGAGGACTACTGGTTTGAAAGAGAGGTCAAAGAGGCCATCTATTTCAAAACTGAATAGCCATCTCTCAACAGAGAGGGAGGAATATGACATCATCAATTTCGAGTCTACAACACAGTCCTTTCAAAAGTTCCAAGAAGGCTCCTTACCCATTTGCACTACTCAGGTGACCCTGAGGACATAGATAAATCTTCAGGTGGCCTCAACAACTCTCTAAAAGAATGCAAATGACCAGCTGTCTGCAAGGAGTATAAATCCTTATATTCCCCACCATCCAGTAAATCAGAGCTGAAGAAGCTTCTTGGAATAGAAGCGAAAGTATAAGTATAAATATAATTTTATTTCTATACCTTGTCCCTCGGCCCTTGTCCCGAAGGACTCAGGGCGGTGTACAGCCTATTTAAAAACACAAGACAAACATCAATTTAAAATTTAAAATTATTAAATAAATTCGGCTCAATTTAAAACCCCAGAAATTTAAAATACCCCAATTTAAAATTATTATGTTGATAGCCCGGCCTGGCGGAACAACAGGGTCTTCAGTGCACAGCGAAATACCCGGAGGTCGGAGATCTTACGTATTTCCGGGGGCAGTTCATTCCATAGGGCTGGGGCTCCCACAGAGAAGGCCCTCCCCCTGGGTGTCACCAGCCAACATAACTTGGCTGATGGCACCCTGAGGAGACCCTCTCTGTGTGAGCGAACTGGTCGGTGGAAGGCTATTGGTGGCAGAAGTCGGTCTCGAAGGTCTCGAAACATCTTCAAAGAAAAAACAAAAAGTCCAGTTGCCTCTTTTGGAACATTAATACTTTGCTTTTCCTCTTAAGGAAATGATCATACAACATTAGGAAAGGAAGAAGAAAACAGCATCCACCATATTAAAACTATTTTGGTGGTAAATAGATTTAGGATTAAACTGGATCATAGATACATTGTTTTCCATTCTGCAGTAGCATCTCATTTTATTGTGGACAATTTAGATAAAAAAAAAATGCACTTTTTTAGTGTGTAGTGTAACAGGTAGAAAAAAAATCCTTCATATCCAGAAGTATTTCTTGTTCTTTTTCTTTTGAACAAAGAGGAGATAGGGATATTACTTTCCCTCCTTCTTCTTTCTATGCATGATGATCTTAGTTAAGACTGGGCAACAGTGGTGAAATCCAAATTTTTTTACTACTGGTTCTGTGGGTGTGGCTTGGTGGGTGTGGTGAGGCTTGGTGGATGGGGCTTGGTAGGCATGGCAGGGGAAGGATACTGCAAAATCTCCATTCCCATCCCACTCCTGGGGCAAGGATATTGCAAATTCTCCATTCCTACCCCACTCTGAGGCCAGCCAGAGGTGGCATTTGCCGGTTCTCTGAACTACTCAAAATTTCTGCTACCGGTTCTCCAGAACCTGTCAGAACCTGCTGGATTTCACCCCTGCTGGGCAACCACATTCTTACCATGAAGTAAGCAAAGCATACTTATACATTTGCAACAGCTAAGGCATAGTAATGAGTAAGGTGACCAGACGTCCCGCTTTTGGCGGGACAGTCCCGCTTTTGAGCAATTTGTCCCGCGTCGTTTCAAAAAAGTCCCGATTTTTCTTGAGCCCCAGCTGATGGCTAGAAGAAAAAAAAACTGTTTAAACTCTTGCCCGGGGCTTCAAAGGGCCGCCCTACAGGCAATCAGTGTAAAGCAGTTTTTTTTTCCCCTAGCTAAGCTTCAGAAACGAAACCGAAACCAGGGTCTTTGGTGCAGCGTGACAAAATGAGGCAGAGAGAGATTTATTTTTATTTTTATTTTTCCTCCCCAAAAAAGGTAGGTGAAAAACTGCAAACAATGGGAAATTTAGGAGGAGAGTTCAAGATTTTAAAACACAAAGGAAAAAAAAGCTGTATTTAACTAGGGAATTGTAATAATTGAGATACTATTAATTGTATATTGTGTTGAAAGCAGAAATGGTTAAGTTGTGGTTCGGAGGAATATATGGGAGAAATTATTTGGTTTATTATTATTGGTAAATATAATTAATTGATTTGTAAGAAATTAGATTGCATGGAAATAATTGGAATATTCATGTTCATATTGATTAATATACAAAAAAGATAGTTTTATAACTAATTGATTTATATTAAAATGTTGAATTTGTATTAAACAACTGTATTACATAATTACATAATTAAACAATGTGAGGATGGATATAAAAATAGATGACAATGGGAAGGAGTATAATATAGAATAGAAGGGAAAAATTGAATTTGATTAAGATTAGAGATGAGGATGAAGGGTAATATTGGTTTTTTTAAAAAATAGATGAGGAATAAATATGGCAAAAAGGAAATATAGAAATTGTAAATTTAATTGAAATGACTAAACACTGTTTAAATTTGTGAACCAGCCAAATATTCTGTTCAAAGAAAATACATTGTATGTTTGTATGTGTGTTTCTAATTATTGCTATTTATTCATATTTGTTCTCTTTTATTCTTTAAAGTTTAACAATTCATTCTTTATCTTAATATCTTTATATTTGCTTGGGGTTGGCTTTCTTCCCTTTCATCTTTTTTATTGTACAGCAATCTTTCTCCTCAAACCTACCACCTCTCTCTTTTCTTTCCTTCTTACTTTCTCTTCCCCCCACCCTCTTTTTCTCCTCCCTACTTCCTCTTTCTTTCTCCTTCTCCTCCTCTCTTCCTCCCTCTCTTACCCTCACTCCTACTCTAATTTCCATTCCTTCATCCCTCTCTATTGCTGTAATCCTTTAATGCATATGGACTACTCAGAGGGTTGAAAAAGTTATTTTTGACTGGTCCTCACACTTTTGACCAGTCCTCGAACTTACGACTGTCCTCACATTTTACATTTTTGCCCTATCTTGTCACCTTGTTGAAGAGAAGCAGTTGTGAAATGAGTGAGATGGTTGTTAAGAATGCTGCACGGGCATAAATGTGAGGATGGTCATAAGTGTGAGGACCAGTCAAAAGTGTGAGGACCTGTCAGAAATGACTTTTCAGCCCTCTGAGTAGTCCCTATACACATAGCCATGGCCACCCGGTCACATGACCAGGTAGCCACGCCCACCCAGTCACATGGCCTCCAAGCCACGCCTACACAATAAGCCACGCCCACAATGGTGTCCTTTTTACCAATGTTAAAATCTGTTCACCTTACCCTATAGACATAGCCATGGCCACCCGGTCACATGACCAGCTAGCCACGCCCACCCAGTCACATGACCAGCTAGCCACGCCCACAAAATAAGCCACGCCCACAATGTCCCTCTTTACCAATGTTAAAATCTGGTCACCTTAGTAATGAGACACATTACTTTAAGAGACCCAGTTTGGTCTAGTGGTTAAGGTGCTGGCCTAGAAACCAGGATAATGTTTTAGACCTGCCTTAGGCATGAAAGCCAACTGGGTGATTTGGGCCAGTCACTCTTTTTCAACCCAACCCACCACACAGGACTGTTGTTGTGAGGAAAATAGGAGAAATGAGGAATATTAGGAATGTGTGCTGCTTTGAGTTACTAAAGTAATAAAAGAGGGATAAAAAATCAAATAAACAAGACATGGGAACATTTAAAATTGTTGAAGGCAGGCAGTGGTGGGATCCTGCTGGTTTAACAACCAGTTTGGTGATTGCTGCGTGCGCAGTAACTACTGGGGAGTAATACAACTGAGGTGTGGCAATCTGCTCTGCCACGTGAATCAGCTGAGAAGATATAAGTCAATAAAGTGCAGGGGTGGGTGGGTGGGCCCACCTGATCATCGGAGCAAACCGGTTCGCTCCCAGCTGATCGTTGGAGCTACTAGTTCACCCGAACTGGTCCAAACCAGTAGAATCCCATCCCTGGAGCCAGTGAACTAGAAAATGCTTTGGGTGTTTGCATGTGGATTCAATCTTAAAATACTAAAAAGGGATTGGTTTTGAAAAAAAAGTCAGCGAGTAAATAGGGAGATGGATTAAATATTTTGTTAAAAAATTAAAATATTGCAGCTCTCAACAGGCATTTTGGGTGGTTGAATAACAACAATATCAACAATAATAGTAATACAAACACTGAACCACATATTAGATCTGCCTTCTATCATCTCTTTGCATCAGGCATTGGATGTTACCCTTGTTTCTGCTGCAGTAATTTCAACTGTTTTAATTTCACAGGCATTATTAATTGTCCTGGAAATTATTTCCTGCTTGGCAAGTCCAAGAGAAATATGCTGTCTCCCTTGCAGTCATGCTCTGGTACTTCTAGCTATTTGGATCCAAAGGGGGGAAAACATTCTTCACCCAGACAGCAGTCAATGTACAGCATCTGTCTCTTGCTTCAGCACTGACAGCAATACTAAATTCTACTGGAATAATATTCTAAATATAATATTTGAAATTCCCTTTCCAAAGATCTAACAAGATGATGATTTTTGAACAGTTGGAAAAGAAAAAATGAATATTTGCAGAAACAGCATTTGCAATTACATTATTCTGTACTTACATTTGCATAAACTACCATTCACATGCTGAGTTTCCCAACCAGAAACCACTTTGATTTGATTTTAATTAGCTTGGAGCCAAAATGGACTTGCAGCATGTAAATGTAGATTACTGCTCATTGTGTTTTGTAATACTTTGGGGAGGGTATAATAGGAAGTCTTTTTTCAAATGAAACAAAAATACAGAAGTGGTAGGTAATTATTTGAATTAAAGAAACAACATTTGGTAAATGTTCCATCATCTATTGCTTTTCTACTAGTCCTTCCAGATCATTTTTGAGGATAAATACTGCCTAAATTTTTATATCACGTGAAAACAAATGACAGCAGCTGGCCAACCTAGTCTGAGCTTAGAAGCTAAGCAAGATTTGGCTTAGTTAATATGTGTATGGGAGACATGCAAGGCTGTAAGCTAGACAGTGAGAAGAAATCATTGCTCTGTTCTTGCCAAAAGAGCTTCAGGGACATGTCCATGGAAAGCTCAATTGCCTGCAACTTTACTTGTCAGTTTCTTTAGTCCCTAAGTGTACCATTTTTAAAATTCAGCTCTTTCTATTATGTGTCTCTCTTTACTACTTTAGTTTGCTGATCTGAACAAGCCAGTAGAAGAAACTGCGGCTATAACTGAACATGGGAAGGCAGAAAAAGCTTCTTCTTCTTCTTCTTCTTCTTCTTCTTCTTCTTCTTCTTCTTCTTCTTCTTCTTCTTCTTCTTCTTCTTCTTCTTCTTCTTCTTCTTCTTCTTCTTCTTCTTCTTCTCCTCCTCCTCCTCCTCCTCCTCCTCCTCCTCCTCCTCCTCCTCCTCCTCCTCCTCCTCCTTCTCCTTCTTCCTCTTCCTCTTCTTCTTCCTCCTCCTCCTCCTCCTCCTCCTCCTCCTCCTCCTCCTCCTCCTCCTCCTCCTCCTCCTCCTCCTCCTCCCCCCATCTCCCTCTCCCTCTCCTTCTCCCTCTCTCTCCCTCTCCCTCTCCCTCTCCCTCTCCCTCTCCCTCGCCTTCTCCTTCTCCTTCTCCTTCTCCTTCTCCTTCTCCTTCTCCTTCTCCCCTTCTCCTTCTCCTTCTTCTTCTTGGATTCGGTTCTCTTTTTTTCCTAGCAAATGAAATAGGTATGGGCAAAAAAAGCAGAAGAAAGTTGTAGTGCAGCATTTATTTATTTATATTCAGATTTGGGCTCAGAAGAAAAATATCAGGGAAATTCATACTAATTAAATAGAAGGGTCTTTAAAAAAAAAAAAGTAAAAGCAGCCTTTAGTGCACAGCAAAACCAATCTATGCATAGAACCTCAACACCTTTTGTAACATTTATAGTGTGACAAGCTTAGTTTATCCAGACCATTATTTAATCTGTTATAAAATGATCTTGCACGGGGTCCTTAGAGTTTGGTCATTTTTGGAAATGAGTCTTAAATAACATTTGCTCACCATGATAATTCGATGTGTTTAAGCAGGAACCAATTATTACGTAAAAGTTATTTCCAACAGAATTAATAGTTCTTACTCCAGCCTGTTTTCGCAGATAATGCTATTGAATAATAGGTGAAATGAAGCTAGATAAAAATTAAGATGTGTAGCCAGGCTGTTTATAAAAACGGGCAACACAAATAAAATATCAGGAGGGGAAAGAAGCTCAGCAAGGCAGCTTCTACTCTGCCACCATTTTAATTTGCAATTGAAATAACAGGGATGTGTGTGTGTGTGAGAGAGAGAGAGAGGGAGAGGGAGAGGGAGAGGGAGAGGAAGAGGGGGAGAGAGAGAGAGAGAAATAGAGACAGACAGACAGACAGAGAAGGAGGGGTAAAATAAAAAGATGTAGGATAAGACATTTATGTTAACAATATACAAACTAAAAGTCTAAAAAATTGCTCAGGGTAACTCAAGAGTAGATGTACAACAAACAGAAGTTAATATTTTTGTAAATTAAATAATAAAGTTAAAATTTCCTGACAGTGAGAACAATTAAAAAGTGACATGGCTTGCTTCCAGAAGTTGTGGGTGCTTCATCATTGGAGGTTTTTAGGAAAAGATTGGATAGCTATTTGTCTGGAACAGTATAGGCTCTCCTGCTTGATCAGGGGGTTGGGCTGTAAAACTTCCAAGGTCTCTTCCAACTCTTACTTATTCTGTTATTAATACATAGTTAATATTCACAACATGTAATTATTATTATTATTATTATTATTATTATTATTATTATTATTATTATTATTATTATTATTATTATTATTTTGCCAAACTGTAAAGTGCTGGTTGAATTTTGAAAAACAAACAAACAAATAAGGTAGCTATTCTGCAACTGGGCTAAATAACGTGTCTCGACTTCCACATATAAATGTGTTTTGCATAAAACTGAAATTGATCAAGTAACTTTGGATACTGGCAGATTTTCCTAACTCTGCTTGGAAGCCAACATTGCTAAGGAATTGCCAACTCTACATAGAGTAACTAACTGTTCTGCTACAGTGAGCTGTTGTAACATTTTTATCTTGCTTAAGGCTAATCAAGAGAAGTGAATAAATCTTAGGCATTACTTTACAGGACATTTAGAGCTCATTTAAGAATACTTTAAGGGGCTGGCAATGAAGTTAACTGCCTTCCGTGTTGCTTAAATGTCTGCAATTTAAAATGTTGCATTTCTGGTGAGTTTTTAATGGACAAGCCAACCACAACACAACAAATTCACTGAACATAATGCCATGTACAAAAGATAAATAATATTTCATTTTTAATTTGTCATAAACAGCTTATTTTGAATATCCTCCTCTTCCTAGCAATGACAGTTTCTTTCTGAATTATTGGATGCTGCCTGGAATGTTTAAATGACGTTATATGTTCTTGGTTGATTCAGGATCCAATTAAAGATGTATTCCTGTGGAAAAATAGCCCAGGAGCTGCATGACAGATTGGAGTTCACCCTCTAATTTTAGAAGGAGCTCTCCAACCTCATAGGATAAATGCAGCATCTATTTCTCACTCCTGCCTTTCTTCCCCCCAACTCCAGGGATGGTTCAACATCAGGACTCCCCTGATATCAGATGGGTTTGTACAAGGAAGAAAATGGGAGTCACAATATATAGTTAAGATCTTAAAACTCCATTTCTTTGCATTGCTTATAATGGGAACAATATCTTCTCCACCATCACTACTATCACCCACAAAAAGCAGGTAGTACAACAAATATGATCAACTGTGTTCTGTCATCAGAATCATCCTCTGGATGACTCTGTAATGGCTATTCTTTAAAAAAAAAAAATTGGCCAAAGAGGGAGAGTCCTGCTTCAGTAAGTGTTATTTCTGGTTCTGGCAGATGTCAAAGAGTCTCGCAAAGTCCTTCAGGGAATATCAGGACTTGGAAATTGAAAAAAAAATATCCCAGAAGAAGGAAATGGCAAATCACTTCCATACTCTTAGCTATAATTAGCTGAATAAATTTCCATGTTTGCTTGCTAGCTTCAAGGAGATGTTACCTTACTGTTTTGGCTTGTACTCAAGAATCACGGCTGTAATGCTTTATATATCAGGCTGTGTGTTTAATTATGAACCCTTGTGAAACTCCACATGATGTACTGAATTGCATATACAATCTCAAAATTCTTCCTCGTCACTCAAATAAGAAGCTTTAGGGACTGATGAGTAAGGATTTAAGCTTACAAAAGACTCTTCTCATTTACAACTTCTCGAGAAACTGCTTTATTAAGGAAATACAGCCATTGGAGAGATGTATGCAAGACTATAATTAACATCACATCAAATATAGTTTTCTGGCAGATATTGGGTGTTTATTTTTAGTTTTTAGAGTAGTAGAAAGCTGAAATGTATTCTTTAAAAACTGCATTTTGTCTAACAGTTTGTTATCTTTTTTAGAAAAGATGTGTCAAGAAAATATTTCTAAAACGATGTGTAATCATATATTAAATAAGGGAAATGTAAAAATAGGTATGTGCAGAGAAATATGTAAATAAATTCAAATACGCCATTTGGTGTAATGGTGAAAAACCAGGAGACTAGGTGTTCTAGTCCCACTTTAGGTATAAAAGCTGGCTGGGTGACTTTGGGCCAGTCACTCTCTCTCAGCCCAACCTACCTCACAGATTAATTGTTATGGGAAAAAAATAGAAGAAGGAATGAAAAATAGGAGAGACTATTGGTATGTTTGCCATCTCGTACATGAAAATAACTAAATACATAAAAACAAAATTTCAGAGCATTAACAACTAGTCATAAGACATGAGAAACTTGAAACCAATATTGATAGATTCATTGCTTTCTTTTTTTTTCCTCTTTGGGTGTTAGGTACTTTATCAGTTCTTTATATACTTATTTTCTTATGTTCAATTCCATCGGAACTTCCTGTTACATGGCAATTGAATGAAAAAGGATCAAAAACAATATTTTAAATTTTCTTATCTATGTCCTGTTCTAGAGAAGAGTGCAATAGCAAGTAATGTGCATTTTTAAGGACTTTGATTATACAAAATATACAAACTGAACTTAAGGAAAGAGAAGAAAGAGGAGTAAAAAGTACATGGATAAAAAGGAAAAGAGAGAGAGAGAGAGAGAGAAGAAAAGGAAAAGAATAATCGAAACTTGGTTTTTCAACCTTGCTATCAGCAGAAATTCCATAAAGTTTAATCAAAACTAATAGCGTGTCTCTTTTTAACCTTGATCAAATAAACTCTTGCAGTCATAATCTTTAGTTTGTCATAGGACTTTATTTTTCTTCATTTCTTCTTTGTCCTATCACACAGGGTTCTTCAAGCTTTAACAAGCCTCTTTTGTAAATCCTTAAGGAGAAAAAAAAAATATCCAGGTCACTTTCTTGGTTTGTCATTGTCGTTTAATTTTTAAAACCTCAGCCAGGTTCTTTTGTAGATCCAGTGAAACATCTTTTTCTAAGCCATTTTCTTGGCCTGTCAGTTGTAAATCCACTTTCAATACCATCTCTATCTTGTCAGATAAAATTTGTTCTACATCTGCCATTTCTTCAATAATATCCTTTGGACATAATCTATCCACAGAAGCAGATATTATTACTGACATTGTTGATATTGTGGTTACTAGTTTTATACTGTTTTTCAAAAGTTTCTTTTAGTATTGTTCTTGTCATAACATTTTATACCATCTTACAGGCCTATATATGTTCTGCCCCAGCTCCGGATTTCCGAGAATATTGATACACACCAACAGTCCTTGATTGGGTCCCAGGAACAGATCTAAGGATTCAGATAACTTAATAGGATCTGCCTGTAAAGACGGCATGTTGCTTTTATAATTTCTCAAATCTGAAGATGTTAAAGGCACATTCACAAACGTTGTAATCGGTACACCTGCACCAGTTGTGCCATTAGGCATCTCCCTTAAAGGGAGCATCTTCTTTGTCTGTGATCATGTCACACGAGGGGAAGGGGGTTGATTCTGTCTCACAGTTACTGACAGTTCATCTACCTCCCTCTTCAACTGCTGATATTGCTGGACTGCCGAAGTCTCTCCCACACTGCTCCCAGCAACCTCATCAATTCCACCCATGGCTCCTGCTCCATTCTGATTACATGGAGGAGGGGGAGGTGGACATGTGGCATAAGCTAAAGGATCCCAGCCTTTCTCTTCTTCTCCCTTCCCATACAACACTCTAGAACTTCTCGGGGGAAAGGGGTCAAACCACTGAACATGAAACCACGGTTCCACATATGGCAACTGAGACCTCAATTCATTTTGCTCCACAACTTTTTTCAAAGCATTAATCCAATACGGGTCTGATTCCCCAAACTTACTCCACCTGTAATTAGGCTTTATCAACACAAATGTCGGCCACACCCTAATACAATAATTAATCATAGCCACTTTATCTAACTGTTTAGTATAAGCCTTTAACCAGTCCCCTGTCCACTGAGTTAACAACTCCCCTAAGAGGGATATAGGAGGGATGGAGGGTATTTCATTGTTAGTATCAGCAACATGTTTGCCCAGTAAAAGCCCCATACCGTCCCTGCCTTTCTGATTAATTACACACAGACCATACAGATCATACAAACACACACATACTGTATACATGTACAAACAGTCCCAAACATACACAAAGCCAAACCACCAAAAAGAAAAACCCCAAATACATATACTCACTCACTCCCAGTGCACTGCAGCCGCAGGAACGTTCCACTGCCTTGGTGTTCATGTCTCTGTCTCAGGGTCTAAAAAGAGCAATTCTGACTGGAAAGGAAATAAGCCTGTACACCTAAACAGTGTGTGCATGCTTAGCAGGATATTATCCTTACCAGACGAAAAGTCTTCAAGTCCCTTTCCGGCACCAATTGTGGTATTCAGGAAACCAGCATTTACCTTTTTAGGAATAAAAACAGAGACTATGAACAGACCAAGACAGGTTTTTATTATAACTTTGCAAAGTGTCTCTCTCTCATAGGAAGAGAGAGCAATTAAGCCTTCCACTCACTGATCTTATATACAGTTTTCAGGATGCACAGGTCTAATACAACAGGATATAAGTAAGTCCCTAGAGCATCAGTTTCAGATCTTATATAACATATTTAGCACATGTTTTGCCCTCTGGAAGTTCCCCATTTTTCCAGTAAAAATACCCCATACAAGGATATTGCTTATGCTTGTGATATCATTATATGCGTACTTCCCCTTGTTAACGAGGGCACAATAACCCAGAAGAATATATCCTGCAAAACAAGCAGATTTAAGAACATACATCAGTTTTTAAGAACATACACATGAACTACACAGTTCTCTTCTCATGTTCTTAAATCTTATTATGCTCTCTTAGCTAAATTATATAATCAGGTTATACAAGGTAAAATAAGGCACTTAAAATGGCGTAACTCAGGTTATACATTTTACAGGAATAATCCTTATTTCTCTCAGTTATCAAATTTATTAAGTAGCAAGAATAAACAAGACTGGCAAAGGTTGGCAACCAGCCCAGAAAGCAAGATATGATAATCAAAATACTCTGATTATAAATATGAGTTGTTTCCAGCAAGAAAGCACTAGCTGCGTGCGACTTAAATAGGCTAAGGGATTGGCCAATTATCCTCAAGCCTTACTCTTGAGGAGACCTCCTCCTCCTGAGTAGCCACTTCTGCCTTTTGGCAGCCCTGCGTGCTCGAGCATTGAAAAGAGGCTCCTCCACTTCGCTCTCTCTACTTGAAGGAGCCTCTGGAGGTTCTGAAGGCCCTGGCTGAGTCTCTGCCTCTGGCACCACATCCTCTTCAGCCTCCTCGCTGTCCAACGCAAGCGCCGGCTGCGCAGGCTGCTGGCGCAACACCACACCAGTCCTCTTCGTTGGGATCAGCCACAATCCGCGCAGGCTGCTGGTGGGCCACAACAATATATCTATCGTCTACCTAAAACCTTTTGTCCCCTCTAGTATCCGGTATTTGAAATCACGAAATTGCTTACCTACAATATGTTATGTTTTGTTTATAAAACTAAGACAGGATCTATTTCCCATGAAATGTTGTTTGTACTTTAAATTACAAAATCTTTTTGTAAAAAGGTCAATATTCTAATATTCATTTGATGTTTTCAAACTTGTCATTCTGCAGATCTGAGATAGCTTACAATATATATTTTGTATACTTTTTTTTTACAATGTAAAACATAGAAATTCAATATCTATATAAACAATGTGCTGTCTGAGTTTGAGATATAATATTGGTAATAGTAAAAATAATATTCTTAGGATCAGTAATGATCACATGATAATAGTAATATTTATTTATCCATTTTAGTAAATCTTCATTGTAATTTATCCTTCTCTTATACTCTTAGGTTTCTAACTTCTGTTTCTACTGATAAGCCATTGATAAAACAAATCCCATGTTAAAAAATATTCAGTTTCTTCTTTTTTTCTTAATTTTAAGTGTTAAACTACCCATTACTGCACATTCTAATTTTTTATTACAATTTCATCTGTAGGAATCTCTTCATTTTTCCATTGTTGTGCAAGCACAATTCTGGCGACTGTTAATACATGTAAAATTAGATATGTATTCCCTTTATTGTATTTCTCTGGTAAAATACCCAACAAAAATATTTCTGGCTTTAGAACTATATGTTGCTTTACTATTTTTTCTAACCATGTGTGTATTTTTGTCCAATATTTATTTGCCTTTGGGCATGTCCATCACATGTGATAATATGAATCTGGTATCTAGTTATGTTTCCAGCACTTATCCTTAAACATCTTTGCTAATCATGCAGGCGGAAAGTGCCATCTATAAAACATTTTATATAATTTTTCTTTATATGCAGTTGACAATAGCTTACAATAATTAACGAGCCATTTCCAAAAGTGATTAGAAAGGGTGATTTGGGAGCTTAGTGCCCTTTAAAAGTGTTTGTGAGCAAGATGGTTAATTCTGTTGCCTTCCAGAGCTCAAACACATGGAAAACTGCTGTTTTGTGGTCTCTTCATGTACAGTAGCCACTATGGAATCCTTGTGGGTGATCTCTAATCCTTCCTTAATCTGGAGAGGTTCCAAGGGACCAGTCTACTCACAGTTCCTTAATCTTTGCTGCAATTATTTTTTTTCACAGAGCTGTCTTCAGTTTACCAGACCTCTCCCAGTTGTAAGAACTGTGTTTTTGTATGTGATAATGTATATGTATGCATATTTTTCAAAAAGTAACAGATTACCTATACCAGGGATCAGCAACCTGTGGCTCTGGAGCCACATGTGGCTCTTTCATCCCTCTGCTGCAGCTCCCTGTCACCAGTTGGCTTCACAATTGATAGGGCTTTTGGTTAGGACGGGTAAAGGAAAAAGGACACCATGCAGGAGGAGACTGTATGGTCAGGAACCAGATTTCCGGTTGGCAGAGGAAGAAGGATGCTAGGAGGGGACTCTTGTGGGGGAACCGGACTTCTGGTCAGCTCCAGAATCGAACAAGGGGCTTCCAGTTAGGACCTTTGTGGCTCTTTGAGTGTTTAAGGTTGCTGACACCTGATCTATACTAAGTTCATTATTGAATTTAGTTTCTGCTGATGCAAATCCATTACTTTGTTAGTATTATCCTGCTGGCTCTGCTAAATGTGTGTCAGTTTCACTCTGCTTGGTTTTTCAGTCAGTGGGGTTCCAACACATTTATTGGACATAATGTTAGTACACAGTATCTAAATGTTCTCGTTACATTATTCCATGAGCAAACAGGTATTCATCAATTGACTGCTTGCAGTTTATTATATTAATACATGTAAACTATTTTGAGCAATAATTTACAAGATTAAGGTTTTTAATAAAAGATATCATTAAGTCTTACAGGCTGAAAATAGTTCTAATAAACAGTTGTTTGCTAATTGAATTTGAGTTAATGGAGAATCTGCATGAATAGATTTTCATTATTGTCATATTAAAGATGATACAATAACAAATGTCATAGCAGTGTAACTTCTGAAGAGATAAAGTTTATCATATGTATAAAAGAGAAAAGGAAGAAAAAAAAACATTTCCCAGAAAAAGTTATTTACAGTGAACACTGTTATATTGGATATTAGGAATACAAACAAGGTTCTTGAGTACATGTAATTCTCACTTAAGAAAAGTAATTGGGACTGGCAATTCTGTTGCTATAGATATGGAAAGTATGATGTCATGTGACCACATCCACCAACTTACAACAAGCATTGTGACAATTCCGGGTTACATTATTACATGAATCCTGTGCAGTTGTTAGGCACAGTGTCACATGTTCACCATTTGCAATCACCTGCCAGCTTTCCCATTGACTTTCTTGTTGGGAGCAGACTGTGAAGGTTGCAAATGATGATCACATGACAATGGGATGCTGCAGGCATAATTTCAAGCCAGTTGCCCAGCACCTAAATTGTGATCATATGATCATAGGGATTCTGTGATGGCCACAACTACAGAGATCAGTTGGAAATCTGCTTGTTTGTTGCCATCATAACTTTGAACAGTCACTGAATGAGTTATCATTAAACAAGAACTACCTGCAGTTAAGCTATGGGACTTGGACTCTAGTTTCTACTCAAACACAGAATTTTCTCTTTCTCTAATCTCAGCTCAACTAACTTCAAAGGGTTGTTTCTGGGATGGAGGTAGAATAGAGTTTATACATGTCACCTTGTGTTCCTGGTGAAATGGTGGAACATAAACTAGTTTCATAAACTACCAATCAATTAGTTTTCAAACATAGAATGATGAAACAAAGAACCAAATATTAGTTATTTTGAAAGCATGACAAGCTTAATGTTGGACACATTTCATTCTTCTTGTATTGACTGACACATTTTCACTTATCAATTTTTTCAAGTAGAAATTGAGGAAGAAGTAACTTAGTTACAAAGATGACAACTGACATCTCACACAGTTCGTCTCAATAAATTTAAGAAGTTAAGATGATTTAATATATTTGACCCAAGGCCGGCTTTAAGTGTACTTTTTGCAACCAGAGTTGAAAGCTGAATGTTGCCTCCGTTTTGTCACAGAATCACTATATATTTAGTGTTCCTTCACTTCCATTTTCATGTGACTCTATATGGAATGATCCACAAGAGTAATTTCATATTGGTTTATAGCTGTACTGTAATAATACCAGAACTACTTCATACAAATCTTGTAAAAAGGCCTTCTGATGCCTCAAGCTATTGAAAATATCTGTTTATAATCAAAGTGCAAATATACATCTACTAAGTCTGGTAGATGCAGTAAGTCATCTTAATTTTACTGGGGTTAAAGGATTTCAAGAGAGCATAAAGACACATGACATTTCTGTATAATAATTTCTGATGGTCAAAATATGGCTTTATTATCTGTATAATCTGTCCCTTAACATTAGATTATGGCCCTTGACTGAACAAGAGATGTAATGTAACAAATGCATTTATTTCTTGCTCCAGTCCAAAATAATTCTGATTGTTGCACATTTCCCTCTTTCCCTGTGAAAATTAAAAGCAAAACAGCAAAACAACAACTTGACTTACAACCATTCATTTAGCGACCATGAGAAGTTCTAACAGCACTGAAAAAAAGTAATTTACAATCAATCTTGGCAAATATTACAGGATCCCCATGGACACATGATCAAAATTGGGTTGCTTGGCAACAAGCATGTGTTTACGATGGTTTCAGAGTCCCAGGATCACGTGACTACCATTTACAACCTTCCCAACTGGCTTCCGGCAAGTAAAGTCAATTGGGAAGGCCAGATGCATGAATGACTGCATGTTTCACTTGGTAACAATTGCAATAATTTCATTTAACACTGGCAAAAATGATCTTAATTCCAGGCAGCTCACTTAAGAACCACCTTGATTAGCAATGGAAATCCCTGTTGTGGTCATAAGTCGAGGACTACCAGTAACAAGATAGCCATTAACAATTTCAGCTAAAATGACAAAACGTTCCAGTATTTG
Organism: Pituophis catenifer annectens; assembly: GCF_029215685.1. Classification (NCBI taxonomy): domain Eukaryota; kingdom Metazoa; phylum Chordata; class Lepidosauria; order Squamata; family Colubridae; genus Pituophis; species Pituophis catenifer. The sequence continues at coordinate 118,907,732 of NW_027256882.1, forward strand.
AGACCCTCTCACAGCACCTACCAAGGGCAACTAATAACAACTCATATTAGTTTCATTTGTAGGTGTCTCTTAAAAAGCCAGGTTTTAACAGCTTTTCTGAAACTCAGAAAGCTGTGAATTGGTCTCATCTTGGGATATAAAGTATTCTAGAAAAATCTGTTTATAAGTCATTTATGTCTTGTGGTAATGACACTCTACTTTATAAGAGAAGAAGCTTGGAACAAGGCTATTTTCCTAGTCTTATTCGGTGGGAGAAGATATTCCTATAGAAATATTTACCTAGTGTAAGCATGCACTTCAGGATTACCTTGTCAACTTTTTCTGCATTAGCTGTCACCACCCGTTGAATGGTATGGTGGTATCTATAGTCCAAAAAGTAGCTGTGAACTAGTATTTAAATATAATGAAATATATTTATTTCTCTATGTGTGTCTGATTATATTTATTATTCAGTTATGCATTTATTAATTATCCTGTCTGTTTTTTTTTTTTTAATTGCAATTGGATCACAACATATTTTAGATCTTTGGAAGCTGCCATGAAACATCGGAGACCGCATAGAACTTAGACTTAGTTGGGGTAACTGTGGTTTCATGCATGTGGTAAGATTTTAGAGAAAGTCTTTCTAAGTTGATCCATCTCTTTAACATCCCCTGAACTCTGGACATTGATTATATAGCATTTTACAAAGCAATTTAATGACGTAGATATTTCTCTTAGATCAGTGCCCCCCCACAACCTTTTGGGCACCAGGAACTGATTTCATGGAGAGAGGTTTTTCTGCGGACTGGAGGTGACATGGTTTGATGTGCTGCCTGCATCCCACAGATGGGGCTTCGCTTGTTTGTGTGGAACGGTTTCTGGCATGCCGCCAACCAGTGCAAGTTCCGGTCCATAACTGGGGTTTGGGGATCTCTGCCCTAGATGGTAGAATGATCTACAATTTATCATAATTAGTTCAGGGTCACTAATGACATCAATCTATACAATATTTCATAAAAAAGTCATAAATACTACATTTAAAGTAATAAATATTAACATCCATGCTTACGTTTTCCTTGGTGTCACATACATTTTTGTTTTTATTGTTTTTGTCTTTATGTTCATTGATATACACCACTCAGAGCCACTTGTGTGGAAAAGTGGCTATAAAAATCAAATCATTCAATAAATAAATATTCATATGATTTATATTTTCATTGTAAGATGGTCTTTAATGGAGACTTTCATGATCCCAGTCCTTATTAATTACTTTACCAGATGTCTGCTATCTTATGCCCGATAATGCAGTGTGACAGCTAACAATGTAAATTAAGGCAGGAATGTATTGAATATTGTTAACACAATTCAGGTAGCAGAATAATCCTGAAAGGAATGAGGTGATTTTTGTTGATTTCTACTTCCCTGTGCAATTATATTTGTATGATTTTAAAATGATTCTAGAAAGTTGAGAAACTTTCTCTGAAAATTATATTAATTATCACAGTTATGGCAAAACTTACATACTTCTCCATCTACATTTGGAATGCTTCTGTTCATGGCAGGGGCACTTTGAATATAACTCAGTATTCTAATGTAAGATTTCATGCCTTTTCTTTTGTTTAAAGGAAGATAAATCAGATTGGGTGAAGGGCTGCTGAAGTCTTTCGATCTTTAGCATATTAATCCCAATGAAAATGAATGAGGGACATTACTAGGAAAGCTGCTTAATTCTAGTTCAGGATCGCCTGCATAGAGAGGGATAAACTATGATTTTTCCTGTACTGCATTTCGTGTGTGTGTGTGTGTGTGTGTGTGTGTGTGTGTGTTTTAAATTAAATATATATTTGACATTGTCTGTTGGTCTTAAGAGTTGTTAGACTTTTGGAAACAGATAAACAGATCACCAAGCAACTCCATGAAGAATGAGTTCCATTAGGAGAGAATACTTGTACTCAGATTGAACCAGTGGGGTCCTTGGTGTGCTCTGAGCTTGGTTGGTTTTTTTTTTTTTTTTTTAATTGAAAAGTTTTACAAAAAGTTTACATATTTCCCCCCCCTTCCCTACCTCAACCTCCCCCCTCCCCCCCTCCTCTTCCCAGAACAAATTACAGGGTATAAACTTCAACAATCATAATCAATCCTAGTCTAAACAATTATGACATTCCACATCTCTTGTTCCTTCAATTCCCTAATTACCCGCCTAGCTTTATTACTTAAAGACACACTAAATATCTATATAATCATTCATAACCTATCTGCAATTTCTTATTCCGGTATTTATTTTGAATATAATCTATCCATCTTCTCCAGTCTCTTAAATATCTTTCATTTGAATGATCCTTCAAGTACGCCAAGATTTTTGCCATTTCCGCTAGATTTGTAACTTTAATTGTCCACTCTTGGATTGTAGATAAATCTTGCTTCTTCCAATATTGTGCCACCAACAGTCTTGCTGCAGTTATTAAGTTCAAAATCAATTTAGTCTCTATAACTGTACAATCCGTAACTATACCAGAAGAAACAGCTGTGGTGTAAATTTCAACCTCTTTTTAAGAATATTTTGTAAAATCCACCAGATTTTAATCCAAAACGCTTTAACCTTTTTACATGTCCACCAAATGTGAAAATAAGTGGCATCCTCACAATTACATCTCCAACATTTTGGTTGTACAGTCGGATACATACGAGATAACTTTTTTGGGTCTAGATGCCATCTATAAAACATTTTATAAAAGTTCTCCCTTAAATTTTGCGCTTTGGTAAATTTCACATTTGTCACCCATATTTTCTCCCACGTTTCCATCATTATTGGCTGTTCAAAATTCTGCGCCCATTTTATCATACAGTCCTTAACTAACTCTGTTTCCGAGTCCATCTCTATCAATATATTATACAATCTTTTTATGTGCATTGGGCTTTGGTCTCTAATTTGTTTAATTAAATTTTCATCACTTTGTATAACACCAGTTTTCTGGTCTTTTCTCCATCTGGCTTGTAATTGTACATATTGAAACCATGTTTGAGTTATTTTCTCCTCTTTCAACACATTCACAGGTTTTAATTTTAATATACCTCCCTCCATAATAAGAATATCTTTATACATAATTACATCCTGTCTACTTTCTATACTCGTATTCTCTATTGCGTGCCTGGGTGCTGTCCATATAGGTATGTTTTCATTTAACTTATATTGATATTTCTTCCAGACACGCAATAAAGCATTTCTCAGTATATGACTCTTAAATGCTCTATCCACCCTTTTTTCATACACTAAATAAGCATGCCAACCATAGACCAGGTCATGCCCTTCAATATTCAATATCCTTCCATTTGTTAAATTAATCCAATCACTAATTGCTGATAAAACAGCTGCTTCATAGTACAATTTTAAATTTGGCATTTTCAATCCTCTTTCTCGTATGTCCTGCATTATTTTCAGTTTTATCCTTGGTTTCTTACCTTGCCATACGAACTTATTAATACCTTTCTGCCATTCTTCCAGGTTGGCATCCTTTTTTAGTATTGGTATCATTTGAAAGAGGAATAAAAACCTAGGTAAAACATTCATTTTTATAACTGCTATTCTACCCAACAAGGACAGTTGTAATTTTTTCCATTTATCCATTTCAGCTTGAATTTTATGCCATATCAGTTCATAATTATACTTATACAATTTACCATTAGAAGATGCAATATAAACTCCTAAGTACTTAACTTTTTTAACTATTTCACATCCCGTTACCCTTTGTAATTCCTCTTTTTGATTAGCTGTCATATTTTTAACTATCATCTTTGTTTTTCCAATGTTTATCTTAAACCCAGATACTTGACCATACTGTTTTATTATATCAATCAAAACCTTTGCTGATTCCACTGGATGAGTTAAGGTCATAACCAAATCATCTGCAAATGCCCGTATCCTATATTCATAGTTTCTAACTTTGATTCCCTTTATCTCATCTATATTACGTATTTTGTTTAACAACAATTCCAAAGTTAATATAAATAATAATGGCGATAAGGGACATCCCTGCCTCGTACCTTTTTCAATTTTAAAAGTTTCTGTCAAACTGCCATTAATAATTATCTGAGCTGTCTGTTCCTGATATATTGCTTTTATGGACTGCATAAAGCAATTCCCAAATTGCATCCTATTAACCACTCTCAATAAAAATTGCCAATCTAATCGATCAAAAGCTTTTTCCGCATCCAAAAATATAAGCACCGCAGGGATTTGGTTATTCCTTTCCAAATATTCCAATATGTCAGCAATTTGTCTTACATTATTTTTCATTTGTCTACCTTGTATAAAACCAGTTTGGTCAGCATGAATCATTTTTTGCATTACTAGCATTAACCTATTTGCCAATATCTTAGCAAATATTTTATAATCTGTATTCAATAAGGATATGGGTCTATAATTTTTGGGATGTGTCAAATCTTGATCTTCTTTTGGAATTAACGAAATAAAAGCTGTTTTCCATGAAGGTGGTACCCCTTCACCCAGCTGAATTCTATTAAATAATTCTTTAAGAGGTACAACCATCTCCAGTTGTAGATATTTATAATACACAGCTGTTAATCCATCCGTGCCAGGAGCCTTACCAGTTTTTAACTGTTTAATTGCTGAGAGGATCTCCTCCTCTGTTATTAATTGGTTTAACCGTTCTCTTTGTTCCTCTGTAACTATAGGAATATTCTGTCTATCCAGATATGTCTCTATCTCTGCACCTTGTATTTTGTCTGCAGTATACAGTCTTGCATAAAATTCTAAAAATGCCTTTTTAATCATTTTTTGATGATACACCTCTTTACCTTTATACTCTATTTTCTCTATGGTACGAGATTTTTGTTTTTTCCTCAGCATGTATGCCAACCATCTACCTGGTTTATTTGCATTACAAAAAGTATTACGTTTAGCATATTGTAGATTGGTTGCCACTTGGTCTGAGAGCATCATATTAAATTGCCCACGTAATAAACTGATCTCTTCTTTGATTTTCTTATCCCCTGGATTATCAATTAACACCCTTTCTTTTTTCTTGATCTCTTCTTCTAATTCCCTCATTTTTTCCACTTGTCTACGCCTATAAGCATTATTCATATTTATCAAAACTCCTCTCATATATGCTTTACTAGCATCCCATACCATATCCATAGATGTTCCCTTGTTCATATTAAAAACAAAAAATTCCTTCATTAGTTTTTTACATTCTGTTACATTTTTCTCATATCTGAAAAGGTTTTCATTTAACTGCCAAGATCTCCTAGCTCTTTCCCCACACTCCAGTTCCATCCAAACTGGACTATGATCAGTTAAAATTATGGGACAAATCTTTATCTTCTTTACCAAATCATTTGTAATTAGTATAAAATCAATTCTTGAAAAGGATTGATGTCTATCTGAAAAAAATGTAAAATCTTGTTCTCTATAGCTCTGTTCACGCCAAATGTCTCTTAATTCCATATCCTCCATCATATCAAAAAAAGTCTTAGGCAGTCTGGATCGCAATTTGGTAGATTGTACTATTCTTTTCTTATCAATACTAGGGTCTATCACTCCGTTCCAATCTCCCATCAATATACATGAATTATAATTCCAATGTAATAATTTTGTATGTATCAACTTATAAAATTTCTCTTGTTGTTGGTTGGGAGCATATATCCCCAATAAGAGTGTTTTCTTTCCTTCTATCATTATCTCAATTGCCAGGAATCTTCCTTGTTGATCTGCCTCAACTAATTTAGCCATCAAATCTCTTTTCAAGTAGATCACTATTCCATTCTTTTTTTCCAGGGCTGATGCAACAAAATGTGTTCCCAATTTTGTATTTATTAAATATTTTTGATCAGTTGTCCTTATATGTGTTTCCTGCAGGCATATTATTTCATTTTTAAATTGTCTCAAGTAGTGAAATATTTTCTTCCTTTTTTGTGGTGAGTTTAAACCATTAACATTCCAGGTTAAAAACCTAGAAGCCATCCTCAGACTCTCGAAGCTTGGCGAGAACCACTTGATAATCCTCTTGGAATTTTCTTTTGGGTCTCGCCCCTCCCACAGCTTCTGCACCAGTATTCACTTCTTGTGATAAAGCCTGCTCTTGTAGCTTTTTCAACTCTTCAACTTTACGTTTAGTAGCTGCTCTGGTTTGTCTTTGATCTTTACCTTCTTCTTGTTTTTCTACTATATCCCATGCTTGGACAGCACTTGAAAGTTGCAGTACCTCCTCCTGCATACTCATAGCTCCGCCTTCCAATTGCTTCTGCAGATCCTCTTTCCTTCCCTCTGTCGCCTCTCTTACTTTTTTACCTCCTGGCATTGGTGGTTGTCCAGCCTTTAGTATGTTACTATAAAAATCTCTTGCTTTGCATATTGTATTGAGACGATATCACTCTCCTGCATAGTCCACCGATAATCCAACTGGGACTTCCCATCTGTATTGTATCTGTCGATTCCTCAGCTCATCTGCCAGAAAAGCATACTCTTTCTTGGATTTCAGCATTTTGGGTGGTATTTCTTTAAATACTGCAACTTCTTGTCCTGCCACTTGCAACTTATTTTTATAGGCAGCTTGTAAAATCTCATTTCTAATCCTTCTGGTGACAAAGTAAATCACAACATCTCTTGGTAGTTTCCTTTGTCTAGCTACCCATGAATTAACACAATAGATCCGGTCCATTTGCCATTCAAGTTCACCTCTGGGCACTCCTATAAACTGTGCCAGAGCATCTTCAAAGATCTCTTTCAAATTTTCCTTAGGATTTTCTTTCAAGCCTCTTATTTTCACGGCAAATTCCATCATCTTATATTGTGTCAACAACATTTCAGCTTCTGCTTTGTCAATCTTAGTTTGTGATTCCTCAACTTTACCATCTAAAATCTCATTGGCTTGAACAACCTCATCAATTCTATCTTCTACATGACTAACATGTTTTGCCAGTCCCTGGAGTGCAAGAACTATATCTTCCCTTATGTGTTGATTTCTTGTCTTAATTATGTCCTTCATTTCTTCCATTTGTTCTGAGACTCCTTTAAATGCAAATGCAATGTCCTCTTTAAAACCTTCTTTAATTTCTTTCATGGCTTCCTGAAACATCTCAAGTGTTAACATTTGTGCTTGTGGTTGTAATTGTGGTTGTAATTGAGCTTGTGTATCTGCCGGAGGCAATAAAGTTTGCAACCTGCTAGTTTGAGCTGGGGAACTTCCCGCACTCCCTGCTTTAGGTAGCACCAATTTTGTCTGCTTTGAAGCCATTTTAAAATCACACAGTCTCAGAAACAGTTCTTATAGCCAGTGAGGAAAAATCAGAAAATCTTTAAAATCTTTAAATTTTGATTCCCAAAGTCCAAGATATAAGGTTAAATCCAAAAAGTTTTAAGCGGAGTTGTTAACTGATAGGCATTAATGAGTTAACAAGCCTGTAACAACTTTCTTCTTAACTTTCACTTTCGTCTCTTTGTCTTAACGAGCCAGCGCCATCTTCCCCTCCCTTTCCACTCCAGCTCCGCTCTTAGAGGCTCGAAAAGAAACGATGTTCAAAGGAATTAAAGTATAAGTACTTGCAATTATGTAGTCTCCTGTCTTTGTTCTGCCTGCTTCAATTTTCTCTTTGTATCAATTAGTAGCAGGGGCGGACGTGGCATTTTGCTCTGCCTTCTGGCAGAGGCGTCCCGGCTTTGGAGCTTTCCCAGGTTCTTGGGGAGCTCACACCTTTCGAGCCCCAGAATTAATTCTAGGGCTCTTATGGAGCTCTACCCTGCACCTGGCTGCTCGCTTCCCCCTCTTCTCCCGGGGGGGAAGGTTCTTCGCCGCTAGACAGCTGATTTTTTGCTGTTCTAGCGGCTAACAAAGTCGCGGGGCTAGCGCTCACCCAGGGAGCGTCCTCAACGTCCTACGGAGCCGCCGGAAGTCCAGCTTGATTGGTTTTTTGAGGATGTTTCATTACCCTACTAAATAACATAATCAGTGCTAGGAATGAGCACTAAGAATGAGTTCATCACAGGCTTTTTTTCCACTGGATTATCAAAAGCCACGTTAGGAAAAAAAAGACATTTATATATTTATTTATATAAAGAAACCAAGAGGCTTTGTAGTGCTGGATATACCTAGAAAGAAATTGGTTTGCTGCATCATAAATTCTAAAATGTCTTTCATGCATAGACAGTATGCCATTTGAATAGTCTCACAGCTTCAACCTTAAACTGTCTACCGTAGGCCTCACCCCATTCCTAAGAGATCCGTAAAGGGGGCGAGCATAAGCGCACCAGTGTGCTACCATCCCTGTCCTACTGCCCCCATTTATTTGTATTCATTTCCTTTGTTCATGTCCATGTTCATATTTATACCTGCTATCTTGTACATGTTTGACAAACAAACAAACAAAGAAAGAAACAAACAAACAAACGAATAGGACTGAATGGAGAAGCAGTTGTGACAGAAAATAATAATTAAAAAAAAAACATTCTGTGCACAGAGAACAACCTGAGATGTTCATAAACAGACCCACAAACTTATTTCTCAAAATTTTATCCTGTAGTTTATTTCTAGAGCCAGGATTCTTAGTCACAGTAGGAGATTTTTTTCATGAAGTTGCATATAATCCTACACTTAGTTGTCTGAATAATTAACAGTGTGCTTTAGGGCATGTAATTCACCTTGCTTCTAAGAATGTGTATGCACTCAGTAAATACATTTCTACATCTGGGAGGCTTACCACTCTGCCTTTGATTAATTGGGAGACTTCATGGCATGTAGCCATGAAACAAAATCAAGATGGAAATTAAATCCCAAATAGAGGAATACATCAGTAAATCTCTCCACATAGACTGATGATGACTTTCCTAGCAGGTACTACTATTAATAAATTGCTATTTTTTTAAAAAAATCAAACTAGTGGGTTTCTCTAATTTAAAGATTTGAATTGAATTTTAATTGCAGGGATTAAAGGCCTGGACTTGATGTTTTTCAAATCAAGAATTCTCAAGCCTATTTTTGAATTTTTCAGTCCCATCTCTCCCCCACCCCATCTACCCCAAATGACCTGGTATAATGTGGATGTGGAAGAGTTAGTCTGGTGTAATGGTTAAGGGACCAGGCTAGAAGCTGAGAGACCATGAGATCTAGTCCCACCTGAGCCATAACACCAGCTGGATGATCTTGGGCCAGTCCCTCTTATTTAGCCCTAGGAAGGAAGCAATGGCAAAGCCCTTGTGAAGGAAACTGCAGGGAGTTGTCCATGAGGTCACCGGGAGGCAACACTGATTCAAAGGTACAAACATAAAATAATAAAATAAAATAAAATAATAAAATGTTTTTTAAAATCATTTATTTCTGCTGAGCATATGAGGGGGTGGATCCTATTTCCTATCCACATCCACCTTCTGACACTTGTCAGGGGCTCAGCAATGTAGGAATTTCAGCTCTGATATCTGGGATCAGTCACTGTATGATCCATGTGGTATTTTTTCATGTGGTATTTCTGAATGTTATGACATTTAGAAAAAGAACTAAGGATGGGAATCACATGGAGTGAGAAAGTAAGTGGTAGTCATGCATCTCAACTGGAACTTTCTTTAGATACCATGTTACCAGATGTTTGGTTTCCATGTGGAGAGTACATTGTCAGATTGACTGCATAGTTTACTGGTAGATATTTTTGAGAGTGTTTTTCATCTCATTTCTAGGATAACATAAATCCTTCCAGAGGAGAAACACCTGCATTATATATGAAGGATCAGGCCTACAGCATGTACAGTTCTTAGGGCAGTGACTGTTTTTACTTGAGGTTTCATTCAGGGAGCAAGAATCAATAGTCTACTTTTTTTTAGTCTTTTATTAGATTTATATACCGCCATACTCCCGAAGGACTCAGGGCGGTGAACAGGCACAAAATAAAATACATAAATACAAAAGTTAAAAGATATAATTAAAACCAGATTAAATAATTTAGCCCAAGACAATTAAAAATCCCAAAATTTAAAACAAATTAAAATTTCGATGTAAAAGAATTTTAAAACAGGGGAGAAAATTAGGCCAGGCCGGCTTGCTGGAATAGGAGAATCTTAAGAGCACGGCGAAAGTGCGTAGATCTGGGATCCTCCGTATCTTTGGGGGGAGCTCATTCCAGATAGTGGGTGCCCCCACAGAGAAGGCCCTCCCCCTGGGGGCCGCCAGTCATCATTGTTTAGCTGACGGCACCCGGAGGAGCCCCTCTCTATGAGAAGGTACCGGCCAGTGGGAGACTGCTTGTGGTAGTAGGCGGTCCCGTAAATAACCAGGTCCTAAGCCATGGAGCGCTCTAAAGGTGGTAACCAGAACTTTGAAGCACACCCGGAAAACCACCGGGAGCCAGTGCAGCTTGCGCAGGAGAGGTGTCACACGGGAGCGCCATGTTGCTTCCATAACCACCCGTGCAGCCATACTCTGCACCAGTTGGAGCCTCTGGGTGCTCCTCAAGGGGAGCTCCATGTAGAGAGCGTTGCAGTAGTCCAGGCGGGAAGTGACGAGGGCATGAGTGACTATGTGTAGGGAGTCCCGATCCAGAAAGGAACGCAACTGGCAAATCAGGCGAACCTGATGAAAAATCCTCCCGGTCACAGCCGTCAAGTGCTCTTCTAAAGACAGCCGTGAATCCAGGAGGACACCCAAGTTGCAAGCCCTCTCCGTGGGGGCCAGCAATTCGCCCCCAATAGTCAGCGATGGCGTCAACTGACTATATCGGGACGTCAGAAACCACAGCCACTCGGTCTTGGATGGGTTGAGCCTGAGCCTGTTCCTCCCCATCCAGATCCGCATGGCCTCCAGACACCGGGACATCACTTCAAGGGAATCGTTGGGGTGGTCCGGGGTGGAGATGTACAGCTGGATGTCATCAGTGTACTGATGGTACTTCACCCCGAAACCAGGGATGATCTCGCCAAGTGGCTTTACATAAATGTTGAACAAAAGGGATGAGAGGACCGACCCTTGTGGCACCCCACATATGAGGGGCCTCAGGGTCGACCTCTGCCCCCCTGCCAACACAGACTGCAACCAGTCGGAGAGAAAGGAGGAGAACCACCGTAATACAGTGCCCCCCACCCCTAACTCTTCCAACCGGTGCAGCATGATACCATGGTCGATGGTATCAAAAGCCACTGAGAGGTCTAATAGGACCAGGACAGAGGAGCAGCCCCTGTCCCGAGCCCTCCAGAGATCATCAACCAACGTGACCAATGCCGTTTCCATGCTGTACCCAGGCCTGAAGACCGACTGGAATGGATCCAGATACGTCGTTTCATCCAGGTACTGGGGGAGCTGTTGCGCAACCACACTCTCAACAACCTTCGCAACAAAGCGAAGGTTGGAGACCGGACGATAGTTAGCCAACACTGCCGGGTCCAGGGAAGGCTTCTTGAGGAGAGGCCTCACCCCCGCCTCTTTCAAGGCGGCGGGGAAGTCACCCTCATCCAACGAAACATTTATAATCCCCTGGAGCCAGCCTCGCGTCACCTCCCGGGAAGCCAGCACTAACCAGGAGGGGCACGGGTCCAATAAACATGTGGTCACATTCAGTCCACCCAGAATTGTGTCCACATCATCAGGGGTCACAGGATCAAACTCATCCCAGATAACATTCTCAAGACCTGCCTCAGTCAACCCCCCTGGAACTACCCAGTCGGAGTCCAGATTTTCCCGAATCTGAGTGATTTTGTCATGCAGATATTGAACAAAATCCTCGGCTCTACTCTCCAAGGGGTCCTCCTGCGCTTCCTGGTGGAGCAGGGAGTGGGTCACCCTAAACAGGGTGGCCGGGCGATTATCTGATGATGCAATAAGAGCAGCAAAATGTACATATTTTATTGCCACTAGGTAATTCTTAATATGAGATCTTACCAGTGTCCGGTCGGATTCAGAAAGACTGGCCCTCCAACTACTCTCTAGGCATCTTTTCCAGCACTTCATCTCCCTCAGCTCCTCAGTGAACCAAGGAGCTAGGCGAGATCGGTGCCGGGTCAGAGGCCGCAAAGGCACAACCCGGTCCAGAGCTCCAGCGGCCGCCCTATCCCAGGCGGCCACTAGGTCCCTAGTCGAGGCGTGTGCCAGAGCCTCAGGCGTGTGCCATTGCCCAAGCTCCATCTGGAACCTATCAGGTTCCATCAGGCGCCTGGGGCGGAACCATCTTACCGGCTCCACCTCCCTGTGATGGGGTATAGCAGTTCGAAGGTCAAGGCGAAGGAGAGAGTGATCCGACCATGACAAGGGCTCGGTGACTATATCCCCTATCTCAAGATCACTCAACCACTGTCCAGAGACAAAAATCAGGTCCAGCGTGTTTCCCCCTGTGTGGGTAGGGCCATGAATTAACTGGGTTAGGTCCATAGCTGTCATGGAAGCCATGAACTCCCGAGCCACCTCCGACGTCTCACCCACAGATGGCAGGTTGAAATCCCCCATGACCATAAGTCTGGGGGTATCAACCGCCACTGTGGCGATAACGTCGAGGAGCTTGGGCAGGGCTGCTGCCACATGGCAGGGAGCCAGGTACGTGATCAGCAAGCCCATCTGAACCCCATGACCCCACTTCACAAGCCGGCTGTCTGAGGAACAGTGGCCTCCCTCGGTCTCAGACCTTCATTAATAATAACTGTTTCAGTATTCAGTATTCAGTAATACTGTTCCAGTAATGCCTTTAAAAAACAGGAAAGGAAATATATAATATTTATGTTAAGAAATAATAGAATGCAGTGACCTATATACTTACATAATGAAATACTGTATATCTTAAGGTTCACTATTTGAAGAAAACATAGCCCTGGTTCTTAAAATCATATGTTATTTGAATAATTTGGTTAGTAAGAAGCTAACAGATGTCAGTCTTATTTAAAGAAAATAGTCTCATAAAGCCAAGAACACAGAGACCTCTAGGAGATCTGAGGAGTTCTATAAATATTGTAAAATCCATACATAAACAAGTGAGTATGCCAGAAAGCTAAGGAGGTATTTGGAGAGAAACAAATTCTTAGAGGGGAAAAAAACTAGTTTTGGTCTCTTAAACAATTCTAGACAAGAGAACATAAGGGCATCTGTTGCCCATGTCGACAAAGTGGCAGCTTGAGTGAATTCTTTCTGAGACAGAATAGTGAGAATGGTTATTTAGACACTAAAAGACTGAACAAGACAAAACAATTACAATATATATTCTAAGAGTTCACATGAATTTTAAATATATGAAAAAAGAAACACGTCCCCAAAAGACTAACCATACTCTTTATCAGAAAAGGAATCCCCTTCTCTAATTTTGTTGGAGAGAATGTAGAAAATGTATCTAAAATATAATCCATGAGAGCCTCTAATTTTTCCCTTCCGGAGCTTTATAAATTTTGTCTGAAGTGGTTCTGACAATTATTCCAATCTACAGAATATAAGGAGGTCCCAAAATGTTATAGAATAGTCTCCCAGGAAAATACAAAAGGGATTTCAAGTTGAAGGTAGAGCCTTCATTTTCAAGGGAAGAAAAGACTCAATTCCTCTAACAATGTATGTCTTGACACTGAGACCTCTTCCCACTTACTCTTCTCTTGCATGATCCTTGTAGGTATGAAGTCCTATTTTTCTTTCAGGTGGCATCTGCATCTCACCACCAAGAACACAGAGACCTCTAGGAGGTCTGAGGAGTTCTATAAATATTGTAAAATCCATACATAAACAAGCGAGTATGCCAGAAAGCTAAGGTGGTATTTTGAGAGAAACATATCCTTAGAGGGGGAAAAAACTAGTTTTGGTCTCTTAAACAATTCTAGACAAGAGAACACAAGGGCATCCATTGCCCATGTTGATAAAGTGGCAGCTGGGGCATCTTGTAACAATAAAGGAATGAAGCAAGCCCCAATATTCCCTCATTCTATGTTCCACTATTTCCAAGAAGAAGTATACTGCTTCTAAATCAAATAATAATCAGTAAGCCTTCTCTGGCTTCATCTCTTCATTTGTCTCACTGCCAGACTTCAGCACATGGCTTCTGCTGAACTCCAGCTGCCAGGAGATTTTCATTGGCCAGTACCATTGAGAATTTGGGCTGAAAAAGCACTTCAAACAGGAGCAGGCAACTCTTATTTGTCTCCATGATTCCCAGTACAATAGTATTAGGAGGCCTTCTCTAGTGGACATTGATTCAAAGTCTTGTTCTAAAGATGGAATGGACAGGTTTAAATTTACCAGATACAAATGTTTTTCTGCTGCTTGATAAACCCCTTTACTGCTTCCTACTTAATTAAATACTCCTGTAGACATGGGAACTCCTGGGGATATTATTCCAGGATTAAAGGAATCTGACGTATGGAAATTGGCTGCCAGAAATTAGTACCAATACTTACTTTGTCATTATGGCCCTAATTTTCTTCACAGTTTAAGTCAATAAGGCCAAGTCTGAAAAATTGAGTGAATTCTTTCTGAGACAGAATAGCGAGAATGGTTATTTAGACACTAAAAGACTGAACAAGACAAAACAATTACAATATACTGTATTCTAAGAGTTCACATGAATTTTAAGTATATGAGAAAAGTAACACTTCCCCAAAAGACTAACTATACTCTTTATCAGAAAAGGAATCCCCTTCTCTAATTTTGTTGGGGAGAATGTAGAAAATGTATCTAAAATATAATCCATGAGAGCCTCTAATTTTTCCCTTCCTGAGCTTTATAAATTTTGTCTGAAGTGATTCTGACAATTATTCCAATCTACAGAATATAAGGAGGTCCCAAAATGTTATAGAATATTCTCCCAGAAAAATACAAAAGGGATTTCAAGTTGAAGGTAGATCCTTTATTCTCAAGGGAAGAAGATACTCAATTCCTCTAACAATGTATGTCTTGACATTCAGACATCTTCCCACTTACTTTTTTCTTGCATGATCATTATAGGTATGAAGTCCTATTTTTTTTTTTCAGGTGGCATCTGCATCTCACCACTAATAGCACCATCTCAATAAAATACCAATTTTGATGTACATCTTCTTCATGGAAGAGAGTGGTAAGGCAAGAAAACTGTGGGCAACTTATATTTATGTTTCCCATTCAAATACCAACCTGAGCCATCCCATTATCATATCTCTATGGGGACTCAGCATAAAGCACTTTTCATGGTGTCATGATCAATTGGGGGCCAGAAATAAAGCCCTTCTTTTGAGGAACTGGTGTGCTTTTCAACCCCTTTTTCTCCATACCCTATTCATTTTTTTTTAATCAAACTAACCCTTTTAAAGCTGATTCTCAAACTGGATAGATAATGCTTTTAAGTCCAAGCATTGCCTAATACCGTGCCACAGAGACATATAGAAATAGCATTTCATACTTCAGTACATTTATTATTTCATTAAATGGGCTGACATGTGATAATGTCAGTTAATAGTTAATAGTTAATAAAATAGCATTATATAAAATATTGTGTCACAGATATATAGAAGAAAAACAGTTGTTCTGTCATTTTGATAAAATGCATTTCAATAATCTATTCTATGAAATTGTATGTATGTGTGTATTTTTTGCTGTTGCCTTTGGGTTTGAATACATTTGTTCCAAGACTGTCTAGCTGTCTTAGAAACATCTCTTCTAGTTAAAATCTAGCTTTGGGTATCCTTCATTCCATTTACTTTTAATATACTTGCAGTGTACATAGAAAAAAAAAGATGCATACTAATATTATTTTAGTAGGATAATGCAGAAAACGTGTTTGAGTGTGGTCTCCCCCTTGTCACATGGATTCATGTAAGAAAAATGTGCTGTGAAATGACCTCTACCTTTTCTTCCAGCTGTACAAAAATAAAATGTTACCTCAATAAAGTTCATACAAAGCAGACAGTCTGGGTGAAAGGTCACCTCATTCTCATTTGTACTTCTAAATTTTTGATGGCACATATTAATCACTGTGATGCAAAGGCTAATCTAATTTATGCTTTTTATTTGCTTATCAGCATATTCCTCTAAGAAGGAGCATTGAAAAATATGACTATGAGCCAAGGAAACCGTAATAAAGACTGTTCTTACACTTCTAATACCAATTTATTCTAATTACACTTTATAATGCCTTGATAAGGCCATACTTGGATATGTTGAGACTCTAGAAAGAGTGCAAAGAAGAGCAACAAAGATGATTAGGGAACTGGAAGCTAAAACATATAAAGAATGGTTGCTGGAATTCGGTATGTCTACTTTAATGGAAAGAGGGACTAGGGCAGGGCTGAAATCCATCAAGTTCTGACAGATTCTGGGGAACCAGTAGCAGAAATTTTGAGTAGTTTGGAGAACCAGTAGTGGAAATTTTGAGTAGTTCAGAGAACTGGCAAATACCACCTCTGGCTGGTCCCAGAGTGGGGTGGGAATGGAGATTTTGCAATATCCTTACCCCAGGAGTGGGATGGGAATGGGGATTTTGCAGTATCCTTCCCCTGCCATGCCCACCAAGCCACACCATGCCCACCAAGCCACGCCCACAGAACTGGTAGTAAAAAAAATTGGATTTCACCACTGGACTAGGGGTGACATAATATCAGTGTTCTGATATTACAGGGGTTGCCATAAAGAAGAAGTCAAGCTATTCTCCAAAGCACCTGAAGGCAGGACAAAAAGCAATGGATGGGAACTAATGAAGGAGAGAAGCAACCTAGAACTAAGAAGAAATGTTTTGACAGAACAATTAATTATTGGAACAACTTGCCTCTAGAGGTTGTGAATGCTCCATATACATAATTAGCCTCTTTGTGTTTATGAGGGATCCTTAGCACTCTCTGAACTTGATTGTTTGCTCTCAAATTATATTCTAGTGGCTTGCCCTGTCAATGTTAGTGGGAGTGGTCTTGAGGTACTTTGGATGGGCTATTTATTGTTACCTTGTTTGAAAGTCCCTTGATTGGGGCATTGTTTACTTCTTGATTTTTGGTCTGATTCTAATCTTGGTGTTAATCTATGCTCATTGAAATATTTTCCTTTATTGGCCTTTGTGTTTAATTTGGAATGTCCAAATCCCTTTAAAGAAACTTCTACTTTTTTAAACTAGATATAGTTCTAAGATTATTGTTAGGTAAAACTGGAAGAAGGATAGTAGGTGTGTGAGTGATAACTACAATACATTTTATTAGCTGTATTAAACATACAGGAGTTAAAACTGATTTTGTAGCATATCCAGAAGGTCAAAGGAACCTGGGGTAACCTTAAACCACTACTATTTTAAATGGTGAAAAGGTTGTAGTTATTTTAGTAACTCATGGATCAAGAAAAATTATAAAGGGAAAACAGTAATACTTCTATGGAATATGCTTTAATTACTTTAGAGAAGCCCATTACAGCTGAAAATAGATGATATTCCTGTAGATGATTAAATAGATCCGACAAAATGGAAATACAAATCAGCCTGATGCACTGAGGAATATATGACAGTGTGCTGAAGAACCTTCAGAAAGGATAATATTGGATTGACTTTTGAAAGATGCAATACGCTGATGACTGAAAAAAACAAGAACAACCTTTTTCACTGCACTGGTTCATTGGTTCTGACAAAATTAGGATTGGCAAGAAGGTTCAGTTACTGTAAATAGCTCTCACTAAGAGCCATGAACGTAATTGTCCATGCCTCTTTGATATATTGAAAGTCCATTGCAACCTGTTAATTGATTTAAATGGCTATTAAAAATCCTTAGAAAATTTAGGGACCATCTCTTCATCAAATTACTTGCCATAATTTCCTTCCTTCCTTCCTTCCTTCCTTCCTTCCTTCCTTCCTTCCTTCCTTCCTTCCTTCCTTCCTTCCTTCCTTCCTCCCTCCCTCCCTCCCTCCCTCCCTCCCTCCCTCCTCCCTCCCTTCCTTCCTATCTAAATACTAAAGTGTACTATATGGGTTTCCCAGAAAATATGCTTTATTGTTTCCAAAAGCAATACAACACTCATTCATGCATTGCTTGGTAATTTTGTAGAATTCTTGGCCAAAGTGTTTATCTTTTCAATTGGAAGCTTTCCAAGCATACAGGTTCAGTTCACAAACAACAAAGTTAGCTACACTGCTCTAAAATGAAAAGTAAAATAATCTCAGTTTAAAAAAACTAAGTACTTAAACTACCTCATATTTCTCTGAAATTGGCAGAGTTTTGTGTTAAGGAGAATTTCCTGCCAAATTAGGGAAATAAATAATCCTCTCAACCTCCAACAAAGAGAATTGCACCAAAGCTCAAAGTGAATCAACTTGTTGGAAATTCAGTGGAGATATGTTGTTTATGTTTGTGTTTATGTTTATGTTTATGTTTATGTTTATTATATTTGTATACCACCCTTCTCCCGAAGGACTCGGGGCCAGCCGTGAACAGCCAGCAGATAAAATACAGAAACTACAAAAATTAAAACAATATTAAAAACCAATTAAATTAATTTGGCCCTCAGTTAAAACACCCCTATATTAAAACCCATAATTTAGCAATTTAAAATTAAAGCAATTTAAAAAGTATGGTCAGGTCAGCCCGGCTTGATGAAACAAAAACGTCTTTAAGGCACGGCAGAAAGTGCGCAGATCTGGGATCCACTGTATCTCCGGGGGCAATTCGTTCCAGAGGGTAGGTGCTCCCACAGAGAAGGCTCTCCCCCTAGGGGCCGCCGGCCAACATTGTTTGACTGACGGCACCCTGAGGAGCCCCTCTCTGTGGGAGCGTACTGGTCGGTGGGAGGCTACTGGCGGCAGAAGGCAGTTTCGTAAATACCCGGGTCCTAAGCCATGGAGTGCTCTAAAGGTGGTAACCAATACCTTGATGTGCACCCGGAAGACCACTAGAAGCCAGTGCAGCTCACGCAGGAGAGGTGTTATATGGGAGTGCCGAGTGGCCCCCATCACCACCCGCGTGGCCGTATTCTGGACCAGTTGGAGCCTCTGGGTGCTCCTCAAGGGGAGCCCCATGTAGAGAGCATTACAGTAGTCCAAGCGGGACATGACGAGGGCATGAGTGACCGTGCGTAAGGCATCCCCATCCAGAAAGGGATATATAAAAACATATAGGTTTCTTTTTTTCTAAATATAACTACAGAACTTTTAAAAAGACATTTTTAGAGAGCTTGTTTAACTCCAAAACAAACATTCTCTATCCAGTTTACAGAGTCAGCATATTGCCCCCAACAATCTGGGTCAGTCAATTTTACTGACCATGGAAGGATGGAAGGCTGAGTCAGTCTTGAGCTTGTCAGTATCAAACTGCTGGCAGTTGGCAGAATTGGCCTGCAGTACTGCATTCTAACCACTGCACCACCAAGGCTCAAGATCAGCATGCTTGTAAAGGATCTTGTCATATATGTAAAACAGTACAATTTTGTGTGTTTTCACATTTTTCTCATTTTGGGAGGATATATGTATGCATATGAGGAACAGGATAGTATTAGAACATGATCATAATATTTTAAACTTATTCTAAGTCTTAAAGCTTCCAAACAATTATAAAGATAGGACAAAAGCCAGAATGAATGCCTGTGGGTATGTTACAGACTGGTGGCAGTGTAATGGTGAAGGGGAATGGAATATTAGGAACTACAAAAAGGGGATTCATATTCTTCATTTATTCTTTTATTTATTAGATCTTTTTGCAGCTGCCCAACTCCAAAAAGACTCCAAGTGGCTTACAATATTTAAAATACATAGTTTAAAAAGTAACAGCATTCTGATGAAACAGTATTAATTACATTTAGAAAAGATTCAACTTGAATAACAGAAGCAACCTTAGCCCAGACTTGAGAAAGCTTGTCTTCAACTTTGAACATCAAGAGCTCTTAGATAGATCATAGTATACAATAAGCAAAGAATGGCATGGGGAAAATTTATTTAGCTGTTTTTGATTGATTGATTGATTGATTGACTGATTGACTAATTGACTAATCCAATTGATATAGCCAGTCACTGTACACAAGATATCTCTAGATCAGTGATGGCGAACCTTTTTGGCATTGAGTACCAAAAAGGGAACACATGCACGCTTTCTGATTTTAAACTATGTTTACTTCTAAATGTGGCAAAACCATGGCAGTCAATCAGCAGTATAATAATAATATTTTTACTTTTTTAATTGGTTGTTTTATTAGAATTTTTGGCCAATTGATTTAATTGTTTTAACTTGTTTTTAATTTTTCTATTGTCATGGTTTTATTTTTGGCTGTACACCGCCCTGAGTCCTTCAGGAGAAGGGCAGTATAGAAATTCAATAAAATAAATAAATAAATAAATTTAACCAATCATTCAATAAAAACAAATAGTACCTGGGAAAATAAATGACTGGTTGCTTAAATGAAGCATAACATGTGCATTCTGATAACTAAAAGTATGACTAATGCTTTAGGATTTATTAGATCTTATTGCTAATTTAATAAACTAGAAAATATAACATTAGAAATATTATCTATTAAAATTAATAGATAATATTTTGAAGATTATAAATCTTTAATTTAAAGGCACCTCATTGCAGTAGGATTTGAATTTCTTTATTTATAATACATCACAGAAGAATTGCATGCAATCTTGAGTGCAAACTACAAAATGGAGTTCATTTTTAACATCTTCCCAAATGCCTCCTGCATCTTATTTCATCAAATGTAACTCCAGTATTCACATACATTTTTGCTTGGAACTCTTTTTTCTTTACTGGTGATGATGCTGGCATAGTGACACACAGAAAAAAATATCCACACAAGTCACAGTTAAACAAAATGAAACCAGTATGATTTAGCAAGAAAATAACCTAGTTTATGAACTAGGTGTTAAAGTCTCTTTAATGGTGTATAAAACAGTTCTCTACAACTACTGACTGAAAGGAGAAAAAGAAATAAGAAAGGGGGTAAAAATGTTCAGTTCCCACTCTGTGAACCTGAAATCTATCAAGATTTTATTGCTTTTTTTTTAAAAAAAATATTTAACTTAACTTCTTGTTTTAAACATGGCTCTTAACCTTTCCTCGCCACTTTTCTCAGGAGGTGGAAAAAGACAATTCCACCTCCTCCTTTTGGGTCCTACTTTCACCCAGATGTTTCCCAGGGAGCTCTTTCTTCAATTAAAGTTCAAAGTTAAAAATCTCTCACCCAGATCGATGATAAAGCAGCACATTGATTTAAAACCAGAAATATTTTTGTTGGGGATTTTACCTGAAACGTATAGTAAAGGGAATGCATATTTAATTATTCATATATTAACTGCATCTAGAATTGTATTTGCACAAAACTGGAAAAGTGAAGAGATCCCGACTAACGAGAATGTGATTAGGAAAATATTAGCATGTGCAGAAATGAATAGATTAACACTTGCAATTAAAGAGAAAGAGCAAACTGAATATTATATGACATAGAAATTATTTTATCAATGGTTAGAGAATAAAAATGGAAGTTAGAAACAAAAGAAGATTAGTGAAATGTAGAAAATGTGTTAAGTATAGAGATGTAGACAATATGATGATTGTTATTATTATGACTATTATGACTATTATGTTTATTATTATTATATTATTAACAGAACATATATAAAGAGGGGAAAATGAACATATTTATTATGCTCAATATTACTACTGTAAGATCAGATAATTATTATCAATGTAATGAATACTGTTGAAAATTTTGATGGTTATTGCAGAGAGATATTTGTACCCAGACGACACACTGTTGAATGGAAGATGGAATGTCTATATATATATATATAAATTTAAAAATTGAAAAAAAATATTTTATTGCTGAAGAAAGGGACATTAGGCCAACAATAGTAATAATAATAAAATGGAACCAGAATTAAATTTGGCTTTACTGAGGACAGTGAAAAGTACATGTGAATCCTAAGTGTTCTTGACATTTTCTAAATTGTTTTCTCAGGAGCTATGTGTTTCAAATCCAATTCTTGGAGCATTTACAGAGCAATTTTTATTAGACAGCTTCAGTTTCATTTGAAGATTGGATTCGTCACCCATGGGGTAGGCCTGTTTTACCACTCTCATTCTGCTATCGGATTTATAAGTGCCTGAGTGGGGTTTTTTTTAAGCAAACTAAAAACAAAGACAAAAGACAAAGAAACCATACTAGCCCTCAAGGGGCAAAGCCACAGTAAGATAATACTAAATGGAACAAAAATATCCAAAGTTAAGGAACAAGTGGTCCATAATTTGTCTTCAGATTAGATCCTGACAAAAATAAAGGGCCTGGAGGGGAAGGGAAAGGAAGAGTTGACTCAAAATTCAGTCATGAAGCATTCATTAACTGTCCTCAGAGATTTCAGCCCATTCTTATCACTGACAAAAAGAAATTGTAATCTGTGAAGGTTTGGGAAAGTATGCAGGGATGGGCTTCAAAAATTTTAACAAGGGATTCTCTGCCTGGTTGCTGGATAGGCATGGCCATGGTGGGCATGGCCGAGTAGGCCTCCCCCTGTGGTGCAGGAGGAGGCCAAAAATGGCCTCCCCAGGCTCTGGAGGGCCTCTGGAAACAGGTCCGTTTCCAGCCTTCCTGAACTTCCGGTAGGTCTGTTTTTTGCCCACCCCAAGCCGCTGTGCGGGGTGGGGCAGGGTGTATGGCCAGCCAAGAGTGGGATTTGTGGGTTCTCTGAACTGCACAGAATCTTAGCTAGAGGTTCTCCTGAACCCCTCTGCGAACCCCTAGCAGCCCACCCCTGGAAGTATTCTATGACTCCGTCACTTTCTTACCTGAGCTTCTTATGTTCATGCTAAATGACCATAGACCAGAGGTGGGTTTCAGCAAGTTCTGACCAGTTCTGGAGAACTGGTAGCAGAAATTTTGAGTAGTTCAGAGAACCGGTAGTAAAAATTCTGACTGGCCCAACCCCCATCTATTCTCTGCCTCCCAAGTCCCAGCTGATCAAGAGGAAATGGGGATTTTGCAGTATCCTTCCCCTGCTATGCCCACCAAGCCACGCCCACCAAGCCACACCCAAAGAACCGGTAGTAAAAATTTTTGAAACCCACCACTGCCATAGACAGGCAGTGGGATATGGTTGTTTTCTTGCAGATGTTTCAATACCCAAACTAGGTAACATCCTCAGTGCACTGATAAAGTTAACTAGTTTGAGTAATGAAACATCTGCAGGAAAACAATCAAACTCAGAGAGCACCAAGGATTCCTCATTTCAATCCCGAACTACAAATATTCTCCTTTATTGGGACCATAGACATATGCCAATAGGAAAACGTTGCACTGCAGCTTTGTCTTCTCCATTGGAAATTCCTTAGCATTTGGATAATGGATCCAAATGTGGAGTGATGCCCTGAATTTTAAAATATTTGCAAGCCTAACTTATTATCAGATATTTAGAATTTTAGATTCATTAGAAAAGGAAAGGGGATTCGAAATCTCAATTTTCTCTTTAAAGTTTTAGACATCTTTTGGTACATTGATGATTGTTTTGCTATCTTAATGACTTCAGTTGCGTAATTACCTCTGTGAGTATGTTGCTTAGTGGCATTCCTGGGTAAAGTCCTAATTAGTATTCTGTAACTAAATTTGGCTTGTGGCTTATTATTTTACTCATTATTATGAATAATATAATGAAACTTTAAAGCCTGCTAGTTTACAGTACACGAAGACAAAATTATTTATGAAAAGGCCATGCTACAGAAATGGAAATAATTACAAGTAGATGTAATCGTTTCATGATTTTTTTTGCATTTTTTCCCAAAGCAAAGCATTTTTCCTATAAGGAATTCATTGCTAATGAGGACAATTTAAGATAGTTTACACATTGTTATATTGCAAGTATAAGTGTCTTGAGTCTAAAGTTAACTAATCTATGATTTTGACATATTTTCCTTTTGTGATCTGTTTTAGAACACTACAGGGAACAAAAACAGGAAAAGATCTTTTCTAGCTGAGTATTCTACTTTGAGTGAAGAGGAGCCTGATGGAAGTAGACAATGTGTAGGGCCTCAACTGATGTGCTATAAGACTATCTTCTCTTGTCTACTGTAGCAACATGATTTCACACCTCTGTGGGTATTTCTGCTTTCATTGCAAATGGAAGAGAACTTCACCTGTCAACCCATTTTTTGTTTTGTTTTGTCAAATGAATATTGATTGGTGAATACTTCATGATTCATGATGTATGTTCATGATTTAATGTGCTACTTAACTCCTTAGCAGTATTTTTGCCCAATTACAGGATTAGATAGATTCTTAGAGAGGCATGGTGGAGACACTTGTCTCACACTCGGGAGGTTGAGAGTTCAATCCTAGGTAGCGACAGATATTTCTCTATCAGGGCACAAAGAGAAAATATCTGCTGTGAACCCCATGCAAGCGTCAGGATGGGCATCTGGCCAGTAAATGCTCAGCTCCATTCAATCACCCTGACTCCATCCCAATAAAAGGGATTACAGGGTGGTAAACAAAAAAAAAAAAGGATTAGATAGCTTCTTACTGGACAGCTTCTTGGGTAAATTGGATATGATGAAACCTTTCTTTGATTTTCTATTCTAGTGAGACTTACGTTCCTGTGAACAATGCAATATTTCCCAATTTTTAAATTTACTAATTATCCAATGATATACTGCTAATAAGAGGAATCATTGAATTTTTAGTTTTGGGGTAGAGGGGACATACATAATTTAGTTCACTTTTAAAAAAAATTATGGGCCTATAAATTCTAGGACAGCAAAACTAGATTGATTATATCATTCTAAACTTAGTAGCATTTTGCCTGAAATGTAGACTACAACTTGTTTGGAAACTTTAAATATGAAATAAAATAGACTGTCATGGCATATCCCAGAGTATTAGAAAATATGAGGTTCCTAATCCTAGATTTTGGGAATAAGTCTAAATGATCCCTGCATAATATATTTCTCCAATGTCCTTGGAGTTTCTGTGATATTATATACCCAAAGTACAAATAAGAAACCTATTGCAAGAATTGAATACTTTATGTAATAAAATATATTAATGTGGGTTAAGTCAACGTTCACATCCATAGTTCCTTTGAGTTTTCTACAAACTGCCCTCCAGAAGGCTTCTGCTTGAAGCAGAATCAATCTACATTGCAACTTTTCTTTTACTTCTTTTACCACAAACTGCTTTCTTATTTAAAATAATCTTGTGGGAAATCTAGATATATTTGTTTTTCTCCTTCTTGAGATGATTTATTTGGGATCATTCTGTCTGGATGGTCACTAAAGGCAAGTCAATGACATTGTATCTTCTACATATGCTAGGTCACAAGAATAACCAATTTTTAAAGATTTATGTTAGCAGGAAAAACACATTAAAGCTTGACAGTAATCCACAATCTGGTTAAGTTGAAGAGCTAAATTGACTGAGACTCAAGTATTTTGACTTAAATGAGATATGAAACTGAAGGAGAAAGTTCCTGAAAGCATTCTTCAATGCAGCAAAAATGAGCCTGGGTGATTTTATTAAACTTCTAAAAATACTTTGCTTTTCCTAAAGACAAAAAACTGCTATCAGGTAACAAGAAAAAAGAAAAAAAAGAACCACCATTGTTGTTACAGGAAGAAACATTATGAACATGGTGCTTTTCTTAAATCAACAGGAAGCGAAGCAGTATCATTTTAACCCCAAAAGAAGAAAAATATAATTTTGCATTTAAATCTGGAAGCTTCTCACTTTTATCTTCCTCTGTAAAAGTTTTTTTTCCCCCATTTTCTACTTATTGTCTATTTACCTACACTGGAAAAACCTTATAAGGTTACATGTATGTAGACTAGTGCAAAATGCTCAAAATGGCTCTGTGTCAGAAAATGCAATTGGTCAAAAATGTAACACCCCAGCAGAGTGTTACAGTTTACCAGTATAACACTAGTGCTTGGGGTCATTCTTCTGTTAGCAATAGGTTTAGGGTCCAACTCAGTGTGCAGGTTTTATCAGATAAGGCCCTACAAAGTTGGTATCTATCTAAATTGCCCATTCAGATATAGCCCATTCATCCATTCTCAGCCAGTCCTCACCTATTGAGCATAAGGAAAATGACATTGATGGAGAGTTGTAAACAAAAAGGATCAAAACACTTTTAAAATCCAGAACAAGAAAACATTTATAAGCAGGGCAGGCAGATGCTCCCTGATTTACTCAATTATAAGAAGAGGAGGTACAGCATAATCAGTCTTCCAAGATTTTGTAATAATATAAGGTAAAGGTTCCCCTCGCACATATGTACTAGTTGTTCCCGACTCTAGGGGGTGGTGCTCATCTCCGTTTCAAAGCTGAAGAGCCAGAGCTGTCTGAAGACGTCTCCGTGGTCATGTGGCCGACATGACTAAATGCAAAAGGCACACGGAACGCTGTTATCTTCCCACCAAAGGTGGTCCCTATTTTTCTACTTGCATTTTTTATGTGCTTTCAAACTGCTAAGTTGGCAGAAGCTGGGACAAATAACGGCAGCTCACCCTGTTACGCGGCAGTAGGGATTTGAACTGCTGAACTGCCAACCTTTCGATTGACAAACTGAGCGTCTTAGCCACTGAGCTACCGTAGCCTCCTGTAATAATACAATAATACATTATAATAATAAAATGTAAAAATAGTTTCAGCCTTCCTGTCTAGCCTGACTGACTTTGCACCTAAGGCAGGACTAGAACTCACAGATTTCTGGTTTCTACCCTAGTGCCTTAACCACGAGAACAAACTGGCTTTCTAATGGGTCTGACTATCGCACTCTATGAAGAGAAGAAGACGGAAACTGGATGCACTCTTTCATGGATGGGGATGCATTATGGAACTGTTGCTCCCTAGGTGCGGAGGGCTCCCACACCTTCATAAGATTATTAAGGCTGTGTTGTTCCAGCGACTATTAAGCTCTTTTCATTTTGATTTGATATATTTTTTTGCAAATTTATCTATTTACTTATTTGCTAATGGTCTCTTTGTGATATTTCTGAGCTAATTTTATTATTGGAGGTAGTGGTGGAACAATGTTACATACTTTTCCCTCAATTTGAAACTTTTGGTGCTTTCGATCAAAAAAAAAAATATCAATGAAACAAATTCCTTTCTGGTCTTTTTCCTTAGGCTTAAATTGCAGCCCAAGAGGCCAGTCACTATGGAGACAATAGGGGGATGACTGCGCAATGAAAAGTAGCACAGCCTCTCTCATACACACATCTCAATCCTCTAGCAACTGTACTGTGTACCTGCAAGAATGCCCTTATTTCATCTTTGAGAATTTCATCTAAATTGTTTTCTCTCTTTGAAAGCAATTCTGAAATCTAATTGTCTTTCATCAGCTTGAAAAAATTGGCAGAAAACTATGTCACCGAATACAAAACCGATGTTTAAAAATGAACAGTTAAGTTAAATGGATACATGCAGGCAGAAAAATAATAATAGCATCAAGTGCAAAACTGAACTCTTTTTGACTTTCCTTGAAATTTCTCAAGTACTTTGCAAGACCAGCTTTTCTTGGAAGCTCTTGCTAGCTGCTTGCAGGTAAATGATAAGAAGGTCTCACTGTAGCCCTGACCTGCCATAGCCAGCTTTTCCTTTGAAGTAGAAGAACCATTTCACACAAATTCACTTCCTTTAGAATGGAAGGTGGTGTTTCCAACTTTGGCCTTAGGATCAAAGAATGATAAACTGCAGCATTCAAGGCTATTAAAAGATTAATTGAATCAAAATCAAAACAGACTTGCTGAAATACCTATAATGCAATATAGAATAAATACAACACTTAAAAAATAGTCTTAAAATAAAAACCTCTAATTAATACAGTATAGGCAATAGTTTAACTTTCAAGTGCTTGCCTAAAGGTAACAGCAGGTAAATAATACAAAGCTAAAATAATATAAGGCTAATCATAAAATTGCTACATACCATAAAGACAATATAGACAATCTGTAGTAAATTTACAAGGCAACAGAATTGGGGTAAATTGCTGGTCCATGAGACTTTTAAAAAATCTGCCTTCAAGATTTGCTGAGGGCATGATTTGAATGCATAAGTTTATGTTTTCCAAAAAAAAAAAAAAAAAAATTAATGACAGGATATGCCATTTTGGTCTAGCGGTTAAGGCACCAGGCTGGAATGCAGGAGACTGGAGTTCTAGTCCTGCTTTAACATGAAAGCCAGTTGGGTGACTTTGGGTGAGTCATTCTCTCTCAGCCCAGCTCACCTCATAGGGTTGTTGTTCTGAAGAAAAAAAATGGAGGAGGAAGCTACATGTTGGAAATGTTGCTGTCTTGACTTATTTGTAAAATAAATAAATGATTCAATAAAATATGTGCTACAAAATGTATATGCTACTCTTAAAGTTTGAATACCTTAATGACATTAATAAAGAAATATGGCACCAAGCCAGCATCTTGATTGAGGAAGAATCTTCCCTGCCTCATGATTAACTTCTTCTAGAGAAGGAAGAAATATATTTACCAATTGTGGAGCAGCTTGTGGTTCAGCTGGACCCCTTCCAAGTAGTACAAGTAACAAGATTTAAATGGATAATTTTCCAAGAGGCTTTTTAAAATTTTGCTTAAGACTGAGAACAGCTCTGCCTCCATTTTTAAGTACATAGCCAGAGTGTCCTGCGGGAGAGACTTATGTCAGACTTGGCTGTAAACCTGAGCTCTCCATATATTTAACCTCATTTCAGGAACTGATTTACTTGGTAAAAGGCTCTCAAATATGGCTTCCTAGATTGTCACTGGAAACATAAATAAAACATTAATAAAACTATGGGGTAAAGTGAAAGCCTTTATCTAGGTCTGTGCTCCTGGTTTTAATTCTAAGCTTTTTTCTTCCATTCTTCTGAGGATGAACCATGCTGTTATAGCCTTGGGAGGCCTTTGATCTATACTGACATATGTGTCTTTTTATCTTGTGAACTGCCTGGTTCCTACCTCATCAGTATCATTCCTTATAAACTGATTTAGCAATGGTTCTTGACATTCCATCTGATCCATTGGTCTGCAGCATGATGAATCTTCACCATCAATCTTCTTTTGTGTATTTATGTATACAGTATGTGAATATTGTATACTGTGGCTGTGTGTAGTCTGTGTGTTTGTGAATCTCTCCCTCCCTCCCTCCCTCCCTCCCTCTAACAGGTTCATTTAGGAACTGCTGACACACATTTTCAAAACTAATCTCTTATCTAATCCTTAAATGCATCAGAAAATAAATAACTTGCTGCCCCAACACCAGGCAAAAATTTGTACCTATCCGGTTATTGCTATTCCCTGTCAATAAAGTGGAAAAAATAGTTATGATGCTTAGAATAGATTGTTTGGAAGAACTCTTTGGCCTTAAATCAGAATACTTTGGTTCATTTTCAAGCTTTTATTAAAGCAAATTGGAACGAGTGAAAAAACTTACTATGATCAAAACCCAACAACACTGAACACAGGAAATGAATCAAGTTGCTTACTTTTACTTTCTCTATATTGCCAAAATTGCAATTAATTACAAATTCTGGAGTAAATGCATTTAAAATATCTGGAAACATTTAATCATTTCTTATACTTGTGGCATTTGGTTATTTCTTTTAATGTATCTGTGAACAGAAAGCTACCACATCAAAGGTAAGTTGCAAAATGCCATCATTTCATAAAATGTGCAGATAAAGAAAGGAGGAAATAATGTTTTCCTCTTTCATGGTTCACAAAGGGATGGTGACAAGTGGCAGCCCGAGGGTGTGAATGAATGGGAGCCAGGAAACAGTGTGCATTGATCTGATGATAATAAATGACAACCTTGGAGACACGTGTAGGGAAGAGGAGGAAATCTCTTCAAGGAGGGCACAAGGGGGAATTTCCCTTTATCAGGAATCCACTTGCCTAGAGCTGTCTATTCTCAATGGCACCCTAGAATTTGGGTCCCATAATGGCTTGCATTCTATTTCATAAAGAATACCAATTTCCAAAGTCAGATATGTATGTATGTATATATACAGATACTGTATGTATGCATCATTGTTGTATTATAATTTGTTTTATTAAGTTATAAGGTATTGTAAAATACAAAATACAAAAGCAAGTAAGAGGACAATGAGGGGAAAGGGAAAAGAGGGAAGAAAAGTGAGGAAGGATAAGAAAAGAAAAAGAAGCATTGATTTCCGACTCTCCCTGTTATGATAGGATAAGGCATTAGCAACGGATCACAACTTTTTGCTTTTCCATAGTAGTATGAACAAGTCATTTCTATCAATCTCATCTGTAAAACCCAAAATCAAAGTTTCATTCTTTTCCACATCAAGCACGAAGTTCAGAAGCGTTTTCCATGTGGAAACAAAAGTACTTTTGTTCTTTTTAAAAAAAATCAAGGTAGTTAATTTTGCCATTTCAGCCAACTCCATCAACTTCTGCAACCATTCACCCATAGTAGGAATTGAAGTGTCCTTCTAACCTCTAGATATCTAAAGATAAGTCACTCTGTTTGTTCACTGAGTTCACACCTTACCTAATGCTTACAAAATGCTTCCATCTCATACTGATTGGTAAAGAGTCATTGAACTCACATCTTACTGTCTTTAATAGTGTTTCAATGTCAGGTAAAAATCCAACTAAACCAGATCACGACTATTAAACAGATATTTAATTACAGAATACCACAACATTCACAAGATTTACTCCATGGATAAAAAATAATACATATTTTTTCCAATGATACGCAAACCTATCTCCTTTTTCTAATTCCATTTACTAGTTGATTTCTCAACAACCTGACTCTGAATTTACCATCTGCTGTCCATAGTTTGTCTGACACCACAGGACTTAAAATATTTAATTTAATTTAATTTAATTTCGAATTTATATACCGCCCTTCTCCCTGAGGACTCAGGGCGGTGTACAGCCAAGATAAAAAACATAGAATACAAATATTAAAACATTTAAAAATATATATAAAATTTGGCCCAAAAAATTAAAAATCGCAGACTAATTAAAAGGATTTAAAAATTTTAAAAATTTCTTCTTAAGCCAACCCGGCTTGCTGAAAAAGATAGGTTTTCAGGGAACGACGGAAGGCATTGAGGTCCTGGATTCTTCTTATCTCCGTGGGCAACTGATTCCAGAGGGTGGGAGCCCCCACAGAGAAAGCCCTCCCCCTGGGGGCCACCAGCCTACATTGTTTGGCTGATGGCACCCTGAGGAGGCCCTCTCTGTGGGAGCGCACGGGTCGATGGGAGGTCATCGGTAGCAGCAGGCGGTCTCGGAGATAGCTAGGCCCTATGCCATGGAGCGCTTTAAAGGTGATAACCAACACCTTGAAGCGCACCCGGAAGACCACCGGGAGCCAGTGCAGCTCGCGCAGGAGTGGTGTTACATGGGAGCGCCATGTTGCTCCCATCACTACCCGCGCTGCTGCATTCTGGACCAGCTGGAGCCTCCGGGTGCTCTTCAAGGGGAGCCCCATGTAGAGAGCGTTACAGTAGTCAAGGCGAGAGGTGACGAGGGCGTGAGTGACTGTGCACAGGGAATCCCGATCAAGAAAGGGCCGCAACTGGCGAATCAGGCGAACCTGATAAAAGGTCCCCCTGGTAACAGCCGTCAGATGTTCCTCCAAAGACAGCTGCCTATCCAGGAGGACTCCCAGATTGCGAGCCCTTTCAGTGGGGGCCAAAGACTCGCCCCCAATAGTCAGTGATGGAGTCAACTGACTATATCGGGATGCCGGGAGCCACAGCCACTCAGTCTTGGAAGGGTTGAGCCTGAGCCTGTTCCTCCCCATCCAGATCCGCACAGCCTCCAGGCACTGGGACATCACTTCAAGGGCATCGTTGGGGTGGCCTTAAAATATCTTTAAAAAGTCACATATAAATAATGTAATTTTACTAGAATCATAATATGGCAGTTGAAAAAGTAATTATAAAAGCTCACATTAAACTTGCAAACTAAAAGTTAGAACCAACTTCCCTAATCTGGTATATTCCCAGTGTTTTGAATTGCTGTTCTTCTTATGCCCAGCTATTATAGCAAATGGAGGCTGAAGTTGAAGAAGAGCAACAAACAGGACAAAATTGGGGAAGATTGCACAAACAGATGTCAATCCAATGTTACTCAATCTAGACTGTAAAAATCTAGATGACTATTAGATAATAGCAGATATATTTCACTATTACTATATTTGTAATAACTCATTTACTGTATATAAATCTGTAAATCTGAAGACAGTACTTTCACCAGAAAAGCAGCCTTATGTGTTCAATTTCTTGTGTGTCCAATAAAACCTATTCTATTCTATTCTATTCTATTCTATTCTATTCTATTCTATTCTATTCTATTCTATTCTATTCTATTCCATTCCATTCCATTCCATTCCATTCCATTCCATTCCACTCCATTCCACTCCATTCCATTCCATTCCATTCCATTCATGTCTCCACTTTGCAATGTCAGCATAGGATTAGAAAATCTGGTTTGCAAAACTCCAGGAAACCCTTAGATGGCAGCTAAGAGATATAGAAAGCTCTAATTCTTTATTGCTGATATCAGTATTTGACTGATTGTCAATTTTTGCAGGCAAATCTAGCATTCCAGTATATCAACTCTACAGAAACTTGGAGTTTCCTACAACCCTCATATTCTTCCACAATGCATCTAGATGGTCCTTATTGAAACAGAATGCATGATTGGATAGGACTTTCATATTGCTTTCATGACTGTTCAGTAATGCAGAAATGTTGTGTTTATTCAGTCATCCTGAGGAGAGCTGAAATCTCTTGCAATTTTGACATCCCAACCAGTTCTTTAACATACAAATTTGTTTACAGTCTGTTACAATCAGCTGGAGAATTTTGTTCATGGGCCAATAGCATGTCTAATACTTTCTTGCTTATTTGAAGTCTTTCTTCAACCAATAATTCTGTGAGACTTTTTTTTTTTTCATTCGATGCTTGTCCAATGTTTGGAGGCCCCATTTGAAATTTTGGAAAAATGATATGCATTGATTAAAAGATCTGTGTGATCCGGTTTCCCCATTTTTCTATAGGATTTTAGTTGGGAGTTTTGAGGTTGGATGGCTCTTTTCAATGCTGAAAATTTTGGACAAAATTACCCCACAAATGTATTTTATTAAGGCTGCCTGCTCAGATTTTGACTCTCAACCATGCTGAAACTTTCCGATTTACATGTTAATCCTAAAGAGACTGATTTCAGAAAGTTCCCAGTAGCTGATTATTTTTCTTAAAGTAATTTTTTAAGTCTTTGGGAGCATATTGGAATTAAGTCTCAGCAGTCTTGTTCTACTGCAGAAAAGCCCCTCTATATTGTATAAATTTACTCCCTTCTGAGATGTTTCTGAGATTCTTAGAAATCTGGAACTCTTAGGGCTCTCTGGCTTTGGTTGTTTGCTTGCTGATGTTTCATTGCACGTGGCAATCATGCGCAAAGCATGTGCATGAAGAGAACCGGTGGTGACACCGGTTGGAACCCACCACTGGCTCACCCCCTTACACAGCACTAGGGATTCAAACCGCTGAACTGTGATCTTTCGATCGACAAGCTCAGCATCTTAGCCACTGAGCCACCACATCCCTATTTTACAGTATCTAGGTGCAGTAGATACTCTCAATTTTGCCAAAGCAGCAAAATTGTGGATATGTTTTCTCAGAAGCCTCCATGGCTTCTTGGCTATATTTAACAAGTCTGATTGTTTGTTTCATGTTATATCAATTATCCTCCTGCAACTATCACTACTATATTACCAGGCTATCACTGTATGTAATTTATAAATTCGTTATATATATATATATATATATATATATATATATATATATATATATATATATATATATATGTAGGTCTTTGGTTATTCGGGTTTTCTCCCGCGTAAAATTGGAGGTGTCTTGGCAACGATTCGTCATCTTCAGACTGGTGTTCTCGGCTTCGTACTTCTAGGAGCAATGTGTGTGATCGCAGCTGTTTCTTCCTTTTAACTGCCAGTGGGGGTGAGAACTGATTGGGTGGGAGCTTGGCTGTGTTCTGATTGGGTGGAGGTGTGTTCTGATTGGTTGGGGGTTTGGCTGTGCTCTGATTGGATGGGGGGTTGGCTGTGCTCTGATTGGCTGGGTGAGTGTTCTGTTTAGGTGGGGGCTTGGTTGTGCTCGGGTTAGTCTGAGTAGCAGGGGGATTTGAGCTGGTGAGCTGTGTTGCTGTTGTTTGGCTTCGTGTTCATGACCATGCCATCTCTTCATGTTGGGTGTCAGTCTGCTTCATGTATGGATTGGAGGGGTTTAAAGTGGCTAATGATGCAGCTGTGGTCTGGCTTCTGGTCCGTGGTCGTGCCTGATCATCAGTGTGGGTTTGAGTCTGCTTTCTGCATGGATGTGTGGTGGTTACATCCTGTGTGGCTCTCGTGAGTGTGGTTCTGGTGTCATTCTTCGATGGCACGACCACAAACATGAAGCCAAACAACAGCCACACAGCTCACCAGCTCAAATCCCCCTGCTACTCAGACTAACCCGAGCACAGCCAAGCCCCCACCTAAACAGAACACACACCCAGCCAATCAGACCACATCCAAACCCCCATCCAATCAGAGCACAACCAAACCCCCAACCAATCAGAACACACCTCCACCCAATCAGAACACAGCCAAGCTCCCACCCAATCAGTTCTCACCCCCACTGGCAGTTAAAAGGAAGAAACAGCTGTGATTACACACATTGCTCCTAGAAGCACGAAGCCGAGAACACCAGCCTGAAGATGACGAATGGGACTTCGTCGAAATGTTGCCAAGACACCTCCAATTTTACGTGGGAGAAAACCCGAATAACCAAAGATCTACATACAAACACCCGTGAAAACCTCAGAAAACACACACACACACACACACACACACACGTGTGTGTGTGTGTGTGTGTGTGTGTGTATGTTTCACTAAGAAACATCTTGTACTTGGTTTGCTTTACATGCCAATTTCAGCTCTGAAAAATAGTAAATATTTGTTTGCTCAGAAAAAAAAAGAGAGAGTGGATAATTGATGCTAGTATAGTGCACTCTGCTGAGAAGGAACACTTTTTACCATAATGTACTGTATGTGTAACAAGTGCCTAATAGAACTGTAATATGAAAAGTTTTTCAGTTGATATTTCCAAAACTGACCTTTTGTATCAGAATAGTTCTTATTTTTTACATCATTATATTTAGTGTGTAATAAACATGTAGACATTCTGTAAAGAGGAGGTGCTATTTCTATACTTTTTTGGAATAAAAATTGTTTTTCTGTCAGCAGGAAACTACTCAGTAACAGACCATATTCACCAACCCCCATCAAATAAAAACCATTTTCAAGCAATTTTGCATACATATACACATGGTGCATAAATCTGTTTAAAACACAAGCATGTTAGCATTATCACCCGAGATCCACAAAGAGCATATATACTTTGTAAATTGATAGGGAAATCAACAATGGGTGAGCATAATACTTAAATAGATGCACGGTGGTACTCCCACATTCAGTGAACTTGAATTAATTTTGTAGCAGAATCAGACAAATCAAATCTGCTTCATGTTATATACCAGGGGTCTGCCACCTTAAGTACTCAAAAGAGCCATTTGGACCCGTTTCCCACAGAAAAGAAAACACCGGGAGCCACAAAACCCTTCCTGTGCCTAACTATTTCCTGAGTCGCCACAAAACTAGCCTATGTAGTTGAATTAAATGTTCTGTTTTC
The DNA here is from genome assembly GCF_029215685.1 of Pituophis catenifer annectens. Lineage (NCBI taxonomy): Eukaryota > Metazoa > Chordata > Lepidosauria > Squamata > Colubridae > Pituophis > Pituophis catenifer. The sequence continues at coordinate 118,943,318 of NW_027256882.1, forward strand.
TGCTGAAACTTTTCTTTCTTGGCCTACCAGGGGTTGAAAAGCTCAATAAATCGTGTGCCGGTGGGTGTTGCACATTGGTGGTTGTGACACATATTTTGAGTGACAGGGAGCCGCAGCAGAGGGGTGAAAGAGCCACATGTGGCTCTAGAGCCCCAGGTTGCTGACCTCTGTTATATACAAAATACATTTTAGGTCCATTTAGATGAATATTACATGGCCCACAAAATAAATAAATATTTCTTTATAATATATATACAACATATGTATGTGTGTGTGTATATGTGTGTGTGTATATATATGCTGTACATGTATTATAAATAAATATATTTATTTATTTTGTGGGCTATGTAATACACACAGACACAGAGACACACACATACATACATATATAGTGGTGGTAGATGTTTCTATTTCTAATAATTGTTTTTGCCCATGTTTCTTTAATTTAAATTTCAGTAGTGAATGCTAGGAGAAAAAAATAAGCACAGTGATATATATAACAAGGTTGTGCTCAATTGAAAAATGTTTCAAAACAAATATTTGGACCTGAGGCAAGGAGAAAACTCTCCACTCTCCAATAAAGTGTGTTGTATTAGCATTAAAAAATGGTATGGTTACTATAAGGACTGATTTGTATTTGTTAATACAAATCCCTGATACTCCTTAACAGAACCAATCTTTTTCCAGTCTCTGCCCAACTGTGAGAAATGGTATGTCTTCTTTAACATATCATTACTCAGATGTGGGCAGAGATAACTACAGTCTAGAGATTGCAGCCCAACTGAGTTCCAGTAATATTCCAGCCTAGTTGAGGAAACTGCAAGCAATATTTCCATCCTGATAAATGGGGAAAGATATTGCTGTGGGTAGAACCTGTCCGTGTCTGAACGCAAATTTTATTTCCAGAACAATCCAGAGGTGTTTGAAAGCGATGGTTTAACAGCATCTTAGAAAGCCAGGAACATAAATTTTCCAATGAAGTAAAAACAATAGCCCCTTCTTCATTTTTATATGCTGCATTTCAACTAAAATATCCCCATAGCAATTTAGAAAAGAGATATTTGTTCATAATAGCACGTGAGCTTCCACCAGGGTTGTAACAGATAAAATGCATAGATTACCATCCAAAGATCCTAATGTGATTCCTTAGGCTCTCTAACACAAAGAAATTCTCAGATCCAAAATATCTTCTCATCAAACTGTACAAAGCCATATAAATCAAACTGGTCTAAAAAGACTAATATTGATATTGTATACATTATTTTTAAACACTAAGCAGGGAACCCATGAACAAAATGATACAATGGAACAGCTTGAAAATCAACCAAAACCACCTTGTCCTAAGATGTGATCCAGTGGTGGTATTCAGCCGGTTCTATCTGGTTTGGGCGAACTGGTAGCAGCATCTGCAGGAGGCTCCACCCACCAGCCAGGATGTCATCATGTTCCATTTTTGATGCTCTGCGCATGCGTGGAGGTGGTGTGCGCAAGCACGCTCACATTTGCAAACCGGTAGCAAAGGTAAGTGAATACCATCTCTGATGTGGTCAATATATATACTTCAAATAATTAAAGGAACACATAGAGGCATGAGCTCTTCTATTTAAAAAGAGACAACCACAAACACCGTAAAATAAAAGACAATAGAGAAGAGCAGGAGTTTACTACAACATATCTCTGTTTTGCTCTTCAAAAGTTAAATAAGTTTGTCCTTTAGTTGATATTTAATGGGCGGCCAGTAAGAAATATAGGCCGAAGCTATAGAATAGATTGGAGAGTTGGACAAACATCACAGAAGAAGGAAATACAAACCACTACCATATTATCCAAGAAAATATATGGAGAGGTCTATAAATCATCTAAGATTTACTCTTCTCTCCGAGAACATTTTATTCTCCGTGGTGAGCCGTGGTGGTGCAGTGGTTAGAGTGCAGTACTGCAGGCTACTTCTGCTGACTGCCAGCTGCCAGCAGTTTGGCAGATCGAATCTCACCAGGCTCAAGGTTGATTCAGCCTTCCATCCTTCTGAGGTGGGTAAAATGAGGACCCAGATTGTTGGGGACAATATGCTGACTCTGTAAACTGCTTAGAGAGGGCTGTAAAAGCACTATCAAGTGGTATATAAGTCTAAGCGCTATTGCTATTCTTTACTCTTTGTACACATTGGAATGTGAAGGAAGGCAAAGGAGAAGTCCCTCCCAGAGATATTGAAACTATGCAAAGATTTGAATGAACCTATTACTTTTCTATATCCTGTCACTGGTAAATTGTTTTTATGTCCATTCTAAGAAAACCCCTTTTTTTCTGTTGTAAAATAACACCGCTATAACCATTCAGCTTATATATTTATCTGATTGTAGGTAATGAATATTAGGTTTGAGAAAATCAGATTTAAAGACATAAAATGTCCACACAAATTACCTTTTTACAAAAGTAATCAAATGGCTAGTGGTAATAGAGATTTTGATTTCAGGCACTTGATTAAGGCATGATTGCAGAGCTGGAGGGGTCAGAGAGTTATAGAATAATTCATCATCATTATGGAGAAAGAGTAGAAAACATTATAGGTTTGTCAAATTTCTGTTTCATAAACTCTAGGAATAACCAGCACTGTATATTATATTTTCTCTATTTCAATATGCATGTGCAAAAAATGGGAAATTTATATTTTATCCAAAACAGGAAGTCCTAGGTTTTCTCTAAGGCTGATCATAACAGAGACCTTGACAAGTTGGAGGGTCAAGTTAAGATAATACATCCTCGGTTCCTCATAAGAACTCTGGGAATGAAACAATAGCAGAATACATGTATGAAAAATCAATGAAGGAAAATTGGAAGTCAGTGCAATGAACATGAGAAAGAGTTCTCCAGCTTACACTTACACTATAGTGATAAGGGTGGCAAAATTTATTATTTCATTATTAATCATATTTCTATGCCGCCCACTCTCCGAGGACTCTGGGAGGCTTACAACAATTGACAGTATACTAAATAGCATATTGCCCCCAACAATCTGGGTCCTCATTTTACCCACCTTGGAAGGATGGAAGGCTGAGTCAACCTTGAGCCGGTGAGATTTGATCTGCTGATCTGCTGAACTAGCAGTCAGCTAAAGTAGCTGCAGTACAGCACTCTAACCACTGCGCAACCTTGGCTCATAAAAAATATGCTTACTCTTCCACCCATATTACTTCATCAGATTGTACCTTGCTGATAGAAGTCATGGAGCTATATATGACTCCTTCTGAATGGCAACGTGCAGTACCTAAGATCCCAGGGAACCATTTATGCAATATTTGTGCAATTTTGATAAATTCATTCCAATTTGCTTAGACCTGGACAGAGTCTAAGGAGCTGAAAGGACATGTTCTTGTGTAACTTTCTTTTTAGACCATTTCAACCTGTCCATTTTGAAGAAGCTAATACAGCAAGCTGTAGGAATGACCTTTTCCACCTATGAACTAGATCTTTGTCTAAATTCAGCTATTGTGATAGTTAATAGCTGAATCTTGGACGTGGTAGTGTCAATTGCTGTAAAGCAGGTCCTGGGTCTGCTCCTTCCTGAAAAATTTCTTATTGGAGTTTTCCAATAATTATCTAATCATTAGAAGAATTGTTGGGATAAAGACATTTTTCACTGCATAAAGTTGTTTTCCATAAGGTCTGAGTTCATCAAAATATCTATGAATTCTGACATCTGATATCAAATTTCTGATCCTTTTCCATAGTGTAAATTAAACCTGTGTTATACTTATCATCAAATGCCCATTATTGGAAACTGATAACTTCATTTGTGATTGTTTTGACTTCTAAGCTACATTGGCTGTCCTTTATTTTATGCTCTAAATGCATTCGATCAATAAGTGATACATGCAATGTTTACCCAATGTAGAAGGTCAAGGAAAAGTAATTTTCTCCTAGGTATTGAGATAAATATTGAAAGGCCATCCACCATTCAGTGTGTTTTGCTTTAGCTTTGAAGCTGTACACTATGAGATCACAATCAATGCCAGTTTAGAAAGGCTATGATTTCATTACTTATACTCAAGTGTTTTATGAACTTTATTAGTCTCAGTGAAGTTATGTGTATTGACAACTCTAAACTCTTAAAAAAAAAAGAATGAGTTATGAGAGTCATTATGTAAACTCAGTAGAAGGTTCAATTCTTCTCCCAAGTAAGTTTCCTTGATATTTTCTACATATGTCAATGAGTATAATTATGAACTACAATATAGCAGCATAAAAGGAAAATGAACTGAATATGATCAATTGAATTGAAACTATTTTAGTTGATGCATCGGAATATGTGTCCTTTTAGATGGCACTTTGCACTGGTGAGGTTGGCAAAGATGTTCAAAGATAAATCAGCCAAATGTTGGAAGATTCCTGGGCCCTATCTTCATATGTGGTGGACATGTGTAGAAGGAAAACAATACTGGACAAAAATACATACATGACTGGAAAAGATGATAAAGCAGCATATTGATTTAAAACCAGAAATATTTTTGTTGGGAATTTTACCTGAAACTTATAGTAAAGAGAATGCATATTAAATTATTCATGTATTAACTGCAGCTAGAATTGTATTTGCACAAAACTGGAAAAGTGAAGAGATGCTGACTGATGAGAAGGTGATTAGGAAAATATTAAAAAGTGCAGGAATGAACAGATTAACACTTGCAATTAAGGTAAAAGAACAAATGGAATATTATATGATATGGGAATTATTTTATCAATGGTTAGAGAATAAAAATGGAAGTTGGAAATAAAAGAAGTTGGAAATTAGAGTAGAAAATATTATAAGATAGAGATGTAAACAATATGATGATTGTTATTAGGATTATTATGCTTAATATTATTATTAGATTCTTAATAGAAGATACGTTAAGAGGGAAAAATGAATAGGTTTACTATGTTCAATATTACAATTGTAAGATCAGAGAATTAATATCAACGTAATGAATGCTATTGTAAATTTTGATGGTTATTGCACAGAGATATTTGTACCCAGACGACACACTGTTTAAGGGAAGATGGAATGTTTATATTAAAAAAAAATTAAAATATATATTAAAAAAAATATGTGTCCTTTGGTGTGATGAATGATTCAAATATGGGAAATTAATGAGATGGAAATGATTGCTTTCTTCCTTCTTCCTTCCATTCTTTAAATATATGGAAGCATTGCATTACTGTCACATATAAAGTAATACAGTATTATTTGTTAAATCTTATTATTCCATTGTTTGTTTGTTTTTCTAATGATGTATGCTGCTTTCCCTCATACAGGTTTAAATCATGTATTTTTAGGAACAAAGAAATTTGATATGACATTTAAAGCTTCAGAGTCCAATAGCCCAAGATCTTTTATAACAATTTGTATATTATATAGAATTGTATAGAAATTTAAACAAATAAATAAATAAATAAATATTAGAAGAGCACAGTTTCTGTTGCCAACTTTAATTTTTCCATTTTGATCATTCAGGTGATATTACACCTTCACTCCCTTCTTCATATTTTTCTCCTGACTTCCCTCTGTCTTGAACATAAAGCAGGTTTAAATGGAGCAGCCACCTGCTGTGGATATGACATAAACCTCATCATTTTCATCCTTATCCTCACCAAAATGGGATGACAGTTTACCCTTCAGGGAGAATACCTAATTCTTTTCGTTCTGCCTTGTCTATCTAAATATCTATACCTCAGCTTTCCAAATAACAAAGGTTCTTTGATCATCAGAATTTCACTCATTTTCCTTCTCTAGCAGGTTCCCTAGCAGGCTAGCAGTCTCTTTTCCTGGATTTTATAAAGATACAGATTTTATAATCTTTTTGGGAAACCCTGTATATTCTACAATCCTATCTATCTATCTATCTATCTATCTATCTATCTATCTATCTATCTATCTATCTATCTATCTATTCATCCATCCAACCACCCACCCACCCACCCATCCATCCATCCATCCATCCATCCATCCATCCATCCATCTATCTATCTATCTATCTATCTATCTATCTATCTATCTATCTATCTATCTACCATCTATCTCCATCTATCCATCCATTCATCCATCCATCCATCCATGTTGCCCATCTTGAACCAATAATAAAACCACTATCATAAATTAACTTTCTGTGAGCTTTACCAGCTTTACCAGGTAGACCAGATAGGAAAGCTGACCAGATAAGCTTATTGTAAAGCTACATTAACAGAATCTTGACAATCTGAAAGTATAATTCTCCCATTGTCTCCTTTATAGCCCTAAAAATCAAGAAAGGTCCCTACATATATATATATATATATGGGACAGTGGTTCAGTGGCTAAGACGCTGAGCTTGACGATCGAAAGGTCGGTAGTTCAGCAGTTCAAATCCCTAGTGCCGTGTAACAGGGTGAGCTCCCATTACTTGTCCCAGCTTCTGCCAATGTAGCAGTTTGAAAGTACTAAAAATGCAAGTAGAAAAATAGAGACCATCTTTGGTGGGAAGGTAACAGCATTCCGTGCGCCTTTGACATTTATTCATGCTGGCCATGGAGACATCTTCGAACAGCGCTGGCTCTTCAGCTTTGAAACAGAGATGAGCACTGCCCCCTAGAGTCAGGAACAACTAGCACATATGTGCGAAGGGAACCTTTACCTTTATATATCTGTGAATTTTACTATCTCTTATCTGACCACTCCCTCAGCAATATCTCTTTGATCAGTCTCCCAAGGGCTTCCCCACATACCATTACAGTCTTGATCCCCCATAAAACACTCTTCCATACAATTTATTTGCCCCCCCCCCACAAAATTTAAAAACATACCCCCCCATGGGCATATCAAATATGCCTTATTAGATTAATTAAATTAAAAAAGTTACTTGTAATTAAGGTAAAATGAACTGAAATTAAATGCAATTATGCAACAAATTATATCTTCTCATTACCTTTTATTTTATATTTCTCTCTACTAGCTATACTGTGTCTGCTGGAGAAGAACATGGGGCCTGTTTTCCAAAATGTAGAATATCTCCTGCAGTAACACTTTGCCATCATTAACTCATTGTTGGGAAGGAGAAGCAAGAGGAAAGAAAAGTAGGCACTTCAGTTGCTTATGGACAAGCAGGAGTTCTTATGGTAGCGGCTGCAGGCTGAGGATGATTAGAGGTGCACCAGTGAAGCAAGAATGGTTCCCGAATGAAATTCATCAATGGCTCCCTAATAGCACTACAAATCACTAAGAAAATGGAATACTGTCCTGAGTAGAAGGAAAATAGCAAGCTCTCCTTCTAAAAAAAACCTAAATTCCAAGCACCAGGAGTATGGTACACAATTCATTCTCAGCTGATACTTATTTATGCTGAGTCCCTGGTGCTCCTTTATATATTTCAAGCTCTGCCATGTATTGGGAAGCTCAAAACTGATTTATTCATGAACGATTTCTCATCTAGTCCTAGAAATTAGACAATATTGAAATCACAGTTTGGTAGAGCTTAGAGGAAAAGATTAAAGAATAATTTCTTAATGTGATTAAAATAAGCTTTTATTGAGATAATCCAGGATTATACAATCCTTTAAAAAGTTGTGGCTCAGAAGTGTGATAATATTGTAAACAAAATGTAATATCATTATTTGCATTTGTATCACTATAACCAGTGAAGGCTAAATCTAGCAGTGATTCTTCAAGGCTTCCAATTAATGTATAGTATTCCAAGAATTCATGAAATTAATTTGCTAATATTGAGTATTACTTTTCCAATCAATGTCCTGTTGAGTTGCTCACAAAGTGAGGTTCTTTCCATCACTCCATATTGCATAACTTTTACATGACCTGCATAAAACTGTACCGTTTGAAGTCAGAGGAAAAGATTTAAGCTGATTATAGAATATATGCAATTATAAAAAATAGTCTAATTCAAACTAACACTGATGGGATGAAAGAAGGCTTAAATCAAACTATTATAGTTTATGGATTTCAGCTACTAATTTGTACCAAAAATTATTGCTTAATGCTCCTTTAAAACAAGGCAGGGAATAGTTGCACTCCAACTATTGTTGGACTCAGTGGTGGAATTCAAATTTTTTTACTACCGGTTCTGTGGGCGTGTCTTGGTGGGCATGGCAGGGAAATCTCCATTCCACCCCACTCCAGGGGAAGGATGCTGCAAAATCTCCATTCCCACCCCACTCAGGGGAAGGATACTGCAAAATCCCCATTCCCTCCCCACTCCTGGGGGAAGGATATTGCAAAATCTCCATTCCAACACCATTCTGGGGCCAGCCAGAGGTGGTATTTGCCAGTTTTCTGAACTACTCAAAATTTCCGCTACCGGTTTTCCAGAACCTGTCAGAACCTGCTGAATATCACCCTTGGTTCAACTACAGAGACCATAGTCCCCAGACAATTCGAACCCTATACTTTCATATATAAATATTTACAAGTTATACTTTTACAAGAAAAATAGCATGAGTAATGTGTGAAACAAGCTTATAACCATCACCTAGCTATGTGTTCTATGGTTCAATGCTTTTTTAAAAAGGAAAAAATCAATCTTCAATTGAGTTTTACTCTGTAAAAAAGTGTATTCCCTTCTTTTTGAACCCCCAAATTAGAATAGGCCACTTTTCAGTAAAGTGAAAGTAAAATTGTCAAATTTTACTTTCTACAATCCTTCAAAATAGATTGGATAGGATAGGATAGGATAGGATAGGATAGGATAGGATAGGATAGGATAGGATAGAATTTTCCTTCATGTGGAGATTCCCCATACTCTACCCCAAAATACCCGCAAAATATCAGAATAATGAAGTTGAAAGGCACCTTGGAGGTCTTCTAGTCCAACCCCCTGCTTAGGCAGGAAACCCTGTATCATTTGAGAGAAATGATTGTCCAATCTCTTCTTAAAAACTTCCAGTGTTGGAACATTCCCAACTTCTTGGAGGCAAGTTGTTCCACTGATTAATTGTTCTAACTGTCAGGAATTTTTTTTCTTAACTTTAGGTTGCTTCTCTCCTTGATTGGTTTCCATCCATCCATTGTGTTGCCCTCAGGTGCTTTGGAGAATAGCTTGACCCTCTTCTTTGTGGCAACCCCTGAGGAATTGGAACACTGCTATCACGTCACCCCTAGTCAGTAGTGGGTTTCAATTTCATTCGCTAATGGTTCACTTGTGGGTGTGCGCATGCTGCTTCTGCACATGCATGTGCCACTTCTGCGCCATTGCATGCCGCTTCTGTGCATGCACAGAGATATACGAGCGGGTGGGCGGAGCCTCTCCTGCTGCTCTCGGTTCACCCAATCTGGGGCGAACCGGTAGCAACCCACCACTGCCCCTAGTCCTTCTTTTCATTAAACCCAATTCCAGCAACCGTTCTTTATATGTTTTAGCTTCCAGTTCCCTAATCATCTTTGATGCACTTCTTTGCACTCTTTCTAAAGTCTCAACATTTTTTTTTACATTGTGGCAACCAAAACTGGATGCAGTATTCCAAGTGTGGTCCTACCAAGGCATTATAAATGATTCTCAATCATCTTTATGATTGCTGATTTGCAATGCAAAAAATAAGCATATCATTTGTATTTACTTATTTTTATTTTATTTAAAACATTGACGTAGTTGCCCATCTTATAACAAACTCTGGGTGGCTCCCAATCAAAAATTAAAATAATATAAAACCCATCTTAAAACTATTAAAACCAAGCACATAAAAGCTAATTGCTGACTTTCCTAAATTGCCTAAAATCCCCTCTCCTACCCACCCATGTTAAAGGTAAATAAAATAAAGTGCTTATATTCCAACACTCAATTCACATCCTTAACTCGAGTTTCCAACGAGCAGTGAACGAAGAAGAAAAACTAATATAATTTTACTACTAGAGAAGTTTTTAACAAGTTTCCCCTTGAATTGGCAGTAGGCATGTGGCTAGGCTGAACATCTAAGAAAAAACAAGAAATAAAAAGTTTCATTGGTGAAAACTGAGAAGTAGAACTGAAGTGTAATGGACATGACATCAAGATTTACAACATTTGTAGCTTGTTTGTGCGCCATCTGAGAACAATCTGGCATATATTTGTAGCAAAAGCATGATTGAAGTTGAAGGAAAAACAAGTAGTCACACTTTGGCTCGTAAAAAAGGATCAAGCATTTTCAGGTACAACAATAGCAGTAATGCAATAGTAGGTGATATAGAAAACAACTCTACATAAGAAAAAAAACACATCAAAATAAACGAACAAGTCAATGAGTGTGTCTCCCTCCCTCCCTCCCTCCCTCTCTTCCTCTGTCTCTCCCTCTCTCCCTCACTCCCTCTCTTTCTCTCCTTTTCAGAAAGACAGAAAAAGAGATAGGATCTCTGAAGGTCAAAGAAAGCTTTCTTATTGTTGATATCTCACTAGTATCAGACACAAATTTGTGACAATCATATCTATTTAACCTATAAAGTGTGCTGTTTTCAGAAACTTATAATAAGAATGCAATAGAATAATTTACAAAACTTTCAAAATCTATCTACAGTATTCATTCCTGCTGTGAGATATAATACCCAAATATTTTAATCCTCACAATTCATAAACAAGTCTGGTTCACAAAATCAAATGTTTATTGGAGATAAAATGAAGAAAAATAAAAAGCAGTTGCAAGCACGGCCTCTTAGACACTTCCCAAATGGATTGAGTTCAAAGAGCGCAAAAAGCAGTTTTCAAGCTACATATTTTATACTCCTACCCAATGCGTGCCACACCTAAGAAGCCCTCCCAACTCCCCTTTAGTCTCCTAAGTCATTCTTCAAGTTGTTTTACACTTTAAAGGGTCACATTGACATTCCCTGCCTAACAACAACTATCTTATCATGTTTACTTTTACTTTTCACCTTGAGCAGATGTTCCTTTCTTACTGATAGTGGTCTTGCCCAAGGTGTAGGTTCCTGTCTCCAAGGGAGCTTTAAGCAAGTCATAATACATTGTCTCTACTAATTACAATTTGTGATCAGTTTGTAACAGTAAGAACATCATAGCTTTTTAATACATTAAACACTTTTATAAAAGAGTAACTTATTATTCATTTCCTTCAATGCCTATCCATATTGGGATAAATGATGCCACAAACAGCAGCTGTAAATGTATCACTGTAGGTTCTGATGATCTAGGAAGGAAGCTAAAAACCCGGGGGCTTAAGTAGTGTTTTCATCTATCATTTTGGTTTTTGGAAATAGAATGGGAAGAGAAGGAGGAATACAGTAGGTGAATGATGAGGTATGCAAACTGTGTTGATGGGACAGATTTGCTTTCTAGGATAATGATATGCTTTGTCTAAATGATGGACAGGATGGATGCTGGAACAGGATGGGTTACACATTTCATGTGCTAAAAAAATGTGTTTGCTTTAGCATGGCACACTTGATCAGGAGGTCTTTAAACTAAATCCTATGGTGCTTGAGACAAAAAGCCTGAGGTAACCACTTTAATTAAAACCTATGTGCTTTAGAAGGAAGTGGGAACATTGATATAAGGAGTTCTTCAACTACTCAATGAAAAACAGAAAGATTATTGGTTTATAAAGTTCATGGTACACTTTTGTGGATATTAACACTCAGAGTATGCTGTTGCTGTTGTTCAGTCTCTAAATCATGTCCAATTCTTTGCAAGCCCATGGACCATAGCATGCCAGGCTCTCCTGTCTTCCACTGTCTCCTTGACTTTGCCGAAATTCATGTTCATTGTGTTGATGACACTATCTAACCATCCCATCCTCTGCCATTCCCTTCTCTTTTTGTCTTCAATCTTTTCAAGATCTTTTCCAATGAGTCCTCTCTTCTCATTAAGTGTACAAAGCATTTGAGCTTCAGCTCAATGCAGTCTATTCTTCCAGAGAACAGTCAGGATTGATTTCCTTTAGGATTGATTGATTTGATTGCCTTGCAGTCCAGTGTGACACTGGACAACAGCCTTTTTCAGATTGGATTCCAGGATTCTAAGGTTCTACAAAGGTTGCTAGGTATTTTCCATGAGAGTCTGTGATTTTTTTAAGAAAAATCATTTAAAAATTTTATGTGTTCTGCAACGCAGGTTGTACATATAATTACTTTTATGCATGGTTTCATGAGACCTTAAAAGTAGTTCAAGGGCTCCTACAGGGTAAAAGTGTTGAGAAAAGGTTTTGTAGAGAATTCTGAATTAAAATAACTGGGAGTATGAATAAAAACTAGGTATCTGCTATCGACACTTAACTAGAGAAAATATATTATGCTTTATCAAAGCTACATTGCAGATCTTTTAAAGGAGTCCAGAATACTAATATTTTGATCTATTATCTTTAGAAAATTCTGAAGAACAAATGAAGAAACAAAATGAATAGAAGAACAGTAATATCCTTCTTTTCGAAAAGGGATAAATGAGGATCCAGGGATTCGATCAGTTTATTATTGATTTCCCCTAGAAAAATCTAGAGCAGCTAGTAAACTTTCTATAAGCAACATAAAATAATGAGGTTATTATGAGAAGTCAGTATAGATTTGTTAAAAACAAAACATAATCTTGCTATATTATTGATCAGGAATTTCCTTAGTTTATGGGAATGCTAAAGAAAATATTAATCTTAATTTTAGAAGAGCATTTGAGGAAGTTCCACATGACATGCTGATTAACTAGTTAAGTGGGGACAAGTTTGGCAATTAAACAAAAGAGAATTAGCCTGAAAACCATAACCAAGAGGTTCATCAATGATTCTAAAGTAGAATGAGGTACAATGGGACTATCTCAAGGTTTAATCATATTTTTCAATATTTTTATTTACAGATTGAATGACAAGGCTGGTGGAAATGCTTATCAGATTAGCAAAGAATACAGAATTGAGCTGTACATCGAATAGTCTGGAAAACAGAAGTAGAATTCAAGATTTATTTATTTATTTATTTATTTATTGCGATTTATATGCCGCCTTTCTCCCTAGGGACTCAAGGCGGCTTACAAAATGACAACTTCAATACAAATCACAATACAATACCAAATTAAAATCAGTAACCCAATTAAAAACGATTTAAAATTATACCAGTGTACCAGATGATATTGAGTGGTTACAGAAATGGTTGAAAATGAATGAAGGTTAAAAAAAGACAAATTGTATTCTTTATTGAAGACACCTGATCAAATGCACAGATGTATAATAAGGAAAATGTCCTTTGGCAATAGTACTTGTGAAAAGGATTTTTGAATAGAAGCTGATTAAAAACTGAATATGAGTCAGCAGTGTCTTATGGCCAGAAGAAAGGCAAATGCAATTTTAGGCTTCATCTAGTGAACAATACTTTCAAAATTACAGGAAATAATAATTTCATTCACTTTTGTACTAGTCAGACTAAGGGGATGGAATAACATTCTTCAAATACATGACAGGATGTCATCTGAAAGAAAAGTAAACTCTATTATTTATTGTCACGAAGTGCAGAACAAGGAATACTGAATTTTGGTTAAAGAAAAGTAGATTCCAACTGTATTTTTTTTTTAAAAAATTTTTAATTTGATTTATATGCCGCCCTTCTCCGAAGACTCAGGGCGGCTTACAATGTGCTCAGCAATAGCCTTCATCCTTTTGTATATTTATACAAAGTCAGCTTATTGCCCCCACAACTGGGTCCTCATTTCACCTACCTTAGAAAGGATGGAAGGCTGAGTCAACCTTGAGCCTTGGCGAGATTCGAACCCTGCAGTAATTGCAGGCAGCTGATCTTAATAACCAGCTTAATAACAGGGTGCCTTAAACCCCTGTACTACCAAGGCTCTTGGTAGTACAGGGGTTTTGGTAGTACAGGGGTAGTACAGGGGTAGTACAGGGGTTTTGTTTTGTTGAAACAAAAAAGAAAAGCAACAACTGTAAGAGCATTGATGTAAGGGAATATTAACATCAATGATGTCACCTCATTTGGTAATGAAACATCTGCAAGAAAACAACCAAACTCAGAACACCAAGGATTTCACAGATTGTAAGAACAACTTGACATTTACTAAATGCAATAATTAGCTCCTATTCACTTTCACTTTCCTATTCACTTTCACTATTCCTATTCACTTAAGGGATGTGGTGGCTCAGTGGCTAAGATGCGGAGTTTGTCAGTCGAAAGGTCGGCAGTTCAATGGTTCGAATCCCTAGTGCTGCGTAACGGAGTGAGCTCCCGTTACTTGTCCCAGCATCAACCTAGCAGTTTGAAAGCATGTAAAAAAATGCAAATAGAAAAATAGGGACCACCCTATAGGGAAAGTAAAGCATTCCATGCTCCTTTGGCGTTTAGTCATGCCAGCCACATGACCACAAAGACGTCTTCGGAAAGTGCTGGTTCTTCGGCTTTGAAACGGAGATGAGCACCACCCCCTAGAGCCAGGAACGACTAGCACATATGTGCGAGAGGAACCTTTACTTTTACCTTATTCACTTTCACTGGATGTGTGCAAGGAAAGTCTGGGTAGAACTCCCTTATGATTGCCTAACTTTCAATTCCTGCATGGAGCAGCGTGTTACTTAGATTATGTAATCTAAATGCTCCTTTCCAACTCTGCATTTCTATGTTGTGTGCATTTATCTGTTCATAAAGAAAAAAAACAAAACAAAATGACGAGCGGCTCCTGTGAAGCAAAGTAAAAGAATGTCAAGCCAAAGTGCATGATTAAGCATGTGTTTCTGCAAATGGGAAGCGTAACACACGTTCCCTCAGAGCTGTAGCATTTTTAAAGACTACTTTATTTTGGTTACAAGTACTTCACTGCTGAGTCATAAATAAATCATCTCAGCTCTCAAACCCAGGCAATATTTTAGGTGTTTGGGAGCGGGCTGCAAGATTTAATTTTCCTCTTGGGATAAAATAATAATTTATTTATTTATTTATTTATTTATTTTTAAATTTATATACTGCCCTTCTCCCTGAGGACTCAGGGCGGTGTACAGCCAGAATTAAAATGGAATACAAATATTAAAAAACAATTAAAATATATATAAATTTGGCCCAAGATTAAAAATACAAACCAATTAAAACATTTAAAATTTCTTCTTAAGCCAGCCCGGCTTGCTGGAAAAAGTGAGTTTTAAGGGCACGGTGGAAGGCACTAAGGTCTTGGATTCTCCTTATCTCTGGGGGCAACTGATTCCAGAGGGTAGGTGCCCCCACAGAGAAGGCCCTCCTCCTGGGGGTCACCAGCCTACATTGATTGGCTGATGACATCCTGAGGAGGCCCTCTCTGTGGGAGCGCACGGGACGATGGAAGGTTGTCGGTAGCAGCAGGCGGTCTCGAAGATAACTAGGCCCGATGCCATGGAGCGCTTTAAAGGTGATAACTAACACCTTGAAGCACACCCGGAAGACCACTGGGAGCCAGTGCAGCTCACGCAGGAGCGGTGTTACATGGGAGCGTCATGTTGCTCCCGTCACTACCTGCGCTGCTGCATTCTGGACCAGTTGGAGCCTCGGGTGCTCTTCAAGGAGAGCCCCATGTAGAGAGCGTTGCAGTAGTCAAGGCGAGAGGTGACGAGGGCATGAGTGACTGTGCACAGGGAATCCCGATCAAGAAAGGGCCGCAACTGGCGAATCAGGCGAACCTGACAAAAGGTCCCCCTGGTTACAGCTGTCAGATGTTTCTCCAAGGACAGCTGCATATCCAGGAGGACTCCCAGATTGCGAGCCCTTTCTGTTGGGGCCAAAGACTCGCCCCCAATAGTCAGTGATGGAGTCAACTGACTATATCGGGATGCCGGGAGCCACAGCCACTCAGTCTTGGAAGGGTTGAGCTTGAGCCTGTTCCTCCCCATCCAGATCCGCACAGCCTCCAGGCACTGGGACATCACTTCAAGGGCATCATTGGGGTGGCCTGGGGTGGAGATGTACAGCTGGGTGTCATCAGCGTACTGGTGGTATCTCACGCCAAAGCCACGGATGATCTCGCCCAGCGGCTTTACATAAATGTTGAACAAAAGGGGCGAGAGGACCGATCCCTGCGGCACTCCACAGATGAGAGGCCTCGAGGTCAACCTCTGCCCCCCTGCCAACACAAACTGCGTCCGGTCAGAGAGAAAGGAGGAGAACCACTGCAACACAGTGCCTCCCACCCCCAACTCTTCCAGCCGGTGCAGCATGATACCATGGTCGATGGTATCAAAAGACGCTGAGAGATCTAACAGGACCAGAACAGAGGAGCAACCCCTGTCCCGAGCCCTCCAGAGATCATCAACCAATGCGACCAATGCCGTTTCCGTGCTGTGCGCAGACCTGAAACCCGACTGGAATAATGGGGTGGGAGAGGAGACCAGCAGAGGGATAAGTATAGAAAGTGGGTTTTCTCTAAGAGCAGTTGATCTTGTATAGAAAGCAAATTCACATTAAAGAACTAAAGTCTAGACATTACACTACATTACTTTACATTTGATGTAATGTAAACAGCATTTGATTTACAAAGTAATACCAATTGTTCTTTAAAGCAAAAGTGGTGTGCCACGAATGGGGGTCTGTAATACACACATACATTCTCTGATAAGTTGAATTTCATGATTTTTCAAAACAGTGTGCTAAATTGTTCTTGGGATGAGATGTGTGCAGCACATACAGTCATGAAAAGAAAAAAAAATCATATTTGTTTAAGATAATAGCATCAGGCCTTCCACTTACAGCCTTTGAGATTTAAATACAACTGCCACTGCTTTCATTGATTCAGTCTAATAAACATCAGCACCGTTTCGAAGATGAATAGACTATTTGAAACAATATTTTTTTAAGCAAAAGCAAAGCTCTTGAATGCTTCCATCAGCCTTTGAAACCCATTTCTAGCAGCCAGTAGATGTCATTCTCTCTCTATTTCAATGGAGAGATGTGCTGCTTTGATGCTATCTTTCACTGTAACAAGCGGAAGAGAAGAAATCATTTATTTGGCTTCCTCCTAATCAATGCACCAGTTTATATCTTTCCCTTCAGTAATGTAAGGTGTCAGAGTGTGAAATTGGAATTTTATGATAGACCTGGCAGCCAATATTCTATTGTCTTTTTTGTCATTTCTTTCATTTTATTAATTTTTTTTTTGTTGGCTATACGGAGTCTTGATGTAATGCAAAACTTTGTAGGAAGAGGGTTTCCTGCAGTTTTATGTGATCTTTTGCATGACACATTACAGTATATTCCTAAATAGCTATGGATAAAAAGACAAAGAAGCCTTAGATAAATCATAAATCTTAGCATTCTGCTCCAGACCTTCTGATAAACCAACATAATTATCTCAGAATCTTAAAATTCAGCCACAGGTACCAATCATAATTTCTGTAGGACAACAGGGTTTCATTTCCTACTTTGTTAGACTTTTTGTTTAACAGAGTAGCAGGTTCATGTTTTAAGAAGAAAGTAAGTATGCATGTAAAACATTACTCCGGGGATATGGTTTTCCAGAGTTGTGGGCAGCTGCTTATGTGATCTTTAATGTCAACAGTTCCTTAATGTCAACATCCTCTCAGATTTCCCTGGATAGGCAGACTTTGCCTCAGTATTAACCTTTGCAGAAGTCATGCCCAGAATTATTATAGCCTTAAAGCTGATAATTAAAATGTAGAATTGTACCTGGAAGCCCACTGGGAATCAATATAGCTGCCAAAACTTAGATGTTACCCAAGTAAAGTGGGTTTAACCAATTAATTCTTATGCTATGTTATGTTAAATTACCCCACCCCCCACCCCATTATCAAAGTGGACCCTGGGCGCTGTGCTGCAATGGAGAAACAAGCAATGGAGCAGCTGGTACGAGGGATTCAAATAATTTAGCAACAGGTTCGCCCAGGGTCAGGTTGGCCATTGAGGTAGGCTCGTCCCACATATGCTATGGAGCTGGAGGATGGGGATGGGCATGCCTCCCATGACAGCCAACCTGACCCTGGGTGAACCAGTTGTTAAATTATTTGAATCCCACCACTGGTCCTAGGCAAAGCAAATTGTGGTAATCTAATGACTGTCAAAAAGATCTCCCAAGAATCCCAGGAACAATTAGAACAGGCACATGCTTACATATACACACAAAAGTGTGTGACTTCTATGGCTTCTACCTGTTTCTTTTCAGTTGGAGTCATCAGGAAGACCCACAGATTATAAATTTTCCTTGCACACAGAATCATGAGCCCATCCAACACCAAAGGTGGAATTTGGTCAGCGTGAAATAAAAAAGAAGCTTGCACTCTAGAAAGAGTGCAAAGAAAAACAACAAAGATGATTAGGAGACTGGAGGCTAAAATATATGAATAAATGGTTGCAGCAGTTGGGTATATCTAGTTCAGTGAAAAGAAGGACGAGGGGTGACATGATGTTCTAATATCTAAGGGGCTTCCACAAAGAAGGGGGGGTGTTCAACCTGCTTTCCAAAGCATCAGAAGGCAGAACAAGAAGCAATGGAGCAATGAAGGAGAAAACCAACCTAGAACTAGGGAGAAATTTCCTCACAGTTAATCAGTAGAACAACTTGCCTCCAGAAATTGTGGATGCTTGGACCCACAAGTTTTTAAGAAAAGATTGGACAACAATTTTTCTAAAATGGTATAGAGTTTCCTGCTTGAGGAAGAGGTTGGACTAAAAGACCTCCAAGGTCCCTTCCAACTCTGTTATTCTGTTATTTAGTGGTTTCCTTATCCACACCTACATATTGTCTTGCTTAGACTAAGTCTATATTCCCACAGACTCTAAACAATTTTACAAACTAGAACACAATATAAATACTTTTTCACCTTGGGATTAAGAAATATAACTGAATGCCTTCAACATGCTGATAGGGTCAACAGATGATCTTTTCCAGCTACATAAAACTGAAGGTTCAGGCTGTGGTGTCATGAATACACAGACTCATATCAATTCATTCATTGAGTGAGATGATGAAATTCTAAAGAAATGCCTATAAACAATTTGAGGATGTTTGAATACAAAAGAAATTAATCTTAATTTGACTAAAATATCAAAGTTACACAAGTCAGAAAAATTATTGAACTGGATGAGTGTGTTTGGCTTGCCTTACACAGAATTATTTTCCTCTTCAAATATCAGCTATATAAGATTGGTTGCTTATAGATTCATGATTCTTAAACAGAACAACAGAAAAACCATGTAGGGAAGAGTCATAGAGATAATCAAGAATGCTTTTTAACAATGTTGGCAGGTTCTTCAACTTCATAGCTTTTTTGGGTGAGAGCAGGCCTTGCCATAGTGTTATATGTTATGGTTACCTGAAGATTAGGTTTTGATAAGCATATCTTAAAAATAATTTAGAAACTACATACTACAAGCTAAGCCTTTAGAACCTACTGAATCAATTTGATATTAAATACAAGGGCTAACTGTTTGATTTTCATTATTGTTTTGATGTTTACAACGTTTTTATGTTCTACCTGTCTAGTCTTTATGATCAGCCACTGCTATCTGATTTGCTATCAAATTAGTTAGATGCATGCTAGCATGGATTTTTGCCAAAGAAGGAAATATATCTTTGCAAACATGTTTGTGTGTATGGGTATGTGTGTGAGAGAGGGGGGGGGGGAGAGGGAGAAGGAGGGAGATTTTTAAAGAACTGTAATGATAAGGAAGTATTATTGTCCACTCGTTTTAATGGAGTATAAAATGGACAGCTTGGTAGAATATTAATGCTTTGAAAGACAGTTACAAAAAGCAGTAACTGGACTAAACAAATAGCCACAAGAATATATTTGATAAAGTTGCCCTATCAGAGTGATGGGTGGCACATACATTTAATGAATAAATAAATAAAAGTATTGACATCCAGTATATAAAAACATAGTTGACCTTTTAGATGAATACAATCCTTGAAGATACTGTATATAATTGATGCTTAAGGTTAGCTCTGTCCAAGGCTGTCAACAATGATACCTTATTTTGGATGATTCATAAATCTGCCACAACATTTGTGAATTTCCTTCTGTTGACATGTGCCTTCAGGTATTCCAGACCAATCTGGTTATTGATGTGAAAATTATTAACCTTGAGAATAACAATGTAGGTTCTGAATCTATTCAAGCCCACTAAACTGTAGCTTATTTTGCATCCATCAAGTAAACTCAAAATATAATAAATACTAAATAAAGCACAATGCTCTGTTGTAGATTAAAATAGTTGGGATACTTATATTATAGTATTTCATTTCTAAGTTAAAGGAAACTAATCCCTTCCCAAATTACGATAAATACAAAATATGTATTAAATAATGTGATTGTCTTTTTTTAGACTTTTCCCTGAACAATAAGAGAAATTGAATAATATAATCAACTACCCAAAGATGATGAGCTCCCTCATTTTATATGTTTGAGTGGAAGATACACAGCCATCTGTTTGAGATGCTTTATTGCTTTAACCTATACACTTACTCTAAACAGATGGTTGGATTCCGTGGTTCCTTCCAATTCTATTATTCTTTTCTGATATATTGAGATAAAAACCCATAATGCAGATAATATTAATGCAAGCAAATATTATGGGTTTGTTGTTTATTGGTAATTCTTTTCCTTTTCTATGATTTCTCTCTCTCTCTCTTTATTTTTTCCAATTGCCACACATCAGCACATAATTAATGGGTATGCAGGGCTGTCCAAAGATTTCTGGTAAATCTAAGTTCTTAACACAAGCACCAATCTTGAGACATTGACATCACAACAGAACCCATGCTTTAAATGTTGGTTCTGAGCTGAAGGTATCTGCTAAGTGGCAGATAAATTGGCATAAGAGGGGAAAGTACAAGAGAAGTGGTTGACAAAGACTTGCCAATTGTATAGGAGAATCTAAAACATTGGTGCATATTGCAATCTTCCTTTTTTTTCAAAATTATTTTTAAAATGCATATATATATATATATACACACACGCATACATGTACCTACCTAATAAATTCATTTATTGCAAGCATTTTCTCTACAATTCTCCACAATAGCCTTATACACACACACACACACACACACACACACACACACACACACATTTATTGCAAGCAGAAAATGCTTGCAATAAATGCATTTATTAGGTAAGTACACGGATGTATCAGTGGTGGGTTGCCCCTGATTTGCACCGTTTCTATAGAACCGGTAGTAAAACTGGCAGGAGGCTCCGCCCACTGACCCTGACATCATGAAAATGCTTGTGCAGAAGTGTTGTGCAGAAGAACATGTGCGCATGAGAGCAGCCCCATTGCGGTAGTAAAGGTAAGTAGAACCCACCCATTTTGTTCTGGAGATGAGTGTCTTGGCTATGGAGTTGATTTGTGCTGGGTGGTGGTGTAAGAGTGCGTGCAGATAGCGGTTTGTGTGTATTTTCTTCTGGTAGATGGTGGTGTCCTAGGGAGCTATTGGATTTCCTGTAGACTAAGACATCCAGGAAGGGAAGTTGGTTGTTAGCTTCTGTTTCAGTTCACCATGACACTCATCTCCAGAACAAAACGCTTAGCTGACGAACAGCACCTAAAAACCAGACTACACACTCTCACTAATGTACTAACATCCAATGGATTCCAAAGAAATAAGATTACCAACCTAATCCAAAAAGAAACCCCCACTAAAATCCAAGACAGAGAACAAGAAAACGGCAAAGCCCTCCTCCCATACATAAAAGGCACCACAGATAGAATCAGCAAGATCCTTCACAAACACAACATCAAGAAAAGCATTCTGCACAAACCGAAAAATATCCACCATCCTAAGAAATCCCAAAGACAAAATTGAGTATATGAAATCCCATGCACCACCTGCCCCACCACATACATCGGAGAAACCAACAGAAGAATAAGTGCACACACTGAAGAACATAAGAACTCAGTCAGAAAAGAGGAACCAACTTCTTCCCTGGTCCAACACCTTAAAGCCACAGGACATGAAATTGATTTTAAAAAGACCAGAACTATTGCCAACACTGAACACTTTAACAACAGAATAATCAGAGAAGCCATTGAGATAGAAAAACGCCCACACAGCATGAATAAGCGAGATGATACCTCCCGCCTACCAGCCATTTGGAAACCTGCCCTTATTGACAAACAAGTCCCTAACATGAGGAATGACACCAGACCCACACTCACGAGGGCCACAAAGGATGTCACCACCACACATCCACGCGGAAAGCAGACTCAAACCCACACCAATGATGAGATACGACCACGGACCAGAAGCCAGACCGCAGCTGCATCATTAGCCACTTTAAACCCCTCCAATCCATACATGAAGCAGACTGACACCCACCATGAAGATGTGGCACGACCACAAACGCGAAGCCAAACAACAGCAACGCAGCTCACCAGCTCAAATCCCCCTGCAACTCAGACTAACCTGAGCATAACCAAGCCCCCACCCAAACAGAACACACCCCCATCCAATCAGAGCACAGCCAACCCCCATCCAATCAGAGCACAGCCAACCCCCATCCAATCAGAGCACAGCCAAGCCCCCAACCAATCAAAACACACCTCCACCCAATCAGAACACAGCCAAGCTCCCACCCAATCAGTTCACACCCTCACTAACAGTTAAAAGGAAGAAACAGCTGTGATCTCACATTGCTCCTAGAAGCACGAAGCCGAAAACACCAGCCTGAAGATGACCAATGAGACTTCATCGAATGATACATTATATATAATGTATTATTTATATTATATATATAATACATTACACACACACACACACACACACTACACACACACACACACACACTACACACACACACACACACAGATCAGTGGTGAAATCCAAATTTTTTTACTACCGTTTCTGTGGGTATGGTTTGGTAGGCATGGCTTGGTGGGCTTGGTGGGCATGGCAGGGGAAGGATACTGCAAAATCCCCATTCCCTCCCCACTCTGGGGCCAGTCACAGGTGGTATTTGCCGGTTCTCCGAACTGCTCAAAATTTCCGCTACCGGTTTTCCAGAACCTGTCAGAACCTGCTGGATTTCACCCCTGATACAGATCTTCATACATTTTTTGCAAATTCATAAATAGAGCTTGGAGTCAGGAAGATAAGAAAAGGCATAACATGAAGTGACTATCTAAAATGCATTCCCAATGTCCCCAGAGCCTGAGAGAGGCTCCTATTTATTTTCTGTAAGAGCTGCTATGTTTTCTCTATTTTACTGTATTTGTTTGGCATTAGCTCCTCATGCATGAATCAGAATGCCAAATAATTATGAATATATGCAACAGACTAAGATGTGGGCTGCTGATAATGTGTATGCTTTCCAAGAATTTCTAATCAGACATGGAGATGCTGGTTACTTAAAGGAGTTCACACACACACACACACACACACACACACACACACACACACACACAAAATTTTAAAAGAAGCGGAAAGGAAAGGACAGGGAAAACCCAACAAACATTTAAATAGAGTATTTTCAGTTTAGTCAGACATCTGCCATTTTTATCTTTTAGTCTCTCTGAAATGTACATTTCATAGGCAAAGACAGATTTTACTTTGTTGGCCCTCACCCTATACATAGAAAACCACAGAGGGAAATTGTAATATTACCACGCTTGATCTAGTGGCAGCTTTACAATACAATATGCACTACACAAAACATTTAAAAATAAAAGTTAGTTAAAGTGTCAGTCTATGGAAGCGAATTAAATCTCTTTAATAATTTGGGAGTTCAAGGCAGAGATTAGCACCATTCAATCTGCCCTATAGCAGAAGTGAATTAAGTCTCTGTAATTATCTGAGAGTTCAAAGTAGAGATTAGATTAGCAATGCAGAGATCACCTATTATGTCATTATGACATTATGTCATAATAATCCTAAACTCATTGTTCTTTAACCTGTGTACTGCATAGCATTCATATCAATCCAGGAACAGTGCCTTCAAATGTTTGTAAAAACACCACAAGCATTGATGTTATGTTTTCTTCTTTATGGTGACAAACTCAGGTGTTGAGTGCAAGCAGAAATGGAATCAAAACGACACTGTTGAAAAACAAAAAGTGGCATTTGTTGAATATACCAATTTTTTTCTCCACAGTACAGAATAGAGGAGGAACCACTTGGTGTCTTGCTTTCTGTGTCAATGGTACCTACACATTCTGGTGCTTACACAATAAACAAAAATGCATACAATAAACAGAAAACTATCCTAAGGCTTACAGAGATGCCAAAGAGGAGAAGAAGTATGAGATGGCGTGGTGTTAGTCATTGTGGTAGTGGGCTCAATATCCACGGGACAATAGACCATGGAAAAGATAGAGCACTGCAAAAGACCATGCAACATGATCAAGAATTATGGAAAACTGAATGCAAGCAGAAAATTGAGCTGACACAGACAGTGAAATGTTTCATGTGGACTTCCTTTTAAATGCTTTCAAATTCTTAGTAAATCCCAATATGTTTCACTATTTTCCCCTGCCTCCCTTAAAGGCAAATGGATACATAGTGAATGGAAGCTGTCCCATAGTTCAGGGGTCCCCAAACTGGGCCATGGAAGTGGTGGGTGTAGATGGGGGTAAATCATATGCACAAATCTGGATAAGTGTTGTGGTCCGCCAGCAGCCTGCGGAGCTGGCAGCAGAGTCGGACAGTGAGGAGGCTGGGGAGGACCATGGGCCAGTCCTGGAGTCTGGGGAAGGCTCAGACAAGGGCTCTGCATCAGAGGCAGAGATGGGGCCAGGGCCATCTGGGAGTTATGCATGGACTCTGGAGCCTCCAGAGTCAGACATCAGAGAGGCAGAGGAACAGGAGGAGCCTGTTCCTAGTGTGTGCATGCGCAGAGTTGCCAGAAGGCAAGAACAATTAAAACAAAAGGGACGATTCAGGAGTAAGGCCTGGAGATGATTGGCCCTCCCATAAGGCTTAAAAGAGGAGCAAAGGCACGTGGGCCCTTTGCAGGAAAGCAACGTTGTTAATTCTGTTCCCAGTCAGCATCTCTGTTTGATTTTGGACTCTGTGTGGCTTTGCCAAGTAGGTCTTTAGCAGCGTGTCAAGGGAGATAAAGGTTGATTATCCTGAAAGACTTCTCCCGAAGGACTTTTTGCAACTAATTGGGACTCAGCTGTGAATGAACGTAATTCACAGCTGTTGCAATAAAAGAGGTTTTCGGGACTACTCATTTGTTTTAATGACTCAGGAAGCCGAGGTTACAACAATAGGAATCTCATTTACCTCGATCTAGTCTGCTTGGCTACCTATCACTAGCATCAGCACTGTGCCAATTCTTTCCCATGTAATCGCATCAATTACATTTTCAAGTATCTCTGATATCTCCAATGCATTTTCCCCTGCCTCCCTTAAAGGCAAATGGATACATAGTGCATGAAAGCTGTCCCATAGTTCAGGGGTCCTCAGAAGCGGCAGGTGAGTGCACACATGCAGGTACATTTGTGTGAGCAGTGGGCACACATGTCCTCCTCTTGCACAAATGGAGTTTCACGCACAAGTCTGACACTTGCACAGAACCATCCCCTCTCCCACCACCTGCCAGTCTGCAAAGTCAGAAAGATTGGAGATCATTGCTATAGTTAGTGCCCTCACATTTTCTACTTTGCTTTAACTATTCAGGTCTCATATTTTTCAGAATGGACTGAGTGATCAAGAACATGAAATTCCAGGATTTGACAGCCACAGCATCATATGTATGAATCTGGATAGCAGTTCCATTTACCCCCATCTAGCCTTCAGCCTTGCTTGGCTAGCTATCACTAGCATCAGCACTGTGCTAATTCTTTCCCATGTATTCATATCAATTACATTTTTAAGTATCTCTGATATCTCCAGTGCATCTTATTCTGTTTTATCTAAAACCTCAATAAAAAAAACTTTTATTGATCATTTTTTGAGCCTAAAAAACTGTAGTCATTACATTCGTAAACCTGTGCAGAGTCTAGCTGACAGACTAGATCTGACTTCCAGAAAAATCAAAGTGACATTAGATAGGATTTATTTTTGTATAATGCCTCCAAAGGATTACAGATTTGAGATACTTGGATAATTTTCAAAAGGGCTTGAGAGTCTATCAAATACAATCTTTACATTCCCCCCCCCATACTTTCCCCGTTCTTTTCTCCAGAGGACCTTTGCATCCTACAGGACATGTGAGAACTCTTTTCTGGGGACTAACTTTGGTTGTGAGTACCATATTGTGTTGTCTTTTTCGAAACTGTAATTCTCTACATGCTGTGTGGGCTGAAATCTTCCAAAACAAACATTTCTTCCTCTCTTTGTGGCTTGAGTGGGTCTTATGTATTCAACCTTTCATAAGTATCCCTTCACACAAATGCATAGTCTAAAACTACACGTAGTCATATACAGCATGAAATTATATGATGGATTATAGGTGCTTGTGACATACAGTATGTAGTGGCTATATGCAGTTAATTTATTTTGACAAGACCAAAAGCAATGTTCAATTTTTACTGTTCCATCCTACTTTATTGTGCAAGTTAGAGGAATTAAGTGAGAAAGTTTCTGGTTGATAAAATGAAAATCTTTGCAATATTAAGTTGCCTTCCCTTTTAGGCAGTTCTTTAAATTGGAATGAGTAGAAAACAGCTGCTAAGCAGAATTCAGGTTGTAGAAATATTATTAATGTTATAGAAAACATGTCATTTGCAATGACCTTTCCAGTTTCACAATACAGAAGGAAAGGTTCCATCTGCAGTAGCAAATGCTTGTGATTTAATTTTGATTACAACCAAGAAGGCATTATCACTTGCTATCACCTTAAGCAAACTGTATTTTAGAATAAAAAGTATTTTTTTTTATTATCAGTCCTCTGTTAAATTATCATGAAATAAAAAAGTATACAAAAATCCAACCTATATTTGATCTAGGACCTGAAAGATATTTTGTGCAATACATATGGAATAATTCATATAACTAGAAAGTAAGAAAAGTAGCTGTTATGCTACATTCTTTTTAAATAAATAATTTTATCTATTTGTATGAGATGGGAATGAAAATGAAAAGTAGGAAAGGGGAAAACTTAGCATGAATTCACTAAAGTGTAGGCTGATAGTTGATGGTTTTCCTTCCTTCCTTCGTTCCTGCCTGCCTGTCCACTGTAATTTCTAGTCTGCCCCTATGATCACGAGATATAGGGGATGTAGAGAAGAATGAAGTGCACATTTTAAACCAATTTTATACAGCTTGTAAATCTCTTCTGTCAGGCATAGGAAATCAGGAGCCAGGATTATACACTAAAGTTGTACAAATTTCTTTCTTTCTACCTATTCACAAGAATTTCATTTACTACTGGTCAAGGCAAATTGGCACTAGATAAGAGTCAATGGACTTCAAGGGGGCTGATCTTAGATCTTTTTGGGGAGTGTAGCAACTCCAAACTGATGGTGCATTTGACCCTGCCCTTGATCTCCGCCTTTGCATCTCCTACATTCTTGTTCGTTTTTTATCTGTTCCTTGATTGTATACATATATAATATAATACATATATTATATATCAGGGGTGAAATCCAGGAGGTTCTGACAGGTTCTGGAAAACCAGTAGCAAAAATTTTGAACAGTTTGGAGAACCGGTAGTGGAAATTTTGAGTAGTTCAGAGAACTGGCAAATACCATCTCTGGCTGGCCCCAGAGTGGGGTGGGAATGAAGATTTTGCAATATCTTTCCCCCAGGAGTGGGAGGGAATGGGAATTTTGCAGTATCCTTCCCCTGGAATGGGTGGGAATGGAGATTTTGCAGTATCCTTCCCCTGCCATGCCCACCAAGCCACACCCATCAAGCCACACCCACAGAACTGGTAGTAAAAAAAATGAATTTCACTACTGATATATGTATGCATGTATATATGTATGTGTATGTATATGTATATATGTATATGTATATGTATATGTATATGTATATGTATGCATATGTATATTGTATATATATATATATGTATATATATGTATAAGTCCGAAATAGATCTATCTTAGTCTTCTTAGACTCCCAATGGGCAGCAGGGTGCTTACTGGCTGCCTGAAAAAAGCCTAGAAACTAGTGGATTGTGATTTCACTGAACTAGGGCTGCATAAAAATCTTGGTTTATGTAGGAAGAACCTGGCTAAAGAGAAATATGTATGTATGTATGTATACATATACACACACACACACACATATATACATACATACACATACATACACACACATATATACATATTTGGGGGGAAGAGTAAATTTTAGGTTCACTACTATTGGTTCCAGTGAATAGTCTGGATTTATTTCACTATTAAATTATTTGTTCTTGTTGAAATCCAAGGTATATTCTCAACAAACTTCTCTAGCACCAAAGTTTAAAGGCATACATTTTTCTTTGTTCTCCCTGATGTTCTAGTCATATATTATAACCAGAAAATCAGTATGTGCCTTTGTTATCTGTGTAACATCTGAATCATTTATAGTCTTCCTAATAGCAGCCATTGTTTACTCGAGTCCCTATGGAATATATGAATCTAGCAAGATGTGGCTATTTTTTCAACTCCTCTGTCTGTCTGCATTGCCCATTGACAGATTGTTTTAATGCTGAGCAACAGAGTGGCTTCTTCTTTCACCCTCTATAAACAATTCCTTATTTATTCTTTATGAGATACCCACAATTTTTGGTGTTCTACAGAGTCAAAAAGTGCTGCATAATCAATAAAACAAAGTAGAATAGTTTGTTAATTCTCTTGCATTTTCCATTATCCAAATGTTAACAATGCAATCTCAGGTGCCTCTGCTGGTTCTAAATAGCACTTAGCAATAGCAATAGCACTTAGACTTAACATATTGCTTTACAGTTCTTTATAACCCTCTCTAAGTGGTTTACAGAGTTAGCATATTGTCTCCAACAATTTTGGGTCCTCGGAAGGATGGAAGGCTGAGTCAACCTTGAGCCTGGTGAGATTTCAAATTGCAGGCAGTCAGCAGTCAGCAGAAGTAGCCTGCAGTACTGCACTCTAACCACTGTGCCACCATGGCTCAAATCCAGTGTCTGCAACTGGTAATTGCTGTTCCAAATGCCTGGGTTGCAAAAACTTCATAATTCTATCACTAGCATGTGAAATAATTGTAATTATTTGTTTATTTGAACAAATAATTGATCAATTATTATAGTAGTAGTGCTGGTATGAAGTATAAATACATTTTTTCTAGTCACTTCGTTAGCGATACTTTTACCATACCTGCTAACAAATGTTACATGGCATTTTAACTATATTGCATTGTAAGAGTTGAAACTGTTCTGCTTAATATTACAACAAGACTTACAGTTTTATAGATAGCTCTATTTTCTACTTTCTAGCTTCAGACAGGCTAGTTCACACAAATGTAAAGTGAGGGAAAAAGAAGGACGTTCACATTTGCAAGATCCTGTTGCTACAACAGTTACAATAAACATAGTCTTGGCTAAACTTATAGCATTGTTTTCTTAGTCTGGTCTATCTTATAGAGCTGACAAATTTTTATAAATATATTTCCTGCCCTTCCCATTCATAGAATAGAATAGAATAGAATAGAATAGAATAGAATAGAATAGAATAGAATAGAATAGAATAGAATAGAATAGAATAGAATTCTTTATTGGCCAAGTGTGATTGGACACACAAGGAATTTGTCTTGGTGCATATGCTCTCGGAGTACATAAAAGAATCATAAGGTACAATACTTAATGATAGTCATAGAGAAACAGTCAATATAAATCTTAAGGATACCAGCAACAAGGTTACAGTCATACCGTCATAAATGGGAGGAGATGGGTGATAGGAACGATGAGAAGATTAATAGTAATGGAGACTTAGTAACTAGTCTGACAGTGTTGAGGGAATTATTTGTTTAGCAGAATGATGACATTCGAGAAAAACAAACGCCATCACTCTGCTATTATCAGCTATTATCATAACTTCCTTGAATAGCTTATTTAGTTGTAGTTCTTTTGATTTTTTTACGAAATTCGGTATGTGGTACATCAATCTATGTGTAGTAGTCAGTACAAAAGTCTATTGACTTTTCTTTCCATATCTATTCAGCTATTTCAGTGAATTTCAGGAGACAGACATTCTTTTTTTTACTATTGCCCACTGCCCAGAATCACTTCTCATGATATGGGGAGCTATATACATTTTATTAGTAAATAAATAATAGATTCATTTTTTATTTTCTATATTTTTCATTTTATCTTTTACTCATGTAAACACCTCTAGTCAAATTATTTTGTTTTAGAAAAAAGAAAAAGAAAATGGATGACAATTTGATGCTCCCCAGATATTTTGGACCTCAATTCCCATCAGTCTCGGATAGATGGTTAATGGCAAGTGATTGTAAGTTATGCTCCAAACACCTGGAGGCAACCAGATATGGAAAAACACAATATTTGAATAAATGGCATCATAAATTAGATGGAGAAGCCTTATTTTAATTGAGTGGAGGGAATGACTATTATTTCTCAAAGCTTGGTAAGTCAAATAGCACATCATTGTGGTGATGTAAATGGTGCTAATTATGTCATTTGCATAATGACTCATTATGAAAATGACATAAATCACAGCAGAAGTTGGTGTGCTGCATGCAAAGCTTGTACGGAGGTGTCCCAAACCGAGGTTGGATTCTATTCATTTGCTCTCTTTCTTTTGCTTTACAATTTTGATCTCAATCATTATTGCGCTGTTCCAGGTGAGATCCACCTTCACCCTCTTGCCTTTAAAACCTGGCTCTGCCAATTGGCTTGGGGCTTCAATGGGGGCATTCCAGGCTGGAAGTCATTGGTGGAACAAGACAATCCCAGTCTGTTTCTGTATTGGTTCCTAGTTTACCCAATTTTTTTTTGTTAACATTTAATGTTTTTTACATTTTGATCTTTTATGCCTCATTTTTATGATGTTGTAAGCCACCAAGGGAGCTCAACATGAAATGGGGTTGCATAGACATTTAATTAATTAATAATATATTTATGTATTTTGAGGTGATGTTAAGGTCAGAAAAATGGTTTGTGAACAAGAATACTAATCCCCAAAGCAAGCAAATGGCATTAAAAATCAGTAAAGTCTCAGAGCTGAGCTTGAATTCTAACTTTCCACATAGTTTCCACATCAGAATAGGATAGTGCTCCTTTCTAAGATATTTTCTCCACTTCCCATTCCAGCCTACATGCCTGGGATTTTGCAGGGAGGTTTCATGCAAGCTATAATGGAATCAAACCTGTTTGTTTGTTTTTTAATGATCGGAAGTGCTGCTTTCTAGTTGGACAGGAATAGTTGGATTTGTACTTTTTGAAGTTCAGTCACAAAAAAATAGAAAAATAGATGATATATAGGTAGGTAATGACAGAGAATGAGGTGGCTGGATGGAGTCACTGAAGCAGTAGATGTGAGCTTAAATGGACTCCAGAGGATGGTAGAGGACAGGAAGGCCTGGAGGAACATTGTCCATGGGGTTGCGATGGGTCGGACACGAATTTGCAACTAACAACAACAAAAACATTGTATGATGTTTATCATCATTTTCACCCATCTATTGAATCATGTCCATTTCTCTGACACTGCCTGGACAAATCCCTGTGGTTTTCTTGGCAAAGTTTTTCAGAAGTGATTTGCCATGGCCTCCTTTCTAGGGCTGAGGGAAAGTAGCTGGTCCAAGGTCACCTAGCTGGCTTTGTGCCTAAAGTGGGACTAGAACTCAGGGTTACCTGGTTTCTATCCTGATACCTTAACCACTACTACTACTTATAATATTAACCTTGATCAAAATAACACAAATAATTATTTTATTATGATATCAAAGGTAATAACTCTGAATGAAAATGGAGAAATCGATAGTATGCAGCTTATTCAGGAGTAAATCCAATTAAGTTAATTGAGGTATAGTAAGGTTCCTTACTATACAGATTGTCCTCAATGTTCAACCATTATTTAGGGACAATTCGTAGTTACAATGGCACTGAAAAAAGTGACTTATGATCATTTTTAATACTTATGACTGTTGCAGCATCTCCATGGTCACGAGATCAAAATTTGGATGCTTGGCAGGTTATAAAATGGCAGCAAAGTTCACTTAAAAACTATATTGCTTAACACTGAAAATTTTGGGTTCAATTGTGTTCATAAGTCAATGACTACCTGTATATAGAATTAGAAACATATTTTATTGGAAAAAATGATACGTGCATAATGACTCTAGAAATATTTCTAACAGGAAAAACCAAAACTTTAATGAAATCATTTGAGAAAATAAAAGAACATTTTTTTTAATAAAGAATAGTTCCAAGATAAATTTGCATTTCTCACTACCTGTTCATCAGTAACACTGTACATGCTAATGAATGTATACAGCCTATTAAGTAGTTTACATAATATGGAAATTAAGTATCAAGTTGAGCATGTCACTTTTGCTTTAAAAATGTATACTTTTAAAGTGGGGAGATTTAATTCAATTTAAATCAGAATCAATTTATGAGCTTCCCCTCTTCCAAATGTTGTATATTGATTGTCTATTAAATCTTTAAAACTGCTGGAAGTTTTAAAGATTTGCAAATATGCAAATGTAATTCTATTCATGTCTCTTGAAATTCATGCGCATCAGTATTGGTGCTGCTTTAGGCCTTGTTGTCCTGGTTTCCAGGCTTGCAATGTTCCTCCCAAAGGAATTCTTTCAGTTGCTTCTTTCAGGCTTCCAGAGATCATAGGGTAAGGAAAAACAGAATATAATAAAAATGCAAGTAAGCAAGAATCTTATGGGGTTACGAATTAAAATATTCAGCACTTTTTTCAGATAGATAACTGGGCATCTCTTTCAAAAGTGTTGAATGAATACTGATCATCTTTCAGTTATAGCACAGATTTGGCTTGTTTTCCCAATTAAAACATCTGTTGCAAACAAGCTTATGAAGATAGCAAATCTGTTCATTAGGCCCAGTATAGTTAATATCTATTCAGAGTCTATTAAGGGAAGAGGGAAAAAATCCTTTAAAATATAGAACTGTTTGAAACTTGTAGATGTCTTTGCAACTTTAAGCTCTCATTACCGTATTCAATATGTTCCTTATACAGAGTGATTCAATACGCAGTGCACTTCTTTAAACTGACATTGCAAAAAGTCATTGCTATATCTGGGCCACCAACAGAGATACAAGATACAAGGTGCCACCTTGTACCTGATCTTTCAATGATCTAATTCTGAACTTTCTACAACAGAAACCTGTGTTCCTTTGAGTGTCGAAGGAAGGTGGGAATTGTGACATCACCTAAATAACCCCAAATTTCTGATTCCAGAAAATATTCCTCCTAATCTGCAATAACTAAACTTTTTGCATTATGAACAAAGTTAACAACAGAAGAAATGGGTTGGAAAAGAGAAGATGCCATGAATTAATAATTGAGACATGCTAACAATGTTAGAATTATTCATCAGTGGGATTAAGGATATAAAACCATAAGAACACATATAGGATTTGATTAGATGTGAATTGTTCCCTAAATTGCCCAAAATGAGCACAACCATTGAAGTGGAAACTATGGGGTAATGGCTTTAAGCTATAGAACTAAAATAACTTTTCTATAGGCTGTATATGTAATTTAGGTATGGGTACCAGTACAGATTTCATAATGCCCTCTTTTTATTGTCTGCATAATTTTATAAAGGCTCGATGATGGGTTATTATACTGGACAACAAATTTTACTTCCTGAAATTTTTTTGATGATTACAATAGACCTCTTCAAATTGAAAACAAATATAATTTCAGAATGACCGTGTCACATAGGAATCTTGAGAAAATATGACATTAACTTTTAATGACTATAATGTATTTAATCACATATGTTTTGAACATGCTGCATGAGTCCAACAGGATCAGAAGTGTTTTGATGATTTTTGTTTGTACTCAGCTGCTCAGCTGCATCTTGCTCCAGTGTCTAGCAATAATCAGCAAACACTGATGAATTCCAGTTGCCAATGTTGTTTTTCCATTGTATCAATGGAAATCTGTCCTGGTGAATCTGTCTGTCTGTCTGTCTGTCTGTCTGTCTGTCTGTCTGTCTGTCTGTCTGTCTATCTATCTATCTATCTATCTACCTACCTACCTACCTACCTACCTACCTACCTATCATCTATCATCATCTGTCTATTTCTATCATACATGTCATTTCCACATCAACAGTGTTATATTGTCAATCCTAGGAACTTAAAGGTTTGGCTGTGCAGCTGCATTCTGTGCCAATTGCAGGTTTCAAATACTTTTCAACTATAGTCCCATGTAAAGCATGTTGCAATAATCCAAGCTATTTCATTGACCAGGGTTTGAGTGATTGACCACAAGGAGTCAAGATTCAACTTCATCTGGCACACAAGATGAAATTGAACAAAGGCTCCCCTAACAGCAACCGCCAGCTGCTCTTTGAACAGAACTTGTGAATCCAGGAGGACCCCCAAATTGCATAAAGGATCTATCTAGGGCAGTGCAACCCCATCCAGAACTTAAAGTCCTGGGTCCTGAAGCTCCACATATCAAAAGCCATTTTGCTGAGGTCTGTTGTGCCCCATCACCATGTTCATCACTGACTGCACCTGGATTTTGAGAAAATATGCCTGTTTCTGTAAATGCAGAAAATGAATCTCAGTGGCATATTGTGCTTGGTTTTTATGCTTTAAGAAGTTTGTCAATCAGTTGAATGTAGGTTGGTGCTCTGTAGTTGTCAAGAACATTCTCAATGAGATTTGTGAGTGCTTTTGATTTTCCTTGGACCCATTAACAGATCTTCAAACTGCTTGTCATTGATGACATAGCTTGATCTATGGACCAACAAAAATGCCTTCCTTAATCTTGGCAGCAGTTATTCTTAGAAACACATCTTTTTCAAATAATGAAAACCTTCACCTTTCTTGTTCACTTATGTGAAGCTGAGGCAAAAAATATCTTTGTTGGGTCAACAAGTGGTTCATGTGCCATGTTTTCCAGTCCTGGAACTAAATTCTTTTGAAATGGCCATTTCTTTTTTTAATGTACTGTGACTCTCTTGTAGTGCTGTCTTATTTGTATGTATAGCAACAGTATTTGCTATATCCAAGCAGCAGAGACATTACTTTTAGATCTCCACAGATATTCCAATTGTACTTGGTGTTGTACAGGATGTGCTTCAAAAACAGTTTCATTTTTGTATCTTTCTATCATGTTTGTAGCATAGTTAACTAGTACTGAAATATTGTTTATACATTGCCATTGTGTAAAAACAGGATATTTCTATAAAACAGTACATTTTAGGTTAAATTACAGCTTATTTTCATGATTAGCAGTCAAAAATCTATGAGCTACAACCAAACATTTTCAGGAAGTAAAATCTTTGTTGTCCATTTTTAGCCACCCATGATTAGAGGTTTTATATGGCTTTATGGTTTATGGCTTTTAATAATGAACAACATTATAGATTCCTAGTCTCAATCCTAGAGTGTCACATTCTATATTTGGCATATTTACAAGAGCTGTGACCAAAGCCCACTTCCACTATAAGCCCACTCATATAAGTCTATGCAAGCTAGGATTTCTATATTACAAACCAACCATTGATTCTGACACCTTGTAAAATGCCAATATTAGTACTAATACAAAAATAAAGTAGTTCAGTTGAATTTTTTTTTATAGTCATTCATCAAACCTCCCCGCAGCAGGAAGTAGGAGTGGAACCAGCATATAATTTTTATATTTCACTATTGTTAGATTGTGAGCATTCTGAACAGTACTCATTTCAAATCACTATACTCAACCCGTTTCACCTTCATATAGCTCAAGCAACTTCTACCCCCCCCCCCACAAACTAGCATTTTGCATGCTCATAACATAAATCACCCAGTCTCTGTGATAAATCAATGTGCATGAACCAATTCTCCATGCAATAAACTGTAGAGTGCAAATAGTTTAATTAGTCACTCAAAGTTGTTGAGAATCAGACACCATACAAGTTTTAATAAATTATAGTTGGTCAGAGAGTCAGCCAAATGTTTAAATTGGGTTTGGCATTTTTATATACCTATTGAGCCTTCTCAAAAACCTGGGTGTAGACAGATGTTGTTGTTAGTAATATTAAAAGTATCATCACAGGATGTAAACTGTTCCAAGGAAAGCTGCTTTTTGCAATTGACCTACAGTGATTATGTCAATGCTGATGGTATTCAAGTGGTGCCCCAGATATTTTGGGATTGCACCCAAGGGACCTATCACCGTTGGTACTATCTTTGCTTGACATGATTATTCTACTTTTATTGGCAGATCTTTGTATTTTGTTGTTTTCTCCATCTCTTTCTCTCCTGTTCTGCTTTCTTCAGATACTACCAGAATCTGCTATCCAGATATTTTTATGTCTTTCTTATCAATAGTTGTTCAAGAGCCTTGGTACTACAGTGGTTTAAAGCACCCTGTTATTAACACAGCTGCCTGCAATTTACTGCTGGTTCGAATCTCTCCAAGGCTCAAGGTTGACTCAGCCTTCCATCCTTTCTAAGGTAGGTTAAATGAGGACCCAGTTTGTGGGGGCAATAAGCTGACTTTGTATAAAATATACAAAAGTATGAAGGCTATTGCTGAGCACATTGTAAGCCGCCCTGAGTCTCCGGAGAAGGGCGGCATATAAATCAAATTAAAAAAAAAAAAAAAAAAATTGGGGTGCTGTGTTGTACATGCTTGTCTGTTTCAATTTTAAAGACAGCTTCTATTTTATTTTTCAGTTCCTTAGCTTTATTGTTATTTATGAATATTATTTTGGCTTCTTTTCTGAGGCGAGTCACATTATTGAGCAACTTGAGACCACTTATACAATCTTTCAAGCTATCTCATCTCATATTAGATAGCAAATATCCTTTCAAAGATGCTGATCTTGAATTTCATCCAGTTGAGCAATATTCTAACACATGAGCAGACTGAATGCAATCCAGCTCAGAATAATGAAATGAGACACCTGCCATTAGATTAACTGGGGCCATAAATTAAATCACTCTAATGTCATAAGATCTGAAAGAACCATGAATGCATGGTATTATTATTGCAGGATCTGTCTAGCAATTCTTCCTGCTTTGTTTTAAGTCTATGTCTGGTGCTTAACTCCAACAATGATTTTTTCCCCATTGACCATATCTCTTCAGGGGTAAAAGAAGTGATTCTGAATCACCTCCTATGTACCAGATTGATGATTCTGAATTTCACTACATGCAGTTCTGTAATCCTGGAAACCCAAATCTTAGAGCCTTGGTGACATATTCCAAGTAAATCTTATTGTTTTATACATGCTTTACAGTATATATTAATGTATACTACTTCCATTGTACACAATCCTACATTCTAGAGATACATCCTGAATATAATAACATTCTTAAAATTAACAATATTTTCATTTTGAAATTAATCCCCTTGGGTTAGCATTAACTATATACTTAAGTGTTGAATACAAGATGGAATTGTTTATCTCTTGCAACAATAATTATTTCTGTGAAAATATGTAAACATTTTCTTTCCTATTCCACTTTACATCAATTCTGACCTTAATATTTTCCTACTAAACTCAACCTTTCAGTAAATCTGATTTTATTTCTAGGCATCCCATTTTTCTGATATCAGATTCAATATGTTCTTATACAGAATTAAAAAAAAATAATCTCTCAACATCTACCTGTTCATTGTTCTACAAAAATCAAACAAACTTTTAGAAAGGCTATTTTGTTGCTTTTAAATGTATAGCGATCTTTGAGATAGTCACCCTAGATATGAATGCATTCCCTTTGGGAAATTTTGTTCTTATCTGAAACAAAGCAAAACTAATAGCTATCTCTATCTCTATCTCTATCTCTATCTCTATCTCTATCTCTATCTCTATCTCTATCTCTATCTATCTATCTATCTATCTATCTATCTATCTATCTATCTATCTAATCTATCTATCTATCATCTCTCAGTTATGAGAATAACTGATAAAATTACCATGAACCTCCCCCACCCCATCCATAATCAGTTTTTTTTTAAAAGATGATGTTTTCTTAAGGACATTTTAAAGATAAAATTTGGCTGAATAAGTGACTGAGAAATTGGTGTGAGTAATTGGTTCTCCTTCTTACTTAATCCAGACTACTTTAGTCTCCTCAACCATTGAATCAAATGTTTTAAATTATACTTGTTTCTAGGATAATGATGCACAATAGCTAAATTCTAACATGAAGGATATTTTAAATGTTTGAATAAATACACTATACTACCATTATCCTTCTCATCTTTTCTACTACCTTCTGTTTTTGGTATCATTATTATGATTATTATTACTCTGTTGTTTTGCATTTACATGACAGCTTCTGCACAAGAGATAAATTCCTTTTCTGTCTAATCATACTTGGCCAAATAGTCTTCTCTTCTCTTCTCTTCTCTTCTCTTCTCTTCTCTTCTCTTCTCTTCTCTTCTCTTCTCTTCTCTTCTCTTCTCTTCTCTTCTCTTCTCTTCTCTTCTCTTCTCTTCTCTTCCCTCCCCTCCCCTCCCCTCCCCTCCCCTCCCCTCCTCTCCTCTCCTCTCCTCTCCTCTCCTCTCCTCTCCTCTCCTCTCCTCTCCTCTCCTCTCTAGGAACTGGGCATGGCTAGTCTAATGAAGAGACCAGGGGAGACATAATAGCAGTCTTCCAATATTTGAGGGGCTGCCACAGAGAGGAAGGGGTCATGCTATTTTCCAAGGCACCTGAAGGCCAGACAAGGAATAATGGACAAAAACTGACCAAGGAGAAATTCAAACTAGAAATAAGGAGAAATTTTCTGACAGTGAGAACAATCAACCAATGGAACAGCTTGCCTTCAGAGGTTGTGGGAGCTTCATCACTGGATGCTTTAAGGAAGATATTGGACTGCCATTTGTCAGAAATGGTGTAGGGTCTCCTGCTTGGGCTGGCGGGGGGTTGGACTAGATGACCTACAAGGTCCCTTCCAACTATTCTATTCTATTCTATTCTATTCTATTCTATTCTATTCTATTCTATTCTATTCTATTCTATTCTATTCTATTCTATTCTAGTCAATGCTACTTTCCTGTGGAATGAATACCATTTAAGCCATAGGTACTCATTCAAAACACAAACCTGTTACTCCCAATATCTACATAAGACATCATGATTAGATGTCTCCATTTCTAACAAATCAGAGGAATAACAATTTGGCCTGTTCCAGTTTATAGAGAAGAGGACATGTTCCAATTTTCATTTTTAGCATTTTTCCAGCATCCAGACTATGGTAAGAACATCTGCATAGGGATAATGTAGGCTCTTATCACTTATTCCAGCTCCCTTCTTCAACTGAGGTTAGGGTTTTTGGAAGCATAAACCTTTATAAATCTTCATAAATATGTTCAGTCTCATAAACATGGAATAGCACAACCCTAGCCAGTGCTAGAGACTGAATTGTGTTTGTGTTTCCTCAGGCTCGATAAAACTACAGATTGCGTAAGACAGCAAACATAATAGGTTCCTTGCAAGTTAAAATTCTCTCAAAATAAGTTCAAGAAGTTTAAGTTGCATGTCTAAGCACTTTATTTCAGGAGGATTGTTTTTTAATTCAGTTGGAATAATGCAAAATATGGTTAGACTTTACATTTACTTTTTTATTCCTTTCCAAGGCAATCCAATGCAGACACCTGGAAGTAAGCAGTGTGAGATTTAAAGGGACTAACTATTGAATCAACAAAGCAATCCATAAGACATGCTGTGCCAGCACATAAGTACCTAAGGTGAACATAATCAGTATTGGGTCAAACCACATACTAATATGAAATATTTTGCAATTTTTTGCCTGAGTTCTCTCTATTTCTGGTTTGACCACGATGTTATGCTTTCTATGATGAACGTATTCAAGCTGTAGATCTGCTGCACTTGCAATAAGCACAAAACAGCTGATCTGGGCTAAATCACTGTTGCTGCCTGCTCAGCAACAAAGCTGTAGGTTTATTTTAGAATGCCAGGAAGGCAATAATTATAGATAGGAAAGAATAATTGATTGTATTAGTCAAGGGATGTTTCTAATTAATCTTTTCCTACATTTTATTATTCATTTGCTAGAATCCATTTTGAGTTTCATTTGTTTTTCTTCAAAATTCCAAGTTATTTTGTTTCTTGCCTAATTGCCATTCATTTTGTGTGATTGTTTTAATTTGTCAGGAGACTCATTCTGCTGTTCCTTCAATGCATTGTATCTGCCAGCCTTAAC
The DNA here is from genome assembly GCF_029215685.1 of Pituophis catenifer annectens. Lineage (NCBI taxonomy): Eukaryota > Metazoa > Chordata > Lepidosauria > Squamata > Colubridae > Pituophis > Pituophis catenifer. Next base: position 118,983,459 of record NW_027256882.1, read on the forward strand.
AAAGGTAACAAAAATAGCCACAGCAATCGCACTTAGACTTAGATACTGCTTCATAGTGCTTTACAGCAGAGGTCTCCAACCTTGGCAACTTAAAGACTTGTGGATTTTAACTCCCAGAATTCCCCAGCCAGTTTTCTTAAGTGAATCACCTCAGTTGTTAAATTAGTAAGACAGTTGTTAAGTGAATTTGGCTTCCCCATTGTCAGAAGGTTTGCAAAAGGTGATAACATGATCCCGGGACATTGAAACAATCATAAATATGAACCACTTGTCAAGCATCCAAATGAAAATCACGTGACCAGGGGATGCTGCAACGGTCATAAGTGTGAAAAATGACCATCAGTCACTTTTTTCAGTGCCGTTGTGACTTTAAATGGTCACTAAACAAATGGTTGTAAGTTTGTACTATAATACTATCTGTATTGCCCAATCTGTGTCCTCATTTTATCAACCTTGGAAGGATGGAAGGCTGAATCAACTTTGAGCCAGTCAGGATTGAACTCCTAGCAGTGGGCAGAGTTAGCCTGCAATACTACATTCTAAACAAAGCACCACCATGGCTGAGAATGCCCACAGCAACCCCTTTTAGAGGCAAAAAATATGTTCTGCCTGTCAGCTTCTATTGCTTTCCATAAATGGAAAATTTATTGAAATCTGTTTGAATTTTCATTCAATCTATAACTCACATATATGGTGAAAAAAAAAACCCATTCATTTTAAAAATGAGCACAAAAGGTCTTGACTATGCTTGCTTTGTCTGGCTTCATCAGTTGGAACACTGACACTCTCCCTTCCTTTCAGTGTTGAAGGTTTAATATCAGGTAAATTACTTGAGGAGGAATATAGTTTTTGTTATTATAGATAAGAAGATTGAATATCCATACCTGGATTTATGGAGCATCCATTTCTGTTCAGGATCTCATATTTAGATTTCAAGCTGGAAAACATATCAGGACATGTATAATATATTCTGTGAATAATGTGCTAATTGGATTATGCTTTGGCATAATTAAGGAAGCAGACATTTAAAAATAAGGTTTACCTGAGCTTTAATTATCACAAAATAATAGCAGTCACAACAGAAATGATATCCAAGGACTATAAAATAAATTAGTGCCTAACCCTTAAGAGCATGATTTTCCAGACATCACTGTACTTGATGCAAAATTTCTTAATATGTTATAATGCTTGTTTGTCCTCCTATTGCTGAAGGAAATAGAACTGATGGATACCATATTAGTTTCCTATGGTTTACTTTCGAAATCAGATGAGCTGACTGTAGAGGTGCAATAATATGATAATCAAGCTTATTATTTTTTAGCTGGGGAATGCATAGGCTGCTATCCTTTTTATCACAATATAATATGTTGAAGTTCCTGCTGAGTGTCAATACTGCTTGACTGAAGCCTACAATACATTTTTATGCTAATATCATTCTTCAATATGTATAAAAAACATCTTTGGAACTAAGCCTCCCTTGTTTCCCTTCTTGCCAATAATGATCAGACTAAATTAACCTATTTCATTTGATTGAAATTGGGGATATATTTGTGATCCAGGAATTTTTTTAATATGATTTTTATTCTGAAATTCCAATAAGTATTCACCATGATAAATGCAAGAGTGGAAGAAATTTGCACTTACTTTTCATATTGATAGGTTGCATTTTCTATCTCACTCCCCCCCCCTCTGTCTTTCCTTCCTCCCACTTTCCCATTTTTACTTTTAAATCAGCCTGGTATATTGGCAGAGTAATTGAGGTCTTTGAAGAGTAGTAATTTCTTTCTTTCTTTCTTTCTTTCTTTCTTTCTTTCTTTCTTTCTTTCTTTCTTTCTTTCTTTCTTTCTTTCTTTCTTTCTTTCTTTCTTTCTTTCCTCTAAAAGCTATTTACTTAAAGCCCCCATGAGAAAATACCACTCATTTTTTAAAAAACTCAGCACCTTGAATATGTTTTTCAAAAAATTACCAAAAGACAGATCTCTCTTTTATCCATCCTATAAAATTTGAAAATTAAATATAATCTGTGTCCACTGGAAGGTTTTTTTTTTTTCTGGAAAAAAGACTACTGCTACTTAGACTATTCCAGCTAGCATTTATCTTCCATGGATTCACTGCTGATTGGTTACAGTGAGATTCCTGATTCTATACTTAGTATCATCCTTGTGAATTCTTTTGAATTCTTTTGAATTCTTTTGAATCCCTGCTTCTTCATAACATTGTAATCAGGTTGTGATACCTCTTGATGAGTTTCAGTTAAAGTTATTATGGCAAATTCAAGTTGTTTAGTTTTAATATTAAATAGTAATAGCATTTTATGAATAGAAAGAACCTCTGGTGGACAGAGTGTGCAAAGTTCAAGTGTGGGATTTGATTCAAAGGAGATTTGATTATCCATACAGACTAAGTTTTCCTAATAGATCTTCCAATCAAATATTCAGATCAGTTTGAGGCTTCTGATTGAATTTCTCTGGAGAGCTTTGAGAACAATAGAAGATTTGATAGCCTTCATGGTTTGAAAAATCTTGAACATGTTGAATGGAGTACGTCGGGATAGAGAAATGCTTGATGGACTCTAATGTGTAACTGAGTCTCATCACCTTTGCAGTTGGTTAAGGGTTATGTTGCTGTAGTTTGCACCTCTTCCTCTTCTGATTCGGTTTAATAAGAAAGGTTCATCGGAAGGACATGATGTGAGAGATTCTGACCTTAAAGAACTGGAGCCAGTCAGAGTAGACCCGATTAACTGAATCAGAAATGAAAGGAGACAAAAGTGGAAATTGAGAACAGAATTTTATATCCCTAAGCTATCCTTTTTAAAAAGGTCATGCTCATGTCCAATTCTTTAATTTTCAAACTAGAAGGATATGTAAGAGTTGGGGAAAAAACAGGTTTCTTATTAATGGAAAAAGTGAGTATGAAGAGATAACAAAGGGGGGAATTGTATTACATAGTGAGAGGAAAATTTAAGAGAGGTTAATGGAATGAGTTAATGGAATGTAAGATGCTAGTGAGTTGATTTGGGAATAAAGAATACTATGCAAGGAGATCAGTGTTTGTATGTAAGCGAGAGAAAGCAAGCAAGACATTCTTAAAAGTGGTAAGAGCTCAGACTAAGAACAGGGCCCTCAGTTTAAACATATTAATATTCATCAAATTATTGAATATACAAACTTTCTGGAAAATGTAAATGTTTTCAAAAATGATAGAAGTGATGAAATGTAATTGAATGTATTTTGCACTTAATCACCAGCCTCCAAAAATAGTGTTTAAAGGGGGGCTACAAAGATGACCAATAAAGCCCTTCAGAATATTTGTAAAATTGATATGACTTTGTTGTTTTTCAGCTGCTGAACATCCATGGCATGACGGTACCAGAAATTTTCTACACTTTCAGGCAAAAAGTGGAAGACCATTTCACTAAAGGAAAATTCTCTAACAGTATTCAAAGGCATATTCCAATTGATATTGGAGACAAAATGCAGGCATTAAGAATAGCAGCTGTTGATATAGGTTAATATTCCATGAATTTCTCTAACTCTCTTTTAAAACTATCTAGTTCAGGGGCAGTGCATCACTGCATCTTATGAATATAAATGGCATACTTTTGGAATGTATTGCATAAAATATTTCCTTTACAACAGGTTCAGCAATTTCAGTTAAAGAAACAGCATACATTGCGGGGAAAGCTTAAATCCAATATGATCTGTTGAACAATGTTGTATTTGTTCCCCCAGCTAGTGGAACTAGTGGATCAACCTCTGTTTTACGAAAAAATAACTTTACAAGTACGAAAGGAAACTATTCAACATCAAAAATGCTGCTTCAGTAATAGGTAGTTTCTAACTGACCACCTGTATAGGTAGAGGTTATTGCCTTCATTTTCTCTCTCTTGTCCAAATGGCTGATTTATCTTCCAACGTGTGGCATATCAGCATTGTACTTCAAACTCTAACCATTTGTTCAAACTGTAGTGTCTTTATTTCTTTACTTTTACTTTACTTTATTTTGGATTTATATACCGCCCTACTCCCGAAGGACTCAGGGCGGTGAACAGCCAAAAGATAAAACACACATAATACAAAATTTAAAAAACAATGTAAAAGCACATTAAATAATTTGGCCCATACAGATTAAAACACCCCTATTGTTTTAAAACAAATTTAAAATTAACAATTAAAAGGAAGTTAGGCCAGGCCAGCCTGTTGAAATAAAAAGGTCTTGAGGGTATGGCGGAAAGTGCGTAAATCCGGGATCCTCCGTATCTCCAGGGGGAGCTTGTTCCAAATGGCAGTTGCCCCCACAGAGCAGGCTTTCCCTCTGGGGGCCACCAGTTGACACTGTTTGACCGACGGCACCCTGAGGAGCCCCTCTCTATGGGAGCGTACTGGCCGGTGAGAGGCTACTGGTGGCAGAAGGCGGTCTCGTAAGTACCCAGGTCCTAAGCCATGGAACGCTCTAAAGGTGGTAACCAAGACCTTGGAGCGCACCCGGAAGACCACCGGGAGCCAGTGCAGCTCGCACAGGAGAGGTGTTACATGGGAACGCCACATCGCTCCCATAATCACCCGTGCGGCCGCATTCTGGACCAGTTGGAGCCTCGGATGCTCTTCAAAAGGAGCCCCATGTAGAGAGCATTACAGTAGTCCAGGCGGGAAGTGATGAAGGCATCAGTGACTGTGCATAAGGAGTCCCGATCCAGAAAGGGACGCAACTGGCGGATCAGGCGAACCTGATAAAAAGTCCTCCTGGCCACATCCGTCAAATGCTCTTCTAAAGACAGCCGTGAATCCAGGAGGACACCCAAGTTGCGAGCCGTCTCCGTGGGGGCCAACGACTCACCCCCAATAGTCAGTGATGGCACCAACTGACTATATCGGGACATCGGAAACCACAGCCACTCGGCCTTGGATAGGTTGAGCCTGAGTCTGTTTCTCCCCATCCATTTCTGGGATTCCAGAATTGCTCCTGGAGATCAATCAGGACATCTGGGTTCTTCAATGCTTCATTTCTTTTTCTCAATAAGACATTCCTTTTGATCCTAGTATTCAGAAGCTAATCAACATCTGCTGTCTCTGAGTAATATCTTGGCCAATAATAGAGTTCTTCCCTTTCTGGGGTTTCATACCAGGAATATGATAGAACCAGGGCCGGATTTTCCTATAGGCTAACTAGGCTTCAGCCTAGGGCCTCAAGCTCAAGATGGGCCTACATTCAAATTGTTAGCAAAATTAAAATTACACTTTCACTATAGGTGAAAGGGCCTCATAAGTTGAATAGCCTAGGGCCTCTTTTCATCTAAATCTGGCCCTGGATAGAATACATAGCATATGTTTAACTTGATTCTCTATCTATGATGCTGCTGAAATAAAGAATGAACAGAATGATACCTTATGTATGATATCTCATGATATCTTATGACTTGCACTGTCTCCTTCAGATCCACCATGGTCAACTTGGTGTCATCCTTTATAGTATCCAGCCAGTAGGTACTAGGACAGCCTCTTCTCCTTTTTTTGCTGATTACTCCCACTCACTTTTGAGTGAGTCAACTTTCCTGACATGACCAAAGTATGACAGTCTCTTGGTTTCAAGTGATATTTTTGATGAGATTTGGTTTAAGAATTCTTTGTGAATTTTGCAGTCCATGGGTCGCATAATAGTCACTTCCAGTACTACAGTTCAAAGGCATCCAATTCTGAACCAGTTTGTGTCTCCATATTCCATTCTTACAGTGGCTGCCTGAATAGAGTACAATGACTGAATGAGCTGGATGTGGTGTGGTGATATTCTGAATTCCTTGAGGCAGTTTCAGAGCTTGTTGTGGTCAACATGGTCAAAGATTTTTGTGTTGTCAAAGAAACACATGTAGAGGTCTTTTCGGTATTCCTTTGCTTTTTTCATCATCCATCTTAGATTGGCAAGATGATCACATGTTTCTCTTCCTTTCCTAAATCCTGCTTGTACATCAGACAGATCTCTGTTGATCATTAGATTCAAATGTTGCTGGATTATCTTCAAGATAATTTTACTCACCTGTGGCATAAAGGTTATGGTTTGGTGTTTGGAACAGTCTTTCATATCCCCTTTCTTTGGTACTGGGATAAATATTGACCTTTTCCATTCTTTTGGCCACTGACCAAACTTCCATACACTTTGGCAAAGTGCTGCCTGCTGGAATACCATTAACCCCTAGGCTTTGTGGTTAGGCAACTGGTTAAGTGCCCACACTACTTCCTCTTCCAGAGTATCTGGTTCCATTTCTGATAGGCCAGCTTCTCCTTTTACAGCTTGGCCTTGTTTTTGGTTTGTGTTTACATTACATTATCAGAATTGGACTTAAAAGAGAGACCGAGAAAGAGAACGAGAAAGAGTATGGCTAGCAAATATGCTAATTTATTTATTTGTCCAGACCAAATCAGTAATATAGTTTTCATAATTATTCCTTAGCTTCCAGGAGTGAAGTAATCCTGCAAGCAATGCGTTTTTCATTGTTTACTTCAGACTGTACAGTTCAAAGCAAGGGTGAAATGTAAAATCTGTTACTACCGGTTCTGTGGGTGTGGCTTGGTGGGGGGGATAATGTGACTGGGTGGGTGTGGCCAACTTTTTTAAAAAAAAAACTTTTCAAAGCATTTTTTCTAATGCTTTGAAAAGCCTCTCTGCCGATCAGGGAACTCAGCTGGGATCATCAGAGAGGCATTTTAAAAAATACCTCTCTGCCGATCAGGCAACTCAGCTGGGAGTTGCCAGAGACTTTTCAAAGCATTTTTTTTACCACCTCTTCAGCCAAGAGGTTGCAGAAAAAAATGCTTTGAAAAGCCTCTGATGATCCCAGCTGAGCCGCACGATCATCAGAGGCTTTTTTTTTTTTTTACTTTTAAAAGCATTTTAACCTCGGAAGAGGTTGTAGAAAAAATGCTTTTAAAAGTAAAAATAAAAAGCCTCTGATGATCGTGCAGCTCAGCTGGGCATGGTCGTGGTGGTGGGGGGCAGGGATTTTTGCTACTGGTTCTCCGAACCACCCACCGCCATCGCTATCGGATCAGGAGATCTGGTCCAAACCGGGAACATTTCACCCCTGATTCAAAGGTTTGTCTTTTTTTGGTTATTCTTAGTAAGTATAATATTAAGGCCTAGAGTGTAGACTTATGTAATAGAATGACAAAGGTAAACATTATCTACTGTCCTGTTATATGAGTTCCTAGATGTACAACTGTACTTGTGACTGATAACCTGTGTTTGGGAACTAGATGAAAGAAAAACCAATTGAAATGGTTAAAAAAAATTGTGTGATCAGTCCTGAAACAGGCAAAATTTACTGCTTTAATTTTATAAGATCAACCCACTAATTTTCATATGTTTGTTTATTTACATTATTTTTAATCAGGGGCCATTTGGAAGAGCTGTTCTCCACCTTAAAAAGTTTCCTCTAAATCAAGTTTAGCTCCTGATAACTTCATAGGTGTGTCAATTTTGCTTTCTTGGCAATGTGATATAATTTTTCGATTTGAACAAGCAATTTAGCCAGAACAGAAAGTACTAAGGTGGAATGGTCATGCCTAGTATGGCACAGAAAAGAAGTTGATTTTCTCTTTCAGAAGATACACAGTATATTATAGTTCAGGGCCAGACTCTTAACATTTATCAAAGACTAGAGCTTGGGTAGGTGATTATGTTGATGTAATTAATGATTATGATGACTCATATTTATTATAGCTGCCCAACTCAAATAGACTCCAATGGATGAGATGCAAATGAGTAGCTTAGGATAACTTTTTTTATGGCTTTGATGAAATGATTTAGGTTCTTTTCTTTTTCAAAAAGGTTATTTGCAAAGGCTACTTTAGGGTTCACATACTGAATACTGAAATATTGGAACGGAAGATAAAGTGAAAAACTGTGATGTTGTCTATACTGATTTGCAGTTTAATATTCCATAGTTGCATATCCCTTTCACTAAGGACACTGAGCCCAATTATTTTATAATTGGAAGAAATATTGTGCATGGTCCTGCATTGTTTCTTTTATTATTAACTAAAACCATTCTGTTTTCATTCTTTTATAGTGAGAGTGTCCAGTTGGTGAATCCAGAAAAAGAAACTCCTGGGACATTATTTTACCAAGCGTATAAACTTTATTGAAAAACCACATTGGCACAGAAGAAGCAAAACCAGCTCTGGGCTTCCCATGCAAAAGCCAGCATAGTTCATTCCTCCTTTCCCCACAGACCACTCAGAGTCCATTACATCCACATATCACTTCTGTTCATTTTGTTATGGGAACCAGCTGGCCACACTGGGACATCTATCTGCTCAGGGTGTTTCTTGAGTTGGGAACAATGTCTCATGGGAACCGATGATGCTTGCATTCCATTCCATTCCACTCCCTCCCTTTTCTTTGTCAAGCTGTGAGCGAAGCGGAATAAAGGTGAAAGTGTGACACAACCTTGACAGGGAGTTTTGGAGAAGTCCTTTTTACAATGACTGAATTTCCTCTCCTGCTTTTTCAATTGACCCATCAAAGTAAATCTACAAATCTCTTAACTGCACCTTTTCTTTCATGTCACTAAATAGTCATATTTATTGAAATACCAACAGTACTCATTTTCACATATACAGATTTGCAAGTTCTGACTTTTATAATAATTGGCAAAAGTGCCTCTCACTTACATAACCAGCTTACAGGAAGTTTGAATCCAGTTTATTGAATTAATAAGGTTTCAACAGAGAAATTTGAAAGGTTACTGTAATTAGCTGGCTAAAAAAGCCCGCTATGTGTAAGATCATTATATATTATATTGCTTTTCTAGGAAAACATTTATCTTATTTAGCATGATCTAGAGTGAATTATTTATCAAGAAAAGGGAGTGTATTCTACTCCCAGCTATCCAAGGTGTAACAGCATTATAATAGGACATATTTTGAAATAAGTTTCAGCTTTAGACTTTTCAGCTCAATGTTCTTTCAAAGCAATCTAAAAATGTATAGTGATGAATGATGCCACTCTAGTATAGTTTCTAAAAGGTGTTATTCTCTTTTACATAAATAAAAGCCTTGTCTGATTAAATTACAGATTTGATCCTTATTCTGTCTACTGATGTTACTCCTGTAACTTCAGCTGCATAGATAATTAAAATTCCACTGATTACATGCTAATTTATGTTCCTGAAATCAATATTGTATTTTCTCACCATATTCCTTTGATGAGACAAAATTTTGAATCTTTTAAATATTGATGATCCTGACTTTTTTTTATATAACCATGGGTAGACAAGTCCTAAGTATATGCAAGTAAAGTATTACATCCAAATAACCATAAATTTATAAATAAGAATACAAAGATATGTTTTGTCCTTTTCCAAGTTCCTTAATTTTATCTATCTATCTATCTATCTATCTATCTATCTATCTATCTATCTATCTATCTATCTATATCCCACCTTTATTATTTTTTATAAATAACTCAAGGTGGCAGACATACCTAATATTCTTTCCTCTATTCTTTCTCCATCACAGCAACCCGGTGAGGTGAGGTGAGGCATTAAAGCTTCCCTCACACTGCAAATAGGTATATGTAGAGCACTCAAGAGATCGTCCAAATTATTACACATCTTGATTTGAGCAGTTGAGCCCAACTGCTATCCAATTCTATAGAATGGATTAGTAAAATGAAACTAGCAAAATGGAAGTGACAGGCCAAACCGGAGATGTGGTTGAGTTGTATTGTCCTGTATGTATTTTATCCATTTGTAAACTACATTGACTCTGGACTATTCTACAATTTATGAGTGTAGCATAAATAAGTAAATAACTCTGGAACAATGCAGGAATAACTAAAACAATTTTAGGAAAATGTTACATCTAACAGGCAAAAGCAACGAAGTGACAGAACTATAGAGTCACTTACTGTTTCTCTGGAGAAGAAGAGAAGAACTAAGATACATATTTTAAAAATGAATGTTTCATAGAAGCATATTGTATAATATATGATGAAGGGAATACATTTAGAATTTCACACATGTTCTGTTCCCAGAAGGGGGTCATAACTCTCAAATTTACCTAAGGGACAAATTCAACTAGGAAAGGTTTTGATAACATAGGGATACTACGATGATTCTATGCGCTCATATCTAACTCTAAATATGCTGTAATTATGAATCCTTCATCATGACATTACAATGGAAGCCCACCCTTTAGTATTTGTTTCATTGTATTGCATGCAACTAGATCAGATTAACAGATTAACAGAGTTGGAAGGGACCTTGTAGGTCATTTAGTCCAGCCTCCCATCCAAGTAGGAGACCCTATACCATTTTTGACAAATGGCAGTCCAAGCTTCCAGTGATGAAGCTCCCACAACTTCCGAAGGCAGGCTGTTCCATTGGTTGATTGTTCTCACTGTCAGAAAATTTCTCCTTATTTCTAGGTTGACTCTCTCCTTGACCAGTTTCCATCCATTATTCCTTCAGGTGGCTTTGAAAACAGTTTGACCCCTTCCTCTCTGTGGCAGCCCCTCAAATATTGGAAGACTGCTATCATGCATCCCCTGGTCCTTCTCTTCACTAGACTAGCCATGCCCAGTTCCTGTAACCATTTTTCATGTTTTAGTCTCCAGTCCCCTAATCATCCTGGTTGCTCTTCTCTGCACTTTTTCTAGAGTCTCAACATCTTTTTTATAGTGACCAAAAGTGGATTCTGTATTCTAGGTGTGGTCTTACTAAGGCTTTATAGAGTGATATTAGTACCTACTTGATCTTGATTGTATCCTTCTATTAATGCAATTTAACAGAGTGAGATTTGTGTTACAATGTCACAATACATGTTTTATCATTTATACCTTTTTATTTTTCCAGCTGCCATGAATGATGATGGGGAAATGAGCATCTTTTATATATCCATCAGCTACAAAGGACACCTTCAAGAATAGAGGAAATATTGTAATTCTTTTTACACTGAAAGAGATAATTAAGGAAGATCTATAAAGATATATTACTGGACAACTGAAATTTATTGAGACTCCCTGTGAAGTTCCATGGCCATACCAAAAAAGCAGTTTGATGACAAGCCATCATTGACTGCTAACTTGAATGCTGAAAACATAATCCCTGCTATGGCCCAAGTAGTCCTGCTGGAGAAATATCCCTTTATCCCATTCAAGGCTATCCGTCATGGGACAAAAAGAGAGCAAATGATGAAATCAACATGATGCCATACCACAAATGCTGCCATTTACATATTTTCATCAGATGTCTCTGTTTATTTATTTATTTTTATTCATTACACTTATTTATATGATCCTCCTCCTCACAAAAGGCAACTCTTGAATGCAAATACTCAATAGTAGAATTTCTGGGATGCCATCATAGGTGCCACCAAAATGGTTTGCTATGGACTTAGCTGTCCCTTATATTAGACAGAAGAAAAAAGAAAAGAAATTTTAAAACTTCATATTTTGTCATTTTGCTTGTTGGTCAGGTCATAAAAAGAAGGCAAAAACTGCAAAAACTTTTTTGAACCTTTCTCAGTTTTTTTTCCTGAGCTACTACCAGGGGTGAAATTCAGCCGGTTATATCCAGCTTAGGCGAACTGGTAGCGCCGGTGGCGGGAGGCTCCGCCCACCCGCACATCATCATGTCCTGTTTTTGAAGGTTCTGTGCATGTGTGGAGGAGGCATGCACAAGCGTAGCAAGCACACATACACACACTCACATTTGCAAACCTGTAGCGAAAGTAAGTGAATTAGTAATCCTGGTTACTACTATTTAGTTGTGCATGGCCTAAAGGTGACAATCCAGGGAAAAGGGGAGACAAGAATACTTTTAGTGGCAAATAGAGTCACAGTATGTCAAAACAAATATATATACATCACACATCCACACACATATATGTGAAACAGCTCAGCTGTTCAATAGTGCCAGTGTAAGAGTGCAAAGGCCTCTAGTTCTCTTTCTAATCATAGTTTATCAATAGAAAACACAAATATGGATAGAGGTAATCCTTGGTTAATGACCATACCTTCCATGACTTTTCAAAGTTTTGAGGGTACAGAATGAGTGGTGGTTATGACCAATCCTGAAAGATATGGTCATCCCAGGAACCCATGGTCATGTGATCATGATCTGAGCCCTTGGCAATTGGTTCTCACTTTTTGGCAGATGCAATATCCCAAGATCATGTGAACACATTTGGTGAGCTTCCTTGCAGCTTCTCACAAGAAAGTCAATCGGGAAGCCAGTAGAGAATGTCACAAGTCACTCTGGTAAGACTTCCGCAGTTGCATTCCCTTCATAAGCCCTTCTGCATTTGCACAGTAGCCTTGCTGGCCTACTTGATACCCTCACACATTCTCCTCCACCCAGCAGCAGCCACCCCAAGTCTCACCATGTTTCTACCACATCTGCTTTGCCATCCTTGTACATTCTCCCTGAGCCACACTGCACTCATGCAATGCCTCCTCAGCCACCCACGCAGTCTCCCTGGCCATTTATGCATGTTCACATACCCTCTCTAGTCTCTACCCAGCAGAAACCTCATCAAGTCCTACCATGCGTGTGCTATGCCTTCCTGCTACCTCAGCACACTCATGCATGCCCCCCAAATCATTCTGCACTCACTCTGTGCCTCCCTGGATACTTGTGCACCCTCCCTGGCTATTTACACACTCTCACACACCTGCCCCACCCAGCATCAGACACCCTTAGCCCACTGCACTCATGCTTCACTTCCCCAGTCTCTCATGCATCCCGTTGGCTCCTCTCCAACACAGTAGCAGTTACTTATCTGCTTGCCAGTCTGCCTATGAGCTGATGGGATTTGCAATTTTGTGCCGGCTTCCCCATGGATTCTGGTTGTTGGAAGCTGGTAGGAACTTACAAGGAAGTGCTTGTTTAATGAGGATTGCAGGGATTGCTGTCACTAAGCAATGAGATTAAGCAATGTCATGCTTTATGACCGCATCACTTGGTGACAGAAATTCTGGTCCCAATTGCCATTGTAACTTGAGGACTCTCTAAATGTCTTTTAAAAAGAAAGAAAGAAATACTTCTGAAATTAGTTTATGGCAAATATTTAATTTCTGCATCCTTGAGCTGAAATTCTGTTGGTTAGATTTTTAAACTTCATTAGTATTCTATGTGATCTTGGTAAATTCAGAAGGCACTCAGGGAGCTTGTAGTAACTATAGCAACCAGACTTTAGCTTCCAATGGCTGTATAATATTGGAGCACTATGCAGTACATTGGAAGCATAAGGTGTTCACTGAAAGATGTTTTTTGCTAATTAAAGCATAAAAAGTTATTCAGTCTGATTATAATTAAAACTGTCAGAAATCTGCATACCCCTCCCCACTATTCTTCATTGGCTTCTACTTGTTATTCATTCACATTTGGGCAATTTACTCTGAGATGTTTTTTGTGAGATTATGGTCAGCATTCAAGGACACGTACAGGATGAGCAGATCTGAATTATTTTTTTTACTGTGAGACACAAGCTTTCTGCTATAAAGTGTTCAGCTTACATCAATATGTGTTATTTGTTCTTGTTCCTGCATAACACCTGTTGAATTCTGGAATATTTTATGAATCTTATCTATCTACGGGAATATTGAGATGAAATTTGCATTTAAGAAAAACAAATTTCAGCTCTGGCCAGTATACATCTTTGGTTTATTTAAACAGAATGAAGGTTCCATTTTGAATTAACAGAGAATAGCTATGGCCCTCTTCATTTCACCCTAATAAATCTGATGCTATGAACACCTGCTACTTTTAATTATCAGATACCTGAAAAATTAAGGAGTAATTTGCATTTATGAATGAAGTTTCTCAGATAAATTTTCAATATTGGAATTTTGCATGGAAAAAATGGATATGCTTTAGTTAAGATACATTCATTCTATAAAGCATGCCTTGTTCTAGTTGCTGGGTTTTTTTAAAAGCTGAAACATATATTTTTGCATATTACACTAAGCACATCATTATGTTATCCCTGGATAAGAAGTTTACCCAAAGTACATGGTCTAGTGTAATGATGGCTAATCTTTTTGCCGTTGTGTACAAAAGCAGGGGGAGCACAAGGGGGGGTCATGTGGGAGTGTGCCCATACCCATAATTCAAAGAGGGCCCCCCCACGCTCCCCCCACTTTTGGCACGCGATGGCACCGTGGGCCCAGTAGGCCTGTTTTTTTTGCCCTCCCCAGGCTTCAGAGGCTTTCTTGGAGCCTGGGGAGGGCAAAAACAGCCTTTCCCCCAGAAGGCCCTCTGGAGGCTGGAAACAGCCCATTTGCTGACTTCTGGTGGGACCAGAAGTTCCATTTTTTTGCCCTCCCTGGGCTCCAGAGGCTTTCTAGGAGCCTGAGAAGGGCAAAAATGGGCCTTCCCCACTCACCCCCAGAGGCCGGAAACGGCCCGTTTGCTGACTTCTGGTGGGCCCAGAAGTCACGAAAATCAAATGCACACATTGGAGCTGAGCTAGGACAACACTCGCGTGCCCACCGATATGGCTCCGTGTGCCACCTGTGGCATGCGTGCCATAGGTTCGCCATCCTGGGTCACTGCTAACTATTATTAGCAGTGACAATATCCTTTACCCTAGCCATCTTTGTTAGTGAATGGTCAGCTTTCACCATTGCTTTCCTAAAATACACACATGCACACACACACACACACAATCAAACCAGACACATGATCATCCCTGCATCACTGTATACAGAGTTCTTTTCTTCCAAGAAGAATTTCTAAGCATTGTGAACACTTTTGTAATTGTTTGGAGCATTCGGCTTGAAAAACAGTAGTAAGAAAGAAACAAAGTTGTGAGAGTAATGGTGCAAGGTGAGAAAATACAAGGGTGTATATGTCTTTTAACATCAAGAGTTTCTGAGCTGAAATGAAAGAAATGGAGCACTTGACAAACACCTTCTTAAATTTACCTACAAAAAAGAGCTTATTGTCAGAAAGAAAATTGAATAGGAAAGTTATACAAGTGCAATAATAGAATCTCATATACAATATACATTTCACATCAGGAAAGATACTATCAACTCCAAAACATCAGAGTGATTAACAAACAGCATTAGAGATGTTATTATAAGCAAGAAGTCTTCCTTCAAAAACAAATTAATAAAAATGACAGTGTTGCCCAAATGAGCAGAAAGAAAAATAATCTGAGATAAAAGATATGTAAACAAGCAATAAACTTTTTTTTTTCAAAAAAGGCTTTAAGAAGAACATGATAAAAGTACAAAACAAGCAACAACAACAACCAAATATGCAAATATATTCAGAATAGAAAATCCACTAGGAAGGTCATCAGATCGCATGAATGTTAAAGATGAAGCAGAACTGGAAAATTTAGCAGAGAAGTCAAATGGATTATTGGTGTTTGTCTTACTCCTGAGCCACATTTCCACTAGTTGAGTCATCTTTTTCAGGAAGAAGATCAGATAGAGAGATGGGAAGATAAGGAAACATAAAACCCTAAACCACATTAGCAAACTAAATAAATCCCCAGATCATGATGATGCCCTGACCATCAAAGTAAATGTGCTACTTGAATTCTTGGAAATAATGGAAAATTCATTCCACATTTATTTCAGCATGTATGTACCTGTATAACTGAAAGTTGTAAATCCTGCTGAGTTTATAGGAAAAGAGAAATGTACAAAAATGAATATTTCTTTCAAGTTGATACAGATACCAAGACATATTCCTATGCCACAACCTTCAAATTGTTTAAGTTAATTGATATACAAAGGGCAAACCCTTTGCAAAAATGAGGAAGATCAGATTTGGAAGAATTAAATCTAAATACAGATGCTTAGTAGAAAGCCATAGCAGTTCTCTAAAGGCATGAGAATGGAAATAAAAATATAAAGAACTATTTCTAAGGTGTACTGAAATTATTTCTCATGGATAGTATAGGTAATGTGTCCCTTCACTCTCTCTCTCAAATTCCAGGGTATGTCACTGCTAATGTAAATTCAAAGACAAGTTTCCATTATCTTTACTTATGTATAGCATTGTCAACTAGTGTTTCAATTGAAGAAACATCTCCCAAAGCCAAAAGAAGAAGAAGAAGAAGAAGAAGAAGAAGAAGAAGAAGAAGAAGAAGAAGAAGAAGAAGAAGAAGAAGAAGAAGAAGAAGAAGAAGAAGGAAAGAAAGAAAGAAAGAAAGAAAGAAAGAAAGAAAGAAAGAAAGAAAGAAAGAAAGAAAGGTTATTTATAATATACCCAACTAAAAATAATCATTTAAACAGAAACAAAGTAAAACTCTAAAGATAATATCTTTAATGGAATAAACAGCTTAAAAATCAAAATAGACGACCAGATGTATCAAACATCAGTTTATCCTAAAGTTGGGAAGCCCATCTAAACTTGGTGTCAGATATTTAAAAGATTTAGCCCTAATGTATCTCTATACAAAGAGAATATCACCCCCGGGGCACATGATTTGGAAAAGTCAGTGCTTTTTTAACTGCATAGGGAATTCCCTAAAATTCAGCTGATGGGCTAGTAAATATTGGCATACTTACTTTGCTTTTGGTTTAGTAAGAAACCGATGGTCAATACAACTCCATCACAACAGGTGAAATATTCCTTGTAATAGGCTGCCTTCTTCAGCCTGAGCTGTATTGTTGCTTCTAGGCAAGCCTCAAGGATAATCCAATGTGTAGGCCAGGGGTCAGCAACCTGTGGCTCTGGAGCTACATGTGGCTCTTTCACCCCTCTGCTGCGGCTCCCTGGCACTCCAAATATGTGTCACAACCTCCAATGTGCAACATCCACTGGCACATGATTTATTGAGCTTTTCAACCCCCGGTAGGCCAACCATGGATAAATCCAAGAAAAGTAAAGTTTCAGAAGAAAACAGAACATTTAATTCAACTACATATGCTAGTTTTGTGGCCACTGAAGAAATAGTCAGGCACGGGAAGGGTTTTGTGGCTCCCGGTGTTTTCTTATCTGTGGGAAACAGGTCCAAATGGCTCTTTGAGTCTTGCAGACACCTGGTGTAGGCTACCAATATATGGATTGTTTAGCCAGGTAACCTTGTCCAGAATCATGTTGTATACATTTCTTAGATGAAGAGTTTTAACAGCCACATTTCTAGATGCATTTTAAATTAGGAAAAGATGGAACCTAGTAAGGCTGTGCATGTGACTTTAATAGTTTGCAGATTTTTGAACATGTTCCTCCTTTTCCCATTATTCTTTTGTGCCATCTTGTAACCACAACTTGGCATTTGAAAGTTGGAAGATATCTACTCATCTTCAGAAAGTATCAGAAGAGACTTTTGTGCATGATCAACATATATGCAGAAGCTCTTTTTTTTATGTACCCATAATGCCAAATCTTAATTATAAAGCATTGAGGTTTTTTCAATGATGTGCAATATTAAAAAGTCAGATACAATCTCTACAATTAGACTAAGAAAGAATAAGGTAGGGGGTTAGAACCTTGTGCTTCAGTATAATAAATATTAACACAGTGTACATGAAGAATGAAGAGCAGAATTATACTATGGAGTGTGACAGATTATGACTTTTAAAGTAAAAAAACAACAACTTTTTCCCCCTATTATAATCAGACAGCACAGGCTAAAATAGATTAAGTTATCAGTTGGAGCCTGAAATCTCTGGTCTGCTATGCTGTAAAAGGCTTTAGTGAGACGTAGAATTAACTACACAGAAGTAGCACTCAAGAATATAAATCCACTCATTTAGGCATAAAAAGGAGATTTAATTTTGGTGTTTATTGTTCTTTTACCCCCACTCATTAGTATCATTACTCATTATTGCTTTTTTCAAAGGGAGAAGACAATTAGGGAAAATCAAGAGTAACAAGAGTAGCAAATTGCATAATTAATTGTTGAATTGGTGGTATTGGTTTGACCTTATTTAGAGTTGGAGAAAAATATAGTATGTATTTGTATAAAGCTGGCCTGTGTTATGGAAGTGGTACATAAATCTTTATTTGATATATTTATAAAGTTATCATGACTTACACAAATTCCTACCAGCTGCAAAGCGCTTGCATTTAAAGAGCTAGTAACATTTTATATATGATTTCCAGACATCTGTAAATGATGGGGAACAATTCCATAAATATCTTGTCAACGTGGTGCAGCATCTTGGTGCATTAAGAATGTAATAATTTATTTGAGCAAAAATACGAGCTACCATTCTGTCTCTGAATCAAAACAATGTCAAGAATAGGGAAAAATAGGATATATTTTGTACCTTATGATTCTTGATGAATGTATCTTTTCTTTTATGTACACTGAAAGCGTATGCACCAAGACCAGTGGTGGGTTGCCCCCGTTTATTTATTTTATTTATTTATTTATTTATTATATTTCTATACCGCCTTTCTCCCGTAGGACTCAAGGTGGTGTACAGTCAAGAAAAATATAGACACACAAACATCATAAAATTGCTAATTAAAATTATTACTTAGTTTGGTCAATCAAATAAAATCCAGAATTAGATAACATTTAAAAAATCATTCACATGTTCATATGTTTAGCCCCGCCTGTTGGAACATCAGGGTCTTGAGGGCATGGCGGAAAGCACGGAGATCAGGGATATTCCGTATCTCCGGGGGCACTTCATTCCAAAGGGTTGGAGCCCCCACAGAGAAGGCCCTCCCCCTGGGAGTCGCCAGTCGACATAGTTTGACTGATGGTACCCTGAGTAGTCCCTCCCTGTGAGAATGAACTGGTCGGTGGGACGCTATTGGTGGCAAAAGACGGTCTCGTAGGTACCCAGGTCCTAAGCCATGGAGCGCTTTAAAGGTGATAATTAACACCTTGAATCGCACCCGGAAGACCACCAGGAGCCAGTGCAGCTCGCGTAGGAGAGGTGTTACATGGGCGTAATGAGCTGCGCCCATAATCACCCGCACGGCTACGTTCTGGACCAGTTGGAGCCTCCGGGTGCTTTTCAAGGGGAGCCCCATTTAGAGAGCATTACAGTAGTCCATACAGGAGGTAACTAGGGCATGAGTGACCGTGCGCAAGGCATCCCGATCCAGAAAGGGACGCAACTGGCGGATCAGGCGAACCTGATAAAAGGCACCCCTGGCCACGGCCGTCAAATGATCTTCTAAAGATAACCGTGAATCCAGGAGGACACCCAAGTTGCGGGCCCTCTCTGTGGGGAGCAAGATCTCATCCCCTATTGTCAGTGATGGTACTAGCTGACTATACCGGGACGCCGGAAGCCACAGCCACTCGGTCTTGGAGGGGTTGAGTCTGAGCTTGTTTCTCCCCATCCAGATCCGCACGGCCTCCAGGCAACGGGACATCACAGCAAGGGCATCATTGGGGTGGTCTGGGGTGGAGATGTATAGCTGTGTGTCATCAGCATACTGATGAACACTCACCCCAAAACCACGGATGATCTCGCCTAGCGGTTTTACATAAATGTTGAACAGAAGGGGTGAGAGGACTGACCCTTGCGGCACCCCACAAATAAGGTGCCTCGAGGTCGACCTCTGCCCCCCTGCCAACACAAACTGCGAACAGTCAGAGAGGAAGGAGGAGAACCACCGAAGCACGGTGCCCCCTATACCTAACCCCTCCATCCGGTGCAGTAAGATACCATGGTCAATGGTATCAAAAGCTGCTGAGAGATCTAATAGGACCAGGATAGAGGAGCAACCTCTGTCCCGAGCCCTCCAGAGTTCATCCACCAATGCAACCAATGCCGTTTCCGTGCTGTATCGTGACCTGAAGCCTGACTGGAACGGAACCAGATAGACAACTTCATCCAGGTATCGGGGTAGTTGTCGCGCCACCACACTCTCAACAACCTTCACAACAAAGCGAAGATTGGAGACTGGATGATAATTTGATAATATAGCCGGGTCCAGGGAAGGCTTCTTGAGGAGGGGCTTCACAACCGCCTCTTTCAAGGCAGCGGGAAAGACACCCTCACTCAGAGAAGCATTTATAATCCCCTGGAGCCAGCCTCGTGTAACCTCCCGGGAGGCCAGTACCAACCAGGAGGGACACGGGTCCAATAAACATGTGGCAGCATTAAGCTTACCCAGAATCCTGTCCACGTCCTCAGGAACCACAGAGTCAAACTCTTCCCAGATAACGCTCTCAAGACCTGCCCCCGTCTCCTCCCCTGGATCTACCCAATCGGAGTCCAGGCCTTCCCGAATCTGAGCGACTTTATCATGCAGGAATTGTACAAAATCCTCAGCTCGACCCTTTAAGGGATCTTCCTGTACCCCCACCTGAAGTAGGGAGCGGGTCACCCCAAACAGCGTAGCTGGGCGGTTCTCTGCAGATGCAATAAGAGCGGAGAAGTAGCTAGACTTTGCCGCTCTTATCGCCACTAGGTAGGTCTTAATATAAGATCTCACCTGTGTTCGGTCAGATTCAGATCGGCTTGTCCTCCAATCGCTCTCCAGGCGTCTTTTCCGACGCTTCATCTCTCTCAGCTCCTCAGAAAACCAAGGAGCTAGACGAGATCGGCATCAGGTCAGAGGCTGCAAAGGCACAACGCAGTCCAAGGCCCCAGTAGCCGCCCTGTCCCAGGCGACCACCAGGTCCTCAGTCGAGTTGTGAGCCAGAGTCTCAGGAAATGGCCCAAGCTCCATCAGGAACCTTTCGGGGTCCATCAGGAGCCTGGGACGGAACCATTTGGTTGGTTCCATCTCCCTGCGGTGGGTGGAAGTGACTTGAAAGTCCATGTGAAGGAGAGAATGATCAGACCATGACAAGGCCTTGATGTCCATATCCCCTATTCTTAGATCATTCAGCCATTGATCAGAGACAAAAATCAAGTCCAGAGTGTGATTCCCCAAGTGGGTGGGGCCTTGAACTACCTGGGTCAGGTCCATGGCTGTCATGGAAGCCATGAACTCCCGAGCCATCTCCGACATCTCACCAGCGGATGGCAGGTTAAAATCCCCCATAACAATAAGTCTGGGGGTTTCCACCGCCACCCCGGCTATAATGTCGAGCAGCTCAGGCAGGACCACTGTTACATGGCAGGGAGCCAGGTATGCAATCAGTAGGCCCATCTGAATCCCCCAACCCCACTTCACAAGGAGGGACTCACATCCGGCTATCTGAGGAACAGTGGCCTCCTTCGGACAAAGACTTTCTCTAATGATTGCTGCCACTCCCCCACCCCTTCCCTGAGTCCTTGGCTGATGGAATGCACAGAAACCTGGCGGGCACATTTCCACAAGGGGAACTCCTCCCTACTGGCCTAACCAGGTCTCCGTAATCCCTGCCAGGTCAGCACCCCCCTCTGAAATAAGATCATGAATGAGGGGGACTTTATTTACCACTGACCTGGCATTACATAACATCAGCCGTAGACCCAGGGTCTGAGACTCTGAACAACCTGGGAAACGAGCAGTGCTTTGGGGGTCAGAGTGGGCAATCGCTCGTAAACAACGAGTGCGCACTCCCGAAACATAATATGGCCCCCTGCAGCCGTCATATCTGCCCCTCCCACTTACTATACTAATGCCCATCGCTTCATCCCCCTGCATCCTTGTCAGATTTCTGTCCCCATCCTCCCCACCATGATTATCAGACCCATTACCCCTTTCAGTGGATTTATGGATCCCCCCCAGATCCATTCCCACAATCCCTCCCAGAACCCCTTAAAATAGAACTTAAAGATTTATCTAAAAACCCCCAAAGCCGTCGGTTTTTTGCAAACCACCTCTCAGGGTTCCAAAACCCGTCCTCAAGGGCGGCCCTTGATAACTGAGAGGGCCAGACATGCGAGAGGGGGGAATCTCGCAGTGCAAGGAGCTCCGCAGTTGAATACATCAAAGATAGGAGCGAGTTGAAGGAGATGAAGGATCATTTTCTTCTAAGAGTGTTAGAGACAGTTAAGACAGGTAATTTAAAATAAAGGAGGAAATAGATGTAAAAGGGAGACCAGTATGTTACAAATGTCAATACATCGGAACATCATCGCCCTCTCACGACGATGGGAAGTCTTGTGGTTGTAGTAAGTCCATCCAAAGGAGGTGGGGATAGAGGTCTCAAAGGGACATCCTCTCACAGACCAGTTCACAAGAACTGGTAGTAAAACTGGCGGGTGGCCCCACCCACCGCCCTAGATGTCATCATCAACAATCTTACTTTACTTTACTTTACTTTTATTTGATTTATATACCGCCCTACTCCCGAAGGACTCGGGGCGGTGAACAGCCAACAATAAAATACATACATACAAAATTTAAAAAGCAGAGATAAAATCAAATTAAATAGTTTGGCCCAGACAAATTTAAAACCCAATCAATTTAAAACAAATTTAAACTTTGAATATTAAAAATACAAAAAATTATTAAAAAATATTAAAAATGTTTAAAAAGAGGGAGAAAAGTTAGGCTAGGCCCGCCTGGTGAAATAAAAAGGTCTTTAGAGCACGGCGGAAGGTGTGCAGATCCGGGATCCTCCGTATCTCCGGGGGAGCTCATTCCAGATAGTAGGTGCTCTCACAGAGAAGGCTCTCCCCTGGGGGCTGCCAGTCGACATTGTTTGGCCGACGGCACCCAGAGGAGCCCTTCTCTATGAGAGTGTACCAGCCGGTGGGAGGCTATTGGTGGTAGTAGGCGGTCCCGAAAGTACCCAGGTCCTGAGCCATAGAGCGCTTTAAAGGTGGTAACCAAAACCTTGAAGCATACCCGGAAGACCACCGGGAGCCAGTGCAGCTCACGCAGGAGGGATGTTACATGGAGGGAGCCATGTCGCTCCCATTACCACCCGTGCGGTCGCACTTTGCGCCAGTTGGAGCCTCTGGGTGCTCCTCAAGGGGAGCCCCATGTAGAGAGCGTTACAATAGTCCAGGCGGGAGGTGACGAGGGCATGAGTGACCGTACTTAACGAGTCCCGATCCAGAAAGGGACGCAACTGGCAAATCAGGCGAACCTGATGAAAAATCCTCCCGGTCAAGGCCGTCAAGTGCTCTTCTAAAGACAGCCGTGAATCCAGGAGGACGCCCAAGTTGCGCGCCCTCTCCGTGGGGGACAATGATTCACCCCCAATAGTCAGTGATGGCACCAACTGACTATATCGGGACGTCGGAAACCACAGCCACTCGGTCTTGGATGGGTTGAGCCTGAGCCTATTCCTCCCCATCCAGATCCGCACAGCCTCCAGGCACCGGGACATCACTTCAAGGGCATCGTTGGGGTGGTCTGGGGTACCACCTGCGTATGCGCAGAAGCAAGGCACGTGCGCAAGCAAAGCACTCCCGTTGCGAACCGGTAGTAAAGGTAAGTAGAACCCACTCCTGACCAAGACAAATTCCTTGTCTGTCCAATCACACTTGGCCAATAAAAAATTCTATTCTATTCTATTCTATCTATTCTATTCCATTTTGCAAAAGGAAAAAATAGTGGGAGATTTCATATAGTGGAGCTCAGCGGGAGTTAATATATTTATCTAATGTGCAGCATAACTCCTTCCACTTTGTAGGCCATATACTGTGAGGTGCATCCATATGTATGGATGGTGCATCCATATGTATGGATGCACATATACCCATCATGTAAGTATAGACACCATAGACATACTCCAAAACCTCCCAGGAAACATACATCCTACTCTTTAAAAGCTGCATACTTCTATAAAGAGGAGTCATCATTAAGGTTAGCACTAGAATTCCACCCATGAAAAATTTGCCAAAATGCTTTTGTCTTTTGAAG
Organism: Pituophis catenifer annectens; assembly: GCF_029215685.1. NCBI lineage: Eukaryota > Metazoa > Chordata > Lepidosauria > Squamata > Colubridae > Pituophis > Pituophis catenifer. The sequence goes on from NW_027256882.1 coordinate 119,007,142, forward strand.
AACACTTTGAAAGCTGAATCTCTTTTATCAAATGGAGTGAGATTGAATAGGAAAAAAGAAGTGAGGTTATTTTCTGCACAGCACTAGTGAGTTATTATTCCCCAAAGGAATTGTAGTGTGGCCACGGTTAAAATAATATGAAGAAGGTTTTCTCTCTGTTTTATAGCATCATGAAGCCAAGAAGACAAGGGGCACTATTCAACTATCAAAAATTATCTGCGAGAATGTTCATATTTATAATACTAAGTCATAGCATTTTCACATTTATACTAAGTCACAGTTTAAAATAATTGTTTGCATTTATCAGTTTATAGATTTCAACTCCAATGCTAGCTGTGGAATTCTGGGGGTTGAAGCCCATACTTCTTAAAGTTACAATCCAGTAATGAATTGATCCATACTTTATAACAAAACCCACAAAATATACTTCTTTATGACCTAAATCTGTCAAAAAGCATGAGTGCAAAGGTATTATCAAGATTAAGAAACATCTGGTTTCTGATCAAACAAGGAGTAAAACATGGCAGGAACAATGCCCTCGGAGATGGCTTCCTGCAAGGGAAGAATGGCTCTTCTTTCAGGTGATGAGGCAGCTTTCTGTGTTAGGCCAAATTCCCAATGTTTTTGGGTTGGCAATGCCCGGTGCCCTTGGCAGAAATTTATTGCTATCTCATTGCTTTTCTAAGAGCTCTGCATTCTGCAACTATAGAATGCTAAGCAAATTAAAGGCAACCCATATTTTGTGGACTCGAAATCTGGACACAGCCAGTTCTCCCTTGTTCTCTGTGAAAGATATTAGAGGGAAAGTAATATTATGGAGAAAGAAATGGCAAATTAATTCACAGAACCTGTCTAAATAACAATCTTTCAAGAATGAGACTAGGGATCAGTTTTGGATGATGGAATGAAGTAAAGAATTCAGGCCAATTTACCAAATCAACAGAACTTAAAGCAGAGAGAATTATGGATGAAGTAAGTTCAAAATGACAGTTTTAAGAGTTCAAATAGACAAGAAAGCAGGGACTTTTCAATTAATCCAAAGTGTAAGTTGTTTGCAACATGGAAGTACTCCAGGAAATGCCTTTAAACTGAGTAGAAGGATGATTCCCATGTGGATGTAATTTGATGAATTTACAAGTTAGTACAATGAGTCCTGATTCTGAGCAGTTTCTGTCTGAAGTGAGCATCTCATAACTGGAACTTTCAAGAACTTAATTTTAAAAGGGAATACAGTATGATTTCCACATAGTACATAATATATATTTTTTTCCTGGCCCATAGCGGGAATGGATTTTCTTTGCAAATGGAAATGATGTGATTAGAATGCATAACAATTGTAATAAAATAAACTGATGCGGCATAACATTGTTTGAAATGAATATATTTAAATATACACATTTATAAAAGTCATATGGAAGATTCAAGTATAATTCAAAGTTTCCAATTCGCACAATTAGATTCTGACTTCAAGGCATAGACTGACAATGCCATTAGATCAGTGTGAACAGCACCTACTGCTACGCAAAAGAATTTTGCAGTTTTCCGAGCCACCACCCAGAGAGCCCTAAATCTCAGTATCATTTAACCTATTGCAGTTAAACGATTCTTTCAAATCCTTACTTTGAAGCCTTTATTAATTTTTTTTAATTTCTCCAGAATTATCACTTAGGCCTGGAAGTTCTAGTTAAAACTAAGGTAATAAGACTCAGTGATTTATTAAAGATTAATGTAAAAGGAAAATTTTCCATTCTGGATTCCCTCTGGAATCCAGATGAGAAGATTTGTTTGTTTGTTTGTTTATTATGTAGTGATAGTACATTAGCTGGAAAACTACAGTGTTAGTGCAGAGTAATTATTTGGCTTCCTAAGGCTACTAATCCATTTGGTTCATCCTCATGCACTATCCAGAAACACCACAAGAGGCAAACTACTTTCACACTCACAATCATTAATGTTAGTGTCTCCTGGGGCTCTTCCCTCCCCAGATGTCACCTGACATTCAGGCATTGAATTCAGGTAGGTCTGGCACTGGTTAGGATCACACTTCCACACAAAGTGGCACCTCCTTGCATCTTATGAATCACTCTTTCTCAGCATATCCATTATTTATTGCCTTTTATGATTTCACCACTGATTTATTAGCCAATGTCCTCCTTGTTGGATTCTATATAGTTTAATTAGTCTAACAGACTAATAGCCTTTTTTAAAAAAACCTTAATTTAGCCTATGTAATTCTCATAGGTTGTGCAATTCTAATAGATTTAGGAATCAAATTACTGATGTCCGGAATCAGTAGATTAAAACTCTTTCATTCCATATATATATATATATATATATATATATATGTATGTATGTATGTATGTATGTATGTATGTATGTATGTATATATATATCTCCAATACTGCTTATCCACTTTATGGACAGAAGAGAGATTTCAGGCACATTTCTCTACAATATATATCTATATCTGCAGAAATCGCTTCATGACAAATGGCCAACTGTTAACATAGGGTTATGGCTAGGCTTTGTTGTCTGATGAGTTGCTGTTTCCTAGAAGAAGCTGCAAGACTGTTCTTTAAAATGTCAATGCAGTTGGAGGAGGAATTGAGGCTTAAGGCAAGTACAGGCATGAAAAAGCAGCAGCAGCAAGAACAACAGAATAGACTGCAGTTGCAAGTTTAGCTTAATTGGTATGAAAGGAAAGTCTTTCTATCAGGCTTAAGCATAGAGCGTGTCTAAATAATGCTGAGAAAATTGAGTTAGAGAGTATACATACAATCATTAGGCACTGTGATGATTGCTTCTCATAGAGACCCGAAATGTCTTTAACAGAAATCATTTCCTATTTATTCACATGTGCAAGAAGGAAAGGACATCTAGAATTAAATCTGAAGTGGAGCTTGTGTAAGGTACCTTGAAGCCTCATGCGAGAAATCGGGTCCCATCAGGATTTGCCATGCATCTTTTACTTCTAATGCAACGTGACCATTAATCTAAACCAAATGTTTATAGCTTCCCATTGATGAAACAGGAATAGAAGAGTAGCAATCCGAATTCATTATGAGCAATCTCCTTTGTTACATTTCAGCAAAGTTCAAAGTAACAATAATACCCAGTTGGTTTCCCCCCCTCAGGCCTTTTAAAGATGTTTTTATCTTGCCTTTAAAAATAACTCAAGGTGGCAAACATATCTATACTCCTTTTTTTCTTTTTTCCTACAAAAATAACTCTGTGAGGTGGGTTGGGTTAAGACAGAGAGAGAGAATGACTGGCTCAAAGTTACCTAGCTAACTTTCATTCTTAACGCAGGATTAGAACTCAGAGTCTCCTGGTTTTAGCCTGGTGCCTTACAGCACTAGCTGCTGTAAATTATACCTTTAGGGTTTTTTTTTTTGCTAGCAGGAATATAATCTTGAAGTGAGAAGGAAGCCAAAAGAACAAGCACATTTGGGCAAGAACCCTCACTTTCTCTCTCCAGGAAATACACAGAACATTTAGAGCATTTGTTATGGTCATTAGAGAATTAATGAACGTATTCAGTATCCCGCCTTTTCCCTTATAGAACTGAACAATAAAAATACGACATTGTACATCACAAAGGTGCTTTTTCAGGAGGCAACTGGACTTCCTTGTTTTTTTCTTTGAAGACATTTCGTTTCTCATCCAAAAAGCTTCTTCAGCTCTGTCAGGATAGTGGGGAATTGATCCATTCCCCACTATCCTGTCAGAGCTGAAGAAGCTTCTTGGATGAGAAGCGAAACGTCTTCAAAGAAAAAAAAACCAAGGAAGTCCAGTTGCCTCCTGAAAAAGCATCTTTGGGACAACCATGACCTGGATTTATGAGAATCTCTACAGACCACACTGTATAATAATTTAATCAACAAAGAAATGCTTTAAAAAAGTAAATGCATTCATTAGTAACTAGAATACAGCAGTTATCAATTCCAGAACCATTTGACCTCATAACTGCCCAGATAAGGAGTCATGTTAACAACTTCAGAAACTGGCTATCAATGCAAAGGGAAGCAATGTCCCAAAACTGAGTTCACTCTGGGCTGTTTCCAAAGGTGAAGTTCCAAGAAGGTGCTTCAAGGCAGTTCCGAATGCAGAGATTTGTCAAGGGCAAACTCTCTTGAAATATTTGTATTTTGATGACTTAAGCTACAAATATTTCAAGAGAGTTCCACCTTGAAGAGTTTTGTACAGCTCTGAATGCTTTTTTTGAAAATTTATTTCTTAGCAGTTATTAAATATTAAGGATGCTATGAGAAACAAGCCTGAGAAAAGAAGCTGTCCAAAATATTGTAGTCAAGCCTTTACTCTTCAGGACTGATATTCTGGTCGATGTGCTTCAGAACTGATGAAACAGGTAAGTTAAACTGAATGGCCATGGACATCCTTATAATTCTTTCTTTCCTCTTTTGTCCATGACAGCTAGTGGGCTGGTTTTACATTACCATGAAATTTTATTTGGTTGGAAAAGATGCTTTATTTCACTTATGAAAAATTGGTGATGTTGAAAGTATTAAAGAGAAAGTTTCATTTTTTTCCCTCTCTCTCTCATAATGAATAATTTGCTGAGGAAAAAAACACTGGTAACATTGGAACTAACAAATCATTTCCTTTCTCTCTTCTACTCTTATCAGAAGAGAAGAGGGACACTTCAGGACTTTCTTGATACTTGATAATTAATTTGAAAACTGATTGACTTGGCAGAGCTGATCATTAGACCTTTAGCAATAGCCATACCATTTTAAATGAAACCCACTGCAAATGATTTTCCTTTCTTCATTGCTGCAACTTATTTTATTCAAGCAAGGTAGCAATTAAGTATTAAACATAACCATTCTCCTCCCCTTGGATGATGGCTGACTTAATTTTCCCCGGATAGATTTCTAGTAGAATATAATGCTTCTTTAAAAAAAAAAAAAAAACTTTTATAAGGTTTGGTTCTGAAATGTTGTTCCTCAGAAGCATGTTAAGCTATATTAAAAGCAACAATGAAGAATGTGTGGTCTTTATATGATTAAAAATGGAGAAATTAGAACTTGAGGGCGAAGGACGATGTTGTTTATATAAATAAGAATAGAAATATTAAGATATGATTTAAAATTATGGAAAAAGACTATTTTGGCAGAAATTGTAACTAAGTAAAATGTATTTGGATATGACAAGTTGTATGTGATATGATATGGTCAATACTCTGTTTCATAAAATATGTGGGTGTGTATGAGGAAAAAAAACTAATAAAACTTGATTCAAAAGAAGAAGAAGAATGTGTGGTCTTCATTAAAGCTGGACTACAATTCCCATGATCTCTCACTGCTGCTCACCACTCTAATTGGTCAGCTGAGAATTATAGCTTTGGAACACACTGTATAGGTCAGTGTTTCTCAACCTTGGAAGCTTGAAGATGGGTGGATTTCAACTCCCAGAATCCCCCAGCCAGCGCTGCTGGCTGGGGGATTCTGGGAATTGAAATCCACCCATCTTCAAGCTACCAAGGTTGAGAAACACTGGTTTAGGTTCATATAAAGGTTCTTACCCTAATCAAAAAAAGGAGACATTTAAAGTTTTCTCAAATCATATTACTGAGGAGACACATGTGACACATACACAGAGATATATACAATACATACTTATGCATGCACAGACAACATAGACACATAAAGGAAATAAGTGCCACCAACTTCAGTTGCTCCTAATCCCTTTTCAATACGGAGAGTCCTTGACTTACAACAGTTCGTTTAGTGACCGTTCAAAGTTACTCCTAATCCTTTTTCAATACGGAGAGTCCTTGACTTACAACAGTTCGTTTAGTGACCTTTCAAAGTTACAACAGTACTGAAAAAAGGGACACAACCATTTTTTCAGACTTTACGACCATTGCAGCATTTCCATTGTCACACTATTAAAGTTCAGACGTTTGACAACTAACTCATATTTATGACAGTGGCAGTTATCCTATGGTCACGTGATCCTTTTCTGCAAACTTGTGACAAGCAAAATCAGTGGGGTAGCCAGATTCAGTTAACAGCTGGGTTACTAACTTAACACCTGCAGTGAATCGCTTAACAGTTGTGGCAAGAAAAGTCATAAAATGGGGCAAAACTCACTTAACAATTGTCTTACTTAGCAACAGAAATTTTGGGCTCATAATGGTCATAAGTCGAGGACTACCTATAATTACAACAGTAAAAAACAAAGGCAAGCTAAAAAAACAGAAGAATAAAAAGAAAGAATAGAAGAATAGAAGGTGCAAGAAAGAAAGAAAAAGAGAAAAGAGAAAAATAAGAATATAATAACAAAAAAGAAAAGAAATTTATAAAGAAGTGAAGAATAAAAAGAAAGAATAGAAGAATAGAAGGTGCAAGAAAGAAAGAAAAAGAGAAAAGAGAAAAATAAGAATATAATCACGAAAAAGAAAAGAAATGTATGAAGAAGTGAATTCCCACTTCATCACAAGTAGAAACAATTTCGATAACTTATCTCCTCTTAAAATACCACAAATGATTTCTTCTTCCCATATCCCATCTCTTATCTATAAATAAATCCATAAAGCATCATCATTTGCTTCATTCTGTAATTGTAAGTCAAGTTTATGTTTAAATCAATGTAGTACAGAATTGCAGGAGGAAGGGGTGTTTCCCAAGGAACTAATAGGCAGATTAGCCTTGAATCCCTGTTATGCAGGAAAAGAGCTAGGGCAGACCCTCCCTAACCTTTCACAGGGAAATATGCAGATTTGTGCTTTAGTCTGACAATTGTTCCTAGAGCAACAATAATGAAACTGTTCTGAGTAGCCCCTCCTGTCCTGTTTGGTTCCTTGCACCTGATAGTTATTTTCCTTTAATTGTAGTCATTAATTCCAGGAGTGGGTTCTACTTACTTTTACTACCAGTTTGCAACGGGGCCGCGCATGCGCAGAAGCTTCCTGATGACATCGGGGTCGGTGGGCGGAGCCTCCTGTCGGTTTTACTACCGGTTCTATAAAACTGGTCCGAACCAGGAGCACCCCACCACTGATTAGTTTCTTCTAGTATCCAATTTATAAAATCTTATTTTAAAAAACGAGAGAAGAAAAGCATTTTTTCATAGGAAGAATTCTTTAGAATTAATTCCAAAATCTTATTTCAAGTCTGAACCCAGAGTCCATTTGAAACTTTCTAAAATCAAAGTTTTAATCATTCTTTTGTTGTTTATCTACCCCCACCCCAAATTAAAGAAAGCAGTTAACTTTCATTAAGTATTGAAGAAAACTCTCCCGGTGCTTGTCAAGCTTGTCAAATCAAAGATTTCTAATAGCTGAGAAGCAGTTAAGAAACAATTTTCAAAAGTTACTAGAAAAAGAAGTATGCAAACCTTGTGTCCTTAAAGGCACCAACTGTACTTTGAACAAGATGTCTGTCTTGCCTCTGGAGCTCTAAACCCACTGGACACAACTATTTCACAGTCTCTTCATGAGAGGCACCTGTCTGGAATATTTGTAAGCAATCTCACATCTTCTCCTGCTCCAGAGAGGTTTCTAAGAGGTTTCTACTTACTGGTTCTTCATTCCACTCTGGTTGATGGTTGATGGATCTGGTTTTTGCAAAACTTCTTTGCTAGGCTATTTCTTCCTCTGGAAGTCCAGAGGCTCTGAACTCAGAACATATTGTAGGATAATAGTTTAACACTTTGTAAATTGTTTTCATTAAAAAAAAAAGTTAAGCAGAAAAAAAACTATTTTTCAGAATGTTTAGGTTTTAAAAAAATCCACTGATATAAAGACCATAGTTATCACTTTTATAAAGTTTCTGCTTTATTTTCTAAAATATAGATAAATAAAATGGAATAGATTGCACCTCAAATGGTATGAAATTGTTGAATCAAGTCTGTAATATCAAGGCTATAATAGGAAATATTTCATTGTTTCCAAATGTGATTTACTGATATCATTTATGGTTGAGAGAATATGCTTCAGAAAAACGCATCTCTAAGCAATGTTTAATATTTATATTTCATTGGAGACCAATATCCCAATGAAACATTACTTTACATATTTTGGTGATACATAACATAGCCATGGAAAAATATACTCAATGTATGTTAATCAAAACAAATCTTGAAAGTGATAAATAGCTGTCATGTTGCTTCAAATGTTCCAAAGACTTGTAGGAATCTCCCAATAAAAATTGCTTTATTTTCTCCAGTCATTTATTGTATTGCTTTTGTTATTTTAAAATAAATAAAAGTACAGCTTGTACACATGAATTTATATTGTTCATTGAATAATGTCCATAACAGAATATGGATGAGATTCCCTTCTCAACTCAAAAGGCAGCACATGGGTCACAAATCTCCTTGTAACTTATTTTGTAGTACTTTAGAAGTTAGCAGAGAGTGTATGGTTTTTATAAGAAAGACTGCAGAAGGTTTAGAAGAATTAGGAGGTGACAACATCTATTTGACTTTGGCTGAGTTTGTAAAAATAAACAGGGATGGATCGGACTAGTACTTGATGGAAAACCATTGAGAAATCTCAGGGCTTTGGACTAGACTGATAAATAATATTAAAGTTATTTGAAATTGTGCCAGGAAAAGATAGATAGACCTGTCCAGGAATTCATCAGGAGTCCAGTTCAGCTCAAAGAAATCTCTATTAATGTACGAGGTCGTTAATGGCTGCATCTGGCTGAAGTAAACTGTGCACCATTCATACAATGTCTGCTGATTAAAAGAGTTTTTAGTAATGCACACATAAAGCACCCAGGATTTAAGCATTCAGTTAATTTCATTGGTGAAACCACAATAGATTCTAATGATTTCACTTGGGAAGATTAGCAATCAAATTCAAAATGCAATCCACAAAGGGGGAAATGCAAATTTAATGAAGCACAAAAACAGTAAAATGTTTTAGAATTGAGGTTACTTTGAATTGGCTAATGAGTTTAATGGTGTTTACACTCAGGCATTTGGTTATTTATTTATTTATTTATTTATTCATTTATTTATTTATTATTAAAATTTATATGCCGCCCTTCTCCTGTAGGACTTGGGGTGGCTCACACAATAAAAACCACAATAAAATACTAAAAACCAATCCAAATTTAAAATCCCCAAAGTTAAAAGCCTCATAGTCGGTCAGAGGTCAAGTAGCACCAGAATGGAGGAACAACCCCCATCCCGGGCCCACCAGAGATCATTCATCAGGGCGACCAATGCCGTTTCTGTGCTGTGGCTGCACCTGAAACCTGATTGCTACGGGTCTAGATAATCAGTTTCCTCCAGGAATTGTGGAAGTTGGTAGGCTACCACGGCCTCAACAACCTTCGCTACAAAGTGAAGGTTGGAGACGGGACGAAAATTGTTTAAGGAGGCCGGATCCAGCGTTGGCTTCTTGAGGAGGGGATGCACCACCACCTCCTTAAGTACGGCAGGGAAGACCCCATCCCTCAAAGAAGCGTTAGTAATCGCCCGGATCCAGTCTCCAGTCCCCTCTCTGGTTGCCAAGGAGGGACATGGGTCCAACAAACATGTGGAGGCTCCCAATCTACCCACAATCCTGTCCACTTCATCTATGGAAACAGGGTCAAACTCAACCCAGATGTCACTTTCAATACTTGCTCCCATTTCCTCATCGGATTCTGCCCAATCAGAGTCTAACCCTGTCCGGATCTGAGCGACTTTGTCTTGCAGAAATTGTACAAAATCCTCAGCACCGCCTTGTAAAGGGTCCTCTGTCACTCCCTGATTGAGAAGAGAGCGGGTCACTCGAAACAAGGCTGCTGGGCAATTTTCTGCAGACACAATAAGAGCAGCGAAATAATCCCATTTTGCCGCTTCCATCACCACTAGGTAAGTCCTAATATGGGTTCTTAGCTGTGTTCAATCAGATTCGGAATGGGAAGATCTCCAACGGCCCTCTAGGCTTCTCTTCTGACGCTTCATCTCCTGCAGCTCCATGGAAAACCAAGGAGCAAACCGGGATCCCTGTCGGCGGAGAGGCCACAAAGGGGCGATTCGATCCAGCGCCCTGGTGGCAGCCCATTCCCAGGCATCCACCAAGGCCTCTGGTGAATCACGGGAAAGGTCAGTGGGAAATGTCTCAAGCTCCGTCAGGAACCTGTCAGGGTCCATCAGGCACCAACTCGTTGGTTCCGCCCCAGTTGGCTTTTGCCATCAGCAGTGGGGAGTTGAGATTGTCTGAAAAAGACTCACTTTATTAAAACTGAAAGTCAGCAGATTTATGGCAAATTAGAAAAAGAATTTTCAAAACATGGTGTTTGTAAGAACAAGGCTTGTAGAAGCTTTTGTGCTGCTAGATAGCATTGGCAGAATTAATAAAGTCAGGTTCCACTTTCAAAAGTGTACTTGACAGGGTCAATGAGCTTGGTCAACTAACATCAAGGGAGTTAAATTTAGTCTGAAACAGTCTCAGTTTGTTATCTTGTGCGAACATCAAAATCCAGATATGTCTACCTGGTTCTCTCTCACAAACAGAGATACCTAAAGGCATTATACCTGTGAGAAAGAGAGACTGAAAAAAAAAACCAAAAAAAAACAAGCCACTCCATTTCAGATCTCACTGTCAATAGGACATACCTTCCAAAGATTGGTGCAGCAGACATATCACCCATAATACCTGTCTGGATAAAGGAAAAAGGGTAAGTGATATCATGAAACATAGTCAGTTTTTCCCCCCCTCCTGATGTGAAAACTCACAGGGAAAGAGGGAATGAAGATCTGCATTTTGCACATAATGACTTTTGAATAGTTGGTGTTTGTGATGTTAATCCAGCATGAAGATTTGACTGGATTTGTGGTTGACCAGATTAAATGAATTGTACAGTGTTCTCTTCCCCAATGCACATTTAACTGAAGTGTGACGTATTTATTTCCCTACATGGGCTGCTTTACTTTCCTCAAAATATATACTTTTAAGTTAGAAATATTTCCTGATTTCTACCGTTAGGGAAAGCCTCTAAAGTCTAAAGCAAAGAAAATGCTAACTCAATTTGCAAGTCAATTGAGCATGAATATGTATTTCTCATTTATGCACTTTTCATTTATGGCAGTAATAGGGTTAAATGAGAAATCATTATCTGGGAATGGTCTGTTTTAGTGATTTGTAGGCCTTTTATTTAGTATTCAGATTTCAATTTTTCTACCTGTAATATCCTATAGTTACACCAAACGTACCTACACTATTTAAGCTTTTACATATTTATAATATATTTATAAACACTGCAGTTTCTTCTAATGGTGTGCCATACATAGTGTAGACTTATCTCAGTATTGAATTTCTTTCTGTTGATATGGTCTTTATTCTGCATTCAGTATTTTATATCATCCCATTTATTTTAATTTCAGCTTTACTCAGATTTTCATAATTTATACAAAGAAAACTTAAATGTGTGATAGTAATGTATATGGATTTTCAGCAACTGTTCTACTGCTCCATAAGCTTCTTACATTTTATTTGCAGAAATGATTAACAGTTATAGAAAGTAAATGGATAGGGAAGGCAGCTGGGACATCAGCTTAAATATGTGGTATGTTTTATTGCAGACTAAATATTAAACTGAGACTACGTAAGTTTCATTTCTTTTTATGATTGGTTGAAATGCGCTTATAATATAATATAGTAAGAATCGCTTAAAGTAGGACCCTGAGAGATTCTAATAGATTTGCTTCTGTAGTTGAGGTTTGAAGCCATTAACAATCTTGCACTTCAAGTTTAAATGTGAATAATTAATTTAATTAATAAAATGACATTTAATCAAACTTCATTTACAGTATGTGATAACAACCTTTAGAATCATGCCTTTTTTCCCCTGATGCTTATCTTTCAAATTCCAACTTACATCTTTTAACTAAGTTCATAGTGGAATTTTTTCTTTAAATTTAAGTACAAGCAATTTTAAAGTATCTAATGGTTTAGCTTACATTCTATTTCAGAAAATGGAAATGATCTATTTCTAGATCATAGAAATGATCTAGAAATACCTGATTGTTTTTAATATTTTACATTTAACCAGAAGCAGAAGACACAAGATTTCAGTTCAAACAATATGGGCTAAATGCCCTTATTTAAAAATTCTATGCCAAGTGCAGATTTTCTTCCATGCCAACAACAAAAAAGTAATAAGCATATCCTTATCATGCTAAAGAAGGCCACAGTTTTCCTGTATTCTCCTTTGAAACAATTGTGAAGCTTTTCTGTAAAACTTATATAGAAATCATTAATTCAAGTTTGCATGGATGTTTACATTCTCATGGGAATGTACAGTTTCCATTGATCAAAAGCTGTACTTCAAAAGTGGATAGGAATGGCATTTGGATGGGGGCTTAGAAATGGTAAGGCTTAAAGGGATATCTTAAGTGTCTTAAAATCCTAGGGTACATTTTGTCCCCAAGTCTTTCCAAATACAAAGAAGCTGACCATTTGGCCCCATTCAATTCGAGAAGGGATTATTAAAGCCCTGTCGGAGGTCCATATAAAGCAGGACAGCATAGTCTTTTATAGTCCAGAGACAATACTATACAAAGTGGATGGGTCAGGTTCAGTGGTGGGTTGCCCCCAGTTCGCATTGGTTCTATAGAACCGGTAGTAAAACTGGTGGGAGGCTCCGCCCACCGATCCCAACATCATTAGAACACTTCTGCGCATGCACAGAAGAGTGCGCGTGTGGCCCCATTGCGAACCGGTAGTAAAGGTAAGTAGAACCCACCCCTGATCAGGTTATATAAATGATAGTGTCCATTACCACCATTTAATTTAAATATGATCAAGATAAATACTTTTCATATGGTTCACAATTTCCTTTTTTCTGTTCTACCATAAAGAAAGGTTCAGCAATACTTTTTTGAGAGCCTCAAAATATGGACCTTGAATCTCGGACTGAATCCCTAAATTTGACTTTCTGAGCATTAGTAAAGCCAGAGAACTGCCCCTGAAGTGAGGCATGAACATATAGAGGCTATCTTGGAGAATCTAAAAGTTTTAAGGAACATATGACTCTGGCATGGATCCCAAAGAAGACAGCTGATATATCAGAAGATGATCCTCTGATGTTGCTGCCAAATCTAACTGTCAAGTTCTGGGAATCTCACAGATAAGAAAGCCAGTGAGAACAGACAAAGATGGACTAGTCCAGAATGAAAAGGATATAGAACAGTGTTGGTTTATTTTTTCGGCACTGAGTGCTGAAGCAGAAGCACGCCTACATGTGTGGGAGAGCACCGGAAACTGGAAGAGCATGTGCACGCCGGGAAGCTGAGCTTTCGGTTTCCAGCACATGCATGCACGCTGATCACCTGGTCTTCTGGTTTCTGGCATGCATGCACGTGCGAAGACCAGCTGGCCGGCATGTATGCACCGGAAACCAAAAGCTCAGCTCTCTGGCATGCGCATGCATGCCAGGAAGCTGCTCTTCCAGTTTCCGGCACTCCCACATGGGCAAAGTCCAGCTAGCTGGTGCACATGTGTACACCGAAACCTTGAAGAGCAACAGGGAATGGCTAGAGTTCCCGGAGAGATGGCTCTGTGTGCCACTTCCAGCACATGTGCCATAGGTTCACCATCACAGATATAGAAATAGCACTTAGACTTTTATACCGCTCCACAGTGGTTTACAGCACTCTCTGAGTAGTTTATAAATGTCAGCATATTGCCCCCGACAATCTAGGTCCTCATTTTACTGACCTTGGAAGGATGGAAGTCTGAGTTAACCTTAAGCCCTGTCAGGATCAAACTCCTGGGTATAGGCAGAGTTCAACTGCAATACTGCATTCTAACCATTGCGCCATCATGCCAGGATATGAGTATAAAATGCTGTGTGAAACAAAAAAGCATTGGAAAATTCCCCATATAATCAGAGTGGTAAAAAATCATCATGCTGAGTTCATCCTCTTAAAATCAGTCTTAAATTTTGTCTTATAAGAATCTTAAGAATGGTAAATGTTTTTGTATATGTAGATAATCATCACTTAACGAATCTAACTAGGATCAGCTATTCTGCCATTAAGGGAAGCATTTGCTAAAGGGAAATTAGAAGACAGTGATTGTGTTTTTCAGCTAGAAAGAGACAAGCCTAGTCAGTTTCATAGCTGTAGGTTTTGTTTACCCACAAACCACTATCCTGGCCTTAGGAATCCTTGAGTGCCTGCTTAGTGTCTTGTGCACATTGAATGTGAATTCAATGCAATCATGTTGCAGCTGAGGCTAGGAACCAGGGGCAGGCTATTAAAACAACCTACAGCATTCTCTTTAAATCTCCTTTTCCCAGTCTTCCCAGTCTGGGAGAAAGCAAGTGATTTCTGTAGGACATTTCTCCTTCACCTGACCCTTTCCCTCTGCTGATAGAATCACATTAACCCTAATGTGGAGAATAGCAAACAGCTTACTCTCTTTAAATGTCTTTCTCACCAATCTCTCCACTCTGCAGGGTGATTGTAGCAGAGGGTGAGGATGAAGGATCAGGCAAAGGTGAAGTTGCCTATAGAAATCACTTGGTTCCCTCCAACTTCACATGCCATAGTGATTGCAGTGCTTTTGATGTGTAGAAGAGTAATAGCTTACTTTCTTGAATTATTTTTCTCTTGTTTTTTTCCACACATCAGACACAAGGCAACATGTACTGATTGTAATGGCAACCATGTGACAGAGATGTTGTAAAAGTAATAAATGACGATAAACAGGACATAAAGAGGTGTTTTTTTACCCGTCATAACTTCAAATCATCACTGAATGAGTGGTCAATAAGCAAGGACTATCTCTATATATGGGAGCCACAGTGGCACAGTGGTTAGAGTGCAGTACTTTAGGCTACTTCTGCTGACTGTCGGCTGCCTGCCATTTGGCAGATCGAATCTCACCAGGCTCAAGGTTGACTCAGCCTTCCAGCCTTCTGAGGTGGGTAAAATGAGGGACCAAGATTGTTGGGGGCAATATGTTGACTCTGTAAACCACTTAGAGGGGGATGTAAAGCACTGTGAAGCAGTATATAAGTCTAAGTGCTATTGCTATTTACACTGCATTAAAAAAAAGTACATTATTCCCTCAAGCTTGATTTTTCATTGTTTTTCTTTTTATATTGATGGGTATAATGAAAACCAGTGTTTTAATTTATATTGGGGTTTTAGCATTGTATAAAATAGATTTTGACTAAAACTGGTCAATAAATAATTCACTGACATAAGGACCTCTTCTGTAGAAGTTTTTTGGGAATGCGATGAAAATGCTAGTTTTCTGTGTTTCCCCGATTTTCCAAGCTTGTTTCCTAACACCACCAACAGCCTTTCTCACTGACATATTATTTATAGGCAATGCACATCTGAAGCCTTTCTTGCTTAATCAGTAATCAACCCCAGTCTCTCAGTGGCACTGCACCATTCAGCCCTGCTCACTGCAGCATGAGGCTGATTTGCATTCAAGTGTGCTACACCCAAAGCAACTTTCATTTCTCATTTCTGATCACGAGTTTCATTTCCCATTAGCTGCATCTCAGTCTGCCATTCTGCTGATTTTCCATTTAAGCAGAATATATGGCAATAGAATTCCTAACATTTTACTCCCCTTATTCTCAATTTTCCCCCAGTGCATTGTACAGTTCGCTTTATAATTTGTAATTTACTGTGTTCTTAAAAATAATTGGGTGTGCATTAAGATCAACGGATTACCAGTTTGTAGAATTTTTATTTTCACTATGAAAGAGGATTAATGGATTTTATAACATTAGCAACAACAACAACAAAAACTTTTTCTGGGGAGGGGTATAGAAATCAATTGGCAGCCAATGGGGATGCTGCTAATTGGTATCTGATTGGTTTAGGGTTTTATTTCAATGGCACGATTCCAGTTGCCCAACTGTAGAATGCAACACAATATTCTATTTATATACAAGTAATGATATAACACATGCACATTTCAATTTGGAAACCCAGCAAGTTACCAAAACAGGTACCATTTTATAAAAATTGCAGTTTGACACTCTCATAAGCCAAAATAGCATTTAGTTTCTTTGAAAAAGAATTCTTTGTTGAATTAAAGGATTTGCAAATTCTCCCGTTACTATAATTTGAGAGTTAAAAAGGAATGAAATTATGCTAAGAGAATGCCTTCCACTTTTGAAATAATTTGATTAGGAGTCTCTAGAAGTGATAATATTGTCCCAGTTTTAGAGGTTGTGGAGCATTCTGACCAGCATTCTGGGGAGTGGGAATTTAGCAGTGATTACTAAAACAGATTTTATAACTATAACAGAAAGGAGATTTATTTATTTATTTATTTATTTATTTATTTATTTATTTATTTATTTATTTATTTATTTATTTATTTATTGGTTCGATTTATATGCTGCTCTTCTCCGGAGACTCAGGGCGGCTTACAATGCGTTAAGCAATAGCCTTCATACTTTTGTATATACCTGCTTAGTAGGGCTAAGTAGGGCACCCCTAAGCAGTGTTCTTTTTTATACAAAGTCAGCTTATTGCCCCCACAATCTGGGTCCTCATTTTACCTACCTTGAAAGGATGGAAGGCTGAGTCAACCTTGAGCCTGGAGGGATTTGAACTTGCAGTAATTGCAAGAAATACATGAATAGATTAGGCAAAACCTAGCCCCTAAATAATAAGTCTGTTATCATGTAGACTCCAAAAACATGTGTTATATGAATGAGATAGAAAACAAAAGGAAATGAACCCAGGTTAGCAATCAGCTAGATCAGGGTCCTTAACTCCTGATCCAGGCCCAATGCTGGGCCGCAGCCCATTTGGAACTGGGCTGCTGAAGTGATGGGCGAGTGCATGAAGCTTTATTTGTGAATGTGGTGCACACACAAAACATCTCTCCCTACATCCCATTGCTGCTGCTGCCTCCACCAAAGATTGGGGAGTGCTGTTCTAGGTAAAGAGCAGGCAGGCACTAAACAAAGTTGGCACATAAAGCATATCCTAACTAGCTACAATCTACTATCCCTTATAGCAGGGCTGGGCAACTATGGCCCTTTTATGACTTGTGGACTTCAATTCCCAGAATTCCTGAGCTAACATGGCTGGTTCAGGAATTCTGGGAGTTGAAGTCCACAAATAATAAAGGGGCCATAGTTGCCCACCTCTGCCTTATAGTTAGTAAGTCAAGAGGTGCTGAAAAATCAGCGCCATTGTATTTGACTTCCATCAATAAGAGGGAACCAAACCTAAAGGGACACGGTGGCTCAGTGGCTAAGACACTGAGCTTGTTGATCAAAAGGTCAGCAGTTCAGTGGTTCTAATCCCTAGTGCTGCATAACGGGGTGAGCTCCCGTTACTTGTCCCAGCTTCTGCCAACTTAGCAGTTCGAAAGCATGTAAAAAATGCAAATAGAAAAATAGGAACTAACTTTGGTGGGAAGGTAACAGTGTTCCATGTGCCTTTGGCATTTAGTCATGCTGGCCACATGACCACGGAGACGTCTTCAGACAGTGCTGGCTCTTCGGCTTTGAAATGGAGATGAGCACCATCCCCTAGAGTCAGGATCGACTAGCATATATGTGCGAGGGAAACTTTTACCTTTACCTTAAACCTAAAGAAGCTAGAATTGACCCTATTCTAAGACACAATCTGTTTCATTGAATAGATAGAAATGGAAGATGCTGGCTTTAGCAAGCTAAGTAATGTCCCAGCTCGCTGAGAAAACAACCCATTTGCAAATTCCACAGAACTTCAGTAAAACAAAGAGAAAAAAGTAAGCTTCTGAGCTTGCTAAATGAAAAGGTTAAGTAGCAGTTGTTAAGATTCTTGACTTTACTGCATTTTCTATTTTTCATCACCTTCCTTCCTTCCTTCCTTCCTTCCTTCCTAAACTGAGATTAGAACCGGTAGGCAGGATCTCAGAATGAATCAATACTTAAGAGCAAAGTAAGAAAATGAGCTTAACATCACAGCTCTATGCCTTTGTTTTAATATATCTGTTGGAAGAAATGTCCAACTGGGTTCAGTTCCAAGTTGGATGAAAGAAACTGGAAACATGGAGACTGCTTGGAAAGATAGTTTAATGGTGGACAGGACCACATGGATTTTTTTGGGTCCTGGGCAAAATGAGCACATGGGTGAGAGAGGGAGAGAGATTTATACCCTCTCTTGGGCCCCACCTTGGAGCTTCCTGTTCCTGTGAAAGAAATGTATTCTGATTGGTTGTCAGACTCCCATGGGGCCATGCAGGGGTAACATTGTAGTGTCTTGAGTCCCAAACTTGGTTGAATCTTGCTGGGTGAAGTAATCTCCCCAGGTGCCATGTGGTGAATTCTGTTGTTAGAGCGATAGAGGGCTAATCCTATCATGTCCTGAGGGCCATGTCTTAATCCCATCATCCTGGAGCTGAAGGGGGGGCAGGGAGCTGCAGGAAGCTGTCTTTAAAAAACGTTTCTCCCTTTCTCATCCAGGGAAATATAATATTCTGCCTTTTTAATATTTCCTACAACATTTCATTCTTCTAGGAGATGGGTAGGTGTTAACTTTCTTACATATCAATTGCATCTTATTGTTTATTAGTGTCCATATCACACAATACTACCTCTTTATTTAACAAAAAGGAAAAGTATGTGGTGAAATCCAAAGGGAATGAATACATGCATGCATGCTCACAAACACACACAGATAAATTCTTTTTTGCTCCATCAACAGCCCTTATTATAGATTCAATGCACACTTTATTCCATCTAAAGTTTCTTATACTGTTGTTCATTTCATATCTTATCTTGGCTTTGAATACTTCTAGTCTGTCCCCTGAGATTGCTCTCTTGGTTTGCCATCCTTGACTTCCATTTCTTCACAGTGACCTGCAATGCTATGGAATCTATTGAATTTAGAACATTTAGAATGTTTATTATTCATAGCGTCTATATCAGGGGTGAAATTCAGCAGGTTCTGACAGGTTCTGGAGAACCGGTAACAGAAATTTTGAGTAGTTCAGAGAACTGCCAAATACCACCTCTGGCTGGCCCCAGAGTGGGGTGGGAATGGAGATTTTGCAATATCCTTCCCCCTGGAGTGTGGTGGGAATGGAGATTTTGCAGTGTCATTCCCCTGCTCCACCCACCAAGTCACGCCTACCAAGCCACACCACACCCACCAAGCCATGCCCACAGAACCAGTAGTAAAAAAAATGAATTTCACCACTGGTCTATATGAAGCATTTATTTTACTTGAAAGAAAACATAATTACGGTTTGGCTTAAAATGATATAATGCCCTATTGTACCTTGCTAAAGACAACTTGATAAGGGAAAAAATCAAGACAGAAAGAAATGAGACTTTTATATCACTGTGAATATAAGTATTTGATGAAGCTTCCACCTACATAAATGTACACAGGAGTAATTAGTTCTTTTGAAGCAGCCTTCTCTAAAACTATACCCTCCAGATCTCTTTGGCTATAGTATAATTCCACTATCATACCAGCTGAACACATCAGAAGGACACAAAGTGAGAGGCTGAGTTAAGGAATATTAAGGAACATTAGATACAATGTTATATTGAAGGAAGACAAACCTACTGTACAATCACTTCTGGGAATTAATGTCTTATCTATTATCAGCCAGAATCTCATGAAAAGAAAATGCTTCTTTCTTGTGAAGGGAGGATTGCAACTGTGGAAAATGCCAATACTGGTGATTTTATCACCAGCCAAGCAACTAAGCCCAGTCAAAATCATACATAGAAGAAAAGAATACAAAATACAGTATTCAAGATTTTTCTCTGGATAATTAAAGTGACCTATGGATTAAAGGCTTCTTTAATTGCCACATTAGAAAAAATTATGGACAAAGTTAAACTAATGAGACATCAGAAGCAGGAACCACCATTTTATCAAATTTGGATGTATTTTATGGTTTATGTCCATGGCAATAGACTATAACATGATAATACTTTGCAGATATGATAAATTTGTACTGCTACAGTACTATCTATTATATTTTAGTGGATTTGTTTATATTTTCTATGTCTTTTTCCCTTCTCTGCATACTGGGTTTAAGTTAATTTAATTACCTGATAATATTTCTTAATCATAGTTCAATAAAAAATAACTTTTAAAAAAGCTTCTGCTTCATAGTCTTTAAATATGAGGCTGACTTAACAAAGAAAAACTATTTATAAATTATTTCTCAAGGTTTGCTCTATTTAAAGAAGGTGTGACATAATCAAATTTTAAAAATTCAGCTTGAGGGAAGTTTCACACTGCCACTGTTTTATTCCCCAAACCTTCAGAAGCACATTTGAAGATGATCCAGAACTGGCTTCACTTTTGTTGACTTGAAATGCAGCAATAATAAGAAGAATCCCTTTTATCACCACACTGCAAAAAAAAAAATGATAAAGAAAGAAAAGGAGGGAAGAGTTTCACCCTTTGCATCTTCTCTTCTGGGACTGAAGGAGAAGGTGAAACTGACAAAACCTCTGTCAATGTTTTCCTCATCCTTTTGTTTGTGCAGTCATCAAGTCAATTTTTCTCTTCTTACAGGACCTGTTACTGAAACAGTTGGAAGTGAAGCAAGAGGTCACTCCAATAGGAGAATGGAACTGTGGCATTTTAAAACAAATGGTGGGAGTGGGAAAAGCAAAAAAGGTTTTCAACTATGCTACTGCATAGCTGGGAACAAATTTTAGCTTAGTGATCCAGCACCATCAATGTTGTGGGCAGGGTTGTCACATACAGTTGTGTTCTGCACAAAGACACCATGACATGGAGGATGTCAAATGATGGGAATGGCAGGGAAAGAAGCAAATCCGGTTACTGCTTCATGCTTAAGAGACTTAAATAGAGCACCAAGAAAAGTGGACAGGAGAGTCAAGGTTGAATGGATGAGGAAAGACCAAAAAGGCTACAGTCTCCTCAGTTATCAACATTAATACAATGAGGCAGCTCTCAGGGAACTGCCCAAAAGAAGTTAAAGTGTATTTTATTTCTTGTGAAAGCTGATTAACTCAAACTTGCCTTCTCCCATCCAAAATAGATTGCTAGACTCTCACCCCAAACTGTTGGATCATGTCACCCAGTAGCTTCATGTAGATATTAAATAAGAGTCGAGAGAGAAATAAGCCCCTGGGCACCTCACAAAGTAGGGTCCATGAATCTCTCCTTCCACCAATTGGTACCTGGAGGAAGGAGGAGAAGCAGCACATCATAGTGCTGGCCATCTCTAAATCTTGAAGCCAGTCCATAAGGAGACCATGATTGATCTATGATATTGAAGTCTGTTGAGAAGTCAAGAAAAGTGAGGAAGGATGTACTACCCCATCCCACTCCCACCAGGGGTAATCTAAGAGCTATCAGTGCTATCTCAGTCTTGTATCAGCCTGAATCTTGACTGAAAAGGGTCTATATAATATGCTTCATTCAGGATCATCTGCAGCTGCCATGCATCCACCTTTTTCATAACTTTCTCCCAAAAGGGGAGGCTGGAGACTGGGCAGAAGCTTTCCAGACTGGTTGGATCAAGAAATGGTCCCTTCAGGAGACAGCACATCAATGACTTCTTAAGAGCTAAAGGAACCACCATCTTCCTGAAGGAGTTATTAATCACTGCCTGTCAGATGGGAAAAAACAGGTCCACATTGAAGGTTTGATTAAACTGATTTATTGCTAAAAGCTGCTATGTGCAGGAATCTTCTCGGCTAACTGTCAGCACTTTCTTAAACTTAGATAACATTTAATAGCACTTGTGGGGGTGGACTTAGTTGTCTTGTGGCTACGTAGGGATTCTAGGCTGACACCCCCCCCCTTTTCAGTCCATCCCCACATTCTGCCATCTTTCTTCTATATCTCCAGATCCAATCAGAAGGCACACAGATCTTCCACAGAGGTGGCCAAGTATCAGCTGCCAGATCCCTCTCTACTTTTTTTTTTTTAAATTTGATTTATATGCCGCCCTTCTCCGAAGACTCAGGGCAGTTTACAATGCATTAAGCAATAGCCTTCATACTTTTGTATATTTATACAAAGTCAGCTTATTGCCCCCACAATCTGGGTCCTCATTTTACCTACCTTAGAAAGGATGGAAGGCTGAGTCAACCTTGAGCCTGGTGAGATCTACTTCCATAGATACAACAGAATCAAACCCTTCCCAGACAACCTTGCAAGAGCTTTCCACAGCAATCCCTACTGGCTTTATCTTAAAACTGGGGTCTACCATACAGGGAATGCAAATGACTTTATCCACTAGTTATGCAACTTATTCCCCACAGTTACCCTGCAGATAGGACCCAGTATTACTTTCTCTGAGAAGAAACCAGGTCACATGAAATAGGACCACTGGGTGACTATCTCCAGATACAGTAAAAATGAAAAAAAATAATTATGTTATCACTACGAGATAGGCATCTCTTAGCTCTTTTTAACTCCCTCAATTTCTCCATATACCATGTGAAGTGCTAGGAACCATGGGCACGGACAGGCTGCTCAGGTGCAATGCAATCCAAGACCATGGCTGCTTTCCCATTCCATGAAGCCACCAAGGCTTTGGTCTGATCATGTAGCAGATATCCAAGAACAACTCGAAGCTCCTTTATTAGTTATTTACTTGGGTGGCTAACATAATAGGGCAGCCTCTCTGTTGGGGGTGGGATCAGAGAATTGGATGATCACCAGGGATCAAAACCAGTATTTCCCTTATTGACAGTGCCAGGCCACCATTTTCAAACAGGTGCCACTCTTTAGGAATAAATAGTTAACTGCTGAATGCTCATGGGTGTCCCTACACCTGTACCTAAATTCCAAACTAGATAATCTACCTCAAGAAAAGGTTCCTTGTCATAACTAAAAAAGCTTATAGGGGGGATGGGAGGACAATTCACTGGGGAAGAATTGCTAGTTTAATCCTCACCATTCTTTCTGAACAAAAGGCTCCTCCTTCCCTTCGCCTTCTCCTTCTCCTTCTCTTTCTTTTTCTTTCTTCTTTTGGCAGCTCCAAAATAAAATTAACCTTTCAAGGCATGAGGACTTTTCTACTTCTATCTTATGTTGAATAAATTGCTACAGTTTAGTTCCTTTTCATCATTATAAATAGGCTATCTTAGTTAAATATTATTTTAATTAGTCTGAGTTTAATTTCTGGTTCATTGATCACAATAAATATATGATATATTAACATATACTGCTTCTCTCGCTCGCTCACTCATTCCCTCTCCCTCCCTCCCTCTCTCTTTCTCAATACGCATCCTACCAACTCTCTAGTGACCATACCATGATAGTCATAACTTATTCCAGCTTGTAATTTCAGCAGCTTCATGCCCACTTTTCCTGTTGTAGAAGATAATTGAATTGTCTTGCATAAACTGATAGCTCCCACCATTGACACAAAGCATGAAACAAACAAAGGAACAAAAACAGTTATGTTTATCCATAACTTTGTTTGTGGACAATATGTCAGGTGAATTGCTTCAGGGAATGAATAGAGATGTGCCATAGACACAGGCAAAGTTATAGCCAGGCCCTACTTCCTTTAGATTATAGGTTGGAACAATTTATGTCAACCATGATCTGAAAATCTTAGCACCCAACCCATTAGAACAAGTTGATTTGTTAGTAAAGCACCATGAATGCAAGATGAATGCCACAATCTAATCAATTTAATTTATGGTGATGGGTTGTTGTTTTTTTTTACCAACAAAGAGAGGGTGGAATAACACATTAAATGGAAAAGTATATGAACTTAGGATAGAACTAAACTAGCAGCAAACTAGCTGCCACAAGTTACCAGTAATTAGAGTAGATAAGGAGCAAGTGAAAAAAAAGCAGACAGTCAAGAGGAGTACTAATTCCTTTTTCTACTAGTTTCCTTCTATTTTTCTTCCTACAGGTGTTTTTTTTTTCCTTGCAAGAAATAACATTAGAAACAGACTGAGATAAAACTATCAATGAAGAGAATGCAGTGTGGTGGCAGACATAAGAAAAATTAGGATGTCACTTCCCATAAGGAGAATTCCGGGCATCAGAATGCATAATTTATAGGCCCTGGATTAAAAATAAAAAAAAATCTATGGAAATGTTCTATATTTTTAAAACAATTTAATTAGAGTTGGCTAGAGATATCTCCTCCTAGGCTGCCAACAATGAAAGTCCTGCATTGCAAAGTAAGGATAGGTAAGTCTCAGCTGAGATACCTGTAGGAATTTTCTTGGGAAGATGTCAGAAAAGGAGAGCCATAACAGAGAGAGCTAAAAAGGTATGGTGTGGAAAATGCAGTCAAAGAGAAAATTTTATTTTTCTCCAACAATGATAGAACTCAGGATCATTCACATCATTTCCTGTACCAAAGTATCAAGAATATCGGTTTTTGATTACCCTGCCCTGAAGAGCATCAGGACAAAAAGGCTATTGCTTGGTTAACTATGCTTGTGAACTATGCTTCCGAATGACACTAGCTGCCCATTGTGTTGAGCTTTTAACCTGATTCTGAACAACTTTTCTTATGGTCTTAATGCCTTTTAGGGAAGCTTTTTTTTTTTTTTTTACTATGTCTAACATTAACTGAAAAGTGGAAATGACTCTCTCTGTTACTTTGATGATATGTGGTACTTCACTCAATAGTAGTAACTGTGACAGGGATCTTGGAGTCCTAGTGGACATATATGAGCTTAAATATGAGCCAGCAGTGTTGGCAGCCAGCAGCTGCCAAAAAAAGCCAACATAGTTCTAGGCTGCATAAACAGAGGGATAGAATCAAGATCACATGAAGTGTTAATACCAATTTATAATGCTTGGTAAGGCCACACTTGTACTCCTGCATCCAATTTTGGTCGCCACGATGTAAAAAAAGATGTTGAGACTCTAGAAAAAGTGCAGAGAAGAGCAACAAAGGTGATTAGGGGACTGGATGTTAAAACATATGAAGAATGGTTGCAGAAACTGGGTATGCCTAGTTTGATGAAAAGAAGGACTAGGGGAGACATGATAGCAATGTTCCAATATCTCAGGGGCTGCCACAAAGAAGGAATCAAGCTATTCTCCAAAGCATCACAGGGCAGGACAAGAAGCAATGGGTGGAAACTAATCAAGGAGAGAAGCAACTTAGAACTAAGGAGAAATTTCCTGACAGTTAGAACAATTAATCAGTGGAACAACTTGCCTCCAGAAGTTGTGAATGCTCCAACACTGGAAGTTTTTAAGAAGATGTTGGATAACCATTTGTCTGAAGTGGTGTAGGGTTTCCTGCCTAAGCAGGGGGTTGGGCTAGAAGACTTCCAAGGTTCCTTCCAACTCTGTTATTCTATTCTATTCTATTCTATTCTATTCTATTCTATTCTATTCTATTCTATTCTATTCTATTCTATTCTATTCTATTCTATTCTATTCTATTCTATTCTATTCTATCCTATCCTATTCTATTCCTTAATAGATAGATTTTAATCCACATACCAGAAAAAATCCAATTCTGATAGCAGAGCTTTATTCAGAAGCCCTTTTAGTTCCTTCTGGATTAATAGGAGGCAGAAGCCTAAAAGAACACATTGTTGCGTGATTTTTGTCAGATGAAAATTACTTCTGCTGGCTGAAGTCATGATTGTATTCCAGAGGGAAGCACTTTCCAGTCTTCATGATTGATGCTGTGGGTTTTAGGTTGGCTTGCTTGGGAGAAGATGACAAGCTGGCTTCATGAAGGACATATATTACCTGATCAGATGCACTGGGAGTATTTATCATTGTTGGTCTCTGAGGCAGATATTCTGTGCCTTAGAAAATGAAAGGGAAGACAAATCTGGAAAATAATATCCCAAAGACTAAATATTGGAGAGAAATGTGGCTTTTAAATAATAAAGGTAGTCCTTGATTTACAACCACAATTACCTTGCAACCAAAATGTATGTTGCTAAATGAGACAGTTGTTAAGTGAATTTTGTCCCATTTTACAACCTTTCTTGCCACCGTTGTTAAATGAATCACTACAGTTGTTATATTTGTACTGTTGTACAAACTGTTGTAACACAGTTGTTGTAACACAGTTGCTAAGTGAATCGGGTTTCCCCATTGACTTTGCTTGTCAGAAGGTTGCAAAAGGAAATCACATGACTCTAGGATGTCATAAATATGAGTCAGTTGCCAAGTGCCTGAATTTTGATCATGTGACCATGGGGATGCTGAAATGGTCATCAGTGTGAAAAATCATCATAAAGTCACTTTCTTTAGTGATGTTGTAACTTTGTTTTCAAGTTTTTTATTTTCTAACATATAAAAATTCCATTTTCAATTAAACAGTAGGTTATCTGGGTACAAATAGTTTTAAGAAATAGTAATCAAAATATTTACAACAGTGTTCATTACATTAGTATTGATTGTAATAATGATGATGATGATGATGATGATGATGATGATGATGTTTACTTAACCATTTAAGGCCATAGAAACTACATGGCTATGGATAAAACATGTCACAGTGTCCCATTGCCCCATTGTCATCGGGACACTTGGTACCATGTCCAAGAATTTCACAAAACACTTCAAGAAATTGCAGCTTCCTGCAATAACACCAGCGGAACTGCAAAAAACTGCACTACTCGGAACATCATATATTTTAAGAAGGTACTTGGTTGATACCTAGGATGCTGGCAGCAACCCATATCAACCATTGGCACCAGTCAATGGTATTTGTGACACATTTTTAAATGTCCAGTTGACTGAGTTTCATTTTTAATGACTAAAAGATAATAATAATAATAATAATAATAATAATAATAATAATAATAATAATAATAAAACATGGATTTCAAAAAAGAATGTATCAGATTTGGAAGATGAACCATACGGACTGTGACACCAGTGAACAAAGGTTAATGGACCAATGACGTGTAATCCTAAACCACAAATTTTTCACTACAGAAGAATTAATAGCAATAGAAGAGAAAGCAATTAATGGTCTGAGTACAACAACAAAGAGGAGTAACATCAGGAATGATTTCCAGACTCAAAAGCAAATTGAGGAAGAAAGGGAAGAAGAGGATACTGAAATGGATGAAGATAAAGAACAAGGAAGCACTAAAGAACAAACACCAACAGATAGTGCTCAATTAGCTGGAAAAATAAAGCACCAAATGGAAGATGATGAAAGAACACGTTTGCCAAAGCTGAACCAAGTGAACCGGAAAGAATTGAGAAATGTACTAAAAAAGATCAATGAGGCTGTGCAAACTATTCGAACCACTACATTAGCCGAAACTAACCAACTGATGTATGCAGCAGCTGTCATAACCACCAAAGAACTGGGGTTGAAAATACAAAAGAACCAAAGAGGCAAGAAGGGGAAGCCTAAGTGGAAAATTCGGTTAGAATTGAAGATCAAAAAAGTACGTGGAGATTTGAGCAACTTGAAGAACCTAAGGCAAGGTCAGCTAAAGAACAAGCAGGTCAAAAGCAGCCTGGAAGCAAGATACGATCTAAGGAATAAGGAGATTGCAATAGTAATTGAAGAGCTGAAGCAGAGGGTTGTTGCCATCGCTGAAAAGATTAAAAGGTATGAAAACTGAGTAACTTAGTTCAAGGAAAACTCACAGTTCAGAGCAAATCAGCACCAGTTTTATAAGAATTTAGAAAATGGAAATGGAGTAACAACAAATGAAAAGCTTGATAAAGAGAAAGCTCTGAAATTCTGGAAGAATTTGTGGGAAAACAACAAGAAGCACAACAGAAATGCAAAATGGATCAAACAGGTTGAGGACTCTATTAAAATGCATAAAATGGAAGACGTGAAAATAACAAAAGCAATGGTGCAAAGACAGTCAAGAAAAGTGAAGAACTGGAGTGCACCTGGACTGGATGAGCTGCATGGCTTCTGGTTAAAGGCACTTACAAGTCTGCACAAAAGATTGGCAACCCAGATGAACCAGATCCTAAAAACACCTGAAAATGATGGATGGATGACAACTGGAAGGACATTTTTGATCCAAAAAGATAAAGAAAAAGGAAAGGACCCTGGAAACTATAGGCCAATCACCTGCTTGCCAACAACATACAAGCTTCTTACTGGTATCATTGCAAACCAAATCTATGGATACCTGGAAAGAAATAACTTGCTTCCTGTAGAACAGAAAGGATGCTGCAAAAACTCAAGAGGAACAAAAGATCAATTGCTGATCGACAAGCTAATCCTAAAGAACTCAAAGAAAAGACGAACCAACCTGTTCATGGCTTGGATAGACTATAAGAAAGCATTTGATTCAGTTCCCCATAGCTGGATCAAGAAATGCCTGGAAATATTAGGCATCAGCAGCAACATACAAAAATTCATGGAATCTTCAATGAACCTCTGGAAAACAAAACTTATGGCTAATGAAGAAGAACTGGGTGAAGTTGAAATTAAACGAGGCATTTTCCAGGGCGATTCCCTTTCACCCCTACTTTTTATACTCTCAATGCTACCACTGACAATCATTTTGAAGAAGATGAACTGTGGATACGAACTTGCAAAGAAAGGACTGAAAATCTCGCACTTGATGTACATGGATGATTTGAAGCTGTTTGGTAAAACAAAAGCTGAACTGAATTTATTAATTGAAAACAAAAGAATTCAGCCAAGACATTGGTATGCAGTTTGGAATTGACAAATGTGCAACAATAGCAACCAATGCAGGCAAGATCATAGAAGAGGATGGAATAGAACTAGAGAATGAAGAAATGATAAAGGCAGTAAAATCAGAAGAAGGCTACAAGTACTTGGGGATTTTAGAAGCCTCTGACTTAATGCATAATAAAGTCAAGGAATTAACTTCAGCCAAGTACATTCGACGAATTCGTAAGATATTAATGTCCAAATTGAGTGGAGGAAACATCATAAAAGCCATAAATACCTGGGCTATACCTGTGATTAGATACTCTGCAGGAATAATTGACTGGACCCAGATGGAGTTAGACAATTTGGACAGAAAAACAAGGAAGCTTATGACAATGAATCATGCCTTGCACCCTAAAAGTGATGTTGACCAATTATATTTACCAAGAGCAGAGGGTGGTCGAGGACTCCTACAAGTAAAGCAGACTGTGGAAGAAGAAAAATGCAGCTTGAATGGTTACATCCAGAAAAGTGAAGAACCAATGATTAAGGAAGTAAATAAAGGAGGCCTTTTAAAGACAGCTAAAACAAAAGCAGAATATAAGAAAGAAGTAATTGAGCAGCGAGCTGAAAATTGGAAACACAAAGCTCTGCATGGCCAATACTTGAAAAGTATTGAAGGCAAAGCTGACCAGAAACTAACTTGGAACTGGTTAAGATCAGGAGTACTGAAAAAAGAAACAAAAAGCTTTATTTTGGCAGCTCAAGAACAAGCCCTAGCCACAAACTGTATGAAGGCAAAAATTCAACATGTTACCACCAACAGCAAATGCCGCCTCTGCAATGAAAAAGAAGAGACAGTTGACCACCTGATCAGTGGGTGTAGCAAAATTTCACAAACTGACTACCTACAACGCCATGACCGTGTTGATAAAATCATTCACTGGAAATTGTGCCAGAAGTTTGGATTTGAGTACAGTAAAAACCACTGGGAACATCAGGTTGAGAAAGTTTTAGAAAATGAGAAACTCAAGATCTTGTGGGACTTTAGGATTCAGACTGACAGGCACTTGGTCCACAACACACCTGACATAACAATAGTTGAAAAGAAAAAAGTATGGTTCATTGACATTGCAATACCTGGTGATGCACGAATTGAAGATAAGCAGCAAGAAAAAATCACAAAGTACCGGGACTTACAAATTGAAGTTGAGCGACTGTGGAAAAAGAAATTGTGTGTTGTCCCGATTGTAATTGGAGCCCTTGGAGCAATACCCAAAGGGCTACCCCGCTATTTAGAAATTCTAAATTTGCCGGACTTGAACATTTTGACTCTACAAAAAACCACCTTACTTGGAACAGCTTACATCCTCCGACGATACCTTAACAGTTCCTAGGTCCTTGGTTAAGACTCAAGCTGCTGAGCTATTAACCAGCCTCAAAGGCTGTGAATCTCACTAAAGATTAACCAATAAATAATAATAATAATAATAATAATAATAATAATAATAATAATAATAATAATAATAATAATAATAATAATAATGTTTACTTAACTATTTTAACATACCTCCCTTATATCATTCATCCTTTCTTTATATTTCCCTTTTTCTAACTCTTGTTTTTATCAGCTAACCATTGATAAAATAAGGTAAAAATGTATTCAGTTTCTGTCTTTTCTTTAATTGTAAGTGTTAGCCTATCCATTTCTGCACATTCTAATATTTTTTAATCACATATGTGGTGGACATACTCAAAAGCAAAAAAATAAAATAAAATAAATACTGGACAAAAATACATACATGGCTGGAAAAAAATGGTAAAACAATATATTGATTTGAAACCAGAAATATTCTTGTTGGGTATTTTACTGGATAAATACAATAAAGGGAATGCATATCTGATTTTACATGTACTGAGTGCAGCTAGAATTGTATTTGCACAACAATGGAAAAGTGAAGAGATCCCAACAGATGAAAATGTAATTAAAAAAATAAGTGATGTTGTAACTTTGAACAGTCACTAAATGAACTGTTGTAAGGACTCCCTATATTTAGGAACCAGAATAGACAAGAAAAATGGATATTCAGCATTGGGAGGATAAAGGTATCTGTTTTTATCCAGTGCCATTCATACCAGTTCCCAATTGTCTTTAATCTGTAAATTTAGTTCTTTGTTTCTTTTGAGATGGGATACATAGTGATAGACACAGCTGTTCTAAAATTAAAGAAATCATACAGCAACTCTTCAAATGATACCCGTTCTTCTATTTTCCTCAAGGAACAAATATCTTTTTATATCTCTGGTAACTTGCTCATTACAAAAGGTTATATGGTCTTCAATGCTTCTCATTTTCCTGCAGAGATTACACACAATTTAAAAATACTGTGTTGTGAATAATAAAGCAACAAAAGTGCAGAGCAAACTCACAAGCAGGAAACCATGGTGCTATTATTCTCTCTATTTCTGACACTCAGGAGGCAGAGAGCACTGTTTATGCAGTCACACAATGTCACTTGCCCACACAAATTACTATCAAGGGCCAGGTTCTTCTCCCAGTCAAGGTATATTTTAAAAGTGCCCCTTTCCTTCAGTTAATTTGTTTAAGTGAAAGCATCACAGAGTCTACATATAAAATAAGTGGATTTTGGGTCTACAGAATCTTCAGCCATCCAAAGAAGTGCAGATAAAAAGCTATGCCACAGCACAATTCTACAGATACCTGTTTCTCGGTATTCAGGGAAAAAAAAAAAAGAGAGAGAGAGAGAGAGAGAGAGAGAGAGAGAGAGAGAGAGAGAGAGAAGAAGTTAAAAAATGGACTCCGGCTATGTATAGTAGTTAATTTGTCCTCGATGCGTATAACATTGCACAAAACCAACAAAACCTCCAATGCTTATTTCATAAAGCCTAATCCTAAATAAATAATAATAATAATGGAAAAGTTCCTCTCTTTGTAGAAGTGTCAGATTTACAGCTAAACCGGAGAAGGCAAAAGAGAAAAGCCAGTGGAGGGCTCTGTCTATCCATAGAAAGAAACACAAGAGAGAAAAGAGGCTAGCAGAGGCTCTTTAGCAAATAGCAAGCAGCTTTTAACAATGACATCAGTCAGAAGAAAAAAATTGAAAGGTGGGTAAGCAGGAACATTTGCATTAGTAATATTAAAATTATAGGAGTATCACCTTTCCTAACAAAATCTTTCTTTGTTTCTTTCTCTCTCTCTCTTCTTTCTTTCTTTCTTTCTTTCTTTCTTTCTTTCTTTCTTTCTTTCTTTCTTTCTTTCTTTCCTCCCTCCTTTCCTTTCCTTTCCTTTTCCTTTCCTCCCTTCCTCCCTCCCTCCTCCTTTCCTTTCCTTTCCTCCCTCCTTCTTTCCTTTTCCTTTTCCCCTTCCTTCCTTCCTTCCTTCCTTCCTTCCATCCATCCATTCATCCATCCAACCTTTTGTATATTATGGACATGTTTAATTCTAAGTCTATTTTCCATTCATTAGAAAAAATTAATTTACAATTGTAATGCATGAAAGGAAGCTGAATGTTTCATCTAGCTTGTTACAGTTTTAAATACAAATATCTCATTGTCTTTAAATCCTTGGATTAGTTGTCTCATCTTTCAGTGGTCTTGAAATACTGAAAGATTCTCACAAGCACCTATGAAAACAATCAATAACCTCCCAAGACTGGCCTGAGCTTTCAACAATTCAGAAAGGAAAATGTATTTGGAAATGTTAAAGAGGGACATCAGGTAATGTCCAAGATGGATTTCCTAACTCATTTAATGCAAACCAAACCATGCCACCTTGTAGCTTTCCTTTCTCAATTCATTATTTTCAGATATTCATAAAGTATTCTTCACATAAATAATAGAGGCATTTTTACACACGTTCTGTTTGTGTATATATGCATATGAATGTAGCCCCAACACAATTGAAGGGCAAAAGCATATAGTATTTTGAAAGTAGTTAAAGAGAATAATCACAAAGAGTAATGCTAACATGAATTCAATCTCTGGTCGGGAATAGATTGGAGCTATTTTGTCTTTGTATATAATAAAGACTTCTGGCATGGTTCCATAAAGAGATACCAGCTTTCATCAATGGTTCTAAAGAGGTGGCATAGAGTTCAGGGTTCAATGCTGGTTGGACTACTGTAACACCCTTTACATGAGGCTGCCCTTGGCATGCGTCCGGAGGCTCCAGCTAGTCCAGAGCGTAGCCGCGCAGGTAGTTACGGGGGCATCTAGATACTCTCGTGTAACACCTCTCCTGCGTGAGCTGCACTGGCTGCCGGTGGCGCTCCGGATACATTTCAAGGTGCTGGTGCTTACCTATAAAGCCCTTCATGGCTTAGGCCCGGGGTACTTGCAGGACCATCTCCAGCCGCTCTCTCATCGTCCTGTGCACTCTCACAGAGTCGGCCTCCTCAGGGTGTCAATGTCGGCTGACGACCCCAGGAGGGGAGCGTTCTCTGTGGGAGCCCCGACCCTCTGGAATGAATTGCCCATTGAGCTCAGGACAGCTCCCGACCTTCTTTCCTTCCGTCGCGAGCTGAAGACGTGGCTCTTCTGTCAACTCAACTGATCCGTTTGGGGGTACACTGTCATAATTTTAAACTGTTTTAAAAAGGGTTGCTGATTTTAATTTTATTTCATTGTGATTTGTATTGGAATTTGTCATTTTGTAAGCCACCTTGAGTCCCCAGGGAGAAAGGCGGCATATAAATTGCAATAATAAATAATAATTAAATAATAAATAATAAATAATAATGCCGGACAGCACCTGGCAGGTCATGTGAATCATCTGAAATGTGGACTTAATTGTACATTGCTGAATTTGTAAGATTTCAAAACAACAAGAGAATGCAACCTTGATTCATGAAACCAAAACCTATCATTTAGGAATTGTGACTTGCTGCCTATTTAAGAATCCTGATTTCTGCCACTGTGTGCACAGGCCCTTAGAGCAGTGGTTCATGATGTTGTCACAGGGGAGTCGGCGAAGGCTTGAAGAAATGTTATGATTTAAATCTTGAGTTAAGTATTGGAGGTCCATGGCCATAAAAGCTATTTAAAGGGAGGTCCATGGTGAAGAAAAGGTTGAGAACCGCTGCCTTAGAGCGACAATGATAGCTGGCTTGTTAAACTGCTTATGGGATAGTATGTATAGTCACAACAATGTTCTTATCTTTCACTGAAAATTACTTCATTTTATTAACTAATTAAAAATAAATATCAAAAATATTTTATTAATAAATATTTAAAATAAGTAACATGACCTATGTATAATCTTAAAACATTTGCTAGTGTTAGTATATTACTCAAAGATATCAGGATGTACAAAATCGCTTACATGGAGCTTTATTTATATACAGCAAGGGCTGAATCAGAGTGTGGATTTAATGGAAATGCCTTATCTATAAACTGATCAACCAATATTCAAGGCAGATGCAGATGAACAACAGAAAATAAATGATGATGTTAGCATTTAGGATTTAGGACAGGCTTTGAGAAAAGAAGGTCAAACATATCTTTCAGCACAACTTTTTCTGGATGGCCTCTTCTGGAGAAGTCAGCCTGCAGAAGACCACTAAGAAGAATAGAGCCAGATTATTTTAAAGGCTCTAACTGGAAAATCCCAATGAAACCACGCTGAGGTAGAATGCTCTCCCTGTCAGTCACAAAATTATAACTGAGGTGGTACAAAATTAATTACCCCACTGTCTTTGTTGAGATGTCATTTGACAGGAAACCTGTCAGCTAGCTGAAGGATAGCTGCAGGATATTTGGAGGTTGGCAATTTACAGTCTTTGCTTTCTGATTAAATGAGATTTGTCTCTCCAATGGGCTTCCCTAAAGTACTGTGACTAGGAAGCCTAAGAATGATTGGAGCAGGGTTTCCCAAGCAGATGGCTTGGGAATTCTGGGAATTGAAGTCAACACGCTGAAAGTTGCTGAGGCTGAGAAACACTGGATTAGAAGGTAGACCTGTATGTCATTCAAAAGTACTTCAGCCCATTCCCTCCCACACTTCCCATTCTGGAGTTTTACTTGGGAATGGATTTTGATAAAGAGGTTTTTATGGGAACAATATTTGATTTTTCAGATGTGCTAGAAGCAAAAGCTTGGTGGACCATTAGGAGGCTTGATGGACAAAGTAAAGGGCATAGCACCCATGCTTTTTCTGCACAAAGAAAATTTAAATCTCTAAACACTGTAAAAATGTTACAGAAAAATAATAAAGACGGCAAAAAGGTTATACAATATGTAATTGTTTTATATTTTGGAACAAAATATAATGTCTCTGTAGATAGTACTGAATAAAATTTATGTGCTCAGTAAGAGTTAGCTAGTTTGGTCTAGTACAGGGGTGTCAAACTCACGTCTTCACGGCATAGTCATGTGACATATCGGGATTTTTTTTTCCCTTTGCTAAACCGGGCATGGGCATGGGCAGTGCATGATGCATCTGGTCCATGGGCTGGGAGTTTGACAGCCCCGGTCTAATACTGTAATTAAAGTGCTGGCCTAAGAATCAGGAGATCATGAGTTCTAGTCCTGACTTTAGGCATGAAAGCAAGCTGGGTGGCTTTGGGGCAGTCATTCATTCTCAGCTAAACCCATCTCACAGGGTTATTGATATGAGGTTAATAGAAGGAAGAAGGAGTATTATTTATGTTTATCACCTTGAGTTATTTATAAAAATAATAAAGGTGGGATTGAACAAATAAAATAATAAAAATTTAACGTGATGTTACATCTTCCTCTTCCTTCTTCTTTGCAGTCTCTTGAGTGTTTCCTTTAAAATCATTTTCGGAAAATTTTCATGGATTCTACTTCTTCAAAAACATTTTCACTTAGTTTGAATGAGCCCAGGTGAAGTGTAGATTTGAATTTTGCCAAAATATAATGCACATAGTCATTGCATAATCATTGTGAACCAATAACCCTATGGATGATACATCTATCAATGGCCCTGTTCCCAAAAGAACCTTACCTGGATTTAGACTGTAGTTAGAACATTAAAAAGGAATAATTAACCCAGTCAAGTAGCTCCAAAGGTAGTTAAATATGGCCCCCCAGAGACTTAATTTGCACCCAATTAGCTTCGTCATAGGAACACCTAAAGGTAGCCAATTTTTGCATTTTGCAAATAAAAAAAAAGTTGGAGAGAAGCTGAAGAAATAAGCCATTCTTTTACCATATTCATTGCCGAGACCTGACAGCATAGAAAATACTAACTGACTTCTATCATCAAATGCTGTCTCCTGCCCGATCAAAGGTGAATAGGCTGCCAATATCAAGAGGTTTTGATTCAAAACCTCATAAAATATTTGAAGGAAGTAGTTCTATAAATTCCAAAAAAAGTGGCTTTTTACCTTATTAGTGTTCTATTATAACTACTGGTAGAAATTTAACTAAGTTGGTGGTGATTCACTGAGCCCTGCATGTTGTCAGAAGAAGACTGTTGTGCTTTGTCTATTTGTGTGTCTGTTCTTGATTCGTCTTGGCTCATCTGTACGTTTTTCTTGCATTAATCTTTATCTGTTCCCTTCTGGTCTTTTCATAATTAAAATGTAGCATTCAGTCAAGTGGAAACTTCATTTGCAAATGAGGAGCAAGATGGAGAATTAGCCTTATATTACAGCAGAGCAGAACTATGCAGAAAGCCTGTTTTCTGAATGCAGCCCCATCTTTTAATTCTTCTTTACAGAAACCTTCAGGGAAAATGATTAGCTTACCAACTTAAAAGAAAAATGCTGAGTGTACTACCAAGTTTAAAAAGAAAAATCTTGTTATAATTTGCACTTCTCATATACCCCCCCCCCAAAAAAAATTACAACTTTGAAGTGAAGAAGCTGAGAACGTGTGGCACGCAGTTAGTAGGACATATAAATTCTAGTTTTGCTAAAGGCATAGCAAAAATAATAAAAAAAAATCCTCTCCATATTGCTGTGCTTGGGAAAATCTCAGCTTTAACACATGGTTTTGTTTGTAGACATTTCTGCTACATTAAAATGAAAGATTTCGCAAAGCATTTTAATTTGTATGTATTAAAGTGACATCAGACTTTATGAATTGAGCATCAGACTTTATGAAACGTGATAGTTAATTCTCTATCTGGTGAAATAGACTTGAAATGTTTGTGAGTCTATGAAAATAAATATGCGGTTTGCAAAATCAATAAATTTATACAGACAGTTCTGAATCCTGTTTGCCTCTGTCTCAGAGCTGTCTGTTAAATGAAAGCTTAAAGAAGTCACAAATTCCTCCAACACATGATATGTCTCCCTGTGCTAGTCATTCCCGACTCTAGAGGCAGTGCTCATCTCTGTTTCAAAGCCGAAATGCTAGCGCTGTCTGAAGATATCTCTGTGGTCATGTGGCCGGCATGGCTAAATGCCAAAGGCACACGGAATGCTGTTACCTCCCCACCAAAGGTGATCCCTATTTTTTTACTTGCATTTTTAACGTTCTTTCGAACTGCTAGGTTGGCAGAAGCTGGGACAAGTAACAGGACTCACCCCGTTACGCGGCACTAGGGATTTGAACCGCTGAACTGCCTACCTTTTGATCAACAAGCTCAGTGTCTTAGCCACTAAGCCACCGCACCCACCATCTCAAATAGGCACCTACTAATGCAAGTGGTGTGACATCTTCAAGGTCACATGGCCTTATTTCTTCTGCAAAAGTACCTTCTCCAATGATGTCTTTATTTCACAGTTCACTATCAGACAGATACTTCTGTTTTTTCTTCCCTAACTCCTGATAAGGGTAACAGTATTTCTTGCCCCAGTATCAATATTTTTTGGTCATCCCAGTGCCTGTTTCTTCTGGATGCTATGGAGCCCATGTTCATTGTTCCCAAGGGGCTTGCAACTTGTATCCTTCTCCGCTCTCTTTTTTCTTCTCTACTTTTCTTCTCTCCACTTTCTACTGAATTTGGAAATCTTTTTTCCCCTCACTAACAGTTATCATTTCTAGCTGTCCCGTATAACCTGTTTCACTGGTTGCTGCCAAAACAATTTCAGCAGGACACATCACATCTTGGGCTGTGTTTGTGAAGAGTTAGTCTTTAAACTCTAATACCTTCCTTGAGCACTGTGCCTGGTATGGATAAATTCCAACCTGTAAAATCTTCAACTGAGCATTTATATGTGCTGAATGACTTTCCTTGTCAGAAATTGTAAAGGTGGAGAAGGCAAGACCTGTGATTAGGGTCTTCTGGAAGGTATATATTAGTGAGATTTCTTTTTCCTATGGGACATTTTAGAGAAGCTGCTTGGACAATGTAGAAAAGTTCAAAAATAACCTTGAAGAAGGAACTCAATAACTGTTATGTAGAATAAATACCAGTTTAGTCCTGAAAGAGAGGAGGGAGTAATAAAGGAACCCCAGACTGTCCTACTTCAATTGTTTTTGGTACAAGAGTGGAGAAAAAGAATATATGTCAAGTTTTTGATCTTCTGATATTTGTATTTGTATTTATTAGTTTGTCAAACATGTACAAGATAGCAGGTATAAATGTAAACATGGATATGAATGAAAGAAATGAATACAAATACATGGGGACAGTAGGACAGGGATGGTAGGCACGTTGGTGCATTTATGCACCCTCCCTTTACGGATCTCTTAAGAATAGGGTGAGGTCCACAGTAGACAGTTTAAGGTTGAAGCTCTGAGGGTTAGAGGATGTAACAACAGACTCGGCTAGAGCATTCCAGGCATTGACCACTCTGTTGCTGAAATTGTATTTTTTGCAATCAAGTTTGGAGCAGTTTACCTTGAGTTTGTACCAATTATTTGCCTGTGTATTATTGATATTGTATCTTTTAACAATAAAGGGAAGCTTCAGTAGTTCTGGTGGTATATGTTTCCTAACCAGGTATTCCAAGTGAGGCTGATGAACAATTGACATATGGGGGGAAGAAACCAGGATCCAAATAGGGAAGATGCTTGCTGAAAGGGATACAGTCCAGAAAGGGAAGCCTACATGCTTGAAGTTTTGTCATTTCTGATTGTTTTGCTCTTACATTTTTTTTTCATTTTCCGCTTTCCTTTTTTTCTCTTTTTATTCTCTATCCACTCTTTCTGCCTGATCAATGGGGAAGGGGCTGGAGATGTCTTGAATTGACAGTAGTTGTTCTCATGAATCTGGGTTAAGGACTCATGAAAGAATAGCAACTTCTTATCTGCAATGAGCAAGTTTCCATTAACAGCAGAACTATTGAATTTTTACCAAGTTAGCAGGGTAGTATGATGAAAAAGCCTCTAAAAGGACAAGTGGTTAAGTCTATGGCTTAAGGCCAGTTAGCTTTCATTCAGTCACAATGTGCTGCTTTCAAAAACCCTGAGCGGTTTCTTCCATTTGGAAATCATGTCTGCCAATTAAGAAAATAATTGGGATTTC
Organism: Pituophis catenifer annectens; assembly: GCF_029215685.1. NCBI lineage: Eukaryota > Metazoa > Chordata > Lepidosauria > Squamata > Colubridae > Pituophis > Pituophis catenifer. The sequence continues at coordinate 119,046,042 of NW_027256882.1, forward strand.
AGCCAATTCTAGGTTGAATGGCTGTGTATTTCTCTATCTACTTTGCAGGGTTGTTGAGAAGATAAAGAGCAGATTAACATTTTTTTTTCTTTGTAGAAAAGTCAGGATGCAGATACTATGAATAAACTATATCAAGAAGAGCCAAAGACATTGTTCTGGCTGAGATGAAATTGAAATCCTGATCCCTTAGGGCTTTCAATCCCTTTATTGGACCTGAAAAGAGCTGCTTCATCTTACTGCATGAAAGAGCTGGTTCAAACTATCATTCATAGCACTTCAAAGCATCAGTGAGGAAGAGTCTCATCAAAAACTTGATATTTTAATGTGTGTGTGTGGCCTTGTACATACATATATCCTTTTAGGGATATATCCACAATTACACGGGAAGAAACCCGAAATATTAACTACACACACACACACACACACACACACACACACACACACACACACACACATATATTTTCCTCTAGCCAGGTTTTCCCTACGTAACCAAGGTTTTTCTGCAGCCCTAGCTCAGTAGAATCACATCCACTCGATTCTGGGCTTTTTTCTTTTCTGGCTAGAGGAATATATATATATATATATATATATATATATATATATATATATATATATATATATATATATATATATATATATATTCTGAGGTTTTCGCGGGTATTTGTATGTAGGTCTTTGATTATTCGGATTTTTTCCCGCATAAAATTGGAAGTGTCTTGGCGACGTTTCGATGAAGTCTCATTCGTCATCTTCAGGCTGGTGTTTTCAGCTTCGTGCTTCTAGGAGCAATGTGAGATCGCAGCTGTTTCTTCCTTTTAAATGCTAGTGGGGGTGTGGCACTAGCAGTGTGGCACCCCCACTAGCAGTTAAAAGGAAGAAACAGCTGCGATCTCACATTGCTCCCAAACACCCGCGAAAACCTGAGAAAACATATATATATATATATATATATATATATATATATATATATATATATATATCCCATATACAGCTATGTCTCCTAAATCTCTGCCTGTAATTTAAAGATTGACACTCCCAATCAATGAAGGCTCACAGTATCAGGCAGAAGGGACTTGCTATTTCTGTCCTACACGCTTGAATGATAACTGTATTGCATCTTAAGCAGAAATGGATCCCACCATTCATTAATTCAATACATTTATTTAGCTGCCCATCTCACATATGGGACCTATTCCCCCAATCTGAAAGGTCAATGGTCCAGGATGAAAGAAACCCTAACTTAATATCATCTAAGAAAATACTGGTCCATAGGATCTAATGAGAAGTTTGCTCATCTGCAGCTTAAGTTACTTGAAGTCAGTGGTGCATTTCAAAATTTTTTACTACTGGTTCTGTGGGTGTGGCTTAGTGGGTGTGGCTTAGTGGGCATGGCAGGGGAAGGATGCTGTGAAATCTCCATTCCCACCCCACTCCAGGGGAAAGATACTGTAAAATCTCCATTCCCTCCCCAATCCAGGGGAAGGTTACTGCAAAATCCCCATTTCCTCTGGATCAGCGGGTACTTGGGAGACAGAGAATAGATGGGGATGAGGCCAGTCAGAATTTCTACTACCGGTTCTCCGAACTACTCAAAATTTCCGCTACCGGTTTTCCAAAACTGGTCAGAACCTGCTGAAACCCAGCTCTGCCTGAAGTACTGTTGTATGGTATGATATGTATTGTATTGTATTGTATTGTATTGTATTGTATTGTATTGTATTGTATTGTATTGTATATCATATATTATATTATATATTATATCATATATCATATCATATTATATCTCATCCACATTGAAGTACAAGGTAAGAGAACTCAAGGATCTGTGGAAGACAACACTAGAAGTCAGCTCAAGACAGCTAACACAAGTGATCAAGTACATCTTATATGAGGCTGATGTACTGTCCCCACTGCTGCTCTACATAGGCTTGAACCCTTCAGACAATCACAAAGATTGGATATAAGGTCAAGAGTGGAACTGCCATCAGCCATCTCTTCTACATGAATGTCATCAAGTTGTATGCAAAGAGTGATGAGATATTGATTTGCTGATCCATCTAACACGGATCTACAGTGAGGACATCAAGATGTCATTTGGAATAGAGAAGAAGAGCCAGATGGTAATCAAGAAGGGGAAAATATTTAAGTTTGATGGGCTGGAACTATGGTGAGTGTCAAAGCCATTGTCATGGATGAAACCCAGAGCATCCAGGAATACAATAAACTCATCAATAAAATGGCACCCAAAGCTGAACTGCTGAGAGAATGTCTGAGGCAGCAGCAGACATGGGGGAACATCAAGTGTGTGCCATGCCAAGGCAAGACCTTGCAATGGTGCAATGGATGCACCATTGACAAATAGTTGAAGTGACAGACATTGGCTGTAAGATGCAGGCAGAAACAGCATATACTGAATGGCAAAACCAGGTAACTGACATTTATTCAGGAACATCTGTGCAGAACATAGGTTAGACCCTCTTAAGTCTAAATGAGAGATTCCACAAAAGATTGTGCGGAATAAGACAGCTCAGCCCCTATGGGACTCCTGATTTAGACAGGCAGGCAGGTACTGGCCAATTAACCAGACATCGTGACAGTAAACAAGGACTAGAAGACAGTGGTAGTGATAGATATAGTAGTTCTAAGTGACAGCAATATCAGGAAGAAGGAGTATGAAAACTGAAGAAGTACCAGTGCCTGAAGGAGAAACTAGAGAGGATGTGGAAAGTAAAAGGAAAAGGTAAAGGAGAGACACTGATATAAAAAAGGTAGCAGAAATAAGAATGGCACCAATCTTTGCTGGCTTTGGCCATGTCCCTTGTTAACATGTACCCTGGAAGGAATAAAATTCCAATCTCCCAAATGTTCTCCACTTGTTGAAACATCCATTGATCCAAAATGTTCTGGGTATAAACCAGGAGACTGCTCTGCTGATATCCCAAAAAGGTGAAAAGAAACTCTTTGAATCAAAATCTTCACTTTTTCAATTTCAGCACTTTATAGTCAGAAATAATATCAACCTTGTTTTAAAAATGAATATTTTTGGCCTTAATGGATGTTCTGAACACAGAAAAACTCCAAAACTCCAAAAGACTCCAAAGGTTATAAAGAAGCAGAGAGAGGTACACAGCAGAACATGCAATGAGAATTGGTATGCAGCTACTACCAAGGAATTCTGAAGCTAGTCTTACTTTGTATACCCAGTCTCTAAAGCACGGGTGTCAAACTCATCACGTCACATTGCCATCACGTGACATATCATTTTTCCCCTTTTGGCTAACAAAAATATGCTTTATTTGGTTTTGGCACAATGAGCTCAGCCATTGTTGCTTATAAACCATAGCTTATGTTTTAATGTTATTGTGACTTGCTAAAATGGTTGTTAGACCTACAGTTCAATGCCATATGAACTCAGTAATAATGTCTCTTTTTGAAAACCTGAGGAAGATTTGTTGTAATCTAAACATATGGCTACTGCATTCACGATATAATTATATATATATATAATTATATATATATATAAAAGCCTATGAAAAAAGAAAAAAGATACATTATGCCTTTTACAGGGAGGATAATTGGGAAGTGGGTGTGGCCCACTGATGACGCCTTAAGAGGTAGAAATAGCTATCTGGGTCTCCCAGGAAGCAACACAGAGTTGCAGTTTGTCAGCAGAAAAAGGGCCCAAGAACTTGTGAATGAGATTTCACAGACCCTAGGGCTGAAGAACAACTAAGTTTACATAGGTAAAACCTGGCTAGAAAGAATATGCACATAAAAGCCTATGAAAAAAGAAAAAAGATACATTATGCCTTTTACAGGGAGGATAATTGGGAAGTGGGTGTGGCCCACTGATGATGCCTTAAGAGGTAGAAATAGCTATCTGGGTCTCCCAGGAAGCAACACAGAGTTGCAGTTTGTCAGCAGAAAAAGGGCCCAAGAACTTGTGAATGAGATTTCACAGACCCTAGGGCTGAAGAACAACTAAGTTTACATAGGTAAAACCTGGCTAGAAAGAATATGCACATAAAAGCCTATGAAAAAAGAAAAAAAGATACATTATGCCTTTTACAGGGAGGATAATTGGGAAGTGGGTGTGGCCCACTGATGACGCCTTAAGAGGTAGAAATAGCTATCTGGGTCTCCCAGGAAGCAACACAGAGTTGCAGTTTGTCAGCAGAAAAAGGGCCCAAGAACTTGTGAATGAGATTTCACAGACCCTAGGGCTGAAGAACAACTAAGTTTACATAGGTAAAACCTGGCTAGAAAGAATATGCACATAAAAGCCTATGAAAAAAGAAAAAAGATACATTATGCCTTTTACAGGGAGGATAATTGGGAAGTGGGTGTGGCCCACTGATGACGCCTTAAGAGGTAGAAATAGCTATCTGGGTCTCCCAGGAAGCAACACAGAGTTGCAGTTTGTCAGCAGAAAAAGGGCCCAAGAACTTGTGAATGAGATTTCACAGACCCTAGGGCTGAAGAACAACTAAGTTTACATAGGTAAAACCTGGCTAGAAAGAATATGCACATAAAAGCCTATGAAAAAAGAAAAAAAGATACATTATGCCTTTTACAGGGAGGATAATTGGGAAGTGGGTGTGGCCCACTGATGACGCCTTAAGAGGTAGAAATAGCTATCTGGGTCTCCCAGGAAGCAACACAGAGTTGCAGTTTGTCAGCAGAAAAAGGGCCCAAGAACTTGTGAATGAGATTTCACAGACCCTAGGGCTGAAGAACAACTAAGTTTACATAGGTAAAACCTGGCTAGAAAGAATATGCATATATATATATATATATGTATATATAACTTGCATTAATTCAGATAGTAAATGGAATGTATAACATACATACATAATTAATGATTTTATTAAAGCAATACTTTCATATTTAATATATTCATACAGTATATATCTTAAGTTGTCATTACATTTATTTTTAATCACCTTTTGCCTCATGAGTTTCTGATTGCACTTGATGCAAGATCACCTTTCCTGATTAGAAAATGAACTGCATCAAGAGTGGCTTGAAGATGATTATGAAGAAATTGTTTTGTAGAGAAAAGAAATGGCTCCCCCAAAAAATCTTCTCCTATGAAAAGCTGCTTTATCTTACTAAAACAAAATATTTCTTTGATTGATAACATTGATCAGAGGACCCTCTAATTCTGATTCTTCAGAGAAGACGTATTGCTCATTGCTTTTCTTCCACTTATTAACAAGCAGTAACTCTCACTCAAAATGCAGAATATGGAGAGGACTGTCTAGTTAGGCAAGGGAGTCCTTAAAGTGATTGTGTGATGGATCTATAAACAAATATATCCACAGTCAATATCCTTATTTGTCTTTGGCTACTTTAATAATGCAATATATTCAATATGACTGCATTGTTCTATTCACAGTGGAACAATAAGAAATGTTTTGAAACTAATTCAGAGGAAACGTAATTTAGAAACTAGTCATGAGCTATTATACATAAAACAAGATATAGTTAATTGAAAATTTAAATAGTTAAAAGAAAATTTAAATTTATCTCATCTTTCTACCTCTGCCAAGAGAAAAAATGGACACAAACATGCTAAACATCAGTCATGAACCAACTTTTAGTGTTACATCCAAAGACAGCTAATAACTCCGGATAGATACCCTGGCTGTATTGAAATATAAGTCTGAGCCAAGATTTTTAAACATAGTTTATTGAACAAAATATAGTGCCTTGGTTCACAGATCATAAGTTATACTGGTTGGATCCATATACCAAAATAGCACAACGGTATATCAAATCATTCCCATATAATTTGAATTAAACAACAATTAAAGCCAAGTTGATTACATCATCTTTAGTGGAATTCTATATCTTGGATCAATACTTATTTTCAAAAGCTCAAGGCAGCATTCAATGTACTCTGTTCTCCAGTTTTTCCCCATCCTGGTGTGGGTAGGTGGACTGAAAAACAATTTCTGGCTCAGAATTTACCATAGCTAAGGACAGAATTGAATCTGACTCTCCTTGTTTCTGTATCCAACAGTAACTGGATATTGGCATCCTATTTTATTTGGAACATAATTTCAGTGTAGGAACTGGTGCATACATTTTATCCAATTATGGTTAGCCAAATACTATTGTAGTCACCCAAGCCATGTTAGATTTTATCCTCAAACCATGAAATTACATAAATTTTCACAATCATTTTGCCTTTTCCAAACATATCTTTAGAGCCAGTTTGGATATGGTTAAAAGCTCCCAGCTAGAAACAGAGAGCCCATGAGTTCTAGTCCTGCCTTAGGCAGAAAGCCAGCTGGATGTCATCTCTAGTGGCTCTCTGAGGTTCTTCTGAGACAAGAGTAATACGTGGCTGATTTCTTTTCCATTTTAAATGGAGTTTCTCAGCTTCTGTTTGAAAATCTCTGCTTTGTAAGGAAAGTAAATTAGTACAAGAAAATCCTTACAATATTTAAGAAATGCATTTTCCATGAGATGAATCCATGAATTCATGTCCAAACTGGCATGACATAAGTATCATCCCCACCACAGGGACAGCTAAAGGGCCACACTTACCCTTAGGCAGCAGGAAGCAATTGTTTCATGTGGCAAAAAGGAAATAGTGTTTCTTCCCTTCCCTTCCCTTCCCTTCCCTTCCCTTCCCTTCCCTTCCCTTCCCTTCCCTTCCCTTCCCTTCCCTTCCCTTCCCTTCTCCCCAAATGGCAAAATAAAATAGTCTATTCCTAATAGACATATTAGCCTAAGTCTACAGGGGTGTCAAACTGGTGGCTTGTGGGCTAGATGCATCATGCGCAGGCCACACCTACCCTGGCTCCGCAAAGCAAAAAAGTCATGACACATCACGGGATGCGATCGAGTTTGACACCCATGGCCTAAGACAAACTGAACATTACAATTATTAGGTTTGATAAATATTGCTTGAGCTTGCTATTGTATATCAAATCAACCTTTTTTTTTAAAAAAAAAATACAGCTTACATTATCCCTAATTTTTTCCTCAAGTGTCCAGATAGAATATGATTGCTCTACATAGCCTCCGGCTAGTTCTAATGCATTTTGGATACCAAAAATGACGAACACTAAGGAAAATGCTACATTGCTTACAATTAAGAAAGATTATTGAAAAGGTTGCCCTACTTACAATGCTAGAGAACTCCATCCCCAGGTGGGCCATGATGAGGCACATCAGTGGGGATTGTCTTCCATGGAAACCACTCACAAACCGTTTGCTTTTGTGGTATATGTTTTACAGCCCTTCAACTCCTCTGTCTTTACTGCCAACCCACACTCTTACAATTGCTTATTTTAGGCATTAGACAGGGAAGGTTACACATTAATAATGATAAAGATTTTAACCAGTATTGGGTACCCAGCAAAAGCAAACTAACTGGGGTTAGAGCAGGAAATTCGTTGTCTCACAGCTTGTGAGAGTAAATAGGAAAAACTAGCTAGTCAAAAAAGCCTCCCGGGTTTTAATTTTAAAATGTCAGCATAGGACATTCACTTTTGTCCTTTGCAGGTAGCAGGACCTGTTCGATCTTCTCTGGGTTCCCAATGTCCATGTTACATAGATGGACCAGTAAGCATAAAAGAACACACAGAGACACATGCTCAAAAAACAATCATTTTGTAAGAATTATTCCAGGGACATTAATTTTGGCACACATGAATTGGAAGCAAGTCCACCCACCTCCTCCAGGACCTTGAAAAAACATATGTAATTTCCTCTTTTCTTTATCAAACACTTTGGGTGTCGATGATTTCCACACCTATGAGTTGAAAGATATTCCTCAACTTTCTGAGATTTTTTTAAATATATTAAATGTAATTTGCCATTTTCTTTATAGCACTGTGTGACTGTCAGAGGTGCCAATTAAGTGCTGTGTGAGCAAAACCGTTAATAGAACTTTATCATTGAAGCCCAAAAGCAATTAGCATGGAAAAAAGTAGGCGTTCTGTTAGGTCATTTCTGTTGGAAAGGGTTTGCCTGCAAGAGCTGATTTACACTGTAATCTCTTGAGAATATTTTAATTTCTAAAACAGGCAATTGTGGCAATCAGCATGTCCTGCATCTCTGTTTTCTGCTCACCTCTATGATGACAATGAGGTTATTGCTATCATTTGCATTACTCCAACATTTAGAACAGCTCACATTCTTTTTCATTTTCATCTATAAATTAACACCCAACTAAGAAACATAACTATTTTTTAAACATCTGGTTTGTTAAATTTATTATGCTTAAAAAAAATCAATTGTTTTAATGAAAAAAAGGGTGTGCTTGACTTCTTTGGGATCAGAAGTTAGTAGGGTTGGGTGTTATTGCTTGTAACATATTCTGATAATTATGGCTAGACTAGATTGCACAGTTGAAAAACATTCTGGAGAAAGCCAATGGCAAACCAGTTTTGTACTGTTGCCAATAAAACCTGCACAGGTATATTTATGAAATCAGAAAATCAAACTCAATCTTTAGAGATCCTGTCTTTATTAGTTCAACATCCCCAGCTTTACTGGATGTAACTTTCATAAGCTATAGTAATAGCACTTCGACTTATATACCACTTCACAGTGCTTTACAGCCCTCTCTAAGTGATTTACAGAATCAGCATATTGCCCTAACAATCCAGATCCTCATTTTACCAACCTCAGAAGGATGGAAGGCTGAGTCAACCTTGAGCTTGTGAAACTCAAACTGCCAAACTGCCTTCTCTGTCTTTGGACCTGCCCTTTAGAACATTTTGCCCCTTGGAATGAGGTCTGCTCCAACTCTCCTGACCTTCCCAAAAGCTTAAAAACCTGGTTCTGTCAACTGACTGTGGCTCCAGGAGTTTCACCTTGGGGATGGTTGCTACGTTAATAACAGATCAGTGGTGGGTTGCCCCCAGTTTGGACCGGTTTGCAAGAACCAGTAGTAAAATCGGCGGGAGGCTCCGCCCACTGACCCGGACGTCATCAGGAAGCTTCTGCACCTGTGCAGAAGCTTCTGTGCATGCGCAAAAGCGCACGTGCAGCCCCATTGCAAACCGGTAGTAAAGGTAAATAGAACCCAACCCAGTAATAGATCCCATCTCACCCCTGCTCATCCTATCCTCTACCACCCCATCTTTCACTTAGGGTTGAATATTTGTACTTTTTATAGTATTTGATTTGTATTGTTTCAAAGTGTTGTACAGTTTTATCTTTTTAATATTGTAAGGCTCCTGATTTTCTGTGGTAAGACAGGCAGCCAATAAAGTGAGGGACCAAGAGAGGACTGGACTGTGGAAAACCATCATCCTTTTTCCTAATATTCAGATATATTATTTGTGTGACCTTTCACATCATCCTTATTGCTTTTTTTTTTTCAAATCTGGACCAGCTTTTTATCCATCAGCCATCTTTGAGTGAAAACAGAGATGCTCAGATAAGAAGAGGATAATGTTTTTTTAAATCTGATAACTATTTATGTGTATAAATCATTCTCCATTCTCATCCTTCTAAACTGATTCCAAGTATGGGGGAGTCAATGTTTGCAATGAACCTTTTCCACCTTGGAGTGGTGGTTTCAATCAATGGTGATGTCCAGGAAGATATCTTCCTTGAGTCTTCTTTCTAGAGAATTTCAGGGCTGTCCTTTCTCTACCTCTTGCAACAACTATGGAAAACCACTGGGAGAATCATCTGTCAGCACAAGTTTCAATGACATCAACATGCTGATGATACCAGGGGTGGGTTCTAATTTTTTTTTACTACCGGTTCTGTGGGTGTGGCTTATTTTGTGGGCATGGCTTGATGGTCATGTGGCAATTATTTAGGATTTAGCAGAGGTACTGGTCTACCAGGCTTTTAACTGCTTGCAGAGCTGTACTGATCTACCCATTTATTTTTGCAGGCACTGAACTACTCATGTATTTTTGCAGGCACTGGTCTACCCATTTATTTTTGCAGGCATGATCTACTCATGTATTTTTGCAGGCACTGATCTACTCATGTATTTTTGCAGGCACTGATCTACTCATGTATTTTTGCAGGCACCGGTCTACTCATTTGTTTTCTTTTAACACTGATCAGCTGTATGGCGGCCCTTTGAAGCCCTGCGTCAAGAGTTTAAACAGTTTTTTTTCCCTCTAGCCATCAGCTGGGACTCAGGAGGCAGCAATAGATTGGGGGTGGGGCCAAAGAAGAGGTAAGAATAACGTGGGGGTGGGGGTGGGGGGGCAGGGGGCAGGGGGGCAGAACCGGTTCGGTGATGTCATATTGTCACCGCTACCGGCTCAGCAGAACCGGGAGGAACTGGGAGGAACCCACCACTGGATGATACCCACCATTTATCCCTGGGTCAAACAGGCAATGTGATGAAAACGCTAACCTAGAGCCTGGAGGTTGTCAGGGTCTGGATGGGGAGGTACATACACCAGCTGAATCCCTCCAGAAAAGAGTGGCTTTGGGTTTATGGTCCTAACAATTTTAGTGCAATACCAGTTTTGATTTTGACCTGGGTTGCAGCCAACTGCTTAAAGGTGGTTCCCAATTTGTGAGTTTTTTGACTCTCCACTTCTCCTTGAGGAACAAGTGGTAGCCATGTCTAGGAAGCCTTTTGCACAATTAGATCCTGCATGTCATTCCTGTACACGGTTCCAACTGCTCTAGTCACCTACTATTGGGATTGCTTTAATGTACTCTTCAAGAGCATTTAGAAGCTACAGCTGGCAGAATATGGCAACACAGGCAGTGATGCGGGTATCCTAATGTTCTTGGATGAACCCATTGTGTCAGGAGCTGCATTGGTTGCCAGTCAACTCCCATATGCAATTAAAAAAGCTGATTGCCACCCTTAAAGCCCTGTATAGTTCACTGAGGGAACTGCTTCTCCTGTATTCATGTGCCCATTCATCCAAACCAAATACAGATAGTCCTTAATCTACAACCACAAATGAGCCCAAAATGTATATTGCAAATGAGACATTTGTTAAGTGAGTTTTCCCCCATTTTACAACCTTTCTTGTCACAGTTGTTAAGTGAATCATTTCAGTTGTTAAGTTAGTAATACAGTAGTTAAGTCAGAGGTGAAATCCAAAACTTTTCCCTACCGATTCTGTGGGCGTGGCTTGGTGGGCGTGGAAGGGAAGGATATTGTAAAATCTCCATTCCCACTCCTCTCCAGGGGAAGGATACTGCAAAATCTCCATTCCCACCCCACTCTGGGGCCAGCCAGAGGTGGTATTTGTCAGTTCTCTGAACTACTCAAAATTTCTGCTACCAATTCTCCAGAACCTGTTAGAACCTGCTGGATTTCATCCCTGGGTTAAGTGAATCTGGCTTCCCATTGACTTTGCTTGTCAGGAGGTTGCAAAGGTTGATCACATGGTCCCAGGAAACTGCAACAGTCCTAAATATGAATCAGTTGCCAAAGCATCTGAATTTTGATCACATGACCATCGGGGTGCTGCAATGGTTGTAAGTGTGAAAAATGGTCATAAGTCACTTTTTTTAGTGCTATTGTAACTTTGACCTGTTGTAAGTTGAGGGCTACCTGCAGGCACAATTCCCTCCATATCCCATCTCAATTAAAATGATTGCCTGACAGAGCCATGGAAGTGAGCATTTTTAGGAACTACTTTCCAATCTTTGAAACATCCTTCTTGTAGAGATTTGATCAGCTTTGTCCTTTGTAGACTGTGTAGATCTACTTATTCCATTGTGAATAAGATAATAGAAGAGTTTATTCATATTGACATATTTTTATTATCTGTTTTTATATTTTCTTCACCTTAGAGTATAGAAACAATTCTTTTGTTGGTGGTTGGTTCTAGAGAAATCACATATTTCTAATAAATTGTTAAGAAAGAGCACAGAAGTTGAAATAACAATAAAAAAAACCCCTGAACTAAGAAATTTGTCAGATTCATGTAAATAATTTTTTCTATTAGTATTCTAATCCATATTAACTCTTAAATTAATCATTTGTGATTTGAGTGTTACTAGCACATTTTACTATGTCATTATTTGAAGAGGCTGACCATTTCATTCCTCAAGTTGGTGGTGAACTGTTTCATGCGACATTGTCTGTTGAATTATAGTATAATTATAATTATAGTATATTCATTTTAATGCCTAATTATAGACCTCATTGGCTACAATATCGTATATTTAATCCAGTTCTAATTTCCCAGACAGTTTTCTGCCTCTAAGAAGAAATCTTCTGCTGTTCGGGTTGCTTCAGACTTTCATTAAGCGTGTTCATGGTAACATTCCCATCAGGAGAGAAGAGCTATTGCTCATGTTTTCTAATGATACATCTCTTCATTATCTTCAGCCTTTCCTCCTGCCCGCAATTCTTCCCTGAACAAACATACAGTACAATTTTCCTTTTCAAGCTTTATTGTTGTATTTACTTGAAGTGTGTAAAATCAGAGAATTAGCAATATGCCTACAACTACCTTGTATGAGTTGCAAAAACCCAGCTATCTACTAGATAGCATTAAGGAGTCTTTTCTGCCAATTAGTGATCTCCTGGATTTTCCACCACCCAGGTACAATCGAAAAAGGAATATATTATAAAATATCCTACACTTTTTCTTGAAATTAATCTGCACAAAGGAAAACAAAGAACTTGACAGATAGGCATAAAATCATATTAAACTGTTTTATTTTTATGTCTTGATTATTCATTTCAAGTGTTCTTTCCAAAACATTATACAGTGACAGAGAAAATATTTTATACTTTAACATCTCCCTGGAATCCTTTTGTTACCTTCCCGTTTTGTATAGGTTGGCTACATAGAGTGCTTTGTGAATTAGATGAACCATTTGTCCCTCTCAGAAAATAAGCAAGGATATACAGGTAGTCCTTGTTTAGTGTCTGCCTCATTTAGCAATGATACACAATTAGGATGAAAAAAAAATAACTTTTTGACCAGTCTTCACAGTTACAGCTGTGCAGGTCTATAAAGCAAGGAAAGCTAAAAATGTGATCTTAAGCACTGTCACGTTTTCACTTAGCAACTGCTTCACTTAACAACCAAGTCACTGGCCCCAAATATGGTTATTAAATGAGGACTGTCTGTAGTCCTTGCCTTAGAAATGAATAATGATATATTTTTTTAAAAGAAAATGTAAAATACCTGTAAAATACTACAGAGTAATGTAAAATAAGGGATTTATTCTAGTTTTATAGCCCAGTGTGAAAGCTATTATTCTGTTGTAAAAGAAGCCCTTAACATTTTGTAAAGCATTTTTTCTGGGCATCTATTTCATTATTACAGAAACTCCTATGCCAGGGCCGTACATCCCTGCTGGTGTCTGGTACTACCAAATCTCTGATGTCTTATCAGATTTTCAGCCCCTGAGTGGAGCTGTTGCCACACATAAGCATGTTCCAACTGTTGTCCATTTATAATAGGAACTATACACTAATAATTTGCTTTTAGGTTTGGAGATTGGTGCAAATCTGTTGGATGGAATGGCTTCTATTGTGAAGTGCTTGTTCTTGCAGGTAGAACACACGGTATGTATAAGCCTGATTTGCTGAGCCTACCCATGAATTCACAACTTAGTGAAGGGTAAGAAATATTTAGATTGAAGTATGATGTATGCATATGCCATCATTTTAGTTTGGTTTGGTTTGGTTTGGTTTGGTTTGGTTTGGTTTGGTTTGGTTTGGTTTGGTTTGTTCTAGTCCATGCATACTTTAATAAAAATTGAACAAAAATAAAAGTAGCTGATTCTATCAGTTATAAGGAGAGCAAGTAGGGGATTTTTTGTTTTGAGCAGAAAGAGAAAGACATGGAGGATATCAGGCGTGGGTTCTACTTTACCTTTACTTACCAGTTCACAATGGAGCTTCGCATACACAGAAGCTTCCTGATGACATCAGGGTCAGTGGGTGGAGCCGGTTCTAGTGGAACTACCGGTTCTATAGAATCTGTCCAAACCGGGGGCAACCCACCACTGGAGGATATGCTCTTGGTAATACATATATCAGAGAATGAATAGTTCTGTACTAGTCAAAAAAGTGAAATACTTAAAGTGTGTAATTGCTATGATTCTGAGACACTTTCATTCATAGCAATAGAACTAAGACTTATATTCTGCTTCATAGTGATTTACAGCCCTCTCTAAGAGGTTTACAGAGTCAGCACATTGTCCACAACAATCTGGGTCCTCATTTTACCCACCTCGGAAGGATGGAAGGCTGAGTCAACCTTCAGCTGGTCAGAATTGAATTCCTGGCAGTCAGCAGTGATTTAGCCTGCAATACTGAGTTCTAGCCACTGCGCCCCCATGGCTCCATCTCTTTGAACTGCATCTAACTTAAACCACTCAACTGATCTGACACATGCTTATCTATCAGATATCTTCAAATCAGTACAGTGATTTAATAGTCCTTTGTGTATTCACATGTGTGTGCACACACATATAGTTTCATCTGCTCAAATTTTCCAGTGAAATTCAGTAATTTATTTAATTAATTAATTTAATTAATTTAAACTAATTTAATTAATTTAATCATTTAAATGTATCAATGGAAGTGCAAATACAAAAATTTGAACTGGAGTGTTTCATGTATTCCTAATAATCATATTTTTTGTATCTTATCAATGACTTATTAGTCCACATTACACATCTGAACATGAAATACAAAGGAAATATAAGTGCCATCCCTTGAATTCATAAAGTGTTTTAAATGCAAATGAATCAATATTGAGAACACTGGTCAATGGTTAGAAGCATTATTAATGAGGAAAAATGACCCTTCAAAATTGGTCAGAGCTCAAGGGCTCAAGTTACTTATTATAGCAGATTTTAAGAATTATTTTCCAGGTGGTAACATGATTAAAAGAAGGCAACGGTAGCCTAACAGTCGAGATTTTTTTAAAAAAGAGACAGAGTGATCTATTATCGTTACCATGGCAAACACAAGTGTTAAAGTTTCTATTCCTGGGAGAAAAAAAATAAAATGGAGGTTAAACTGAAGCTTTTGAGTGTGATCATACAAAAACAATCATTTATATCAATAGATGACAGATGGTTGGCAGAGGCAAAATGTGCCTTCATCGCTAAGGTTAAAAAGAGTAGGTAGAAATTGTTGGGTAACCAACGCTGTGATTCAGCCACAGCTACCATTTATATATTGGAAATTAGAGGCACGATATAAGAGAAGAAAAACAAATATAGCTAAATCAAGTTCATACCAGCTTCATTCATGAACATCATGTATGTTCAACATCTTGCCTTTTGCTTCTTTATCTTCTGACCTCCATTTTTATGTATATCTTATCAATTCCGTCCAGCTACAAATGTCTTACTCTTCTTATTTCAATATATTTATTCTACCAAGCATTGTTGTTCATATTGTAATTTCACACACTTTATGTGGCTCTTTTAACATATTTCTTATGATCTCCTAAAAGCTTCTACATTTTCTCACCCTATGTCTACTTTCCATCTGTAACATTACATTTATTTCATTTTTATACATACACAATTTATATTTATAATCCTACAGTCATTCTTCTTTCATTCTTACTTCCTTCGTTTCTTTCTTTTTATTTATGTCCATTTTTCCCCAAGATCTATTCTTGACACTAGCAAATAATGCTCTCTTCCCACATTTAGAACTTCTTATCATCCTCATTAATGCTCTCATTCTTTCATTAATAGCAGTAGAAATCAAGTATACTTTTAAGTGAATATGAATCAAATTAACATCCATCATTTTTTCCTTGTGTAGATGTAGATATAGAGATAGGTCCCATTTAGCAAATGCAATTGGCTAAACTGGCAACTCAATTGTTAAGCAAAGTAGTTATTAAGTAAAACTGTGACTGTGCTCATAGTCTTACTTCAGATTATGCCTGAAAGTCTAAACCTTTGTTTTACAGGCCTGCAAAGACTGTAAATGTAAAGATTGGTCATAAAGTTACTTTTTCATTACCATCATAGCTGCAAATTATTGCTAAACAAGGCAGTCACTAAATGAGGACTAAATGTACAGATGCTTTTTCTAAGCAATCACTCATCAGTATCTTTTCTTTTCTTTTCTTTTTTTTTTTTACATGGGTGAGAACAAAAGGTTTATTAATGTAGATGTTATTTAACAATAAATGATTTAATTAATTAAAACCAATTTCTCCAAATAGTTAACAATGTTTCCCATTCCCCACTCCCACCAGCAAGAAATATTTCAGTTTGACCTAGAATTTATCATAGTAGATGATTCAAACCTGATAGGTGCATGGAAATAGCTTTGCAGGCCTTATTGGTAATGCACTTGCAAACAATGCAAAGCTTGGTGAAATACTGTAGCTAGAAGGTGAGCTTCACTGGAATTGAGATGAAGAACTGGACCATGAATCCCACTATTTGTCTTATTCATTTTTGGTACTATTCTGCCTTATGGGATTTTTGTTACTCAAAAGATGTTAGCATCTAAAAACAGATGCTACTCAATTGGCTACTCAATTCATCTGGAAAAATGGCAAGAGATTTGGTGGGGGAATATGAAGCTAGTAGTTTCTATGGCATATAAAGAAAATATTTACAAGATGCTATATAGATGGCATCTCTCCCCCGATAGATTGGCCAAAATGTTTACTGGACAGTCCGCTGAATGCTGGAAGTGTGGGTTTGAACGTGGCACTTATTATCACCAATGGTAGACATGCCCAGAAGCAGTAAAATTTTGGGGAAAAATAAAAAAGTGGCTCAACGAAATCTTAAACCAAGAGATTGAATGGCGACCAGAGACATGCTTGTTCGGCTCCAAACCGGAAAATATTAAAAAAGATTGCATTACATATTATCACAGCAGCGAGATTAATATATGCTCAATTCTGGAAAGATAAAAATACCCCAACAGAGGAAACAATTATAAAGAAGATTTTGGATTGTGCGGAAGCAGATAAATTGACTAAAAAACTGAAAGAGAGAGACCAAACACAAACATGTTTATCTTGGGGAAAAAACTATATATTTGGCTATCAAAGAGGAAACTATAATCCCAAACTAGATTAGGAGTCATATTTATTGAAGAATTTATATGATACAAGTAAAGTGAGGTCAGATAGACCTAATTGATTTATAAATGTAAATTAGGTTGTTCTGCCTCCCCCGGAATGTAACATAGATATATTGTATCGAATATTAAGTTATTAAGGTACTACTTTTAGACATGTATGTTATTCTTTTGTTGTTGTTTTGTTTGTCATTTATCTTGTCTTCTTTTTTTAATGACAAATGTAAATGAAGATTATTTTTAATAAAAAAAAAAGATTATTTGGAACATTCGCCAGATAATGAGCTAGTCACACCCAGATGACTTCAGCCTTCTAGATCATTGTTTCTCAACTTCCACAGCTTTAAGCTGTGACTGGCTGGGGAATTCTGGCAATTGAAGTTCACACAGCTTAAAGTTGCAGAGGTTGACCTAGATATTCAAGGATCTTCAATGATGAAGTAAGTATGTGTGCACATGTGAGGTTCTGGGTGGCACAGAAGCCAATACATGTCCTGATGCATGAATGAGAGCTTTGCTTTGTATGGGCTACCAGTCTCTATTCTAATATATTCCTGAATCTTCAAATGGGTCCATCACTTTAATTTATTCTCATCTCGTTCTCAACTATCCATTCGTATCATCTAACTTTTTTTCCCCTCCTGGACTATATTTTTGCACATTTTTCACATCTCATCTCTAAATAAATTTTAGCAGCACAGACAGTGCACAGTGCTCCATTGGGTCTAATTGTATAATGCTGGAATATAGCTTAGTTGAAAGGTGTACACTTAAACCCCAAACAATGTAACTCATCCTGCTCCTGGAGCTGCTACAAGTGAGAAAGACTTATACCCAAGCTGTTATCTAGCCATGTTCTTGAAGTAGGAGGATGTCAAATGGTGCAACATTATTCATGAAAGTGGTCTTTGGCTTTAGCATTCTAGCTTTCAATATTCCATGAAACAATTGTGAAAGTTTTTAGAGGTATCCAACTGTCAATCTGAGTTCCCAGAGGCAGATCCTCAGGAATGGTGGGAACATCAGTTGTTACATACTGTTTGAAGTTAAGATCAGCTGTTGGAAAATTTGACATGTTTTGACATTCAGAGAAAGCAATATCAACATCAGAAAAGGCAATTACAGGAATAACATGGGACCTAAAGCTAGACTTTTATCTCTGCCACCTCTGTCTGATAAACCAGACAGGAACTAGATCATGAGTGTCAAACATGTGGCGTCAAGTTGCCATCATGTGATGTTTCGCAACGTTTTTTCCCTTCGCAGAACTGGGGTGGGCGTGGGCTGCGCATGACCCATCCGGTCCATGGGCTGCCAGTTTGACACCCCTGAACTAGATAAACTAGTTATACTTTATTGTAAGGCTACATTAAAAGAATCTTGCAAGTCTGATTGTACAAACTGCCTTCTACCACTTTTAACCATCTGTACCATTAGGAAGGGTCTTTCCTAAGTTTTCTTTTTCTTTGACAGTTAAATCAGTGAGGACTCTTGCTTCTCTTATCTAATTGTTTCCTAGGCTGCATCTATTCCCTTATCTCCCCAAGGGT
This sequence comes from Pituophis catenifer annectens, assembly GCF_029215685.1. Classification (NCBI taxonomy): domain Eukaryota; kingdom Metazoa; phylum Chordata; class Lepidosauria; order Squamata; family Colubridae; genus Pituophis; species Pituophis catenifer. The sequence continues at coordinate 119,064,588 of NW_027256882.1, forward strand.
CATCCACACATTCCTTTACAGTCTCTGAATAGTTGTTAATTGCTGGGGTAAGAATTCTTCTCCTTTGTCAATTAGCATCCTCATGTAACCTCCACAAAGATGGTATTGGGTGGGGGCCAGTGGTGGGTTTCTATCGGTTCACCCCAGTTCAGGCGAACTGGTAGTGGCGACAGTGGGAGGCTTCACCCACCCACCCGGATGTCATCACGGACACTCTGCCCATGCACAGAAGGTTCTGTGAATGTGCAGAACTGCCGTGCATGAGCTTCCGATTCCGAACTGGTAGCAAAGGTAAGTGGAATCCACTACTGGTGGGGGCATATTATTGGGGACTTACGCTATAAGAGAAGGTGTTAAAAGCATTCCTGGATCTGATGAACTCAAGAAATGAGCCTTTTTGTCAGGTTCTGCATACTTTAGATTCTCTAATTGATGTAGCATTTTGTCAAGCTGCATCTGGGATTGAGTTAGACATTAAATGTTCTCCATTGGTGGTATGCCTGGACATTTTGTGGGTTGTGGCATCATTAGCAACTTGCTGATTGAGTTTATTATCACAGTCCTGAGTGCCTGGTAGGGCCAGTTTAATTAATGGTTTTGCTGTGGAATGTATTGTCACAAATGTTTCTCTTAATTCATCCAATCTCTGTGTGGTATCTGCTTGCTCTGAATCTGGCAATGCACCAAATGACTCAATCAACTTTACTTCCAGTGAGTTCCAGACAGATTCTCTAGCTGTAGGTAATACAGTTTGTTGATTAGAGTTCTTCTTTCTGAAGATCATTGCTAGTGAAACATCCTGAGGTTATCTGGACTCAAATGGTTACATTTAGATTTTAAAGCGGTAGTACCAAGTTTGGAAAACTGATTGAAAAGCAGGGTATCTATCTCTGTATAGAAGACCAGTACTGGATATATCAAGAAGGTGATCAGGAAGGGCTTCATTTTGAAAAACATTCAAGGGACTGTTTAAATGTTAGCAGAATTTGCATGCTGCCTCTTCTAGATGGCAGCCATTGTGCACTTAGTAGATTTATCAGATAGTTTTTGCAGTGAAAGAGCTTGCTCAAGGACAGAATTATTGCCTCTTTGAACTCCCATTGCCTTCTGTTCATTCTGTTTGAGAGTTAAGCCCTCCACAATTATTTCTTTCTCTCCTAGCAGATTTGGAAATGGAGTCAGCTTTAAATTCCCTGTTAACTGTTCATTGCTTGTTGGTGTGACCAGCAGATGTCTTTATAGCTTCTGATTTTTATTAGGGCAACTCTCAGTATATTTTACAAAGGACTCCTTTAGTAGGTCCAGCTTATTTTTGACTGGAGTCAAAATTTTGAAGATCAAGATTCGTGTTTGTGTTATGAGTAGGCACTGTTTAGTTATGAAGACTGTTACATTCTCCCTTTTTTAAATTTTTTTTATTTGAAAATACAAACTAAACAAAACAGATCATGACAAAACATACAAAACATGTAAACATATAAACAAAAATTCAAATATATAACAAGTTTATCGTAACTGTACTGTATGTTCTTGTTTGTGCTTTTGACTCCTTATTAATCTATCTCTTATATCTATTTGGGTGGTTCATTGTTAACCTATATTCGTAAATTATATTCCTATATTATAGTGGATCACTCCACTTACTTCCTAATTTTTCCCTTTTCTGCCTTCCAACCAGGTATACACTTTTCCCATACTAAATAGTAATCGTGTTCTTCTCTATTTTGTAATTCCTTTGTATGACAAAACATACAAAACATGTAAACATATAAACAAAAATTACTAAATAGTAATCGTGTTCTTCTCTATTTTGTAATTCCTTTGTGAGTCTGTCCATTTCTGCACATTCCATGATTTTGTTAATTACTTTTTCTTCCATTGGTATGTCACTGCTTTTCCAATTTTGTGCAAAAATTATTTGTGCTGCTGTCGTTATGTGAATGATTAAGTATTTGATTTCCTTTTCATATTGTCCATTTATTATACCTAATAGAAAGGTTTCTGGCCTCATTTCTATTCTTTGCTGCGTTATTTCTTCTATTTGTTTTCTGATCGTTTGCCAATATTGTTTTACCACTGGGCAGGTCCACCACATGTGATAATAAGTCCCTTTGTGGAGTTTACATTTCCAGCATGTTGAGGGAGTGTTGGGGAACATTCTTGCCAGTCTGGCCGGTGGAAGGTGCCACCTATAAAACATTTTGTACAAATTTTCTTTATAGGGTACAGACATTGTTAATTTATAATTTATTGTCCATAATTTTTCCCAATTGTCTAATTCAATGTTGTAGTCGAAATTCTTTGCCCAAATTATCATATTTTCCTTAACCACTTCTTCTTCTAATTTATATCCTCGTAAAAAATTATAAACTTTTTTAATCAATTTATCTTGTGGTCCTTGTAGAATTTTATCTAATTCCTATTGGCCTTTTTGGAATTGTGCCAAATCTTTTTTATACCTCGATTTTATTTGTAAGTATGGCCACCAGTCAATGTCTGTACCCATGTCCTTCAATTCTTGTCTCGTTCTTAGTTCCCCCTGATTGTTTAGCAAGTCTTTGTATGTTTTCATTTTGGTGTTGTCCATGGCATTTGGGTAGATCTGAGCTTCCATGGTCGACAACCATTCCAGAATTTTATTGTAGTGTGTTTTTTTGATGCCCTGCCGAATCTGATATAGTGTGTGCCTAATCATGTGCCTCTGGAAATATTCATGTCGTCTATCGGTGCCCTCCCATAGAAATGCATGCCATCCTCGTTCTAGGTCAAATCCTTCCAAATTCAATAATCTTTTATTTTTAAGTTTCATCCATTCTTTGATCCAAATTAATGCTGATGCTTTATAATATGATTTCCAATCTGGTAGTGCCAATCCTCCTCTTTCTCTTGTATCCTGTAAGTGCTTTATTTTAATTCTTGCTTTCTTGCCTTGCCAAATGTAATCTGATATTAATTTATTGAAGTCCTTGAAGAAATTCTTCCCCGGTTTTATTGGGATCACTTGGAATAGATATAGAATTCGAGGTAGAACATTCATTTTAATTGAGGCGATCTTTCCCAAGAATGACAATTGTAGTTTTTTTCCAGGTTTCTAAATCTTTTTTAATTTGTCTTGTTAATTTGTCATAGTTGTCTTCTCTAATTGATGAATTTTTATTGGTGAGCCATATTCCTAAATATTTTACTTTCTTTATCGTCTGTATGCCTAATTCGTCTTCTAATTCCTTTTCTTGTTGGCTACTAAGGTTTTTTGTTAGTATCTTTGTTTTTTGTTTATTGATTTTGAGTCCGGCTACTCTCCAATATTTTTCTATTTGAGCTAATAATTTAATGCCGGTTGTTATTGGTTGCTTTGTAATAAATATCATCAGCAAAAACCTGTAATTTGTATTCTTCCCTCTTAATTTTTAGGCCTTTTATTTCGTTGTCTCTTCTAATTTCCTTCAAGAGTGTTTCCAGAGCTAATATAAATAACAGGGGGGACAGAGGACACCCCTGTCTCACCTCTTTTGATTTTGGAAATTGTTCTGTCAAATCACCATTTATTGCTATTTTTGCTGTTTGTGAAGAATAGATTTTCTTTATCATATTTATAAATTTATCGCCGAATTTCATAGCTTCCAGTTGTAGTGTGAGAAATTTCCAGTTTGTTATCGAAGGCCTTCTGTGCATCTAAAAAAATTAAGGCCGATTGTTTATCTACATTCATTTCATAATATTCTAATACATCAATTATTAGTCTCATATTATTTCTTATCTGTCTCTTTGGGATAAAGCACAAAGTGAATGTATCTATTAATTATTTTCTTAATTCTTTCTGTGATAATTGATGTAAATAATTTATAATCCACGTTTAAAAGTGATATTGGTCTATAGTTTTTAATATGTATATGATCAGTCTCTTCTTTTGGTATCAATGTAATAATGGCCTCTGTCCAAGAATTGGGGATTGTGGCTTCCAGAATTGCATCGTTAAATACTCCTAGTAGGATTTCGTCTATTGAGTGCTGGCAGTTTTCATAAAACTCTGCAGGCATTCTGTCCGGGCCTGGAGTTTTATTTATTTTCTGTTTCTTCCTTGCCTCTATTACTTCTGTTATCGTAATTGGCCTATCCAACAAATCTTTATGTGCTTCTTCTAATTCTTTGATATCGGCTTCGTTTAGATATTGTCTGATCTCTTCATCTGAGGACTCTTCCTGCTTGTATAGTTTTTGGAAAAATGTTCTTGCTATGTTCTTTTTGTCCTCATTCCTGTAGTGTATCTCTCCTGCGTCATCCTGTAGTTGATGTATTGTCCTTCTCTCTTTTTCTTTCTTCAGCTTGTACGCCAACCATCATCCTGTCTTATTTGCATATTCAAAGTGGTTTTGTTTCACTAGTTTGATTTTCCTAGCTATTTCTGTTTGTGTAATCAAATTTATTTTATGTTTTATCAGATTTATTTGTTCTTTGATCCTTTTATTTTGGGGTTCATTCTGTAGTTCGGATTTGTACTCTTTGAGTTCTTTCAGCAAGTTGTCTCTTTTCTGTTGTTTTTCTTTGTTTTTCTTCACCAAATATGCTATTATCAATCCTCTTATATAGGCTTTTGCCATGTCTCACAGGTTTTGAAGGGATGTTTGCTCATTATTGTTAATCTCGAAAAATATTTTCATTTCTTTTTCTATCATTTGTATGTATTCTTTATCCTTTAAAATTTCAGTCTTCATCTTCCATCTCTTCTTCTTCCGGTAGCCTTTCCGAATTATTTTTAACGGACTATGGTCTGCCCATGTGTTTGCCATTATGTCTATTTCTTCTAGGTCTTTCCTAAGATCCGTTGTCATCCAGGCCATATCTATCCTGGACCAGGATAGATGTGGATTGGAATGAAACGTGTACTGTTTTTTTTCTTTATTTATTTCCCTCCAAGCATCCTGAAGACATAATTCTTGCGCCATTTCCTTAAAGGTATCTGGAAGGGTCTTTTTCCTAGTTTTATTTTTTCTAGTACTCCAATAGTCCTTTTCTGTATCTGAGATTGCATTAAAATCGCCTACCAGGCAGATATTCTCATAGTCCAAGTCTTTAGCTATATTATGTATATTTTTGAAGAAGGCACGTTGGTTCTCATTTGGGGCATAAATAGAGATTAGTAATATTGTTTTTAATTCTGTTTGTATTTCGATCATTAGGACTCTTCCTTCATTATCAGCGTATACCTGTTTTGTTTTTAAGTGTTTTCTAATGTAAACTGCGATCCCTCTTTTTTTTTTTTTGTTCTGCTAATGAGGTGTAAAGGTTTCCTAATCTTGTGTTTTCTAGTATCCTTTGCTGTTGTTTTTTGATATGTACTTCCTGTAAATTAATTATGTCCATTTCCAATTTTTGTAGTTTGGTGAATGTCCGGGTTCTTTTGATTGGGGTGTTTAATCCATTTATATTTATTGAAATCATTTTTATTTCCTGTTCCATCTCTCTTCCTATCTATTTGTTGCCTTTAGTTTCCTTGTGTTTCTTGTTATTCTTTGTGTTTTTCCCCTTGCTCCTTCTCTCTCCATTTTTTCTCTTTCCAATCTTCTCTTCTCCTCTTTTCCTCTTCTGTTTCTTATGTGGGTAGTTCTTCCTGGCTCTTATTTCCCGATTTCTCTCTGGATTCTTGGTCTTCTTCCAGGCCAAAATATTGGTCGAAAAATTCCTGGGAGCCTTCCAGATTGTCCATTTTAACTTTCTTATCCTGCCATGAAATTAAAATGCCATCTGTAATAACCAACGGAACATTACTTTGTGTTTATTCAGTTGTGATGTGAGGAAGTTGTAGTTTTTTCTCTGGTCTCTTACGCGTCTCGGGATTTGTTTCAGCGTTATTATTTCCTTTCCTTTGTAGACAATTGCTTCCTCTCTCATTTTTCTATATGTCTCCTCTTTTATTGTTTTCTTTGTGAATCGAACGTGCACTTCTTTGGGCAGCTTGTTCCTGCGTGCGTAATTAGTGTGCACCCTGTAGACTTCGTCTATATCCCTTCTTATATCATCCTTATCTCTTTGTGTTATTTCAGCCAAAATTTCCGTCATAGTCTCTCCCAAGTCTTCCTCTTTGGTTTCTGCGATATTCTAGAACTTTAAATAAAATGATGCCTTTTCCATTTCCAAGAAGGTAAGTGAGTCTTCCAGTTCTCGATTACTTGCCATCTGTTGTTCCAGCATTTCTACTTTCTTAGCCGTCTATTCCATTTTGAGTTCTGTCTTTTGTATCCTTTGTTCGTTTTTGGCAATATTCTGTTGGATCTTTTCTATCTTGTCATCCATTTTCTTTATGTTGTCATTTATCTCTCCCACATCAGATTCATCGTGATTTCTTTTTGTCTCCTCATGGTTATTAGCAATCGATTCCTGAGTCTTGTTCATTGCTTCCTGTATCATTGCCAGGACTGACTGAATGTTTTGTATGCTGGAAATGGAGCTGGCCTTTTCTTTTTCTGTTCCAAGCATCATCTCTATAGATCTCTGCTGGGCAGGTGATGCTGTAAGGGAGGCTTGAGTTGACATTATTTTCTTGTTTGCTTTGGTTATAGTGGTTGTTCTGGTGCTTGTCATCTTAAGAGTTTTTTGTTGCTTCTTCCAAAATTTCATGCACTGAACTACTCTTATTATATTTCAATTCCATTGTCTATAGTAGTATTTTGTCAATGATGGTGTCTAGAGTCTATATTGTATAAGTCTTCAAATATTAATTGATCTTGTTAATTTTATATACTGGTTCTATATATGTCCTTGACACTTAACACTCTAATAAATAGTTAAATATATAAATCTATATTCAAGTGACTGATTTGAATGGCTAAAGACTTGGATTGAATAAAAGACTATGCAATTGTTTTTCACTACAAAGTAAAAGCTTTGTTAAACCAGTTTGTATGTATTGCATTCATTGCTCTCAGTACCGTTTCTCTGTGCAATTGCTCTGCTGGTTGGTTAACAGCTGTTATAGCCGGGGTGGTGGTTGATACCCCCAGGCTTTTAGTCATGGGGGATTTCAACCTGCCATCCATCGGTGAAGCATCTGAGGTGGCTCGGGAGTTCATGGCTTCCATGACGGCCATGGACCTGACCCAGTTAATTCAGGGCCCCACTCACATAGGAGGAAACACGCTGGACTTGGTTTTCGTCTCTGGTCAGTGGTTGAATGGCTTAGATACAGGGGATATAGTTATTGAACCCTTGTCATGGTCAGACCATTCTCTCCTTAGACTTGACTTCCTGACCGCTATGCCCCACCGCAGGGAGGCGGAACCAATTAGGTGGTTCCGCCCCAGGCGCCTGATGGATCCTGATAGGTTCCGAATGGAGCTTGGGCCATTTCCTGAGACTCTGGCACGCGACTCGACTGAGGACCTGGTGGCCGCCTGGGATAGGGCGGCCGCTGGTGCTTTAGATCGGGTCGTGCCTTTGCGGCCTCTAACCCAGCGCCGAACCAAGGAGCTGAGGGGGATGAAACGCCGGAAAAGACGCCTAGAGAGTAGTTGGAGGGCCAGTCACTCCGAATCTGACCGTACACTAGTGAGGTCTTATATCAAGACCTACTTAGTGGCGATAAAGGCAGCGAAGTGTAATTACTTTTCCGCTCTTATCGCGTCGGCAGAAAATCGCCCAGCTGCCTTGTTTAGGGTGACTCGCTCCCTTCTCCATCTGGGAGCGCGGGAAGACCCCTTGCAAGGTCGTGCTGAGGATTTTGCGCATTATCTGCATGATAAAGTCGCTCAAATTCGGGAAGGCTTGGACTCCGACTGGGTAGGTACAGGCGGGTTGTCCGAGGTCTGTCTTGAGACGGTTATCTGGGATGAGTTTGACCCTGTGACTCCCGAGGACGTGGACAGGATGCTGGGGAGGTTGAACGCAACCACATGTTTATTGGACCCATGTCCCTCCTGGTTGGTGCTGGCTACCCGGGAGGTTACACGAGGCTGGCTCCAGAGGATTATAAATGCTTCCTTGAGTGAGGGGTTCTTGCCTCCCGCCTTGAAAGAGGCGGTGGTGAGGCCCCTCCTCAAGAAGCCCTCTCTGGACCCAGCTGTTTTAGCAAACTATCGTCCAGTTTCCAACCTTCGCTTCCTGGAGAAGGTTGTTGAGAGTGTGGTTGCGCGACAACTCCCGCAGTACCTGGAGGAAACCGTCTATCTAGATCCGTTCCAGTCCGGCTTCAGGCCCGGGTACAGCACGAAAACGGCATTGGTCGCGTTGGTTGATGATCTCTGGAGGGCTCGGGACAGAGGTTGCTCCTCTGTTCTGGTCCTATTAGACCTCTCAGCGGCTTTTGATACCATCGACCATGGTATCATGCTGCGCCGGTTGGAGGGGTTGGGAGTGGGAGGCACTGTTTTACGGTGGTTCTCCTCCTATCTCTCCGACAGGTCGCAGTCTGTGTTGGCTGGAGGGCAGAGGTCAACCTCAAGGCACTTGGTTTGTGGGGTGCCACAAGGGTCGGTCCTCTCGCCTCTCCTGTTCAACATTTATGTGAAGCCGCTGGGCGAGATCATCCGTGGTTTTGGGGTGCAGTGCCATCTGTACGCTGATGACACCCAGCTGTACATCTCCACCCCAGACCACCCCAACGATGCCCTTGAAGTGATGTCCCGGTGCCTGGAGGCGGTGCGGGTCTGGATGGGGAGGAACAGGCTCCGACTCAATCCCTCCAAGACTGAGTGGCTGTGGCTGCCGGCGTCCCGATATAGTCAGCTGGTGCCATCGCTGACTATTGGGGGCGAGACATTGGCCCCCACGGAGAGGGCGCGTAACTTAGGTGTCCTCCTGGACGCACGGCTGTCCTTAGAAGAGCATTTGACGGCCGTGGCCAGGGGGGCTTTCTATCAGGTTCACCTGATACGCCAGTTGCGCCCCTTTCTGGATTGGGACTCCCTATGCACGGTCACTCATGCCCTCGTTACTTCCCGCCTTGACTACTGCAATGCTCTCTACATGGGGCTCCCCTTGAGGAGCACTCGGAGGCTCCAACTGGTGCAGAATGCGGCCGCGCGGGTACTTATGGGGGCGGCATGGCGCTCCCACGTGACACCTCTCCTGTGCGAGCTGCATTGGCTTCCAGTGGTCTTCCGAGTGCGCTTCAAGGTGTTGGTTCTCATCTTCAAAGCGCTCCATGGCTTAGGACCCAGTTATTTACGAGACCAACTTCTGCCTCCGATAACCTCCCACCGGCCAACACGCTCCCACAGAGAGGGTCTCCTCAGGGTGCCGTCTGTCAGGCAATGTCGGCTGGCGACCCCCCGGGGAAGAGCCTTCTCTGTGGGGGCACCCGCCCTCTGGAATGAGCTGCCCCCAGGGATACGACTAATCCCGGACCTCCGGACCTTCCGCCGGGCCCTGAAGACTTTTTTATTTCAGCAAGCCGGGCTGGGTTAAAAAAATTTTTAATTGGGTGAAGTTTTTGGGTAACGGGGTTTTAAATTGGAGAAGCCTAAGATAATTTAATTTTGTTTTAATGTATTTTAATATTTGTATTGTGTGTTTTTAATTTTGGCTGTTCACCGCCCCGAGTCCTTCGGGAGAGGGGGCGGTATAAAAATTTAATAAATAAATAATAAATAAATAAAAAACACAACAGTGTTTCAGTGGGATTCAGCCAGTTTGCACCACTTCAGGAGAATCGGTTGTTAACTTTCTGAACAGTTTGGCAAATTGGTTGTTTGAAGAAACCATTAGGGCAGAGAACTGGTTGTTAAATTACTTGAATCCCACCACTGCATATCATCCCCATCTTTCATAAACAATGCAGCTATTGAACAGCAGTCTGTTGGAGGTGGAGGAGTATTCTTTAGCAGGAAAGAAGAAAGTTCTATAAACTGTTGGCTTTCAGTTTCTGTCCCACTTGGAAGATCCCAATAGCACTGAAGCTATAGTCAGCTAAGGCTTGTGCACAACTATTGTTCAATGCCCAGCTTTACACTTCCTTTACACTTCTTGAAAGATCCAGTCTAAATTCCTAAGGGAACCTCTTGCATTCCAAATGTTGCATTAAGGAGGAAGGCAGGGCTATCTAAAGTTGAAACAGATTCATGGACGTAGATCATAGCACATTGGTTGCAGTTGCTATTCCTTCCCACAGGTTTGACTTCTTTCCTTATTGAGGACAATTACAAAGCAATATGGTTCAATCTCCCCAAAATGTCAACATCTTGATTTTTCCAGGGAGTCATTCCTAATCATGGTTTATGAGCATGCACTCAATGCATTTAAACAAAGAATCAAAGTCCTGGAAGCCCAACAGGATCAGTTTGTTCTATCTAAGAACTTTTTTTCTGAGCAATCAAGAAAAAAAAAACATACTGGATGTTTTACCATACTGGATAGTTATACCATATAAATGTTTCCAAATTCTGAAGAGAAGTAATTTTATCATGCTTTAAAACTGTCTCTTCCCACAGCAGGCCCCAAGGACCAAAAATGTCCTCTCTGAGCTGAGACTTTGTGACCAAGAGTCTATTGAAACTAATGCTAATGTCTTGCTATATTGTACCCTTTATAACTTTATAATTCCTTACCTGGTAAAACACCCAGGAGATTCTGATCTCTTTTATGTACAGTTGTAGTTATCAACTGAGGATTACTCATTCTCCTTGAACATAACTAAATTTCTTTATACTACCTGTAAAATTGGACAGACGTTGATTATCCACTGATGAACCCACCACTAATTGTAATGTTGTATCTTGATTTGTTTTTACATTATCTTCATTTTTAATGTGTTTTTGTTTGCAGTTCTGGTCAGTGACCGTAATAAAAGAAAATTTCAAATATAGGAGCAGGCTGCTTTACTGGATCTGGAACTCTGGCATAAAAACCTTGAGAGAATTGGAACCAATTGGGCAATTAAAGAGTGTTTGTTTATTGGAGTTTATATAACATTCTGTCCAAAGGGATTTTAAGTGCCTTGCATTCCTTTCTTTCAGTTAGAAGATTAAAATAGTAAAACAAAAGAGCAACTAACAATAGTAAACAAAATTAACAAAATTACAAAGAAGACAAAGACCTTTGAGGAACAATAAACATCTAGATGCAACCCAGTATTTGCAGAAACATCAGAATTTTGTTTTTCAGTGCTCCTTTGTTCCCTCATGTGGTATTACGTTTCTCTAATTCTTAACCCTTCTATTATGTTTGTGGTTAATGGTGTTAAATTTTCTATGTATATCTAAGCCTCATATGCTTTAGTTCAGCTATCTTATTTCTTGGGTATTCACTTTGTTGCATTTATAAAAGTGCAAGTACTTTTTTACTCCAGTGTTGGGTTTGTAAATATCCCACAAAGGCCAAATTCAGGACCTAGAAGAAAGGATACTTAGATAAGCTAGCTGACATGTCCCAGGACTTTGACATTGAAGAAGCTGCTTTAGCTGAACCAATGGAAAGTCAGATTCAGGAAACAGGTGTAGCTATCATAATTTCAAGGATGGGTCTTCATTAACTTTACCAATAAAGGAAAATATTTGCAGGTCAAGGTTGAAATGAGGGATCATTGAAGATCACTGATGGGTAATGACAACAAAACAACCAAGCTCAGAGAGGACCAAGGACTCCTCATTAAGGTCTGTCATTTATTATATTTATCTATTAATTTAATTTGTATTCTGCCTTTCTCATTTTTACAAATAATTCAAGACAGTGAACAAATTCACACACCTTCCTCCTCCTATTTTCCCCACAACAACAACCCTGTGAGGCAGGTTAGGGTGAGAGAGAATAACTGGCCTAAAGTCATCCAGTCGGCTTTCATGGCTAAGGCAGGACTTGGACTCATAGTCTCCTGTTTTCTAGCTTGGTGCCTTAACCAGTAGACCAAACTGACTCTCCTGTTGTAACTTCAAATGGTTGTTAAGTGACCAGTTGTTAAGTGAGGACTAACTGTCTATCCCTTTTCTTGTCTGTCATAATCTATTCAGCCTTGAGTTAAGTGAGGACTAACTGTCTATCCCTTTTCTTGTCTGTCATAATCTATTCAGCCTTGAGTTAAGTGAGGACTAACTGTCTATCCCTTTTCTTGTCTGTCATAATCTATTCAGCCTTGAGTATATTGCTACATTCACCTAGCAACTGAGTGTATCTGAATTTGAAATCTGAAACAAGGCTCTAGTTCTTTCTATTTAGATTTGCAAGTTGTAAGATAACAAACTTTTTAGTAATCTATAAAAGGACAACTTCACTTATTCTATGACCATTTACTCAAAAAGCTTTGATGAGGAGCTTCATTAAATATAGAGTTCCAAAATCGTAACCTGCATCCATTTTAAAGAAAAACAAATCCACCCATCCTGAGAAGGTGATGGAAGCAGGATTTGCCTTTGCTGAATACATATTGATTTTCCTTCAGAAATATTGTCTTTTTATATGCTTCATGGTTTTATACCAATTCAATCAATTTGTTCAAAAGAGCCATTATCTGATTGGCCTATAATTTCCTGGCTCCTTCCTGGGTTCCTTTTTTAAACTTGACATCACTTTGGCTACCTTTCAGATTTCTAACACTGAACCTTAGCCAGCAATTTCATATTTGAGTTCTTTAAGAAGTCTCAGGTGGATGTTGTTAGGTTCCAGAGATTTAGTACAATCTTGAATATCTTCTCTTATTACTTCAATTTGCCTTGATTGCTCAAGCACATGTCGTACAACATACACGCCACAGGTGTTCAGGTGTTTTCCCATATCTTCTATAGTAAAAATAGTTCCCAAAAAATCATGGAGTTTCCTTGCACTCACCACATCACCTTTTCTCTTTTTTACTATATATTTATTATTAAGATATTGGAATACAAAGAAAATTTTATAAAAACAAAAGCATGATGATAAAGAACACTGCTACATTTGAATTTAGATAGATAGATGATAGATAGATAGATAGATAGATAGATAGATAGATAGATAGATAGATAGATAGAAAAAAAAGACCATAATAAATTATATCCTCCCCGTTCTCTTCTTTTTGTATCTCCAACTAAGAGCCACAGTATAGATATTGGAACTTTGAATTATTAGTAATTGTTCCTAGTTTCAATTTGAGTCCTAAAAACATATTTAATTTATCAAAATCTGCCTTGCTTTGTGATGAGTTGTATGTAACAGCCATTCATGCTTGAATTTTGTTAAACTTCATTGTGTACGTAGACATAGCATAACATACTTTCCTAATTTGGTCTCAGTTTGTTATTGTTGGCATAGCATATTTTATAACGCTGTGCAAGGTTTATTCTGCTGGAGTCAACATGAATCTTTCTGAATTGTAACATTTTTCATATGTTTTCCATAGTCAATATATATAATTGACTATGGAAATATATTTTAATATATTTCTTTCCAATATTTTAAAAAAAATTCACAATCACTATACATGATAAACTGTTTCTTCTTTATTAATGCATTTCCAGCATTTGTTGTTATATGCTTTATATTGAATTAATTGAATTGAATTGAATTGAATTGAATTGATAAATATATATCTTGGCAATTATTGATGGGTCTGTATACCACATAAAGAACATTTAATACCGATTTCCCCATAAATTGTAGCTTGGACTAATTTTTATTTGAATATATCTGAATATACAGTATAATGCCGGCATTTACAACTACAGATCGATATACTGTCATGGCCCTGTTGGAGCCTGAGTCTGAGGAGGATGAGATAGCACTAGGGCCAATGGAGGAATGACCGAAGGAGCAGGACAAGACAGTCCCAGATCCCTCAGGCTTCGGAAGGGTCACCAGCAAGAGAGAGGGGGCACAGGAGGACCAGGCAAGGGCAGAAAATGGAGCAGAGGAGCAACAGAGCTCCAGTGATGAACAATTACCTCCCCCATCCCTGAACACAAAGAATGGAGGGGGGATCAACACAGGGCAACCCGATGACTTGGGAGGAGGGCACCCTGCCCCTCTTCACAAGGCTCACCCGGGGAATGAAATTTAAAGAGACATTGTTGGGAGGGGTGTTGAATCCATGGAGCCTCATGTGCAGTTGCCGACATCTGAATTTTGCTGTGCTTTGTCTTGTCTGTCTTGCCCGGTTTGCCTGCCTTGCTGGACTTCTTGCCTTGGTTGCTGCCTTGCTAACTTTGCTTGCTGGATTACTCGCAGCCACAGTCTGTCAGAGGTGTGTGTGTGTTTGCTCCAGGACTTGCAGTAATCATGGGGACATTTGGGGGAAAGTTGGAGCAATAAAGGGGAGTTAAAACTGTTCTCTGGCTGTGTTGCTTCTGTGCCTTGCTCTGGGTCATCACATACAGCTACCTTACCTTACAACTGGTGGTGCAGCGGTTATAATGCAGTATTGTAGGCTAATTCTTCCCACAGCCAGGAGTTAGATCCTGCCTGGCTCAAGGTTGACTCAGCTTTCCATCCTTCTGAGGTTAGTAAAATGAGGATCCAAATTGTTGGGGGCAATATGCTGACACTGTAAACTGTTCAGAGAGTGCTGTAAAGCACTATGGAGCAGAATTTAAGTCTAAGTGCTATTGCTATTGCTATTACCATGATGCTGCCCCATTCTCTGCTTGGATTTTCACCTCTAAGAGGTGGCTGGAAGACCTGCCTGCCGAAGGATGTCAGCTCTTCTCTGGAAAGGAGCTCCTTCCACAGAGTGCAGAAACAGAACTTAAATTGTCAGGATTGATGATTCTGCACCTACAAGAGGATTTCACCTTTTTTCTGTATGGAAAAAAATGCCTTCTGCTGGGTACTAGAATAGAGATCAAATACTGAAGATCTGAGCTCTTTTACTCTACCTCACCAAAAGAGTTCAGCTCCCCTCAACAAGCAACACTTTCACCAGGCCCCAGAGGCAAGAGAGAATCCTCTCAGCAGGCAGCTGCAGTTGGCAACCTTCCTGTCTGGCTTCCCCACTGATTTTCTGGATTGCAAAGAGCAATTCAATGATCATGGGCTGCTTGGCAATGATTCATAAATACAAACAGGTTTCCAAGCTCCCAAATCATGATCATATGACTGCAGGGACCAGCACAATGTATTGGAATGGCTTTATAGATTTTAAAGCACCCTTTATGAGGCCATTGTACCATCAAAAAGTTGTTAAATGGCCAATCATAAGTAGAGAAGTGTAGTAAATATATATATATATATATATATATATTGTCCGTAGAGTCAAAAGAATTTGATGGTGACGCTAGTGATGAAATTGCTATCTCCTTCCTTCCTTCCTTCCCTTCCCTTTCCTTCCCTTCCCTTCCCTTCCCTTCTCTCCCTTCCCTTCCTCTTTCTTTCTTTCTTTCTTTCTTTCTTTCTTTCTTTCTTTCTTTCTTTCTTTCTTTCTTTCTTTCTTTCTTTCTTTCTTTCATTCTTTTTAGCAAGATTTTCAGTAGGTTTTGTCTTATTATATGTCCCTTCAATTTTTTCCCCTTCTTTTGTTTCTTTGTAGCATAGATACCTATGAAGTCTATTAATTAAACCTGCTCCTTCTATTAATGATGTTCTACTGTATGGAGATTTTATCCATTCTCTGATCTTTGATATGCAGCTTACTTTGCAATACAATCTTAGACTTGAGAATGTCAGTTTACCTCTTTCCTTTCAATTTTGTAGAATTTCAAAACACTCTTGTTTTTTTCCCACATTCCATACATATGTACAGACTTTTCTTTACCAGTCCTACTGGTTTTTGTTTGAAATTAGAATTGATGCCATTTGGAATAGAAATTTCATTTTGGTTAATACAATATATTCATTGTTATTACTGCAATCCATCCGAGCCAGGAGAGTTTCAAACTTCTCCTCATTTCAAGATCTTTTTTTATTTCTTTTCTTAATTTGTTACAATTGTTTTGAAATATATCTTTATTACTTTTTGTCAGGTGGAGTCCTGAGTATTTCACCGAGTCTTGTTATTTCACAACTAGTTTGTTTTTTTCACATTTTTTTTCATCAGAGATTACGTGCCTTGTTATTAGTTTAGGAAGTTTTTTTTTTTCAAGTTTCCTCTTTCTGCTATGTACTAAAAATGGACAATTATTAATATTCATATATATATATATATATATATATATATATATATATATATATATATATATATATATATATATATATATATATATCAGGTGTATATATGTGTATAGTTAATATTTTGGGTTTCTTCCCATGTAATTGTGGATATATCCCTAAAAGGGTAGAAGTGACATTTCGACAGAATCCCATCTGCCATCATCAGGCTTATGTCAGCAGTCATTTTGCACTAACTGCCGTTGGTATTTCAAATCTGGTGCTGGTATTCTGGGATGGCTCCACCTTTTCATTCTGATTGGTTGGGAGTCCCAGTATGTGTCTATTGGCTTGGCTTCGGGTGTATGGTCGGTTTTTCTCCACTAGGTGGCAGGGCTTCATCTTTGTGGCTGGTTTGAATATGATTTGGTTGGGATTTTTTTGATTGTTTGGTCTATGTTTTATATATGGTGTTAAGATTCGTCTATCTATGAGAGCAGGTTTCCAAATAGTAGGCAGACGTGAAGTGTCATCCCATTTATTCATGCAATATGGTCTTTTTTCTATTTCTATTGCTTCTCTGATTATCCTGCCATTGAGATGTTCTATTTTTGCAACTGTTTTTGTTTTATTAAAATTAATGTTGTGTCCTGTTGTATTTATATGTTGAACTAATGATGATGTGTGTTCTTGCTTTTGTATTGAGTGTTTGTGTTCCTCGATGCGCACACTCATTCTTCTGTTGGTCTGTCCAATGTATGTTGATGGGCAGGAAGCACACGGGATTTCGTATATGCCTAGATCTTCTAATTCTATTTTGTCTTTGGGGTTTCTCAGAATGGACGATATCTTTCTATCTGTGCAAAATATGGTTTTGATGTTGTGTTTATGTAGTACTTTGCTAATTTTATCTGTTGTTCCCCTTATAGAGGGCAAGATGGCTTTCCCATTGTTTTGTTCCTCTTGTTGTTTTTTATTCTGTTTTGGTGTTGTATGTTTGATCATATTGATGACTTTATTTCTACAGAACCCATTTGATGTCAGTACATTAGTTAGTGTATATAATTCTGTTTGTAAATGTGCTTCATCAGCCAGACGTTTAGTTCTTGTGGTTAATGTTTTGGCAACAGAGTTTATTTGTGCTGGATGGTGGTGTGATTTGGCGTTGAGATAGCGGTTCGTATGTGTCTTCTTTTGGTAGATAGTATGTCCTAAGGTGCCATCAGATTTTTTATAAATTAATACATCGAGGAAAGGTAACTGGTTTTCTGATTCTATCTCCATGGTGAACTTTATTTTGGGATGGAGGCTGTTCAAATATACTAAGAAGTTTTCCAATTTATCTCTTCCATGTGGCCAGATCACAAAGGTGTCATCAACATATCTGAGCCATAATTTTGGTTTGTTAACAGTTTTTTCTAAGGCATTGGATTCGAATTCTTCCATGAAAAGATTAGCGATGACTGGTGATAATGGTGATCCCATTGGTGCACCTTCTACTTGTTTATATCTCTGTCCTCTGTGTATGAAATATGTGTTGGATAAACAATGTTCTGTTAAGTTTGTGATATGTTTTGGTAGTTGATATTTGTTTTTAATTGATGACAGGGCTTCTTTGACAGGTATTTGTGTGAATAGTGATACAACATCAAAGCTTACAAGAAGGTCACTTTCTTTTATGTGTTGCTTTTTTATTATTTGTATGAAATGGTATGAGTTCTGTACAGGCAACAGAATTTCATTCTTAATGTGGGCCAGTGTGCTCACAATAAAAAATGACAGTAAAGTTTATCTCTTATCTCTCTTTTTTCATAAATCTGAATCCAGAAAAGCAACCAAACTGTTTGATTACTTGCATTAGTTGCTGTGTAAATCCTTTTTGTAATTTAATTGCCTTTTTGTCTAAGACCCAACCACTTCTTTAGTTGGTTCTTTTCTTCCAATAGATTTATATAAATTACTGTTTCCTTAATGTTTTTTGCCATATGCTCCTCAGATAACTGTCTCTTTCTCTACCTCCTTTTCTTTTAAAAATGTCTTCCAGACTAATGGCGATCATTAGAAAGGGTGATGAAAAAAACTCCTTGAAATATTGTACTGGATATTGCAGAATATACATTAACATCAAAATGATTGTCTGATGGGACTTTGCTGCACTAACGCCTTTATTATCTTTCTTATGCTCTTGACAAGTAAAATACAAGATGTAGACCTTTTCCTTCAAAAAAACCACAAACAAATGATGCACAATTCTGCTCACACCTTCTAGCCTCAAAGAGGTAGAACTCTCTTCTGATGACATAGTTAATCAAAAGTTTACAGTGATTTGCTATATATGCAGCCAGATGATTATCTCTGATTATGCCTTTAAACATATGAAATCTAGCAAAATTGATGGTCTTAGTGACTGGACTTTGTCACTAATTATTTGTTTATGTTAGTGAATAAAATATTTTGAACTAGAAAGCCACAAATCTCTCTTGCAATTTACCAGTATCAAAAGGCAGATCCAATAGAGGTTTGATCTAGTGGTTAAGGCAATAGGCTAGAATTGAGGAGACTGGGAATCCTAATCCAGTTTTAGCCATGAAAGCTAGCTGACTGATCTTGGCTGTCACTCTCTCTCAGCCAACCCACCTCACAGCTTTTATGCTGCCAATCAATACAGACCAAAGAAAAGTAAGACTTGGTAATATCACTGTTGTGCTATATATTCTCCACTTGTTGATGACTGTCTTCACTGTGTTCCATGGTATATCCAATGCCTTGAAAAAAGGTACTTTTACTTATTTTGACCACCAGGATATATACAGGATCATTAACATCTTATATTTGCATTTATCAGATGTACATCAATAGGCTCACTAGACATACTATGTTCATACCAGGTGGAGGGTTAGAAGCATATGGAAAGATCTGATTCTGTATATCCAAGAGTCCCAGTATAGGTCAAAATTGGTTATGTACTGTGATCCACATGGATCGTGATCCACGTAAGCAGGAAGTGGTTGTTGCTTGTGTATATGTCTACTCATATCAGAAAATAGCAATACAAAGAACATTTTTCAGGGGGAGTCTTAAATCATCATGTCTTAGAGCAGGTCTGTCAAACTGGTGGCCCACATACTGGATAGAGCCTGTGCAGGCCACACTTACCCTGGCTCCATAAAGGCAAAAAACATTGTGATGTCTCATGATATGGCCCGCGATGCAATTGGGTTTGCCAGCCCCGTCTTAGAGCCTCTTCATTGAGTACCTAGACTCTATTGGGTGGAGGAATGGTCATTCAGCAATCATCAAAAACTCTGCCTTTTCCTTCTGTTATTACAGATCTGAATATGTGTGAATATGTGTACATATAATTTACATGAAGATGAAAACTGTTTTGAATAGCTGTCGAATCTTCACAAGTTATTTAAAAAGTAACAGAGAATGAATGAATGAATGAATGAATGAATGAATGAATGAATGAATGAATGAACGAACGAATGATATTCTGGACTAGCCTGTCCCCCAAAGAATCAAAGTAAATAGATAGTGGAATGGGTGGATGGGAGAGAACCTGATTTGACAGCCTCACAAATTGCAGTATAGAAACAGATCTATGTATATATACATTTTTTTTTACCAAATAAAGAGTGAAACGACACTGAGTAATGCTCAGATAGGTTCTAGAGAGTGTACATGCAGAAAAGTAATTTAAATGTTGATGAGACAACATAGATCATGTCACAACAGAAAGATACTGTTGTGTTTTTTTTCTTTAAGGAACAAAAGAAGTACTATACAAGTACATATATAGTGTTATTTTTTTCAAAATAAATGAAAAGGCTATACTTCCTATTTAGCCAAAAATATTTGTAAATTTATACCAAACAGAAGTATCCTCTGGTCTATAATTATGGATTTATTAATCAGTTAGTCATCCATTTCAACAAGATTTAAAAAGTGGAACAAAATAAACTAATGAAGTTTAAAATTTTATTGTAGAAGATGAGGAGTGGTTAAGTATAGAAAATGAGGGGTGGTTGAGTACTACTAAGACACCAGAGCCATGTTACAATAATGTTTAAAAATATGCTTTGTTCTAACTAGGCTACAGGTAAAATATCTCTTTGGATTCTGATGCTGTTTTGGGGGAAATAAGACAAAGGCAAGAAATGTGGGGAACATGACAGGTCCTGTTAGCTTAATCCACTTCACTAATAACTAATGGACCATATTAGGTCCCAGAGGAATTTGGGGGTTTTCCCCATAGTTCTGGGAAGCAGTTTGGCTGAAATTTTGGTTGTGGCCTGGAAAAGAAGATGACTGAATCTTTGAATTAGATTACTCCTATGTTAACATTTCTGTGTAATTGTGGTTTTCCAAGAAGATGAAGCACTAAAAGCAATGCTTGAAGCACCATTTGAGAAAGTTAAAGACTGAATCAGACTGCATATTGGTTAGAATCTATATTTGAATCTATATTTAATGTGCACCAATAGTTGCTGAGTGATCTTGTGGGAACAAGGGTACAGGATTATCTGCAAGGCCACAATGAAGAAAATTCTTTGTCAGTTAAAGTCACTCAGATTCAGTTGGAGTTGGGCTATGACTGGGCAGTTCAAAGTGAGTTGCATGGGACACAATTTTATGAGATTATCTGAATGTTTGATTCGGTCATTCCCAAGGAAGAGAACAAGGTTCTCTAATCTGTCAGTTCAAATATCTGTCTGTTATATCCTGACCCCTTCTGAGTTGATAAGGTGGTCTGGGAGATGACTAAGGGATGTGTTCATGCAGCAATATCTTCCCTTTCAGTGACAGGATGGTCCCTCCAGCTTGAAGGAGCTGGTGCTATACATTCTCCTCAAATGTCCATCGTTAAACCTCTCCATACTAGGCGATTATCAGTCAAATTTCCAAATTTACCTTCACATGAAAGATTCTTGCAAAAATGATGGCAGTTTCGGAGGATTAAGAAGAAATGGGTTATTTGGGCCCTGAGGGTTCATTTCTGTCAGGCTTCAAACTGGGGTATATCACAGAAACAGAACTATATTCTTAGCCTACAGAAAAAGAAAACCACAAAAAATGAAAAAGAATAAGACATAAAAATTATATTACATACATTTTACACTTTGTCATTATACTTTGTCTGCAGAAAAAATAATAATAATCTGTCCTGTCATTACTTCAATAAAAAGCCTACTCAAAATGGATAATAAACAAATAGCTATAGTTCAAGATTTTAAGACTGAGTTTTCTAGCATTGTTCGATGATTTTATTTCCTAGACCCTGAGTGCAATAAATCTATATTCCTCATGTACTTCATATATAATTAAACAACACATTCATAAACTTATACTCTAATGATCTTTGTGTCATCATAGTAGCCATTATATAACTAACACATGAAAATGAAATTTTAATAGAACAAGTCCTATAATATAAGTAAGTGTTCCCCCATCAATTTTACCCTTTCACTATAATGAAATTAATAACCAGTAACTTTTAACCATTTTCCAGCAAGTGAAATAATGGGTATTCCAGCAACGTATTTCAAAGGTCCTGCACATAAAAGTATATTTGCCTTAATGATGACCTTTAATTGTTCTGTATTGCAGGTTTTGGTTTATCTAATGTATATTAATTAATTCTTTTGCTTTGGTGATCCAATCTCCACTTGCAACAAATCCTATGATTTGGAAATGTGATTGGCAATCAATTGATCAAAGTATGAATAATCCTAATTGTCAATGTCTGCCCAGAGAGAAAAAAAGTTGATATTTTAAAAAGAATAAAAGACCAAAACACATAATGTGTCTTTTGTTCTTTTTAGTTCACATTCTCCATTATACCCCCTGTCCCTAGTATTTCTGGGGCAGTCCCTCTTAAAGTGGTTCCTGGAACCACATGAGAAGCATTCAGGGATGCTATTTATTCTGTCCTGAAACTCAACCCTTTTTATGGGTCTGTGGTCTTTTCTGAACAGGTGACGGTCCTTTCTTAAACTATCTTCCGCAATCAATTTGTTGGTGAGACTATCTAATGATATGTGCCCTATACTCAGGCTGTCTAGCTGCATGACAAAGTTATCCCAGATGGGATCTGTGAATTTATAATTATACTCATCATGCTTTCCTCTGTGATGGTCTCACCTCTCTGCAGTAATTCAGCCCTGGTGGCATTGAGTTTTAATAAATGCTCATTCATGGACACCCCTGGCCTGAGCCTGGCTGAGTGAAAATCCCTCGATATTCTTGTGGTGATGGCCCTGCTTCTACTGTAGAATAAGCCATAGAGTTTCTGCATAACCTCATACACGGTCAGGTCTATGGTGGGATACATGGTGGGTGATATACTTGCTAACAACAAACAAAATGCTTTGTGGTGCATACAATCAATCTCAAAAGACCATGGCTTATTGGGTGGCTTAGAAATCAGAAAAAGTACATTCTCCCTCATAAATACTATTTGGAGTTGTTGGCTCCACTCCAGGAGATTTTTCCCATCTAATTGAAGCTTGGGAAAGCCATTGGGTAAAGTCCCAGAATTGTGAGAACTGCTACTTACAAAAGGCAGCTGTCCATGGTCCTGGATATGAGGGAACTCACAGTAAGGGATTGGTATACAGGCTGACAGGTTAAAAAAACAAGCGTTCATTTTTTTTCCTTCATTTTCAACAGGGGCAAACTGAGCATGTGCGAAGCTCATTCTGTGCTGGGATCCATCGGGTGAGGAGCTCACGGCCGCGGCTCCTGAAGCTAGGCCCAGCCCTGCCAGGTGAAGGTTGGACTCACCCCTGGGGGCCCAGAGCTGGGCAGTGGAAGTCCGGAACTGGTACTGGGCTGCGGGATTATCATCAGTCATCGTCGGGAGGCCTGGAAGACTCGTGTTCGCCGGATGGGGCCTCCAGAAGATCGGCTGGTCAGTGGTCGTGGCGAATGGCTCCGGTCTGCAGATGCTGGTCATGGAGCGGTCTTGGATCTTGTGCCGGCTGGTTCACGGTGCGCCATGGGGTTGGTGCATTGAAGGTGGGTGGCTGTGGCTTGTTGTTGACTAGTGTCGCGTTCCTCTGGTGTGTTGCAGTTGATGTCTCGGTCTCGGTGGGCACTTGGTTGTTTCTTTGGGCCTCAGGGATCATTCCAAGGTTTGGAGGAAGTTTGGGTGGCTTGTAGATGGGGCCGAATGCCGCCGTGAGGATATTGATGGCCTTTTCTATTTCGAGCTTGGTAGGCAAGCTTCTGGTGATTTGTTTCTGTTTTTCTTCATTATTTTTGGTTGCCCCCTTGTTTTTTTTGTTTTTTTTGGGGGGTTTTTTTGAGTTTGGGGCTAGTTCGCACCAAGAGGATTAAATCCAGGCCTCCCATTGGCTGTTGGTCATTCAAAGATGGCCACCGTGAAAAAGGCGCGAAAGTAGTTTCGGCTGTTTCTGGTGTGCTGGGTTGGGACGGCTCCTCTCTTACCGGGGTGGCGGCTTCTTGGGTAGATTCTGGTCCTTCAATCGCTGCTCCACGGCTTTCAAGTAGACTCTGGAGGTTTGCGATGAGGTCCTCGTTTGAGGCAGGCATTTCCATTATTTTCAGTTTGGCTTGCCTGAGGTCATCATTTTTTCGTGATGCATCTCTGCAGTCATTGTTTTCTTCTTCCCGCAATTCCTCACCCTGGATGGCATGCTCAAGTCTATGGTCCGCACGTTTCCAGTTGGGGTGGTCTTCGGTATGGCTCCGGTGGGTGTTAGTTGCACTGCCATCTGCCTGGTAATCACTCTGGTGTTTATTCTGCTCTTCTTCGTTGAGTACACAGCTTGCTCAAACATGGCTGGGAGTTATGGGTAACCATCCTCTGCTACCATCTTGTTGAAAAGGGAGGATCTAACCCAATAACTCTCAATACAAAGTAGTAATTGTTGTAATTTATTTATTTGCAGTTTAAAATATATCACAGGCTCAAGTATGCAATAGTAACTAACCTATGTCCTTTCTTCTTAGGTATATGTCTGGAACTGGCTGTTGCCCATGTGGATGGTCCTTTTGTACCCAGGGGGAGGAGTTAAGGTAAGGTGGGGTTGTGGGAGTTATGGGTTGTGTAGTAGTGTTAACTCTTGATGGACCATGGAGCAGTGGGGACATATATAGATCAGACATTTTACATGACAATGTATTTATTGGGGTAACTATTTGTAAGAACTCACAATGTTCATGGAGCATAATGTGATATAGCAATAATACAAATATTACTTATGGACAAATTCAGCTAAAATTCAAGATACTGAAAAAAAGCTGAGATCAACTTTGACTGTGATGTGATATTGAAAATAAAAGGAAATTGCTCAATCATTTTTTTATCTTAAAAAATCCCACAATTTTTTTTATTGAAATTCTTAACTGCTGATTGATTTCAATCCCATAATACTGTACATCAAATAAGAAATACAGACAGCCAATAAGATGAAACAGAAAATAGAGTTGATCGTTTACAGTAAAACACTCATGAAATAAGAGATAGCAATTTAAATTAGGACAAAGTAGTCTTCCCATGCGTGCTTTGAATATTTCCTCAAGTACCACACTGTCTTAATATCTGGAATTTCCAAGAAGACAACTCTTTTAAATGTAATCAATACATGCAATCTTATTGCTCCCATGCCCTCATTTGGGGCATGTTCTAATTTTGGAAACCATCACATTACTATTCTTGCTGACATTTTCAAAGCAAAATGGATGCTTTACATAGAAGGGGAATGCCAACAGAAATATAAAGCAAAGCAAAGCAAATGGCCCTCAGGGATAAAGTGGATTGCATCTTATGCTAAATTGGCATGAAGTTTGTGTCTGGTTTAGCATGATGAACCATGCATAACTGTTAAACCAACAATAGCAGCCTTGTGGTTTCCTCATTTTCTTTCCTTCTTGCTGGTAAGCATATCATAAGCGTAAAGAGACCTCAGAATAGTTTCTTGAGCTATAATCACATCAATAAGAACTCCCATTGTTGATTTCATCACAGGTACTTTTTTATCTTTATTGATACAGGGTTTTAAAAATGTTATTCTGCAAATAACATTTTGTATAAAATATACAAAAGAATGAAGGCTATTGCTTAACGCATTGTAAGCCTCCCTGAGTCTCCAGAGAAGGGCGGCATATAAATCTAATTAAAAAAAAATTAAAAAAAAATGATGTTAGTATGAAGCCATAACTAGTGGTTGGGCGCAAATTCAATTCTATATACATTCAGACATGTACTTATACACACCTAATTAAAATTATAGCAGTAAATTTTTGTTATTGAGCTTTTTTGAAAGAGATGGTTACAATTTATGACCACAATGAATGGTCCAATAATATATATATAGTGTCCCATTCAGTTTATTCATCCTAAACTGGGATATTGAGGCCCATGTGCGTACACACACACACACACACACACACTGATTCAAACAGTGTGTTCAAACAGGCAGGAAGGCAACCATGTTGTTCTCTGTTTTTTCCATTCATTGGGATGGCCTACCATTTGGGATCCAATTAGTGTCCTCCATGATGATTGCACAGGAGGGCAGTTAAAAAGAACTCCTTCATATACCCTTAAATTTGCAAGAAAAAGCATTGCTGGGATAAGAAACAGCATGGGAAAAGTGATAGATATGTTATAATTTTTCCATGATTCTTTTTTATTTATTATTGATTGATGGTAATAATCTAAAATATTATATTATTCTATTCTACTCTACCCTATTCTATCCAACCCTCTCCTCACTCCTGGCCCTTGCTGATGCTAATAAATTCTCCCTTCTATTTCTCCAAATCTATTGCCGGTATTCCTTTTTTGTATCGCTGTATAATTTGGATGGCCATATGGTTCAAAATTTTCAGTATCCACTTAGCAAATTATTCAGAAAAGATTGGTGCTTAAAAATTCAATCAATCTGTCAAATCTCATTCTGTTGTTAGATTATTCCTTAATGAATGACATGGTACACTGAACTGAAAATTAGACCTTACAGTCAATTATTAATGGAATTCTTGGCATCCTTTTAGTCTGCAAATGATCACATCAATTTTTTATTTATATCATTGCCACAAATAAAGTGCCATCTTAAAATAGTATGTTTGTTTTCATAGTAAATCAAAATAGCATATGGTTTTTAGTTGAATGGGTTGGGAAATAATGTCACTCTCCCATAATTAATTCTGCTGAACAATAATATATGTGATATCAAAAAAAAAAAAAAGGATATTCAATTCAGTTTAGTTAGTCCCTACACATTTATTGCTGCTCTTGTACAAAATATCCTTGAATTATCAGAATGCTACATTTGATGAAATGTGCTGTTTCCTATTACTCTGTTTAAAGTCATTGTAGTCATTAGCCCTCCAAGCTAATCAGCATCAAAGCCTAAAGGATTTTATACACTGTGAGGTGATTCATTGAAGTGTTAGAATAAGAGGGGACACACAACTCCATTACTGATATATGAAAAGGCTGTTTTGTAATAACTGATATGAAAGCAACAACATAGGATACAACATAAAAAAAAGTTGCTACAAAATGTTTGCATGATGGTTAAACACAAATAGCAAAGGCCCAAACAGAGAGAACTAGGATCAATAAGCTGACGGTATGTATCCGTTCTCATCACACTCCAAAAATTGTGGGCAATTTTTTACAGGCTGAATATATTTCCCTCCAGCAACCACCACCACGTCCTTCCCTTCTTCCCCTTCTTCATCTTCTTCATCTTCTTATTCTCAGAGAGTTAAGATAAAATAAAAACTCAAAAAAATGTAGGAAGGAAGGAAAGAAAGAGGGAGGGAGGAAGGGAGGGAGGAAGGGAGGGAAGGAAGGAAGGAAGAAAGAAAGGAAGGAAGGAAGGAAGGAAGGAAGGAAGGAAGGAAGGAAGGAAGGAAGGAAGGAGAAAGTTGTTCTTCTCTGTAAATCTGTTTTTCCAATGGCAGTTTTGCAATTCTAAGAGTATAAAAACTGATCTGTTTTTCTTAATTCAGAACCTCCCCATCTCTTTCATATATTTATTTATTTATTTATTTATTTATTTATTTATTTATTTATTTAAATTTCTATACCGCCCTTCTCCAGAATAGGACTCAGGGCGGTGAACAGCCAGAGTAAAAAACAATACATACAAAATTTAAAAACAATTTAAAATAATTAAATATTATTGGCCATAAATATATCTGTATATTTATTTAATTGTACTTAGGCATGAGGTAATATGCTGAGATCAGCATCCCCAAAAGTGTTCAGAACCAAGAAATGAACAAAGAGAAAATTTAAAATTTTAATCTAAATTTATTTAAATGTAATGTTCATATAATACACACCAATGCGACTATTTAATCATTTCCTCCTTCTGTTTCATTATAATTTAACAGCAGCATTGGAATGGGAGCTGGGGACCAGTTTTAAGATTTGTTGGAGGAGCACTTGGTGCATTTCTGGTTAAGTAGAATCACATTTCTAGGATCAAGCTCTATATCAAAAAATAGACTGAAACTGGGGACAAAATCTAATAGTGTATAAACTAGAGATGGAAAGGAACAGAGGCAGACATCATGTTGAGATATAGGATTTGGAAAAGCCAGATGAGTATCACATGGTACAGAGGGAAAAGTATGGTGTAGCAACTGTGAAAAATAGTGGGAAATAGTGCAGATTCATAAGCTATCACAGGTTCTGATACATAAGACTTAGGCCACAGAAGTTTTTTTCCAATCTCTCCCTCCCTCCCTCCCTCCCTCTCTCACACACACAAATAGAGATGAGAATTATGGGAGCTGCTTTCAAATCCTCCTCTCTTTTATTTGGCAAAAGAGAGAGGGTAGTTGCAACTCCCTAGTGTTAAGCAGTTTTTGGACCAAGCCCAAGGATTCAGGAGTTCTGAGATGCAAAACCTCTGATGTGCAACAGGCAGCCAAACAATATTTATAATTTTTTCTGGTTTGTTTTTTTCCTCCATTCCTAAAGTCCATCTCATGGGATGCAAGTTATACTGTTTTCCATAATTTGAATCTCTGGAGAAAATTTCCAGGAGAGATTTTTCATGATTCGATAGTAAATAGAGACACTGCATGATGAAAAAGTTATGTATACCTTTTTGTACAACTGTATTCTATGCTAAAAATTCCACTCCACTTCTAACAATTCTGAAGAAGAAGAAAGAGAAAATGAAAATACTGTTATATAAAGTTGTAACAATGATTTCTCAAGTCCCTGTGATGAGCACTGCTGTGCCATCTATGTACAAAATGTAAAGCAGCTGCTAATATAATACCTTAATTTTGTCCCTTTAAAATATTATTTATCTAGATTAATACAAGGGTTGTATAATGTGTTCTTTTTAGTGATCATTGATGTCCATATTAACAAAGTTAAACAATAGTGATAATTTATGGCATGCAAGAGTAAGTTTTAAAAATCATCAGATCTCCAACATTTTACATTCCAATGTTGTTTTCAAGAACTGCATATCCAGTAAAATCTAAATCAGTGCTGTGGCAGGGGAACAATTTCACCATCACAAAGTCACAGTTTCAACTACCCGAGACACTTTGAAGTTTGGGGTAGCTAGATTAACTGAAGAGATAGGCTACAATTGTTTTGTTCCACTTGTTAAAGAAATGCCCTATCAAGATAAAATGGAGCTTGTCATAGAATTATCCCCAAATCAAATTAAATATGATAAAAACTCAATTTAACTTGATACAATTTATCAGTGACTCAGTGATAAGCACAGCAATAGCAGAAAGAGAATGCAATGAGATTTTGTGAGAGTGTGTATTGTAGATAACAGATTTCAGGGGCAGTGGTTTTTATGTGCTGAAGCCATACAATGAAACAGGGAGGCATTGGTACAGAAATAAGTTGTGTCATATGGCCAGGATAGTTTTATCACTTAAAATGTGGAATTAATTATGCAGCTGTCAAGAGATTAATTGCAATAATTGTTGTCTATGAAAGTCTGGACCAGCTACTTTATAAATATATTATTCATTTCTTTTCAACAGAAAATTAAATCCTTAGAGGAGAGGAGTCTTCTGTGCAAGTCTTATTAATGAATATGAATGGGTGAAATTTCAGAATGCTAGTATAGTGCTTTTCAGACAGAGCAATTTCCCATTAAATACCACTGATCCAGTGAAAGATGTAAAAATAATTAAGTGCTTGGGAAAAAAAAAACCCTACAATGAAAGATACATTTATTCACATCCAGTCACCATCATTTATTACCTCTATTAACAATGTATTTTCTAATAGACTTCATTTCTCCACACAAAAGTTGTTCTGAGTAGAAATATTAAATATGGAAGTCTAAAATGTTTGTATTTTTCCTGAAGATCACCCACACATGCTCACTATAGATGTATATATTCATGATACATATGTATGCATCCTCTCAAATTTCTTCTCTTGAGTTTTACGATTAATACAATGCTGTATTTCCCTTTTAAATATGAACAAACTGCAAAGTTAACCAATTTACAATTACTTCTTTAAATTACTTCTTTAAATTACTACAAAAGTATTATAGAAAACCAATGAGAGCTAATTTTCATTCTATATAATGGTATAACATTAACATTACTTCCTTGTTTGAAGAGTCACAAACATAGGAGAAATGTAGAATAGTAAAGAAAGCTGTAACAAGAAGGATCAAGACTAGTCTCCAGTTTACTTTCTTGCTCAGGTTTAATTATCTCAAGACTGTCACATAAACTCTATTCTCAGGAGTTATTTAAAATTATATCATAGAATCCCAAGTTTTTAATATAAATTTAATTTGTAAATCATCCCTTTTGTATATTACCTTTGTAGAAAATCTTTAAAAAGATGTGAGATTAATGCTTTTGTTACATTGCTGTAATATCCAAATTGTAATTTCAGAAATTCAGATGTTAAATTTTTGCCCACTGCTTTGGTGGTTATTTGGGGTACTTAGTGAAATGCTAATTAAGGATGACAGACATATTTATGAACATTTCTTGAGTAACATATAAATTGTAAAACACATAATGATTCATTTTACAATTTATATGTAAATTGTATATGAGGAGTCGTGGTGACACAGTGGTTAGACTGCAGTACTGCAGGCTAACTCTGCCAACTGCCAGCAATTTGATTCTAACTGGCTCAAAGTTGACTCAGCCTTCCATCCTTCTGAGGTCAGTAAAATGAGTACCCAGATTGTTGAGAGCAATAAGCTTAGAGAGAGCTGTAAAGCACCATGAAATGGTATATAAAACTAAGTGCCATTTCTGTTCAACTGTTGTTCATCCTTAAGGAGATACATACATTCTGTTTTTTGTTAAATGCACAGGAAATACATTCCTTATTCCCACTGTCATTTATTTCAACTTCCAGGTCTGAATCGTAACTTTAAACTTAGAATGTCCTAGTTTCATATAGAAATACACACTTTAAAAATTGTACGTAACCGTGTAATGGAAAGTTTCCTTTAAAAGTTTAATGAACCCAGTTTGTTTCATTTTAAAACATGGTACTTTTAAACAAGATTTATTTATTTATTTAACATATTAATATGGCTGCCCATCTACTCTGGGTGGTGAATAAATGAAAGCTTTTAAAAATATTTTCATCAGCAAAATGGCACATACTTGCTACATCCAAATTCAGTGACATTAAAAAAGCATTCTTGTCAAATTTTTTTTAGCTTCATCAATATTTGACTATACAAAGATCCCTCTCACTTACAGATTTTCTAGCCTAATAAAAACTTATAGCGACTGGAAACTGTTTTCAAGGCTTGTTCCTTGCAAAGAAAGAAACTTATCTTTCTTTTACTTATTTATTCACTTACTTATCAAATTAATGAGAACGTAGGAAAGGTTTCCTGAAGAAAAACTATAAGGAAGACTAAGCTGCAAAAATAATAAATCTTCCCTATGGGAAGAAAACAAGAACAAAAGCAAATCATTTTCAGAATTATGTCTAAATATTGAATAACTGGAAGACAAAAGAAAAAATATTACACCGCTCTAACCAGTTTAGCTTGCTATTGGTTTTTTTTTTTAGCACTATATTTCGGTAATAGAAAACATTATTTCACTCTAGGAAAGAAAGCTATATTTTTAATGCTCATAAAGATGGATTGTTGGTAAAGAGATTAATTTCCTACTTCTGGGGTTGAAGAGAGACAGATGAAACCTCTCACCATTTTCTTGTTTCATGGGACAATTTCACATGATAAATTATTACAAAAGTAACCTACATAGCACAATAAAACTGCATAGTAATTTTCTGGTATGTATTACCATGTTTCTGTAATCAAAGGAGGCTATAATTATAATCATGAGTTATTTCCAGTGTGTCACCCTTTTATTTGTTACTGAAAGAAGACATCAAGACAAAAATGAAAATAAATAAATAAACCAGAGATCAAAAATGAAAAACTCTCAAAAGAATATTGGGATCTTAAGAAATACAAACAT
Organism: Pituophis catenifer annectens; assembly: GCF_029215685.1. Classification (NCBI taxonomy): domain Eukaryota; kingdom Metazoa; phylum Chordata; class Lepidosauria; order Squamata; family Colubridae; genus Pituophis; species Pituophis catenifer. The sequence continues at coordinate 119,096,016 of NW_027256882.1, forward strand.
TTTAACATCCATATTTAACTTACTTATGTAAAATGATTTTTGCACAAGTTAAGGTTTTTTTTAGGAAAAACATTCACATAGCTAATGAACAGAGACCAGATTTAAATCAGTGTATATTGTGGAGTTTTTGAAAACTCTTTGTTTTGCTCAATTTTCAGTCAAATCAATATCCAACATATTTACCTACCACTGATTTAACAAAAGATGTGTTTTAGTTTTCTAGTATTTTGTAATAAAACTGACAGTTAATAATAGAAACATACACTAGTTATTTGTAGTGAATCAATTTGTATGTCTAATATGATTCAACATGAAAAACTTTGGGGGGATTTTTCCAATTTCTTCAAAAACTTCCAATTAAAAGAACTAATTGGGAAATTTTACCAAATATAATAAAATATAGCCATTTATACAATCCCATTAATATAATCAAATTTCACATTAAGTAACAATTTATAACTACATCAACAAGCCAAAATAAGCCTTCACACAATAGGACCCTTCGATCTCTTTCTTTCTTTAGTGCAACATTTGCACTAAATTTTGGACATTTGCTTCTACATTTGTACAATTGCACTGGGTCATATCATCTGAACTAAATAAAATGAGGATAATATTAAATATAGATAGTATGGACCATAGTAACTTAAAAACTTGTAGATAGTCAGTACAGATTGACAAAATTGTACCAAAGGCTAGCAGAAGACTGACAGGGGGACTTCTCAAAATCTCTTAATTTGATAGAATTGATAGACATTGTTGATTGCTATCTTATTGTTGATTGGTAGCATTACCTGATTGCTACTTCAGCTAGTATATTCCATTTTATGAACAAGGACATAGAATATCATTAATTACCTTTCCTCTCTAATGATGCCAGAATGAATAAATATTTATTCATTCCAATAAATATTTGAATGCTTGTTATAGAACAGTGTTTTTCAACCCCATTCAACTACAGGATTCCCTGAGTGATTTTGTGTCAATCACTGTCCAGATTATACTTGTGAGACACAATTAGGGAAATCTTTTGTATTCTCTCAGGTAAAAATGGATATGAATAAAATAAATATAGTTCGGTATCCATTTTTCAAATAAAATGTAGAGCTTATTTTATTGCAATTTCCTTTACTACATTTTTAATAAAACATTGTAGACAACCTTTTTATATCATGCATTGCTCTGATGGTTTGTTGCTGCTTCTAAGAGAATATGCCATCATATATCTGATCATGACTCCTTGGAAATCAGTGATACATAAAGCCAAGCAATAAATAAATAAATATGGTCAAAAAGCCATTTTGGGAGCTAGTTATAATTCTGTAGGATACAATTTTTAGAAATAATATCTGACAATAATAATATCTGGCAAAATATGCATTACTTTAGCCAAGAGATTGTATTAAAAATAATGAATTAATGATCATAGGTGGATATTTTTTTTTTAATTTGATTTATATGCCGCTTCTCTGGAGACTCAGGGCAGCTTACAATGCGCTAAGCATTGAACATAAAACATAGTAGAACATAGATATATGTTCTACTTCTGATTTCTAAGTGGAAATTAATGTTCCCATATTGTAATCCATATAAAACTGTGCAGGAAACATACACAGCAGAACAGTAGTCTGGATCTCTACCATCTTCTTCTCTCTGAAATATGTTTTTTTGTGTTAGGCTTTGAAATTACATATGTGTATCCCTGACTGTGACAACAGTCTAGTGAGTGTCATTCTGGCTGAGAAATGGTAAATGGGAAAGTAGGAATAGTTAAATGAGATCATCTGCATGTCTAATATATGAATTGAAACACAGATATTCAGAAGTCACTTTATTCTAGATTATGTAATTTCCTTTGGCTAAAATAGTATTGCAAAGGCTTATATGGGACAAACTGCATATCAAATATATTTATTGGGAATGATACATACAAAATATATATTTAGAGAGAATTGTGCAGAAAAGAAATGGGAAATCTTTTTCTTGTTGACATAAAGCAAGATGAAAAACAGATGAAATGGATTTATGATTCAGAACAAGCAAAATTAAAACAGATTGGATAAAAAAAGATATACATCCCATAAGTATGTGCAAAATTCTAACCAATTGTTTATAACCATACTTCTGGCTAGGGAGCTATACATTCTAGATTAACCATCACTTAATAAGGTAGTAGTGAAAGTAAGATAAGGTATTCAGATACCAATCAGATTTTATACCTACCAAGATCATAATGATGCAGGCAATATTTTCCCCTGAGTCAGTCTATGGAAATGAAATTTAGATTTTGAAAAAGTAGGATATGAAGAATATTGAAGTTTTTGAAGTTCGGTGTTGGACAAGAATCTTAAAATTAATGCAGATAGCTAAGAAAACAAACAAATATAACTTTGAACAAATAAATTCAGAGTTCTACCTTAAGGAACAAATAGCCAGGTTCAAAGTATCATATTTTGGACATGTTATAAAAGACCTAGCTTTCCTGAGAAGTCCATGATGCTGTTAAAAGTAAAAGGAGAGAGAAGACCTGAAAGACCAGGCTGGAGAACATCTGTCCACATTGCCCTGGAGAACATCTCTCTTTGTGGTTGTCAAGAGTCAACATTGATTTGGGGCTACACAGTCAATCATCCTGAATTCCATTAAGATATATATAATAGATTATGAGAGAGAGAGAGAGAGAGAGAGAGAGAGAGAGAGAGAGAGAGAGAGAGAGAGAGAGAGAGAGAGAGAGAGACGATAGATAGATAGATAGATAGATAGATAGATAGATAGATAGATAGATAGATAAATAGATAGATAGATAGATAGATAGATAGATAGATAGATAGATAGATAGATAGATAGATAGATGGATGGATGGATAGATGGATAGATGGATATGGATAGATATGTGGTAGATATAGATATACGGTAGATAGATAATAGATAATGAAAACATGGATGTTTAAATGTTCATACATTTTTAAAGAAGCTGATGAATGTTGAAATGCAAGAGGCTTTATATGTGAAAGAGACATGAAAATAATCTAAGTTTTCTGTCACTGTAGCATTCTGGCCAATAAACTTTTTTTTTTTTTTTTTTGCAGGTAATTGACTTGTTTACACTTTTGAACTAATTATAAGCAATCTTAAAACTGACCTCCATTTCCTCACAGGCTAAACTGGAGGTTGCTCATATATGTTTGTGGCAGTATAGTTAGAACTGACTACATTAACTGTTTCATACTAGAGAAAGATGACTAGACTCTAGCAACAAGGACGGGTTGAAAAACACTTTCAGCCTCTATGTAATCTGGAGAGAATAAACACCCTTCTCCTGAATTATGAATCCCATTCCTATAGAGATTTTCTGGGCTGATCTTAATTTATTGGCAGCTATCTAGTTATTGCTATATTCAGATCTGAATATTTAGTATTACTCCCATCAGTTATTTTTTCTAACTTCTGAAAAGGTAATTGAAATTTGTGCTTATGGGTCTGTTATTGATACAGATTATGAGCTGCTGCAGATAACAGAACTATGATATGTATATGTGAGTGCATATACCTATGTTGTAAAAATGTTCAAAAGGGCTTCTCACTGCCTCAAAAAAAAAAATGGAATAAAATGACCCTGTGGAACAACTGTGCAAAACCCCAAAGCATTAAGAGAAGACAGAAATAGCTGTTTCTGTTTCTAAAGTAGATTGTGATAGAGTAATATGCTTCTCCAAGGTAAAGCAACAAATTCAAAAAAGATTGATCGCAGTGCTGTCACATCTACAGTCTCATGTTTTTCTGATAGTCATATTTATTAATGTTGGAAGTCTTCAATTTAGTTTATACAAAGTGTATTCCCAGCCAACCGCTATATTCAGGTCAGAGCACTTAGCTGGATCATTCAATTAAGCTATTAAAATATAATGTGGTGTTTATATATTTAAAAAAAATCAAAACATTTAACTGACAAAAACAAGATAAGAAGCAAGCAAAAGCAGGGAGAGATAAAGAGATAAAATGTCACAGAACTAAATATCAACTATGTACTATACAGATCTCTATCTCCAGCTCCAGCTCTAATCATTTGTATCTCACAGAATTTTCCAGAATTACTGGAAAGAATGTTGTGAAAAGCAGCAGAGAGTCTCAAAGAGAGACTGAGAATGGCCTTTGGTTATTCTAGTCTTAACCAATTCTTTTATGTATCTAATAGAATAGAAGAAAGAGATGGGGAGATGGGGATGATGTATTGAACAAAGTATTGTACTCAAAAACGGAATGTAAAAGACTATGAAAAAGACAAGATAATGTGATTGTAATAAAAAGCAATAACATAGAACTAAAAGCATAACATACTGACAGAAATCAATGGATATCTTGCAAACAATTTTCTTTCTTAAATAGGCAATACTATCGATTATAAAAATATTACTTTGTTTTTTCTCCTCTGCACCTTTTATGCAATGAATGCTGAAATGATAAACCTTATTTGATACAGGAAGAAATGAAGTCAAAATAATTGACTGAAAAAATATTTCCCTGAATCTTTGGAAAGAAAAGTCTTTATCTTCCTTCCTTCCTTCCTTCCTTCCTTCCTTCCTTCCTTCCTTCCTTCCTTCCTTCCTTCCTAATCTATATTTATATATCTATATTTCCAAGGCATTTTATTCATATTATTCATATTCTACCTACATTTTTCTCTAGTTTATGGAAGAGCTAATTAAACTTCCTCTGAATGCAAAGATTCCCTGTCATCCTCATTGGCTCTTACTTGCTAATACGGTCAACACGGAATCATGTCTTTCTGGCAGAACTGCCTCCTGGTTAGGACTTTACCAAGATCTCATGATGGGAGCAAGTGGTTCAGAGGCAGTAAGATTTTTTACTCTCTGTCCAAAATGGAAAAAGAAAAACATTTATTCCTAGAATGACTGAAAGCCACCATTTTCTTCCTTGTGCCTTTGTCACATGTAAGCAGAGATTTGCATCTGCTTCTGATCAACATGTTGGTTTCAAGCTGCCTATCTAGCATTTGCCCACATATAAAAAATTTCAAAATCTTACTCCTTTGATTCATAGCCATCATTTAGCAACAACAATAGCAACAGCATCAGCAACAACAATGAAAACAAACCTTTTGCATTAAAAGAAGCTTTTGCATTAAAGAAAAGAACCTTTTTCATTAAAAGAAGCATACCAGATGTCAGAATAACAGAGTTGAAAGGGACCTTGGAGGTCTTCCAATCAAAGCCCCTGCTCAAGTAGGGGACCCTATACTTTCTAGACAAATGGCTGTCCACTCCCTTCTTAAAGGCTGCCCTTGGGATGCATCCGGAGGCTCCAGCTAGTCCAGAATGCGGCGGGTAATTACGGGGGCTTCTCGATACTCCCATGTAACACCTCTCCTGCGCGAGCTGCACTGGCTGCCGGTGGCGTTCCAGATTCGTTTCAAGGTGCTGGTGCTTACCTATAAAGCCCTTCATGGCTTAGGCCCGGGGTACTTGCAGGACCATCTCCAGCTGCTCTCCCACCATCCTGTGCGCTCTCACAGAGTGGGCCTCCTCAGGGTGCCTTCAGCCAAACAATGTCGGCTGACGGCCCCCAGGAGAAGAGCGTTCTCTGTGGGAGCCCCAACCCTCTGGAATGATTTGCCCACCGAGCTCAGGACAGCCCCCGACTCCTTTCTGTTGTGAGTTGAAGATGTGGCTCTGTTGACAACTTAACTGATCCGTTAGGGGGGAACATTGTTATAATTTTAAATTGTTTTAATTGTTGATTAACAATTGTTGATTTTAATTTTATTGTGATTTGTATTGGATATTGTTTTTGTAAGCTGCCCTGAGTCCCTCAGGAGAATGGCGGCATATAAATTGCAAAAATAAATAAATAAATAAATAAATAAATAAATAAATAAATAAATAAATAAATAAATAAATGTCTCCAGTGATGGAGCACCCAAAACTTCTGAAGGCAAGCTGTTCCACTGGTTAATTGTTCTTACCATTAGGAAATTTCTCCTTAACTAAACTAAACTAAACTAAACTAAACTAAACTAAACTAAACTAAACTAAACTAAACTAAACTAAACTAAACTAAACTAAACTAAACTAAACTCCCATGTTGTCTTTCCAGTTTTAAGTTCTGAAACAGTCATAATAATAACCAAACCCAATTCTCTTTGCATGATTCAAGAGGCAGGGAATTCAGAATAAACAGCAGAGAAGCCTCTGCTATAATCATTTTCAATTATTTGAAAGCAATATGGCAAGGGACCCAAGCAAAGTGCCCACATCAGAACCCACATGAATGCCAGGAGACTAGGGAGTGTGGGGGGGGGAGGAACATGTGCTGCTCTCTCAGCAGGAAATTTCCAATAAAGAATGACAAATGTATTTTTTTCTAAATCCATGAACATCCATTATTTTTTGCACATTCAAATATAATTAAGAATGATTTGGCTCAATAAGTAATGGCAAAATCATCATTACCTTTATCAGATATTTCTCCCTAAAATGCATTTTAGCTTTCTAAATGAAGAAATATGTTCAAGAAAGTCTGAAAAATGAAATGTTCAAATACAACTATTAAGAATCAATATTTTCTCAAATATTTTTCATTCTGTCTTCATATCAGTCACATCGGATTAGTTTGTTTAAGCAAAGACACCCACAGAAACTGCCTATTACAACCAAATTATTACAGTGATGGCTACTGCAGTAAGCATCCACTAAATGGACTTGAGTTCTGGTACCTGCTGAGCAATGATGCTTCCAGAGTGATGTTGAACTATTCAGATTGGCCCATTTTCAGGGCCATTAGTACTTGAATAATAATAAGGGATAGATTAACAACTGATGATGATGATTGATGTATAAATATGTATGTATGCTTACAGAGAGAGGGAGAGAGGGAGGGAGGGAGGGAGGGAGGAAGGAAGGAAGGAAGGAAGGAAGGGAGGAAGGAGTAGCTGCTGATATTTGGGCCACTTGAAAAGATTTTATCACTTTTACCAACTTTTTCGTTCATTTTTATTCATTTTATCAATATTATTAATGTATGGTCTCTCCAAGAAATCCAAAGACTGAATTTCAAAATTTCATCCTGGTCTTTTATGTCATATTATAAGGACATTTATCTTCTCTAGACTTCAAGCTGCTCTTGTTTAGTAAGGTTTATAATTTGAATGCAAAATCTATGTTGGCTAAGAGTGCTCAATATGTTCACATTTCTAACTTCTATTGCTAGGATTGTTGTATTTCAACTGCAATAAGTCATTTATTGTTGTTCTGTAATTCCCAGTCCTATGCTTGCTTCTTTCATAGAGACATGTTCAGGATAAAAGTGAAAAGATAAAAGAGATGCCCATTCTTTCTCTAGCTGTTTTTCTTTCCCTGTCCTCAACCCTGCTTTTTCTCAAGTAAATCGAAAGTCCATGTGAAATAGATTTCAGAAGCTGTTGGCATACCTATCCATTATCCACTGAATCTAGCTTTGTCAACTCAGCTTCGGGATTCACATTAAATTGATCATAGGAGCTGACCTCATAAAACACGGCAGGTGGAGATGTTGGTTACCTTGTAGTTCACTATGTCATGCCAAGAAAGCAAGAATAAGATGTTATAGATGAAAAACAGCAGATAAGTAAAGGGCAAATACATTCCTCAAAGAGAAGACCCGAATGTCTTCTCACTCCATTTTGCTTTTGGGATCAAGCAGCTCACTCCATCCTCATGATCTCGTTTTAGCCTTTGTAGAAGTTTTTGAAGTTTAAACAGCTGTTACAGTTTTTATACTGAGGAAAAAGATGGAACTGAAGAAGAAGGAGCTACAGTGAAAAATCCCTCAAAAGAAAAAGTTAATAAATAATTTAATTTCACTGGTAATAACGATTGAGTATCTTTATTATATCATCAATATTTTATTTTCTAGACATACCTAATGTTTTATTGCCTGTGACTTCAATAGAATTCAATAATAACTATTCTTCTTGAAACTGCTTTGTCCAAAGAGGAAACAGGTTTAAAAGAAATGAGATATAATAGTCAGCCTTTTATGGCAGTATCTGGAAAAACAAATTCAAGGACTGAGAAAGCAGAGTGATATGAACACATTCATAAATTAGAAGTGATGTATTGCTTACCAAAATCTCTATTTACTCTGAGCATTGTAGTACAAAGTCAGATAGATGGATGGATGGATGGATGGATGGATGGATGGATGGATGGATGGATGGTAGATGGTAGATGGTAGTTGGTAGTTGATAGATGATAGATGATGATAGATGATAGATGATAGATGATGGATGGATGGATGGATGGAATGATAGAGGTAGAGATAGAGATTGGAGAGAGAGAGAGACAGACAGACAAACAGACAGAAAGACAGGCAGGCAGGCAGGCAGACAGACAGACAGATTTGCCTCAATGTCACACACATGAATCTGTGAATACCTGGCACTATACAAAGTTGACTGGATACTAAGGCCCCTTTTCAACAACTCAATGGGACTGTGGAAGAGGATACTGGAAGTCAACATAGCTCACATACAAATGGTCACCAAGTGTGGCATATACCAAGGTGATGCACTGTCCCTCCTGCTGTTCTATACAGGCTTGAAGCCCCTCTAACATATTTTTAATCAATGTAATATTATGTTAAATTCCAACGTTTGTTAGTTCTAAAGCCTGATGGATTGGAGCAGGTCAATTTTAGAAAGTATATTTTAAGCTTATTGAGTAAGTAAAAGGCAACAGGAAAATCAAGCATAAAGTAATAGGAATAGAAAATTGAAGAAGTATAATATAATTCTTACAATACAGTTTTTAACATTCAAAATATTCTATATACAAAACCCTCTTGTACTTGAAAATTAAGTTAGATAAGTAATCTGGTATTCACAAAACAGAGGAAATTGCTGGAATATCTATAGATACATGGCAATTAGCAAAAGAATCAGTAAAGGAAAGGGATGTGGATGACAGTAATCAGTGACTGGCAGAGGGGTGACATTCCCACCAAAATGCACAGTAGCCCACTGGAGTGAGGACATTTGTCAAAATGAAATGAAGCACAACAAGAGAGATTATGCTGATACAAGACAGAAAACACTGCTTTTAATGCACAGCAGGAAAAGATGAGCAAAGATTGCCTTTTATGGACTAGAACTCTGTAGAGATATATCCTCAAGAAACTGTCACCTTGTGTGTTCTTACTATCTAGAAATTGTCAGTGGCATTTACTTACACAGGAGCAAACTCATCATGTGCACCATCTTTGGGATGTTCTATGAAACCAACTCCTTAAAACTAAAGTTTATGACTTAGCATTGCATAAACCAATATTTATCCAGCAAGTCATGATTAAGAAACTTTAGTGGTTGTAAAGATTGAATAGTTGAAGTATGTATTGCTTCATGTAGATTAATTCATTATGATAACAATGTCCAGGCTAAAATTTGTTTTATACTTATCTGCAGTGGTGGGATTCAGCCGGTTCGCACTGGTTCAGCCAAAACAATAGCTAACTTTTTGTGTAGTTTGGCGAACCGGCTGAAAATAAAGTTCTTCTCTCTCCCTTCAGTTAATAGCTCCAGGCAGACAGTCAAGAACCACTTAACAGGCAATAACAAAACTGCAGGAATGCAGCCAGCACGCACCTTGAATAAACAATAGAAACTGTCAGGATTAGGGTAGGGAAACATCCAGGAAACCCATCAATGACCCATCAAGGGATAGGATTAACCTCTTCCCTTCAGGAAGAAGGACAAGATTACAAACATTTTCATTATAAAGGGTATTAAGTAACACTTCTGTGATCAGATGATACTCCCTGGAGTTCCCCAAGGCCTTTTATAGCTGCTGCAGTGTTGGCTACTTCTTGTTTCTTCCTGGGGGAAAAAGATACAGGAGGAGACAATGGTGCAGCTTGATCATACAGGCCCTGAATTTAATGCATGTGTGGTCCAGCCAGCTGTATTGCTTCTGCTGTAAAGCATCCAATTTAGAACATAGAGAACATAGAATAATAGAGTTGGAAGGGACCTCAGAAGTCTTCTAGTCCAACTCCCTGCTCAAGCAGGAGACCCTATATTATTTCAGACAAATAGTTGTCCAATCTCTTTTTGAAAGCCTCTAGTGATGGAGCACCCACAACTTTTGAAGGCAAGCTATTGCATTGGTTGATTGGTCTCCTCTTAGGAAATTTCTCCTTTGTCCTAGGTTGCTTCTCTCTTTGGTTAGTTTCCATCCACTGTTTCTTGTCATGCCTTTTGGTGCTTTGGAACATAGATTGACCCCTTCATTTTTGTAAGAGCCCCTCAAATATAGTGCTATTTTAGTTGGGTTGAGGAGATATTTGGCAAAATTGATTAAAGGATTAAAGGGCATGGTTGAATTTGCTTTTTAAATCCTGTCAGTGCTTCTCTAGATAAAAAGTGAAAGATCATTAAAAAGATAACCAGTATTGTGAACCTGGGGCAATTTTTGCACTGTCAGTTTGAAACAATCTCAAAATTTCCAATGGAAAGAGCACATTAAAGAGGCATGGATGACTTTCCTACCTTTCTGTAGTTGATCAGGTTGTGCCAGTTTGATGAAAGGTCTCAGCTCTCTTGCCCCTGAGATCTTCTGCTTTTTGCACCCTGGTGCCTGCACCTTTCTGTCATAATATAGCTGCTTAATTATTTCTGCTGCCATTGCCTGTCAGTCACAGGGATGTGTTTACCTGATGTTTTCCCACATAACCCTGGCATGTGAAACAGGTAAGTATTTCACAGGCTATGCCATCATTGAAAAATAAACCAAAAAGTAGAGAAAAATAAAGTGGATAAAATGAAATAAATGCAGTAGTGTAAAGCAATGATTTATTTATTTTGTTAGACGTTTATCCTGTCTTTATTCCTTTATAAGAAACTCAAGGTGGAGAACTTATCTAATATTCCTTCCTCCTCTTAGTTTCCCCACCACCATAATCTAAGAAGTGGTTAGGGCTGGGAAAGAGTGACTGGTCACTCAGCCATCTTTTCAAGCCTAAAGTGGGACTAGAAGTCAGAGTCTCTTGGTTTCTAGGCCAGCACCTTAACCACTACTTTGTTTAAAAAGGAGGAAGGAATGTCAAAATAACTTGTAAGAATTTCATGCAAAAACAGGGTTGGAGGAAACAAACTTGTAAAGCTGCAAACGTTACAGATAACATTTCAGAATAATCTCCCATAGAATGATGCAAGGGAGGTTATAGCAAATTACAATGTGAAATGGACCTGTTAGTAGGAAAGGAGACTAGAATGAGCAGTAATACTTTGCAAGATGCATCAAACCTGAAGTCAAGCTGTTTTGTTATTTATTTGCACAAGGTGAGTATTCTTTTTATTTGAAAACTACTCACTCTAGCAAGGTTAGCAGCCGGGTGTGATAAAGAGTGGCTGGAAGGGGAGGGGTGAGGCAGGGCCACGTGTGGCAAGGTGAGGTGAGGCGTCCCTCAATGTGAGTGACATCGAGTTGGCCACACCCACCCAGTCACATGACCACCTAGCCATGCCTACCCAGCCAGTCATTAGGGCAGAGAACCAGTTGTTAAATTATTTGAATCCCACCACTGCTTATCTGGTTTGTAAACCTCAGTGCTGATTCAGTGCTGATTACTGAATGCATTATTCAGTATATGAATGTAAACACAATGTACCCATTTTGATATTTAAAAATATCTACAATCCAGGTTTTTAGGTTTTATTTGTTATCTGAAACATCACTTTTTAAACTGCATTGCTATAAGCTTCCTTAAACACATAGGAAATTTCAATAAACAGATAGAAAAATGGAGATAGGAAAATATCTTCTTTATCAGTTCATTCATTCAGTTTGCTTTATTTCAAAGTGAAAATGAAATGTGGTTCTTAATCCTCAAGTATGCAAGCTGCTACAAAGGAATACCAGGAGTATCTTTTCCACATGTTCTATATTCCCTTGTCCTTCAATTAAACATCACTCTTCTGAGTAATCAACACAACTTAAGTTAATTTAGGATATTTCATTCTTGCAGTATTAATTGCCACTACAGATAGATTAGAGATGGCTACTGGAGGTCATTTGGTTTCAAAATTAGTGCCATACACACTTCTGCCTAGAGAATACAAATTACCCTTTTTTTGCCCTTTATGTATAGCATTCAAATTACCTTTCATGAAAAAGATAGACTCTGCTCCATTTCACACTGATTTATGACTTTCCAGGTAGGATTTGGTTTTTATATGTAGTTTCTCTCTAGAACTATTTGTGACAAAGGAAAATCATCTAGAGGCTCTGGTTGGCATTAGAAAACTATCTGACGCCAACCAGAGAGCAAGGTTTAGCATTCAAATCAATGGCCCCTTACAATAAGAAACACAGCTGGAGGGTTCTAGGAAATGCATGGGATAAAAAGGGGATGATGATAAAATAGAGTTATTAAGAACCTCATAAAAAGCAACCATGCTTGATGAATAGATTGTTATAAGAAGAATATTAGCAGGGCCAGGGAAGAGTTTTGCGCTTGTTTGATCAGCTTTAAGCTGCAATTTGAGAGAGTCTAGGTTGTAGTCACTGAAGTAAAACCAAAATGATTTTCTTTTCAGTTCAGGTCAAGTAGCTATACCTTCTATTCTTCAACATTGTTCCACACCCTGCATCTTTTATTAGCCTTGCATAAAGAGAAAAAAAAAATATGGAAGATGATTAGGGATTATAGGATTTATAGTCAGAATCACCTGGAGAACACCACATTGCTTACTCCTGACCGTGTATGTGAGAAAGGACTAACAACGCAGAGGAAGAAAATGTAGTGCAGCCACAAGGAAGAGGTGATATCATCATTTATTTCATTGGTTTAATCTCAGTTTAAGAGGCTCCTTTGAGATTAAAGAATAACGGTTTAGATAAGGTGCAGGATTGAACAGCATTTGTCTAAGTAGGTAAAGGGCTTGAGTCAGTGCAATATAGTTTTATGTATACAAGGGAAGAAAATATTTTGGTCACATTCCTATAGACAAAGAGTGTTTGTCTATAGGAATGCAGTGATGAGTTAGATAGAATCAAATGTTCATTTATTTACTTGATTTCGGGCATTGGACCATCCATCATTTTTCTTCTTTCTCTCCCCTCCTCCCCTCTGTCTATTACATAATCTTTTTTTTTTCATTCTGTCTTTCTTCTCCTGTTTCTTTTTTCCCCCCATTCCTTATGTGGCTGTCATCCTTTCTTGTCCTACCATCAGTCACTTCGTGTGAGGAGCCCAGCCATATTAACTGAATAATATATAGCCTCTTCCAGAATTAACATACACCTTTAACATAAACAGGTAGTTCTTACTTAACAATGGTAGCTGGGATCAGAAGGTTTTGGTTTTGTCTTAGCATGCTATAGAAACGCTATGGTTTGTAAAATACAGTTTATGCATAATTTTGAACCATATATATTAGTTTGGGACAACTATGAGTTGTTCAACAAATCATGACTCAGTAATGTAGATGAGTCCAACTACTGGATCTATAGTACATAGAGACCAATGGAGTCTAATCAAATCTGTAGTTTCAGGTAAAAATGTTCAGGATTTACAAATTATTAATGATGAAGAAAATATACTTTTGCTTCAGATGGCTTTGCTCAAATGGTCAGGAAAGCTTCTGCTGCTGCAGGATCTTTTTCTATTCTCTGAATGGTAGTACAAGAATCCAAAATCCTTCCCATTTTTATTTTTATTTTTAAAAAATGCTGAAAAAATTGTTTAGATATTGAAGAGGAAAACACTTGAACTTATTGTAGTGATTTAAAAAAAATTGAAAAAAAATGTATTGAGATGTGAAAATCTATATAAGATTTTTCAAGATTTGGGAAGTGTCAATTTAGGTACCTGCCTGTTTCCTATGCCATTTGAAAGGAAAAGCTACTATTCCCCTTTCTTGTGGCAAAAGTACACAACAAATGCAGCAAACCGATGAGTTTCCCACCCTGCCATCTACATCAGGTTCTAATGAGAAAATGCCTACTAAAATTATGAACCAAGTACTTGTAGACAGATGTAATAAAGTGTCTTTTATTGGTATGTACTTCACTGTATTTATTGCAAAAAAAAAAAAAAAATGACAAGAGCGCCAAAGCTTGTAAATTATACATCCCCTGGAAATGATATATAGGGCTTCCAAAAGCAGTGTAAATTATATGAAGGATCTGATAACAACATGGACTTACTATAGTCTAACTTGGCACTTCTATATTCTGTTCTTCTAGAGAGACTCCAGGCCTGTCTTTTCTACCGATAGTAGTGCCTTCTGACATAAACTATGTCCATTATTATATCCATATATTGATATCCTGTCACAACACAGAAAAGAAAATAATCCCCTTTTTGATACCTGTTTCCATCCCTTTCAGGATGATCCAGCAATATCTGTTTGCCTAATGTATATAAAGACAAAATACGTTTGCGCCCACATTGTTTCTTCCCCCTGTCTCCTGCAATATCTCTATATATAAAAGCGAAAACCACTCACACCGTAGTCAAGAAATCTCCAGAACTGTAAAGCCTACAAACTTGAAATTTGCCACATATGTTCCTCTTGGCTTCTAGGTGCTCACTAGGAAAGGGTTTTTTGAAATGACCATCAGAGCATTGGTATGTCCTATATTATGATTAACACACTCTGATGTTAAGGAGTTCTACTCCCTCTCCCCACCTGAAAATTTTTTTTCCACGCTCTGATGCTAAGGAGTTCTACTCCCCCTTCCCACCTGAAAAGAAATCTGTTCCAAATGCAAAACACAAGCAGAGGAGAGGAGTTTCACTTTTACTTTCACAGCAGCAACCAGGGGATAGGATAGGGGAGGCTTCTGTGGGACAAGCCTGAGGGAGAGAAGGGGAGAGGAGAGGCCAATCGTAACTACTCATTAATTTTCAAGCTGTAAGTGTTGATTTATCAAGCCCGATCACATAGTTTTGTAGCGAAGCACTGGTATCCAGATAGTCTATAATAAAAGTTAAGGGTAAAGTCAATAGACAACAAATGCAAATATTTCGATCAGGAGCTTTCTCCACTTGAATAGAGCTTTAAACAGCTTCACTGTCATATTCTATATAAGCTTTGCATTCCATCAACAATTGATAAGCAATAGCAAAAAATTATCATGACCAGCCAAGTGTGAAACTCATGATTTGAGTATGTATTTATATGTATGAGGAACTGGTAGCAGTTAGCTATTAAGTTTCAGAACTCAAAATACTATGTAAAGAGAAGGAAAAACTGCTGCTTGGGAACTCAGCTTTCCTTCTGCAGACAGCATTGGTTTGGCCCTCCACATAATGAGAGTCTGCTAAGTAGAACAGATAAAAGTTTACCCTGTGTCCAACCCTGGGGGGCGGTGCTCATCTCCATTTCTTAGCCAAGGGAGCTTGCATTGTCTGAAGATACGTCCATGGTCATGTGGGCAGCATGAATGTACACCAAGGCTCACAGAAGGCTATTATCTTCCCACCAAAGTGGTACCTATTTATCTACTTGCATGTATATGCTTTCAAAATGATAGGTGGGCAGGAGCTGGGCTAAGTTACAGGAACTCACCCCATTGCGGGGCACAAACCAGTTGTGGGATCTTCTAGATATACTGAATACTTCAAATTGCCAGGTTATTGACATCTGGTGCATATAATCAATGGCCAGTTTCCCCATTTAAAGGCAACTGTGGAAAGCTAGGGCCTTGCCCTCACCTCCATATAAGTTTTCCTAAAAGCCTGTCTCATACTTCTCCTCTATGGCAACTTCTACCTTGATGCTAAATCTCAACTTTCAATTTAAAGCTAAAACTTGAATTCATAGTCTCACTAGAAGTTGCATTTGCTTCTGTTTGGTCTTAGAATAGTAAATATTGAAAAGCACCTTTTTAAAAATGCAACAATCTCTATAGATGTTGCCATTATAATTTCTAAAGTTCTTGCTAGCATATTGTTGGATATTCTGAGACTTGTAACACTAGAAAGCATCAGTTTAAAAAATATTAGATACAAATAGAAAACGGGTAAATACAAAAACAATTCTAGTAACAGAATAAGATTCTTATAGTATAGAATTAACTTTCTTCTTATTTTCTTTCATGAAACCACAAGACATAAACTAATTTTTTGCCATTAGACATTTGAAAATACTTATTATGGCTGAGTAGCTTCTGTGACGCAAATCAAGACAGAACAAGGCTTGTCTGAACCATAATCACTTTAATTTTAGCATTTTATTTTGGAGTCTCAGAAAGAAATCGATGGGCTCATTCTATTGAAAACAAAAGTAAAATGGCATTTGAGGTAAAATCCCATCCAATAGTTAAAGCCATCATTTAAAAAGTTTGACTGATATGTCAATATTTATTCATTTACACATTGATTTCATCATAGTAATTTTTCCTTGTTCTTACTGTCAACAATTATATTTAAAAAAATAAAATAAGACACATAATTATAAAAAGATTATTTGCAAAGTTAAAATAAGTAATTTAAAATTTGACAATACAAGTTAATGTATTTTGGCTAAATTGTACAAGGTCATGATTTCTGGGGAAAAAGCTCTGTAGCTGAATAGGGGTTGCTCCTCTATCCTGGTCCTGTTAGATCTCTCAGCGGCTTTTGATACGATCGACCATGGTATCATGTTGCACCGGTTGAAGGGGCTGGGGGTGGGGGGCACCGTTCTGCGGTGGTTCTCCTCCTACCTCTCTGACCGGTCGCAATCTGTGTTGACAGGGGAGCAGCAGTCGACCCCAAGGCGCCTTGCTTGTGGGGTGCCACAAGGGTCGGTCCTCTCACCCCTTCTGTTCAACATTTATGTAAAGCCGCTGGGTGAGATCATCTGTGGCTTCAGGGTGGAGTTCCACCAGTACGCTGACGACACCCAGCTGTACATCTCCACCCCAGGCCACCCCAACGATGCCCTTGAAGTGATGTCCCAGTGCCTGGAGGCTGTGAGGGCCTGGATGGGGAGAAACAGGCTCCAGCTCAACCCTTCCAAGACTGAGTGGCTGTGGCTTCTGGCATCCCGATATAGCCAACTGGTGCCATTTCTGGCTATTGGGGGCGAATCACTGGCCCCCACGGAGAGGGCTCGCAACTTGGGCGTCCTCCTGGATGCATGGCTGTCTTTAGAAGATCATATGATGGCCGTGGGGGGCTTTTTATCAGGTTCGCCTGATAAGCCAGTTGCGTCCCTTTCTAGATCGGGACTCCCTACGCACGGTCACTCAGGCACTTGTCACCTCCCACCTGGACAACTGCAATGCTCTCTACATGGGGCTCACACTGGGGTGCACCTGGAGACTCCAGCTGGTCCAGAATGCGGCCGCGTGGGGGATTATGGGAGCGACGGGGCGCTCCCATGTGACACCTCTCCTGCACGAGCTGCACTGGCTCCCGGTGGTCTTCAAGGTGTTGGTGACCACCTATAAAGTGCTCCATGGCTTAGGGCCGGGGTACTTACAAGACTGCCTTCTGCTACCAATAGCCTCCCACCGGCCAGTACGCTCGCACAGAGAGGGCCTCCTCAGGGTGCCGTCTGCCAGACAGTGTCGGCTGGTGACCCCCAGGGGGAGAGCCTTCTCTGTGGCAGCGCCCGCCCTCTGGAACAAGAGATACATACAATACCAGACCTCCGGACTTTTTGTCAGGCTCTGAAAACTTATTTATTTCACCTAGCTGGGCTGGCTTGATCCCACAGTTTTGGTTAAATTTAATTGATTTTAATTGGGTTTGTTTTAAATTGCGGCCATAAATATTTAATTATTTTTAAATTGTTTTAAAATTTTGTATGTTCTGTTTTATTCTTGCTGTTCACCGCCCTGAGTCCTGCTGGAGAAGGGCGGTATACAAATTAAAACAAACAAACAAACAAACAAACAAATAAATAAATAAATAAATAAATAAATAAATAAATAAATAAATAAATATTTGTATCTGTAACTGAAAACATTCTTTTCTACTTCTTCTTCATAATTACTCAGAAGTAAACTCCACTAATGATCATACATCTTGCTTCAAGTTAGATGTCAGTTGTTAAAAGTTTTAAATAAAGGAAAATTAGAAGCTTCTTCATGGTCATTAAAGATAATTTCCTAACAAGAAATGCATGCCCAACTTTCCCAAACAAACTATATGAAAACATAACGAGGTAAACAGAAATATTCAGCTCCTCATCCAGGCGTAACCTAGCCGCAGGCTCTGTCTCTGAGTTAGCTGATTTTCAGTATGCTGTTCAATGCTTCTCCAGTGAAACAGACTTGACCTTGATGCTAGAATTATTTCATTGAAATCAATTAAGCTGAAGAATGCAGTTAATGAACAAAGGCATGCTTTCATATATATTGCAGATTATTGTGATATGTGTGAGAAAGCAATCATCACATAGTCATGGATATGCAGACTGATATGTTGACAAGCCGAAGGCTTGAAAGAATTAAATGTATTGCAGGCATGTATTGGTAGGGATATGGATTAGAGAATAAACAAAAGTATAAAATATCATCAAGAGAGTAAAATAATTGAGATGGAAGTGGGCTGGTCATGAAGCAAGAGGAACTGATGCCAGGGAGACCAAGGCAGTCATAAAATGGATCCCACTTGATAAAAAGCATCTACAAAAGAGACCTAAAACAAGATGGATCAACGACATCAGCAAGTATTGCAGGAGCAATTGGCAAAAGAAAGCTCAGGACCGTATTAGTTGGAAGCATGCAGAAGAGGCCTTCATCGTGCAGTGGATAGACAATGGCTAAAATGATGATGATGATGATGATAATGATTGGTAGGAAGTTTGATAATCCTGCTGTATTCTTTGATCTAAGTTTGCTTTTTGCTATTTGTTGCCAGCTGAGACCACTATTTTCTTTTACTTTAGTTACCCTGTCTTATCAAAAAGGATATGTAACAGATTTGTAAAAGGGTACTGTGGAAATAAGATAAGATACCATTTATTTTCATTTTTTACTGGCCCACATTAAAACTGAAATTCTGTTGTCTGCTCTCAAAAGAAAGTATATATTGATCCATACACATACATAACACACATATACACATGCTATATACACATACACACAAACATATGCCTGCCTACACACACACACACACACACACACACACACACACACACACGTGTGTGTGTGTGTCTGTGTCTGTGTATTAATCACTGTTCATTTTGAATGCATAGTGGAAAGAGGAAAACTGAGAGTTCACAAGATTGATGCTATATGGAACAAAAGTGTGACCGAATCTGGATGTTCTGCTTTGGATACCACGAAGCTCTTCCCAGAAGGTAACAATGAAAACAGGTAGTGAAGAAGATGTGTAGCATTCCAGACAATCCTGCGGAAATTATAGCATCATTTTTACTTTGTTTTAGGCTCCTCAAAGAGTTTTTTTTTTTTAAAGAAAATATTGGAGGAAGATAAAATCTTGAAGAAAATTTAAAAATTCTTTATGTGTATATGAAGAATACATTTTCAGACTGGATACATATAGTAGCTACAATAAACATGGAAAGAATTATGTCTCCTCTTCCAAATATTCCGAGGTATAATGAAACTTACATTTCTCTAAAAGGCACTATTTTATTCTTTGTGAATTTAAAATGAAGTAGATTTGTGACTTTCAAATGCTTATTTCTCAATAAGCATTTGAAAATATTTTTAGCAGAGAAAATGAAAATATGAAAATATTTTTAGCAGAGAAACTGATTTCATGTGATACTGCTTGTTAAAAGTTGAAATAGAATGCTTTCCTGAACTAGAAAATAAAGAAATAAAGAAAATGGTAGAGATACTTCCTCTTTCAGCTTGAACTTGGCTCTTGTAGTTTCATGAACCTGTTACTATAATTGTTCTGACAATAATATAGATACTATTAACAATTGCCTTCTAATTTTTGTTGGCATTGTTATTTCCTTGTCTAGATTATAATTCTTATATTCCTAGGTATTTCCCATTGATGTAGTCAAGGTCAATTGTAGGATGCTTCTTCAGTTCAAGAATTTTTTTCAGTTCATATTGTTATATTGTTAAATCCTAAATCAAATTCTGGGATTTGTTTTATGGTTTAACAAGCAAGATGTACCTCTACATCTTTGATTGCTATCCTATTTGTATTCCATTGAAGCTGAATTGGCCTTTATGTGTATATGGCGAATGCATTTTCAAACTGGATACATAGCCTGGTCATCTTGTCTTATTCCTGATTCAATTAAGGGGATGATAAATATATTCTTCCATGATGAAATGGTTACATAGACCATAAAGGAGGCAGTGTTTTTTGTTTTGTTTTTTCTATTGCTGGATTCAATGGATTTTGCCATCCTTAGAAGGAAGCCCACACTGGGGATTTTGGCAGATACTGCTGTATTACAAATGCTCCTTTTTCAAGCAATGTGATTACCAAACATCTATGCAACTTTTTTTTTGGAAGAATGTGATTCTTTTGACCCTGGTTGGTTTGCTTCCTGGCTGGTTTTTAGAACAGAACTATCTAAGTTCATTGTTATAATGACTTCTTGATGGAGAGAGACAGAAGCGGCATGACTTGTTGATCCTGTTTGATCTCTCAGGGGCTTTTGATATTATTGCCAAACACAAGCTTCCTAGGGCATCAGTGCCATTTCTACTTGCAAGGAAGGTATCAGAAAATGATCTTGGGGGACTGTGCCCATATATTCTGGCAGCTATCTTGTGGCATTATTTTGTCTCTAATACTTTGTTTAGGGTCTGTCTAAATCTCCTGGGAGCATTCTTCAGGTGTTTAGGGCCAAATGTCATCACTATACCCATGATATTCTGCCTCATTATGTATTTCCATATCACCTGAATCAGGAGAAGTCATCTATGTTTTCAACCAGGGTCTAGTTGCAGTGGTGAGGGAGGTCAACTGAACAGTGACCAGATGAAATAAGTGGCCTATGAACTAACTATAATAAGCTCCAGTGACTTATCTTGATTTGAACACTTGCCTAGTAGCCAAGTACATTTTTGTGAGCATGAATAAGTCATACTCTTCTCTGACCTCCCACTGACATCAGCTAATATATGAATTTTAGCTATGTACACATTGGAGTAAAACAGACATTAACAAGCTGTATATACAGTACTGCAAAGTCATGATATAATATGGGTGGAAAGATTTGAGTTTTGAAACATCTCCTATTCTAGCCTTCCTTCCTGGATTGCTATAGGAATACAGCATTATAATAGCTACAGTAGGTTTGATGACCTTAGAATAAGGGCCAAATCAAATTTTATTTATAACAAATGTTTGCATTTTTGCCCAACTTCTTTCTCTTATCCCAAAGGACAACCATGACCTGGATGACTGAGAATCTCTACAGAATTCTTTCTCTTATACTAAGTACTATTGTTGGAACTAATGCCTTTATACATGTGACAGAATTAACTGAAACTGTTTTACTAATAAGGATGGAAACATAGGTGCTACTTATCAGGACGGCTCTTGTGCAGTGTGAGAACAAGGAGCTAAAAATATTCTCTGTACTATGTTAATGTTTGTATCACTCAATTCTTGCTATAGCTACAATGAAAGTGAAATGGGTAAGTACATTTTCTAATCATAGGGCATTAATGAGCATCCAGCTGAGAAGTTCCCCTTTTCAGGATATTGTTCATCTACAGGGCTTAATTCAACAGAGACAGGAAAGCTTGAGACTACTTCTGAGTGAAAAACAAGCTTTTGGCCTCAGCAGCAGATCTATCAAGCCATTTGGAAGGGAACAAGAATGAAACATAATGTTCTCCCAATTATATTTCAAGTACATCTGCCAGCTTTAAATGAAGCTAGCACTCATTGTCCAAAATTCCATTTTCAGAAGCAAAATTATTAGGAAGCTTACACTTATTAGTTATACAAACTTTCTCTGTATATTTATTATGCAGACAGAGAAATGTTTCAGAACAAATATTCAATGTTTTAGAAACAGACTTATAAGGTAAACTGAAATGGATTAGATTTCCTATGCTACAATTGATCTGGTAAAGACATTCTCTTGGGGTTGCAGTAGAATGAGGCATTGGAAAAATAACCCAAAACTAGCCCAAAACTTTTTTTCAGGCCCATGCTGATTCTTGGTCTTTGAAGGGAAAACTGGGGAGTTGAAAAGTACATAAAACAGGTGAAAATGCACTCATGTAACTTAAGACAAGCCACTTTGATGATATAAAATAGATCTTGAACATCTTCTATGTTATAGCCAGGCAATACTTGCAAAAACCTGTTAACATTTTCTACCTTAGTGGTCTAAACATACCCAGGTTTTCTTTTTTCCTTTTTATTTCTCCCTGGATAACTAAAATTCTCTTATCATTCTTGTTGACCCTTTTTACACCTGTTACCCTTTTCCTGAATTATTTTTCAAGTATGGCACCCAGAATTGGACATAGAATCAATATAGTAGCAACTATTAATCTAAATTAAATTTAATGTGTACAAAATACAATTAATACATTTGTTTATATTTCAATATTTCTTTCTAGCCACACTAAATGTTACACTTCAGTACCAAGCTATATAATACCAGTGGGAGCTTTACCTTAAACTTTAACTTTTCAGAAGTCAAGCAGCAATATGTCAAAATTTGTGGTGCTCCAATTGAAAATTCAGATGCAGTGATGGAGAACGTTTGAAGAAGAATACTGCTAATACGGGTGTATTTAAGGATCTAGTATGTGTGGATGAAAATAAAAGGAACTCTATTTAAGTGGTTTTAAAGAGTATGGCATGACAGAACTCCATCAGCTATCATCTCTATTTCCTGCACTGCCTCACCCAGGCCTAAGAATGACAAAACATCTGGTGTTGTCTCAAACTGTTTTAATCATCTCCCTGATAGGCACAGTACCTTTCTGAACAACTGAGGTGAAAAGATGTGGGTAGCTCTCCCTCATTTACATGTCTCTGCTAAATTGTGGGTGAGCTTATTCTGGAATGGCTTCCTGCTGCCAAGTCTATTACTATATCAAGCATTAAGGATTATTATTATTTTTTCCAGATAGGGATGTCAAGGTTGGCTTCCCCATTTGGCAGTTGGGAGTAAGATGCTTCAAGGAACCTTTTGGCACTACAGTAGTGAAGAATAAATTGCCTGTTATTTAAAAAAAAATATTTATGAAGGGGGGAAGAATTAGGATGTTTTTATCTCAATTTTTTTCAGTCTATCAAAATGTTTACTTAGCATAAGACTTCAATAATGTCAAAATGCTAGAAGTTTATGTGCCCATACATTTGAGCTGATTTACATTCCAACATTATACTGTGCTCTTAAAGTCTACTTACGGAGAATAATCCCACTGAAATGAATGAGATTTATATCTCACAAGGGAAGTAGAAAAAAAATGTTTAATCTCTTGTCTGCAGGTTGCAATTGTTCTCTTAATAATGCTTTGATTGCAAAATAAGTGACAAAAAGTTCATCTGAAATAAAACTTCAGGCAATATTTTCTCCTCTCTTTCTTATTATATCTACAACATGATATAATTATTTTTGGCAGGTGATTGTAATCATTTTAGAAATATCTAGCACTGGATATGTTTAATTATTGCTAGTATAAAGTAAACAAACTGTTCTTGGCATATCAGACTATTAATTGTGAATATAATTGTGGACATAAATTGGATTCATGAATTGTAGGGACAAATGTCTTCTATGTCAACCTGTTCAAAGGACAATCAAAGCTCTTCTAGAGTCAACCCCAATACAATTTACCTATATCCATTGTCTTCTCCTTCAACTTCCTTTACCTTTGGCTAACATCCATCCATCCATCCATCCACCCATCCACCCTCATTTATTGTTTATTTATTGGTTCAAGCCGCCCTGAGTCTCTGGAAAAGGGCGGCATATAAATTGAACCAATAAATAAATAAATTATCATTTATCATCTACCTATCTATATAATTAAAATACTAATTTTCTTAAGTTGATTGGCCACCTGCTCTCCCTATGAACTACTCTTAGATTTTCTATTTCAATAGATCACTATTTCAAGGATTACTCTACCAAGAAGTCATCAGCATCTACCAACATTGCTCTCAAAGTTATTATAACTACTGTACTTTCCCATACAAGGAAGAAATTCTCTGGAAGGAATTAATGATATATGACCATACTTAGTAGTTTATGGATTAGTTTGGCTTCCATAATTTCAATTCCCATAATTTCAAACAGTATGAGGGGTAAAGACATTGGGAAGGCATTACATTGGGACAGTTGAATTAAAAGATGCTACCAATCCCAGAAATTACATATTGTATACTGAATTTAAGAAATGAGTCTCTGTTCCAGTTAGTTCATGAACTACTGTGATTATGTTTGTAACATGCTGTCTGACAGAATTAAGCTTACTACAATATAACTTTTCCTGATAAAACAAGTATATAATGCCTAATTGGTAGCTTGGGTGATTAATCTATTGTTAGTGCTGTACAATCAGAAGAACCTATATCTTCTAAGTAAGCTGTTTGTGCAATTATATTTCTTTTCTACTGCCCTCTTTTTGACTATCTCATTTGATGGGTACCTATCACAGTAAATTTGATTGCCCTTTTCTCTCTCTTTATCCCTTTGTTTGCTCTGCCCTCTTTCACTGTATACTGATCAGAACTTCCTGCTGCCTAATTTTCAGAGCTAAAAAAACCTGTTTGCTTCTTGCATTTATAGATAAAGAACTTGTTTATTGGAGACAGAAAAGATAATAGTTAAAATGTGTTTCCATGCAAATTCTTCTCTGAACACAAAGACCTTCAAATAAGAGGAAAATCTTTTAGTATAATTCTGGAAAGCCTGTGAGACCAGAGCTCTGAGATCAGAAAGAAGCATCTTTAAGTTGGTCATGATTTTCTTTAAAACAACAATGAATTTTGTTGTTGTTGTTTTTTTTCAAATGATCTGTATGGCAACCTATCAACACAGTGATTCTGGGCAACAAAACTATATACTACTAAAACTCTCAAGTCTACTGATTGTTTGTTACCTTCAATTCTGTGAAATTGGAAGATATAGGGCAACACTTATTGAACCAAGGTAACTCTAATGGACTAATTTACAGAATGCCAGGACCTATGACTCCTGTGGGAATGAAATATGGGAAAGTTGTTGCTATTTCAGTGCCACTGCATTGCTGCTGCTCAGTGTTGCCATATGCTGCAAGTAGGCAGGCAGGCAAGTTATTGATGCTCCATGACAGCTTCTACAAGCAAACTCAGTGAGGAAGCTGGCAGGAAGTCAAAAGTTGCTCCTACTCCCACTGCTTTTTTGCCCACCCATGAACATTCTGTTTCTCTGTTTAAGTAAGAAAATCTCTCTGGAATGAGACAATGGGTCACAAGTTGTCTAGTTATATATACAAACATGTCAACGATATAACACAACACACATGAACAATACAGTAGAATCTATAGTCCTAATAAATCATCTGAAACCTCCCTCCCCCCAAAAAAAATACCCAACCCAATTTTATATATTGAGCTTAGTTGACATAGCTATCAAGATCTGAGAGGGAAAATTAACAAGTTCACCTGAAACTTACAGGGATGCTGTGCCATATGACCTGCACCGCATTGATATAGGGACAGCATTGTGATAGGATCCACACTTGACAATATTTTTTCACAGAATGGATCCAAAGTAGCTATTCCCTGCTGATCTTGTGGGATGAGCAGAAACCA
Organism: Pituophis catenifer annectens; assembly: GCF_029215685.1. NCBI lineage: Eukaryota > Metazoa > Chordata > Lepidosauria > Squamata > Colubridae > Pituophis > Pituophis catenifer. The sequence continues at coordinate 119,121,717 of NW_027256882.1, forward strand.
TTGGAGTCAGGCAGTCCAACAAATAACCTGCCCCCACACCATGTTGAGTTTTATAGATGTTAACCAGTACCTTAAATTGCGCTAGAAGCCTATTGCAAGCCAGTACATATCAAACAAAACAAGGGTATTATGTTGGCAGATTCTGGTAATCCAAAATTGCATGTGTTGCTGCATTCTGTACAGTTGCAGCTTCTCAATGTACTTATTCCCCCTGTCCTTGAAGAAAAAATTGGATGGATTATATGGACTGTATTGGGAAGGCCATTTTAATTTCATGACTGGTCAAAACAGAACTCAGAGTATGCCTGGGGCTTCAATTTTCTTTCTAGGTAATTTGGTGGAAGAGGAGAATTGGGTTGTAAAATATCTACTAGGTGGTTAGATCTGAATTTTACTGCTTAAAAAAGGATGCATCTGAGACTCTTATCATCATCATCATCTTATTTAGAGTCTATCTGGGAACTGAGCTTCTTCCTTTTATAGAGAACTCAAATTTAAATGTGTTTCTCTACAGTCAGTTTTTTTACAGTTGGCTTATAGAGTACTTATTTCTAGAGTTCTACCTTACAGAGACTATTGAAGAATATTCTTATTTTTCCCAGAAGGTCTTATAAAATGCCAAATTTTGGCACCCATCAGGCCTTCTCACCTAACAGATTGATTTGGTTCAAATATTTTTTAAAAAAATACTGACATTTAATGTGTGTGTAAGTATTACTTCTGAATACACACACTTAATTCTCAAATATAGCAATGGTATTAGTTAGAATTACTATTTAATAATACCGATCAGTTAATAAACTATGCTTTTCTTAATCTACTAATAAAAATCATTTTGGGGGCACTGATCTTACAGTTGCCATGATATAATTAACCCTTTGATGAACAGCTGCTATTCAAAAATCCTGCTTTGTATAAATTGAATTTTTTGCTGATGATGTTGTGCTCATAATTACTTAACCCAAAGACATTTTAATACTGTTGCTAGAATATATTTAGCAATATAGCTTTGTTCATATTAACAGTTTAAAAAGAAAGATGGTCTCTTTTGGAAAGATCCCCTTATCATTGATTATAGATTGTGTTACATTTGTGGCTTCTGGAAATGATCTATGTTAATCGTCATTTAGGTAGCAGAACCAGTACAACAAGCTAAACACAATGTCATAGAGATAATAACACAAAAATGAATTTGGATCTTTATCTTCCGCTCTTCTTAAAAAAGTAAGAAAATGCCTGGTCCACACCTATAAGAGTTAGACTAATGACAATTCACTCATTGTCAGGAAATTTAAACCCACTCGCATCATGCAAAATCAATTCTGACCTATGAATGCTTCCTGGATTAGCTGGTGTGAGTGTATATTAAAGTGTTGAGAACTGAGCTGAACTGCCAGTTGTGTTGACAGGATCAGTGCTTAAAGCATAAAATCCCATTAACACAAGAGACAGCAAAGTTAAGGATGTTGGGGCTGGCCACATTAAGGAAGCTGAGGAAGTGAATGAAGCCCCAGGCAATTATAGTTTTGCCATCCCCAAAGTGCTCTTATAGACAGGCTTAAGGAGGTGAGAAAATTCATTGGCTGGTTATTTATTTCAACGACGACAACTTGTCACTCTGTTCACATAGAAACTAAGTTGCAACTTTCTATGTTGTCCATAATAAGAATCTACTCTTCAAAATTCATTAGATCTCTGAAGCACTTTACATATGAAGACTTTCAGAGACACTTGATTGATTTGCTGAATTGAAGTAGTCTGCATTCTGATTCACAAATCAGCTTCCATGAGATGATTTGATCAAATCTTTATCAAACTTAATCACCCTGTCAAAAATCTGCACTGTCTTAGTACAAGGAGTGCTTCTTTTATCAGCTAAATGCATCAATGCCGGCAACTTTCATTGGTGGAAATTGAGCACGGGGAACAAGATACACACACATGCATATACACACATATGTTCTCCATTTAACCCAGAGTTATACTGTATGTTATTCACATAGAACTTTCAAATTATCATGCTCTTTACTGATTTTCTCAAGAAATATAAAGTTACTATATAAACAAAATTGAAAAAGAAAGTAGTTCAGGAAAGAAAAAGGGGAAAATGCAAGAAAGAAAAATGGGAAAAGAATGCTTTACAGATATTGTTAGCCATAAATATAAGAAAAATTAAATAGCCCAGTGTGCCTTGCCCAAACAGGATCCAAGCCAAAAAAGTAGATCAATATATCTTTATTTATACATAAAGAAGGAGAGGCATCTCATGGAAAAAGTTGCTGCTCCTTAGAAGTGTAGAGAATTCAATTCTGTGTACAATCCTTGTATTTATCAGGTTTGAAGCAGTTTTACCAGACCCTCATATTCCTCATGAAGAACTTTCTTTGTTACTTCAAAAAACTAGAAACATTAATCAAAGACACTCCTAGTTACTAAAAACATTACTCAAAGAGCTCCCCCTCCCCTGTTCCCATCAGTATAAGTAAAAAATCTTATTCTGAAATTTATAATTATCAACACGATTTCCATAATTCATATAATTCTAATCATCCAATCCCAAAATCAATTTTTCATTTCTTTCAGTTTCTTGCAAAAAGTCCAATGGTTTCCAAGTAGAAATAAGATTTGTACCTATTTGTTTGTCCATTAACCCCCAAAATAAAGGCCTCTGGTTTAAATTGCACATTCACGTTTAAATCTTCTGAATTATAATATCCTTAATCCTTAATCCCAATATTTTCTAGCCTGGTTAATGTCCAACAGAGATTTTTTAAAAATGTTCTTAGTTTGATTATCTTTCCAACAAATATTTAAAATTTCCTTATATGTTTTTGACAATTTATCCGGTGTCGTGTACCAACTTTTGTTGCTATTGTTGACCTGAATTGCTTATTACAATGATAATGATCTTTATATCAGAGAGTGCACTACATCAGAAACAGGTTCTCAGCAGATGACCTTAAATAGATGCCTTTCTTTCCTGATGAAACTTGCTATTTCAGACTGCTAGTGACTAAGACTGACATTTTTTATAGAATAAGTTTCTTGTGACAGGAAGTGAGCTATTTATTTATTTATTTTTCCACCCACCGGCTTTTCCCCTTTCTTTTTCCAACTACATATAAGAAGAACTATTCAATTATAGCAATTAAACTGAAATGTATTCAGGAAGTCAAAGACTATTTTCAGGCATTTCACAGGAATGAATGAGAATACACACATGGGGAGAAGGCAAGATATATATCTGTCCTCATGGTGGCAGGACACCATTAGCTGCCAGTGAAATCAGAGCAGCAAAGTTCTTGACACTTTCAGAGTTCTTACAAATGTAACATGTTGGTGATCTTGGCAATGTGTGTGAAAAGGAGAAGAGAAATGTTTGTTGTAGCTACTGCATCTAACTCCTCAACCACAATGAAGCATTTCTCTTTTGCAAGTCCACCACTTCAAGAATCAAAATGTGTTCCGATATTTTTGGCAACATCACTATCCATGTGAGGATTCAGCTGAATTTGTCCGTTATGTTGGCCATGTGTCTATATCCCCGCAGAAACAATCAGTGCATTAGTTTCCATCTTTAAAGACTATAAGATGGCCTTATGTACAGAGATTTAGGCTAGATGCTTGTTGCTTTTAAGTTAATAAGCAATTGTACTTAATAAATCTTGGCTATGATTCCCCTTCATGTAGAGATTCCCCATACCCTACCCCAAGTATGCAGAATAACAGAATAACAGAGTTAGAAGGCACCTTGAAGGTCTTCTAGTCCAACCCCCTGCTCAGGCAGGAAGCCCTATTCCATTTCAGACAAATGGTTGTCCAATCTCTTCTTAAAAACTTCTAGTGTTGGAGTATTCACAACTTCTGGAGGTAAGTTGTTCCACTGAATAATTGTTCTAATGTTGTTCTAACTAAGAAATTTCTTCCTAGTTCTAAGTTGCTTGTCTCCTTGATTAGTTTCCATCCATTGCTTCTTGTTCTGCCTTCTGGTACTTTGGAAAATAAATTGACCCCCTCTTCTTTTGTGGCAAGTTGACCAGAATTCAGTATGATACTGAAGCCTTTCTCATGCTTATTGTATATGTGTATCAGGATTTGCCAAAGTGGAATTTCTCATCTGTGTCTCCCGGGAAGTACTATTATCAGAAGAGAAGAGCAGGGTGGATATGGGATGTGGAAGTTAATTTTTTCTTTGAAATCTAATTTAAATAATCAGTTTGATTTGGATTTGCAATCTGATTCAGTCTATCATATATGACTGAAAACTGAATGTGAAAATTCAAATCAAACTGCCTATTAAATTAAGATTTTTTCCCCCAATTCAGAAAAGAAACAAATTTCAGAAGGATTCCGTTTGACCTTTTTTTTTTTTTTTTTGCTATTCTTTTTTTTATTGAAAAAGTTTTTCAAATACAAATTTTCCCCCCTTTTTCCCCCACTCCTCCCTAACCCCCCTCCCCCTCCCCTCCCCCTGTGACTTCTTCATAATAAAACCCAAATTCATAACAGATTATATAATACTTTACCATCCCCTTACTCCATCCCCATATACTGACCCTTTCTTTCTAATAATAATTTTATCATATCCCCCTTATACTATACATTTCAAAATGACATTCTACTGTAACATTATATAATAACTCCTAATTTAGCATAATAATATTATTATATCTCCCAGTTTAGCGGTTTCTGCTCATAATCTACCCTTTTTCTAACCCCCATAGATATATCTCTTAAATCAAATCTTTTATGTATATTAATATAACATTTCAAAGCAACCTTCCGCTGTAAAACTATATAATAAATTCTAATTTAACATTTATTCAATTCATAGTCTACCCATTTCCTTCACCCCCATCGTTATATCTCTTAACTCGAATCTTTTACATATGTTCATATCTAAACATAATATCCCTTTTCTTAAACTAAACAATCAATAAACTAACCTGTTTCCACCCACTTTCCTACAAGACTACCATACTTAATAATTCTTAGTATCTTTATTCTTCTACCCACACCACTAAAAAAATATTCCCTTATGTAAATAAAATCCTCTTAAAAAGACTTTAGGCTTGTAATAATATCTTATGTAATGTCTTTCAGCTGGATTGTAAACTCTATCTCCCATGTTAGGGTAACATCACATCCTAATTCCAACAGTATGTTCGGTATCTTCAATTACCTTCTGCCCCCATCAATAGCAAATATAAAAAAAAAAAAAAACAACAACCACCCGAGTGACTTTATATTTGTATTCCATATAGTGTCTGTAGAGGTATCTTTTATCCAAATTATTAATTCCAACCACCGTAATAGGGTAACATCCAGATCATCTGCGTGCCCCAATTCCATAACACTCTTGCCTTGTGGCTCAGCATAAACGTAGTATATTTATCAAAGGATCCAAAAAAAAAAAAAAGATAGTTCCAATCCATTCAGTTTAAGGCCCTTTTCACATCCCAAAAGTACAGCACTGCAGAGGTCTGTCATTCTCCTCAGGATAATATAAACCAATACTTTGCCGATTATCTTTTCATATATTCAATCATCTCTTAAATAATTGGCATTACACTGTTGTTTAGTTTAAAAGTTTTTGTTTTTGTGAGACCTGCTTCTTCTTTTGTTGACTTTTTGTGGGTTTGATTTCCTTTCTGTAAATTGTGTATCAACTATTTGGTTTTCATGCTGATCTATAACTTGATCTTGTTGGTTTTGCTTTTGTGGCTTAAATCTCCATTCTGGTTCTATAAATTGTATATCAACTGATTGATTTCCATGCTGGTTTGTAGCTTGATAAGTCATTACATTAGAATCCAAAGCCACCTCTCTTGTATTAAATAGTCCAGCTGAGACCTCTAAAGGAGAATCCAGAAGCGGCTCATCTGTAGAGACCTCTGTGACTTGTTGTTTCTTCATTACTTCCACCTCCTTCTGCTTATCTTGAATTTCTATCTCTTGTCGATTTTGCTTTTTGAGGACCTTATAGTAAAATTCTTCTGCTTTTTTAACAGTATCTAGCTGATATCTTTCTCCTTGATATCTCAATATTATACCAACTGGAACGTCCCACCTGAATGAAATATTTTGTTTTTTTAGCTCAGTCACCAAAAGTCCAAATTTCTTTCTATCTTTTAACATCTTAGGCGGCAATTCTTTATATATCCAGATCTTTCTTCCATACAGTTGTGGAGTAGAATTAAAGGATTTTTGCACAATATCATTTCTTATCTCTTTATCTGTAAAGTAAATCACCACATCTCTAGGCAGTTGCCTTTGCTTTGCAATCCAAGAATTTACTCTATAGGCCTTGTCAATCTTACAAGATACCTCCTCAGGATGAACCTTTAAAATCCCAGCCAGAACTTGAGCAGATATTTTTCTTAAATCATCTCTATTATTTTCCTGTAACCCTCTCATTCTGATCGCAAATTCTGTGAACCGGTATTGCATCATTACAACTTCTTTTTCAATCCCTTGCTTTATATCTTCTGCATTGTAAGTCTCGTGACCAGCTTCCTTTTTAGACTTTACTTCTAAACTATTGTCTTGAATATTTATCAAATCATTTTCAATTCTTTGTATTTTATTGTCCAAATTATAAATCTTATCATCAACTTCCTCCATTTTAGACTCTAATAATTTGATATTTGTATCCATCTTTATGACAACTTCTGAAAAAGCATTAGTCACTGTTACAATCTTTTGTTGCAGATTATCATACTTTAGTTGTATCATTTCTTTAATTTCCTGCCTTAATTTTTCAAATTTCTGGTTCACAATCTCGTGATATTTTGCCATTTCCTCCTGAAGAAATTCTTTTAAATTAAAATCATTCTGCTGAGTCTGTAAGCTCAGAACTTGTTCACATAGTTGTAAATGGGGGAGCACCCCCCCCCACTGCTTGTTTGTCAGGCTTTATTAATTTTAATGCCATCCTGCCACGCAAAAGAACTTTTTTTTTTCAAGGGAAACTTTTCCCCAAACAAGATCAAATACAAATCTCCAAGAAAAAAGAAACTTAAAATAGATATTTTCCTTCTAGATTCTAGCCAGCAGTATGTATTTCGCTACTTTGTAGCTTATTACGGAAGGACTTTCACTTTCGGCTTTCTTCTCAAGCCTCAGCAGTCGCCATTTTAAACATTTTTTCCCCTTCAGTTAGAAACGTTTGTAAAATCATTAAAAATACTTGCGATTTAGGGTCCCAGGTTCAAATCTCGCTCTCTTTAACTAAACCATCTGTTAGTTTTATTGGTTGGTCCAGTCCCGGCGCCTAGCTCTGCAAAAAGGCAGAGTTCTCCCAAAGCCCGGAGCAGTGGTGAGGGAAAATAGGGAGCCACAATCTGCTCGTTCCCAAGAGTAAAAAAAAAACTCTGGGGACTTCGCAGAGGGCTCTACCTGCCCTCGCCTGCTCTGACTCACATTTCCATCAGGTGTAAAGGCGGCTCTTTACAGGCGACGGGGCTGGCGGTCACGGAGGACTGTCTGGCGGCGACGGAAGCCACCGTTTGACCTTTCAATCTGATTTGAATCACAGACCTCAGTGGTTAATCACTTCCTATCCACTAGCTTTAATGTTGTAATTATTATCCCTTATATTTTCTAATGACTGATTCCAACAGCTATTGAATGTTACTTTTCATATGCTGCTATAAATTAAACAATTTATGATCATTACTATTGATAGTAGTTATTGAAAAAAATGTTATTTATCTGATTCCATTCAATACTTCTTGTATATGTCCTGAATTCTGACTGCCTACTTTTTTGGGGAAGGTACAAGGGCAAAAGTTCAATAGCCAAAGCAAAGAATTTACAAATGAGATCAACATTACTGAGTTTTTTATGAAATTATTTAAACAGTCAATGATCTAGCATTAAAAGGATGCTAATTAGTGAACATAATTTACATTACTACATTTTAGATAGATAGATAGAAGATAGATAGATGATAGTCAGATACCATGAAATAAATTAGGAGGTTGCATCATTTTGTATTGATTTATATACTTTTGCATTAGGAAAGGTGGGCTATAAACCACCTTCTCTTACTCCTCCTCTTTTTTTATGTTTTATTTGTAATTTTCCTTTAGCAACCAACATATTTTGTGGACAATGTATTGACTAGGTCAATATATTTTTTACACAATGCTAACAATAATAGCACTATACATAGTTTTTGTCTTCCAACGTCTAACCTTAATATACTCATTATAATTATAATATATTCTTTTATGTATCAATATATATAATACTATTTTTCCAATTTGTATTTTCCCTACCGATTTGTTGGAGTTCTTTTATCTTCACTTCTTTGTCTTTAAACAATACTATTCTCTTTCTCTCTATGGTTCTTTATCATTTTCTCCAAAAATATATTTAAACATCAATAACATTTCTTCAAACAATGTATTTGTTGACCTCTGTTAAATCACTAATATTTTAGTATTTTAAATATTATTCAATATTCCACCATAGTTCCAATATCCCAGTTTTCTATAAACACCAATAAAACCAATTATTAATAAAATTTAATCAGACCCGGGATTATATCACTAAATCCCCTCAATTTATAGTCCATGAAAACTATAATTTCCAATATACTTTTTGCACACTGTTAATCATAATAATGCATTTAAATATATCTAATCATAGTCTTCCACCTCCTAACCTTAGTATATTTGTGGTTATAATAAATTCTATTATATATCTATATATGTGCTACCTTTCACGTTTTGAAACTGTGTGAAATGTTGATAGGATAAAAATAAACTGAATGGAATTTTCATGTACCTTTACTGGTTAATTTCAGTAAGAATACTGACAGCTACTGTAGGCCCAAAATAGTATGGTTCTGCCAGCCTGCAAGGAAGAAGATAGTGCTGAAATCTGGCTGAATATATAGGAATACAACCCAATTTTTAAGAACTAAGTGATCAAAGTGATTGTATTCCTGGATGGGCAAATCTGTCACTTTCATTTTTTCTCCACATAAATCTCTATCCATGTAGTAGCTCGTCTTTTTATAAAACATGTAGGTTCTAATCCAAAAACTGATTGAAGCAAATGTTTGCCTCTTCCAGATCATAATATCATCATCTTACAGTAGCAAGAAAAAAAATAATAATGACAGGCTATCTAACTTTTAAATATCTAGCAGGCTATAATTCAGTACAAAGTGCTGCTTGTAATATACAGTGTAAGTCTTTGTTTTAGTAGATAGGTTTTTATTTCACAAAATACAGATAACTGTTCTTGAAGAAAGTATTTCAACAGCAACAACTAAAACCTATATGTGGTCCTGTCACTTTTTGTCTGTCCTTGAGAAAAATACTTCAATCCAAACAACTCCATGTGGTTCCCTTACTTTTAAGAATGAAGCAGACAGATTGATCTTGTGTTGCTTGCACCCACTATCTTGACTGGCAAGAGCAAGACGATGCACTAGACATGCACAAAATCTCCCGTACCTGTTGCAAGTGCCAGGTAAAGTGGTTTCATTGAGTATTTCATTGAACAAATCACATCATTTCTTTCCATGCTCGCTTTCATCCATTTGTCCATGTTTCTCTTGCCATGACCTCCTGGTCTTGCCTTTGTCTCATCTCCATCCTGTTCCAAAAGAAACTTAAAGTTTTCTTTAGCTATTCCAACTTTAAAATATTTTTTTTCTATTCTTTCAGCATATGGATACAATCTGCCAGGTCTCAGTAAGGACTGGAATCTACCCAGCTCTTCTAAGCTACTTTGGTTGCTAGCAGATATGATTGGCTAGTGGCCTCTAGTTCATGATAGGATAGGATAGGATAGGATAGGATAGGATAGGATAGGATAGGAGAGGAGAGGAGAGGAGAGGAGAGGAGAGGAGAGGAGAGGAGAGGAGAGGAGAATTTTTTATTGGCCAAGTGCGATTGGACACAAGAAATTTGTCTTTGGTGTATATGGTCTCAGTGTACATAAGGAGAATAAAATACATTCATCAAGAATAAAAAGGTACAACACTTAGTGATAGTCAAAGTTACTAATAAGCTATCAAATCATATTAAGAAACAAACAAAAACAATATAAATTGAAAGATACAAGTGACATGGTTATAGTAATAAGTGGGAAGAGAAAGATACTAGTAAGGAAGAGAAGAATAACAATAATACAGTCTTAGTAAATTATTTGACAGTGTTGTGAGAATTAGTTGTTAAGCAGAGTGATGGCATTTGGGGAAAAACTGTCCTTGTGTCTAGTTGTTCTGGTGTGCAGTGCCCTATAGTGTCATTTTGAGGGTAGAATTTGAAACAATTTATGTCCAGGATGTGAGAGATCTGTAGATATTTTCACAGCCCTCTTTTTGACTCGTGCAGTATACAGGTCCTCAATGGAAGGCAGGTTGATAGCAATTGTTTTTTCTGCAGTTCTAATTATCCATTGAAGTCTGTGTTTGTCTTGTTTGGTTGCACAGTCAAACCAAACAATTATGGAGGTGCAGATGACAGACTCAATAATTCTTCTGTAGAATTGGATCAGCAGCTCTTTGGGCAGTTTGAGCTTTCTGAGTTGGCGCAGAAAGAACATTGTTTGTTTGAGCTTTTTTGATGACATTTTTGATGTTACATGTCCATTTTAAGTCTTGAGATATAATAGAACCTAGAAACTTGAAGGACTCTATTGCTGATACTGTGTTGTCTAGTATTGTAAGAGGTGGAAGTATAGATGGTTTTCTTCTAAAATCCACCACCATTTCTACGGTTTTGAGTGTATTTAGTTCAAGTTTATTCTGGTTGCACCACAAGGCTAGTTGTTCAACCTCCCATCTGTATGCAGATTCATCATTAGGCTTATATAGTGTAGTGTTCAGAGGAACCTCAAGAAGAAACAGACTGATAAAGACCCTTACATGGTCATTGTGAGAAGAAAAGTGGCAGGCAAGACAAATAGGGGCAGTATTTATATCCTGCTCTGGAAGCTCTTGAATCTAAGGTGGGATATAGATCTAATAAATAAATAAATAAATAAAATGTTAAATACAGTGGTAAAGCAGAATTATCATTGTGGGAGGACTTAGTTTGCACTGACTTTTGTCAAAATAACAATAGGTTATAAGGCTGGTATATGCACTACTTCTGAGTTGGGGAAGCTTAAAAGTTTGATAAGCAATATTAGAGCTGCTAGCTTAATCCTAAAGGCATGGAATTTAGAAATGGTTGCATTATTCATGAAAGATTAGTTTTAAAAAGAAAAGAGAAAGACAAATCCATCACTTTTCCTGGAAAATTGTTAATGTGACTCAATATTAAAAAATGAAAAAGTTAATACAGTTTTGGAACCTAGGTTTCTTTTTGAGAAAACTCATTTATTCAAAGCTAAGCTTTTAATTAGTGCACCAGATACAATTCTTAGTTGTTAGATTAATTGCAGAAAGCCTGCTCATTGTTTTAAATCCCCAGAGATATTTTTAAATCTAGTGGGCAGTGAGATTGCCATCTGTTTTGTTGACTGGTAGTTGTTTCTTAGTGCAATAATTACAATCCAAATATCCCATTTATAAACATGGTGGTTTGTTGTCTTTTTTTTTTTTTAAATACTTCTGATCTTCCATTGATGCCTTTCCCAATTTTTCTTGCTACCACACCTGCGGCAGCTGGCAAAGGAGTCTGAGCAAACTGTCTGCTTTTCGGGTTTCAATAGCATTTGCAATGAGTGGCATAGAAATTACAGCTGCAGGGCTTTCAAGTTAGAGAATCTTTTTAGAAACTATGCACTTTTCAAATGGGAGTCTTTAAAAAAGGCCAAAGTAGTTTTCTCTTATGTTGCTTTAAATATAGGCCAGTCGAAATGTACTGGCCTAGTTTGTAGGTTTGCACAAAATAAAGAATATACTGGATCCACATGTTTATACTTGGAACGGTGGTGAACACATTCGTAGGGAACAGCTCTATCCAAGAAAAACGGAAGTTCACTTTATGATAACCAGTGATCCTTTTCTGTTTGGCTTTTAAATTATTCACCTAAAAGTCTCTTCAGGCTTATTTTTTTTCTTACTGGACAGGAATCTCAATTTTCTAACTTTGTTAGTTAGGTAAATATCTAAGTTGTGCATAAAGCTTTCATAAACTGGATTTGTGCATTTGAAATAGTCTCAACATTTCTTGCATTTGGTATTCTTTGGCAGTTTTCACCTTCCTTTGCATTCAACTGTATGCACGTCTTCTTCATTTTACATTATTATATAATTCTGTTAAAGTGTCTTTGATCTACTCAACCACGCATGAATATTTAAATATGTTATTCTGTTAACTGACCTGAAAGCTTCAGAAAATTATATTTGATTAATTATCACTCAGAAATTGTACCCTCATCCTTCTGAAACTTTGCAAATATTATTTCCCAAACCATAATTTGGAAAATAAACTTTAACCCAACACGTTTTTGAACTACCTATTTTTTGAAGTTCTGCCAATTAAATTTAATTGGTAATAAATTTTACTTAATTAGAACGCCTTTAAGCCATTTTCATTAAGCTTTTCCACAGAAAATGTAGAGGGATAAGTGAATCGTTTTTTTGTTTTTTTAAAATACACAGATTTTCAGGACTCCTGTTGCTACCCATCTGCAGGAAAATGAGAGGAGAGAGAATGATGAAAGCCATGCTATGGCTTTACAACACAACCCCTGTCCCTTTTATACATGTATCATAATGAAAGCAGCATATTCCTGAGGTTGCGCATATGGATTTATCTGGATTCTGATAGATTTCTGTTTCAGTTAGAAGGAAGAAATGTAAAGGAAATGTAATCAGAGAAGAAATGGAAAATTTCTAAGTAGTTTTCTTTTTCAAATAAATAAATACAAATGCGTTCTTGCTCCAAACCGTCAGCCATTTGACAGATCTATTATTCTTTCACTTTTGCTCCTCAAAAGTGCATCATATATGTATATTTATTCTAAACGTACACTGCAATCAGATGGTTATAGTGTAGTAGTTTTTTTTAACTGAAATTCTGTTAATTGACTAATTAAATTGTTTAATTAATTTAATTAATTAAACTGTTAATTAGTCTTTAAAATATTTTTAACACTGGATGTGATCTAATTTAGAAGTTGTACCAGTTCATATTAATCATAGTCTGTAGAGATTCTCAGTCATCCAGGTCATGGTTGTCCCAAAGGTGTTTTTTCAGGAGGCAACTGGACTTTCTTGTTTTTTTCTTTTGAAGATGTTTTGCTTCTCTTCCAAGAAGCTTCTTCAGCTCTGACAGGATAATGGAGAAAGGAAGGATTTATATTCTTTGCAGACAGCTGGTAATCTGCATCATATTAGAGGGTTGTTGAAGCACTTGGAGGTTTATCTATGTCCTCAGGGTCAGCTAAGTAGTTCTCTGTATTCCTGCAGTCTGCAATTTTTTCTTTGGAAATTCATTCCTATTCCCACCCCCTTCAAAGGTTGTTCATCTCATTATTTAATCATAAATAGAGTTGTTTATTTTATTTATTAAATTTATATGCCACCCATCTCACCAATAACATGACGCTTTTCCATCTGTTGTGGAGTTTCTTCTAAAGAAAACAGGAGAATCCAGCAAAATATATGCAAAAGAAACAAATTTAATAAGCATCAATGACTTATTTCAAATATTTATTAGATTAGTTATATGTTATTCACAAAAATTATAAAACAAAAGCTCAAATGAAACTTGTATAGTTCTACTCAGAACTAATTCCAGTTTGGGTCACTATTATCTATTCTTAAATCAGCTGCCATAGAACATATTTCAGATTTAGTGGTTTCTGAATTCACACCCCTTGAAACAAGGACATAGATAGATATAGAAGTAGGAAAATTATTTTATTTTCCTTTTTATGGAATGCAGGTGAATGTAAGTTCTTTCCAAAGATCTGACACAAATCAGTGAAAATCTGTGGTTCTTATTCTCAGTAGATTCGATGTTGAAAATATGGTTGCAGATTAGTATTGAATTTCTTTTCAGGGGTTTGGGATTAAAAATAAAAACAGGGCATAAAATGAGTTGCTATTTAAAAAAAATTGATACCACTCAAAATATCCAAGTCCTTGACTTACAACAATTTGTTTAGTGACCATTTGAAGTTACAACGGTACTGGAAAAAGTGACGTAGGACTATTTTTCACATTTTCGACTGTTGCAGCATCCCCATGCTCAAGTGATCAAAATTCAAATGCTTGGCAACTAATTCATTTTTATGACAGTTGCAGTGTCCCGGGGTCATCTGATCACTTTTTGCTCCCTTTTAACAAGCAAAGTCAATGGGACAGCCAGATTCACTTAAAACCATGTTCCTAACTTAACAACTGCAGTGATTCACTGAACAACTGTGGCATCTGTAAAATGGGGCCAAAACTCACTTAACAAATCTCTCACTTAGCAACAGAAATTTTGGGCTCAAATTGTGGTCGTAAGTCACAATTTACTTATGATTTGATTCCCTGTTAATTTTAATTATTCAGAATGTAACAGAAAAACAAAACACTTGAAATAGTGGTAGTGGCTATAAGCACTTGAAATCAATATATCCATTGGTTAATTAAAAGGAACTGTAAAGGTTTGAGCAATATTATGATTTACTGTCATTAGGCAGCTCTGCTGAGCCCTTAGACATTTCAATTTAATTGACAACATTGGCTAACACATTATTAAATTGACTTGAAAATTGTTAAAAGCTGGAAAGTAATTTTCCAAGTAGGAGGGAGATTAACCTGTAAGCAGCATGTTTGTTTTTCAAAACCTATCTGTGTTCATAAAACAATTTGATATTCATTAGCATGATAGCTGATCTTTGAATTTTTTTTAATCCTGGGCTAATGTTGAATAAATTAATTTATACATAAATTATCTAGCGTACTCAATGTATTGCTTTAAATTGTCAATTTGGAAAATAGATTTTATTTATGTAGTAAACTCTTAAAACAATATTGACCAGCTCAATTGAACCAGAGAAATAATTAGCGAACTAAAAAAATACCTCAGATCAGGTTTCAAATTTCAGCTCTGGAAAATAGTAATTTCTATTTTCTATGTTCCATGTTTCTACAAAACAATCTATTTCTTAGAAACATATAAATATCAGAGAATCAATAAGAAAATGAAGTCTGATTTTGTACAGCCAATTACCTGATCACTTGCCTACTACATAGCCCTAATTTTTTTTACCCAAAGTGACAGACTCATCCTATTATAATATGGAGGTCTTTCATTTCTTACTAAATTTTACTACATTGTTTTGGGAAGTATTGATATTAATTCTTCATTTAAAAGGTGAGTTAGCCATATATTTAGCACCTCAAAAAAAAAAAGGTTAAGAAAATTATCTAAAATAGAATTGGTGTGAAATTAGGAAATTTCATGCAAAATCTGTTGGCTGTTGTACACAAGGGAAAGAGGTTATAAATTACTTGAAACCAACCTACCATACAGAAAGTAACAATTTTCATGAGAGAGAAAAAAAAAATCAGCTTTCCATAAAGCTAATAAAGGTCAAGTACTATTTTATTGAGTTAACCACTAAAACCATAGCATGCATTCTGAAACAAGTTTTGAATATTAAGATAATTGAAGGACGTGAACTTTTAGGAGTTTTTGGGAGATAATTTACAGGTCTGAACAATAAATGTTGCTTATTTATATCGTTTTGCCTGAATTTGAAAATGCCAAATTTCCTTTCTAAGCTACCATTTTTAAGCCACAGCACCAAATGTGCAAGAACATAAACCACATGGTTTTCAAAAATGAAAGCTGTATAATTTTATCTACCGCACTGTATGATTTAATGTCTGGCCTTTTATCCATCCACCACCTTATCAGTTTCTGGTGCAATCTTACCCCTTTAATCACTATCTCCTCTTAATCATTGTTTTACTGGCATACCTTTGAAGCTTATTTAAGATAAGATGATAAGATAATATGGGATGGAATGGGATGGGATGAGATGTCTTTATTGTCATTTTTTTTTTTTGCTTCAAGCACATTGTCTGTTGCCTGTTCTCAAGAGAAAGTATATATCTACACATACATAACACACATCTATACATGCTATATTCACACATAAATATATATATATCCGCACCATACATATATATGCATACACTGTACTTTTCGGAGTACAAGATGCACTTTCCCCCCCTAAAAGAGGGTGGAAATGTTGGTGCGTCTTATACACCGAATTCAGCCATTTTTGGCCTTCCGAAGCCCTGCCCCGCATGTCCCATTTTTGTGAAAAACGGTTTCATTTTTCACAAAAACAGGGTGCACAGAGGCTTTAGGAAGCCTGCAGAGTGCTCCTGTGGGCTGAGGAGGCCAAAAATGTCCCCTTTTTTGCAAAAAAAATGGGCAAAAACTGGACCCATTTTTCACAAAAATGGGGCATGCAGAGGGTTTGGGAGGCCTGCAGAGTGCTCCAGGGGCCGGGGAGTGCAAAACCTTTTTTTTTCCTTGCTTACCTCTTTGAAATATTGGTGCATTTTATACACCGGTGCGTCTTATAGTCTGAAAAATACAGTATATATTAATCACTTCCACTCCATTTTCACGTAGTGAAAAGAGGAAACTTGAGAGTTCACAAAGCTGATGCTTCATGGAACAAAACTGAATCTAAATGTTCTGCTTTGTATACCACGAAGCCTATTTATTCACTAGCTATGTCAACAGTTCTCTGTATTTAAACACAATACTGCTGTAATCATACAGAAAGGAAGGATGAGATGAAAATTATAAAATAATCTCAAATACTTTTCTACCATACCTAGAGATAATTTAATGGGAATATTATATAATGTACTATTCCAAAATAAATAAGAAACCAGTAAATTGCCTGTTATAAGGCACATAATTTCTTTGTTTAGCTTTCATTCTCATTTTCTATTTCAGATTGTTGGAAAAAAGTTCCAGCTGATCGTAAACACATTTCTAATTGCTTTTCATTCATAAAATGACTCAACATTTTTTTGTTATTACTTGGATGATTTATTGAATATATTAACTGTGTGATAGGCACACTAATCTGAGAAGTGAGTAAATTGACAATATCAGCATTTCCACACTGCTACACCCCCAAATTATAGTTTTCAGTAGTGCTGGACAGAATCCCCAATATTGTCCTGGATTCTAACAAGGAGGTAGAAAATTAATAGCTTCCTGAACATTTAGAAGGTTTAAGTGTCCAGTCACTTGGAAAGTAGTCAAGGAACTACATGGAAATAGTGCCCCTAAGATTTACTTGCTAAACATCTGAAGTTTTCCTTTTTTATGACAAAAGCCATTTATGCAAAATGAATTTATCATTATATTCAAAGGAAAAAATATTAATATGATAATCATTCACTCATAAAAAAAGATTGAAAATCAATTTGTACAGATGTCAAAGAATTCAAGTTACAGAACATAAAACAGTTCCATTTGTACAGTTATACATTGTTCATTTACACTTTACATCTGCTAAACTAAATTTGAGCTGAACACATTTCATTTCTGTACCCAAAATATGTTTCAAAATAGATGCATTTTAACTTAGCATATTTAGTGAATGACTCTAACTTAACTATTTCCTCCAATTTGCCATATAGCTATGTATTATTTGTCCTTATTATCCAGTCATCCTCAATTTCCCATGATTAGTTAGTACTTACAATCTAATGAACAACATACAAATAGACAATTAAAAAATAATAGGACAGACTCTACAAAGTAAAGTGCAAAACTCAACAATAATGTGTCTTACAAAACTTCAGATGCTGGTGGAAATGTAATACATCATACATAGAATTTCCTAACTAAGCAGGGGGTTATACTAGAAGGCTCCAAGGTCCCTTCCAACTGTGTTGTTGTTATTGTTGTAGTTGTTGTTATTTAAGACTACATATAATATGATTTCTCATAGACAATCAATGGGATTCATATAAGACCACAACATCTGGAATCCAGATGTCTGGAGAGTCATTAAAGTATTATGTATTTGCTAGCATCTAACCTTTCAGGACCTATATTGGGTCCAAACACAGTTTAGGATTTATATGTGATCTGGAATAGGGAAACCAAAGATGAAAATAACTTGAAGAGAGTACTTTGGACCATACAGAGGTAAAAAGGTAATTTATATGTACATAATGTACTATGATTAAAATCAATCGTTATTGCCTGTACTAAAATATCCAGAAAGACTTCATTATATATATATGTCAAGTATAGTCTATAACCTAATTTATACTGACTTGTGCTTAAAATATATATAGCAATTGTCATGTCTTCAAATGGATATTTATTAACTAGAAAAAAGAAGAGTAAATATTTAACCAACGGGATGTGAATCTCTATTCCTTTATTTAACATTAAGCAATGTGGGTTTTCTCCCCTGCAACATTTTTCATAAAATATTATTCTAAAATATCCTGTTGCAGTAAACCTCCCCACAATTAAGCCCAGTGATGTTATAAGAATAGACTAAAATGGTACTAAATCCTTTTTATCTCAGATGCTCCCACTGAGGGAGACCTGGCTGTAGCTTATCCATAAAATACTAAATTCTTGAGAGGTTTTGAATAATGTAGAAGAACTGAATGGACATCTTGCTATTTTCCTTTCAGCGTCATTGCCATTGCAGTCAAAAAGAGCTGGTCACATGGTGAAATTAGGTTGGTAGTTGGTAACAGCAGATTTCAATTATTGAGACGAAAATAATGTTGGAAAGGCAAGTGAAATATTTGTGCAGAGGCCTAATTGTAGGTTTCTTTAAGATCCTTTCCTCCATTTCGTTTCACTGATGATCTATTCTCTATATGCTACCGCTTCAATCAGGAGAAAGACATGGGTGGATGAAATAAATTTGATTTAAATTCACTGAAAATTAATTAAATTAATTAAATGGGGTTTCTTCTCAGGTCATCAGCAATTTGCTCCACATTAAAAAGGAAAGTCATTTTCACAAGCTGAACTCCTGATAATTTCATGGATGTGTCCAGTATGCAAGAAATTTACAATTATATTCTTCAATATAATAGAGATACCTTTCTTTTTTCTTTTATTTTCTTTTTTAATTCTCCAGGCTTTCCAAAAGTTCTGGTATTTCCTGGGAGTCTCTCACTCCAAATACCAATCAAGTCCAAATCTGTTTCACTTCTTGAGGTAACTCAAGTTAAGGAAAATATGTGGGGGGGAGGTTGCTTTTTAAGATAAGATCTCTGAAAATAATCTGCAAATTAATTCACGGAGTATGTGGTAAAATGGAATTATTGCATTTGTGTTTGTACAGAATTGTATTTGAGAGGAAGAGAAAGTAGATAAATACAAGTTCATTTATAGATATGTTATTCACAGTTCCTTTTTTAACATGCCATCATTACAAGGCAAAACAACAGAATTCTTTTTAAAGAGGTGAACTGATGCTATATCTGTGTATAATTTTAATCTCACCAGCCCAAATGAAATGAATATTTATGGCATATTTATTTAAGCTTCTGTTTTTGTTATATGTTTAGTCTTTTGTTCCTATGTCTCATTTTGAAAGTGTAGATATGAAATATAAATCTGTAGTGGTGGATTTCAAAATCAGAAAATAGAAAGTATTTTCCGTCTTCAGATGGCATTAAGTAGAAGCATGGTCTCTCATGCTAACATAGACATATTATTGAGTAAGTTATTGAATCTAAAACCATGATGTGTTGTTTGGACCAAGTGAAGCCAAACTTGTTTTTCATGGTGCATAGTATTTCCTAGATTGGATGCATCCAAAAAGTGATCAGAGTTGTTACCTGTGGAATTTATTTAATACCCTGTTAATGATCTTTTAATGCTTCTTTGGCTGAGTTCACTTGACATCATTTATTCCTAATGCTTCAAATATTTGTGCTAAAATGCACATCACAATGAAACCAAGACATTTGAAACCTTTTGAAGGTATATCAGAGATGATGCCCTTTGAATGATACATAACTTTCTAAGTGTTATTTCATGGATTGTTAGAGTTTATCTTTAAAGTGACCTGTGGCCAGTTCTGGGGGAAGATCAGCTTTTAAATGTGTAGAAATGTTGATATTAAATGGAACCAAATCTTTGTCCTTTGAGTTATGATTTCTTTAAGAAATTAGATATTTTAACTTTATTCTGTTATCTGAAATTTTTAATGATTAACATGCTTGCAAAAACATTGCTCATGAACCACTTCTATTCAATTTCTTGACAATGCACGGACACATTAGATCATTGTACTGAGTAAAAACAAACATATCTAGGAAGGATTATGCCAAAATCCATTTCCCAGTCCCTGCAGACTTTATCCCTTGCACTTGCATCTGAAGATAGTGGGAGAATCCAAGGAATGACAGTTTGGATTCTGTCCAGTACTTTAGAAGATTGACATTTCTGTTTCCAGATACCTTTAAAGTTTGGGTTTGCCAGACACTGGTAGAGAAAAATCTATATTTTATTGCATGCATTTATTTTAAAACTTAATTTATGTCCTTTTAATGATTTCTTACAGTTCAGAATATGTCTGCCTGTCTGTCTGTCTGTCCGTCCGTCCAGCCAGCCAGCCAGTCACCAACACACTCGCAAACACATATATTTGCTACATTTGTTCTGTATTACAAAATGGTCTTTATTAGAGAACAACATATACAACTGGGATTACCTTATTTTAATAGAGAATGTTCTATACAGTGTATAAGTATATTATCAATATCTCTATCTGTCTTTATCCCTATCTCTGTCTCAATCAGGGCCTTGGTAGTACAGTGGTCTAAAGCACCCTGTTACTAACACAGCTGCCTGCAATTACTGCAGGTTCGAATCTTACCAGGCTCAAGGTTGACTCAGCCTTCCATCCTTTCTAAGGTAGGTTAAATGAGGACCCAGTTTGTGGGGGCAAAAAGCTGACTTTGTATAAATATACAAAAGTATGAAGGCTATTGCTTGACGCCCTGAGTCTCCGGAGAAGGGCGGCATATAAATCAATTTTTTTTTAAAAAAAAAATCTCATCTCTATCTTTCTCTAACACTGATTAAGGGACATGTTTTGCTGATGAGATAATGGCATCTCATATAGAAATGCTTAAACTTATTTATAAAAGTTATATAGTTCAGTAATTTTGGAATGAAGTTTCCAAAGATAATTTTGGTGTAGCCTAGAAAGTACTGTAAAAAGATAATTAAGTATTCCAGAAAATAATAGCTTACTTAAATGGCAAAAAGCTTTACTGACACTTTACTGACACTGCTGTAAACATACCACCTGCCTACTCCTCCCCTTATGCCAGACTCTCAGACATATCCCATGAGGGAGAGATGCTAAAAATCAGATACCCCAAGCTCTATCCTCAGTTCTCTAGAAATAGAACTCTGTTGAAGTCAGTAGACTATGATTTGAAAAAAGCGAAATTTGTCATGGCATAAGGGGAGGAGTAGGCAGGTGGTTAGTTTTGCTAAGAAATGTGGGCCTGAAAATTTTAAACAAATTGCTGATGATCATCCTTGAAGTGCTCAGAGTTATATTTATTCTATTTTCACATTCTAAAGCTGTATTATGCTAGTTAGATCTATTGGTATTATTTATTTATATAATCAATTTATTTCCCATTCTTCCATTCATGTGCACACTCCCAGTGCTAATTATTGCTTTTGTGCCATAGGCCAGATTAATCAACCTCTCTGTTTTGCAATAAATGAGAATAAAATAAATGTTCAACCTATAAAATGTTCAACCTAACTCCAAACATTACATCAAACCTACTGTTACGGCTTAGTGATACAGATTGGGTTTCTTTGTTTATCCCGTACTTAGATATTAAATCAAGTGTCTCCATCCAACCTGTTTTAAATGTGGTTACAAACAAGAAAGTGACTCCTTGAGATTCAGGAATTCTCAATATGAATATTGTATTTTTCTTTTTATGAGCCTGAAGTCCTTTATTCGAGGTAGACCTGGAGTGTTGAATAGAGCTGAACATTTACATGCCCTTCTTGACACCTATGTGAAGTTTGCAGCAGATATTTTCTCTTTGTATTCTGAGAGAAAAATATCTGTCACTACCTAGGATTGAACTCTCAACTTTTTTAGTGGGAGGCAAGCATTTTCATCTCTAGGCCACCACACTAGTCAATATGAGTACTGTCTGAAGCTTATTAATTCAAACTGGGAATTAAATAATTTCTTTAACTCAATGAAGAATATAATTGACCAACAAACTTAAAGACTGCTTTAAGAACATACCATAGAAATTCAGAGTTTTCTGGTGGTTTAGAAGATATTAACAGATTAACAGAGTTAGAAGGAACCTTTTAGGTCATCTAGTCCAACCCCCCGCTCAAGCAGGAGACCCTACACCATTTCTGACAAATGGCAGTCCAATCTTTTCTTGAAAGTCTCAAGTGATGAAGCTCCCACAACTTCTAAAGGCAAGCTGTTCCATTGGTTGATTGTTCTCACTGTCAGAAAGTTCCTCTTCATTTCTAGGTTGAATCTCTCCTTGGTCAGCTTCCATCCATTATCTCTTGTCTGGCCCTCAGGTGCTTTGGAAAACAACTTGACCTCCTCCTCTTTGTGGCAGCCCCTCAAATATTGGGACGGCAATCATGTCTTCCCTGGTCTTTCTCTTCACTAGACTAGCCATGCCCATTTCATGTAACTGTTCTTCATATGTTTTAGTCTGCAGTCCCCTAATTTTTGCTTGTTCAAAATTCATACAGTGTCTGATAAACCACTGGGAATTTCAAAAGGAAATCCCACCATCCCCAATTCAAAGAGGATCAAGGCCATTGTAGTTCTTCATGTTTTAATTACATCAGGTTTATCAATTTTTATAGTTTATGGTTTCCTAGTAGTCCACATTATGACACAAGGGTGGCCACACACAATTCACACAGTTTCTTAATCAATTTTGATCACAATGACCATGGGGATCCTGCAATAGTCATAAGTGTGGAAAATGTTCATAAGTCACTTTTTTCAGTGATGTTGTAACTTTGAACAGTCGCTAAATGAAGTGTTGTAAATCAAGGATTACCTGTACCTACATGCAAAGGCATGACCTTATTTTGCCTGTTTTGTTTAAAATATCTAAATTATCCAATCAATGATGAATAAATCAGCCCATAACATTGCCTCTCTAAGAACAATAAATATGTAGCAATTGCAACCTATTCTACGTGGGACAAACATCATGTCAATTAAAAACCAGGATCCATGAACACCGGCTGGAAGTCAAATGCCACGATCCCAAATCCTTGATCTCTACCCACACTGATACCAAACAGCACCAGTTGGATTGCAGCAATGCAAAAATCATTGGCCATGCTACCACCCACCATGCTTGTGAGGTTATTGAAGCCTGGCATTCCACAAGCAATTCCATCAACAGATACATTGACTTACAACCAGCCTATGAGCCCCTCAGAATCCAAATCAATTGCACAGCCAACCAGAGACAGCACCGACCCTCAACCCATGCAAGCCCTCCCACAATCAGCACTTCACTTCCCAATGACCTTCATCTGATGTAACCGATCCATCACAAGGCTCTCAGTAGTGACTCATACCTGACCCATCGCAAGACTCTGAGCTGATGGGAACCTCACCTGACATGACTTCACCATCACAAGACCTACTGACCACACACCCTTATAAACAGAAGAACACGGACACTGACATCCCCAAACTGCACTGAAGATGTTACCTAGCCTAGTAACAAAACATTTGGAAACCAACCCACAAGCTTGAAGAAGGAACCCTCAACAATAAATACCTTTCCAAACGTTAGTTTTATAAAATCTTTAAATATAAGTTTAAATTTTAAAAAAGCCTAATGAGCTCACCATATTTTACATTAGCTACCTTCAGATAGGTACCGGTAATTACTAGTGACCAGTCAGGAATTCTAAATATAGAAATGTTGTATTATGAATATAATTAAATACAGGGCATTTTTTTTTTTTTGCAGTGCTATAAAATATTGATTAGCATGCCTACTCTTCTTTAATTAAGTCAGGTAATGTTTTCAGGGGGTATTTTGAAATCTTCATGCAAAGAATAGCTTTATTTTTTATTCTTTAGCTCCTTTATCATATGAAATCATTCAGGTTGTGAAGAGACAAGACAGCAAATCAGTTCCTAGATCTGTAAAACTTTGAATGCAAACATGGTGACAAGATAAATTTGTTCAACATTTAATCAGGTGCTATAACTTTTATTTTTCTTTTTAATGAGAAAAGTGCATTTACCCCTTCCTAATATAAAACAAAGCCTTTTGGATGGCTGTGCATTTGGATGATTGTTTTGAATCTCTTAATTTCGTTAGAAGGGTTTTATCTAGCGCTCAAATAAAATCAGTGTTGGGGTGGGACAGTCAAATTTCATTACAGAAATAAAATGCAGATATAATCTTTAAAAAGAAAGATGATTTATAGAAAATTTGTTCCATTTTAGGTAACTGTAGAATAGAGATAAGCAAGCCAAATCAATTATTTCCAACATGTGTTCTGTCTGATAGCAAGAAAGGAGATGGAAAGATAGTTAAGTTTCCAAAATTAAAACAATTTAGTTTTGCCTTTTTCTTGTTTCTTAGTATCACAGGAGAACCAATTTTGTTCCCTACATCTCTTAGGTAGACAAAAGCATCTTGAAAAGATGCTTTTTTGGATGATACAATTTCATTATGTTTTGTGGAACTTTTTTTATTATTATTATTTCCCATTCATTATTTAAAGAATATAAAACACATAGTTCACAACAAGTTAAAATATACTAAAAAAAGCATGAAGAGGGAAAGCAATTAAAAAACCGATCCCTTAAAAAATGTAATTCACATTTACCTCATTATTTCCAGTCAGTAATGTTATAAGGTCCTAAATATATCTTTCTAAAGAATTATTAAACAAATAACACAGCTATTACCAATTACCATGCAACTCAAGTATCAGCTTATGGCAAGTGAAGCCATATTGAAAGATTTTATCAAGTTTCCTCAGCTAATGACTTCTCTCTATCAGTAACACACAGGTTTATAGGGACATTTGCAAGAGTTCAGTAATGAGTATAATGTAGTGAAATAAATGTAATATATTTTGTCACCCTGGCAAAGAGTGTAGTAGTCAAGCCTAATTTTATGCATAATTTAGCCTAATAATTGTTATACCTCAGTTTGTGTCCAATTATTGGGAATGCTCCACTCAATGGTGGAGCAGAAAATGTATGTGCATAAAAGGAATATATATTGGGCGAGTCACAATCTCTCAGTCAAATCCACAGCATAGAGTTGTTGTCATGGTGAAAAGAGGAGGAAGAATTATAGGGCTTGAGCTACCTATAGAATAATAAGAGCAGGAATATATACACACACCAAGCTTTAACATAGTGAAGAGGAAGCCATTAATTACATCCTGGAAGAACAATTTGATTAGCTGCAGGGTCACTACCACCCTCTTCATTATAGAGCACAGCAGTTGATATGGATAAGATCAGCATAAAATCATGGATAAACTAACAATACTCAGCCTTTGATTTATTTATTTAGTTTGTCAAACATGTACAAGATAACAGGTATAAGTATAAACATGGACATGAGCACAGGTAATGAGTACAAATAAATGGGGACAGTGGGACAGGGATGGTAGGCATGCTGGTGCACTTATGCATGCCCCCTTATGGACCACTTAGGAATGGGATGAGGTCCACGGTAGACAGTTTAAGGTTGAAGTTATGAGGACTTGAGGATGTAACAACAGAGTCGGGTACAGCATTCCAGGCATTGACCACTCTGTTGCTCAAGTTGTATTTTCTACAATCGAGTTTAGAGTGGTTTACCTTGTGTTTGTATACTTACCAAGGCTCAGTGGAGAAGTACTATCAGATAGTATGGTAGAAGATGCCAACAGAATCCTCCCAACAATCCCTACTACTACCATAACTCAAAACAGTGAACTGTTATACATTACAACTACTCTATTGTTATACATTACAATCACTCTACTCTTGGAAATGCTTAGCTACCAGATCAAAAACAGCTGTACATATTCCACCATTTGGAAAATGAGGTTAGAGGCTAGGATTAAGACCACTCAGAGAGAGATTAGTCAACTGGTAGAATGACAGAAAGGTGTGCAGATTAAGGCTAAGACTCAACTACTGAAAAAATGCAAGGGCTTGAACCCCAAAGACTATTAAACTAAAGCTCAGAGTACTGATCACCAGATTAAGGAGATACACTAGAAAAGCAGAGGCCAAGAAAAATCAGTATTTGTAAAGAAATACAATATTGTATTGTATGATCTAATCAATTTTGCCTAGTATCAATCAGGACGACAACCAACATCTACTGTTCTAAAATTGTCTTGTTTACTTCTCCATAACTATTCAGAATTTCTATTAATTGTTAGAAGATTACATTTTGACCATGTGTTCTAGCAGAATGGTACTGAACTTGTATCAAAAATTCTGAATAAGTATCAATATATTGTACCCAAATTACCTCTTAAATTGTATCTATTCCAATAGCTTTATACTCATCTGTGTGCCTTCCTCCTGGTCACTGTGTCCACCTCCTTATTATTTTAGTGAATCATTACAATAGTTGCTAGGCAACAACTGAGGAAATGCTCTGCATACTAGCATTCAAACAAAGTGGCACATAGAAATTGTTTTATTGTTGGCACATAGAAATTGATGCTGTGCTAATATTTTTGTTCCTTTTCCCCCATTTGTGAATGACTCTGGAAAAAAAGACATGAGACCAAAATCCCTAGAGGTTGTAAAATGGTGGAGGTAGCTTGAGAACTCTCCTTTCTCTCTTTCTAATATTGGATGTCAGGCATGTAATGATCACTTTCCAACATTAACTGCTGAGCATTTTCCACTCACACAAAGAGACTCACACTTGCCAGCATTTATCCAGAAAAGGAACATATTTTCATGAAGAAGTGTTGCCTACTTAATTTGAAGCAGAGACAATGGTACCTATTAACCTGGGAATAGATTTATTGAATGTTTCAATCACACTGTAGGAAAGAACCCGGCAGTATCCTCTATCTATCTCAGCTAGCAGATTTAAAGGACAATGAGTTATGACTAAGATCCTACAGACTCCATCTCACTTAATCAGGGGTGAAATGCTACCGGTTCACTCCAGTTTGGACAAACCGGTAGTTAGCTACTGAGTTGGTTGAACTGGCAGTTTAAAAAGCTACTGGTTCAGGTGAACCAGTAGTTAAAAAAAGCTACCGGTTCCTTCAAACCGGTATTTCCAATGATCAGCTGTGCAGTGGTTTTAGCTTTGCTAGAAAGCAGGAAATCCTGCTTTCAAGCAAAGTGAAATTGCACACCACAGCTGATCCCCCCTCACTGTTCTATTTACCTTCCCAAGCCTCCTTTTGGTGTGTATTGGGCATGTGCGCACATGCAGCATGTGCCAAAAGGAGGCTCAGGAGGTAAGTAAAACAGTGGGGGGGAATCAGCTGTGCAGCGCAGTTTAGCTTTGCTAGAAAGCAGGAAATCCTGCTTCTAGCAAAGCTAAATCGCGCACCACAGTTGATCCCCCCCTTGCTTCTACTTACCTTCCCAAGCATCCTTTTGGCACATACTGTGCATGCACTCGCATGCACAGAGCACACATTTGGCGTACTGCTCATGCACGGCCAGCGAACCAGTAGCAAACCAGTTCAGATTTCACCACTGCACTTAATCCATTGTCTGACCATTAACTACCTTGGTGCCTAGAATTGGGGTCTCTCACAAAAAATACAACCAACACCTCCTTTCCCTCCTTAGTAATCAAATCAGCGAATTGGCTCTTCATTCCCAGACATATTCATAATGCTAACAATAAATAAAATTATAATATTTGATAGACACATTATAGTATGTTATTTTTAGAATAACATGTTATTCTTTAGTATGTTATTTATGAAAATACAGTATATGTCAGTGTGTGGATCAGTTCTGTTCTGGTCCATATGCATTGAATGTATGGTGTTTTACCAACTTATGTGGCAAAAATAGTGTATGCTGCTAATGTTGCTGTACAGTTATTATGGTGCCAAGTTTGCTATTTAAGATCCTCAAGAGTTAAAAACATCTGGGGAAAATAATAACAACAATCTATTTTTGATCTCTCATTATTTCATAGAATGGTTGATAAGTTTTCACAGGAAAAGCAAAGAGGAGTTACATTAATCTAGATGCTTTGAATCATAAACACTGAAACCAATTCCAATAGTAAAGGAGATGTGTATTCACACTCACTATCAATTCAAGGCTTCTTTCTGAGTGATCTGAGTGATTTCCAATGCAATTCGTTCCAGACTGAAGAATTTAAGGCCAGAAGCAAATGCCTTTTAAATTTCATCTGATTAATGTCCCTTGAAAAAGAATTTGTCAGCTCCACAAGCATCCATGTGTTTTTCTGGCAAGCACATTTTCTATATAGTTTAGCTGGAAAAAGACTGTGCTTGACAAACTATTTTCCACAATTGGATCTTAATGTTTCTGCTATTCAATAATCTACTTTGCTTAACTGCAATTAATGGTTAAAGTATCTGGATTTTTTTCCCCCTTTCCTTTCACCTTAACATTTAACTAGCTGTGATATATTATAGGACTACACAGGTCATTCAGAGAGGCACTTTCCTTGCCATGAGCAAATCACTTGTCCAGCCCTTAATTTTCAACAGAAAATCCCAATTTATGCAGATTATATTTAAAAATATTTTGAGTTTTTTGTATGCTTTTGAAACAGCCTCATTAAAATTTTTGAAAGTTAAAACTTGTTTCTCATATTTTTGCTGTATTTTCTCCTCAAAATTCATGAAAAGAATACTGTCTACCTGTCATTTGTGGAAAGATATAAAACAGGCTACAAATTACATAGAAAATATATATCATTTTTCTCTTTCTCCCTCCGTATACAACATATATTTACAGTGACAACTACAGCATATCAACCAGACTAAGGACATGAGGTTAGAGATTAACTCTTTCTATAGTGTTCCCAGCGAATCATTTCACTTCCACTCATGAAACGATAAGCAATACTATCAGCATTGCTTCTATTTTTCTGAAAATTAACAGGAAGAATATTGTTGTCCAGAATAATTAAGAACTATAAATTCAATAGAAAGTAGGGATTTTTACCCTCATTATATGATGTATAATTCTAGAAACAGGATTAGCTTAATCTTTATCAATTGTTATTATGAAAAAAGGTATATATTGTTTATATATCACCGAGGGTCTTACAGCTCTACCATCACAATAGAAATGAAGGAATCAGAATGTTTAAATTAAAAAGAAAAACAGGATGAGTGCAGATCCTTGAAAACCATCCCCAAACGTCCATGAAATACTCTTAAACAAACAAACAAAAAAGCATCTTTACTAGTAAAGGGCCCTGTTAGGCTGATCACCTTCAATAACAAAAGGTAGTTCATGCCTTGGATGGCATGAGAAACATTACAATGGATGGCATTGTTAACCTGCACAAGGGACACTTGTTTAAGAAATCTTATCACATATGCAAGCATAATGAAAAGCAAAGAAAATAAACCTGACTATACTACTCATGGTCATAAGGCAAAAGATGAAGACAACTAGTGACAATGAAGCAAAAAAAAAGAAAGAAAGAAAGAAATCATCTACAAAGTAAGAGATGATTAAGGAATGTTACTCACCTGAGGACTTTCATGTGTGGATGAGATCCATCTGGTCATGAAGGAATGAAGCATTGATGAGGAAAATTATGAGAAAAGGCAATAGAAGCATAGCCTTTGATCCAGAATAAAACTAAAGATTATAAACAATTTGCAGGTGAAAAAAAGACTTCTCACAAAATGAATGGTACCTAGACAAGAACATAGGGACCTTTGAAATTTGAAGCTGCTTGTGTATATTTGTGAGTAATGTCTTCTAATCCTGAAGGCATTGGCAGTCAACCCTCTTCTGATTCAGCAACTAAGGAAGGGAAGGGTTGGACATTGTGGCAAATGACTACTGAATGAATGATTTTTTCATTCAGTGATTCCAGGAAACAGATGTTGAGCTATGTAGGGGTAATATGCAATCAGACCTGTTGGATAAGGGGAGCTTTCTTCTCTCCCTAACCATGCGAAGAGCATTGTTTTCACTGCTGCAGCCCATTCAGAAAAGTTGTTCAAAATGACTCATCAAATATGAGACATATACTCGGAGTTCTTTTCGCAACTACTAGGGAACAAAATGACTCTGTAGGGAAGTAGAAAATTACAAGGTGGGGGAGATTGCAGCAGAACCTAATGGTAATTACTTGGTAGAATACAGGCCTGAAATGCTCCTGGTTTGGACTGGATCGGGAGATCTGGTAGCGATTGTGGCAGGTGGTTCAGAGAACTGGCGGCGATGGTGGCACAAGGCTTCACCCACCCGGCCGGGTGTCGTTACTCCCTGCTTTTCAAAGGTTAAAAAAAAGACTCTGACGATCACAGTTGTGCCGCATGATCGTCAGAGCCTTTTTTTACCTTTTAAAAGCATTTTTACAACCTATTTGGGTGAATAGTTTGTTAAAAAATGCTTTTAAAAGTAAAAAAAAAAGCTCTGACGATCACAGCTGTGGTGCACGATCATCAGTCTTTTTTTTTTTACTTTTAAAAGCATTTTTTAACAAACTATTTACCCGAATAGGTTGTAAAAAATGCTTTAAAAAAGTTTTTTAAAAAAGTTGATCACGCCCACCCAATCACATTACCCCCCTCCCACCAAGTCATGCCCACAGAACCGGTGGTAATAAATTTTACATTTCACCACTGGTAGATTATCAGTTCCTCTCCTCAAATATATACATAAAGGAGAGAGTACATCAGAACTTCTTGTAACTGGAAAAGGTTGCTAGTAATGAACATTTTTTTGCTGAAGACAATATTCAAATAGTGATTTGTTTTTTAAATCAAGAAGTCGGAATCAATATTCTACAGAACAAAAAGTTTTCCTCTAGCAGAATCGATACATATTATACTGATGTTTGAAAGCTCAAAGAAAAATAACCAGAAGATTTAACCCTGCTATGAA
The DNA here is from genome assembly GCF_029215685.1 of Pituophis catenifer annectens. Classification (NCBI taxonomy): domain Eukaryota; kingdom Metazoa; phylum Chordata; class Lepidosauria; order Squamata; family Colubridae; genus Pituophis; species Pituophis catenifer. The sequence goes on from NW_027256882.1 coordinate 119,152,755, forward strand.
AGCAGCTTTATCCAGAGGCCAATCTTGAAGGCTTGGCAAGGATCACCTACCTCAGTAGTCTTAAAAATCCCTATCAAGATCTTCAGTCTTCAAGACTCATTGTTATTTGTGTGTTTGTATAAAGCGGGGTGTCAAACTCGATTTCATTGAGGGCTGCATCAGGGTTGTGTTTGATCTGGGGGGCAAGTGGGTTGGCCAGGGTGGGCATGGCCAGGGTGGGCATGGCCAGGGTGGGCATGGTGAGCTCGACGTTACAGATGTCAGAGGCACCTGTGGTGGCCCGAGCGTTCTGCCAGCAAAAACCGAGCTCTGTTTTTGCTGGCAGAGAGTTGCAGGAGTCCAGCGCAGCCAAAAATGTGCATGGTCCTCCTGAGCTCCATTTTTGCTGGCAGAGGCACCACAGGCCGGTCCTTTGCTGTTTCCAGGGAGGCCCCATGGGCCAGATCTAAGCACCTTGCAGGCCACATCCGGGTCTTGAGTTTGACACATCTGGTATAAAGCTTGCCTCCAAGTACCATTTGCAGGAAACAATGGTAGCATAGAGTTATATACTTCCATCTTCTCACTGTGAACACTGGAGGCAGTGAATGGTCAAGAAACACTTGCACTAAGATGATCCTGGACTGATCCAACAGGATTATTCTGAAGTTTTTTATGGACTTCACTCTGGGAAATCCTCCATATTATAGATTTGATGGAGACAGGAAGGACGATACTGCATACATAGACATCTCAATAAGTCATTGTTTACCCCATTCATTCATTCAGTACCATACTAAAGGCTAAAATATAAATTTGTTGAAAGCTAGCTGTTCTAATTCATACTCCAGATTCCAAATCTGTGAATAGTAGTGATATAGATATTCAAAAGTATTGACATGACATCTGCATACCCTGTTTACCCCAAAATAAGACATCCCCTAATAATAAGCCCAATTGGGCTTTTGAGCACATGGCAATAAGGCCAAGTGCTTATTTCAGGGTTCAAAAAAATATGACAGGGTCTTATTTTCAGGGAAACGCAGTAGGATACAATGAATTATAGTATTATAATCATTAGTTTAACTCATGGGGTAAATTTCTAGAATTAAACAACTTCAAAATATTGGCCTTAACTCTAGTTAACTGGAAGCTGTATCTCTTATGGGTTCAAACAGTTTTAGCAACTATAATAAGGTATTAATGTCCTGAAACTGTGGAAAGTTTGGGTTTTTCCAGAGAAGATAAATATCCTTCTCCCAAGGAGCATGTGACAACTCCAAAGTTTTATAATATAATTGCTGCTCACTTTGGTTGCAACTTATCATAGTATTGTAAGCAGATGAAAAATAGTCTTGATGCCATTGTGAAGGTGCACACCAATCTCTCTTCCTCTCGCTTTACCTTTCAATGTATGTTTGTCAACCAGAATTCTATTGCAGCAGAATCCTACAGATCTCCTCCTAATCATTCAGCTATGTGTCTTCCCACCCAGATCTTCTATGATCCTTGCTGTGCCTCTTTCAATGAGGAAACATAAGATGAGAGGGAGTTCCTATTAAGAAAATCCTGGAGAAGTGCCACCATAACTTACCACAGCTGGCTGCTTTGCCAATCATTCCTTCAGTCAAAACAGCAGGGAGCGAGCTATTGCAAGCTAGGAGACAGGGAAGGATATTCTTGGAAAGAGTGGGCAGGACCAAGGTTTGTAATAATCAGAGGCTGCAAGAAAGAGTGAGGCAGATTACGATTTCTGTCTGTAGAATAACTATATATGGAAAGGCAACCTTCTTGTCACATCAAGAGAAGCACTGCAAGGATTAAGAAAAGGATAGAATGAGGTAATTGACCCATGCCTTCTCCTGACCCATATTTTCAATCTCGTTTCTCTCTCCTTCAATTCTGTATCCATATTTTCACACACACACACACACACACACACACACACACACACACACACACATATATATATATATATATATATAGTATATATATTTGTTTTCGTAGATTTTCACGGGCAGGTATGCAAGTCTTGGCATATTCGGGTCTTTTCCCATGTAAGATTGAGAGTATCTTGGTGATTTTTCAATGAGGTCCCACAGGTCTGCACAGATCAACTCCGTAGCCAAGACTCTCATCTCCAGAACCAAACACCTAGCCGACAAAGACCACCTGAAAACTGAATTACACACTCTCACAAACGTATTAATCTCGAACGGATTCCAAAGAAACACAATTACCAACCTAATCCAAAGGGAGACACCCCCCAAGAACCGAGACACAGAACAGGACAATGGCATCGCCCTCCTCCCTTACATCAAAGGCACCACAGATAAAATCAGCAAAATTCTCCACAAACACAACATCAAGACAACCTTCTGCCCTGACCAAAAAATAGCCAACATCTTAAGAAACCCCAAAGACAAGATCAAGCTAGAAAATGAAGGAGTCTATGAAATACCATGCAAAAACTGCCCAGCCACATACATTGGACAAACCAATAGGAGAATAAATGCACGCATCGCAGAACACAAGAACACAGTCAGAAAAGAAGAAAAAATTTCCTCCCTTTTCCAGCACCTTAAAACAACAGAACATGAAATTGATTTTGAAGGAACCAAATTAATCTCTCAAACTGAACACTTCAACAAGAGAATAATTATGGAAGCCATCGAAATAGAGAAACACCCCCCATAACATGAATAAATGTGATGATACCTCCTGCCTACCAGACATCTGGAAACTAGCCCTAGTCAACAAACGAGCCCCAGCCACAAACATTGACACCAGACCCAGGATAACACATGAAGCCACCACTAATCATCCTCACCAGATTCAAATCCAATCCCACCCCATAGATGAAATGCAACCACCATCCAGGGGCCGGACCACAGTGGCACTGCCAGCTGCTGCCCCCCCTCCAATCCCCACACAAAGCAAACCAACACACGCCATGAGCACATAACAAGACTCAGATTCGGAGCCAAACCAAAGCCCGGGAGGTTGCATCACACCCATCTGCTCAAGACAATACATCACAGAACTCAGGATGTCACAACACTGGAGCTCAGGATGCTATCACAGAACCCATTACCCAAGTTGTTAAAAAACACAAAAGACTAATGGGCACACAGCTAGGACCTTGCCCACACAGGATGTTATGAAACAGCTGACTAATCTGCAAACATCAACTCCATCAACTAACCAAGATGTAACATCACAGTCAACCAACCCGCTTACAGCAACAAAGCCAGCACTCCACACCTCCCCACCAGTATTTATAGAGAGATGTCATCTCCGATGATGCTTTCCTCGCAACAGTATGAAGCCGAAGACATCAGCCTGAAGATGATGAGTGGGACCTCATCGAAACATCACCAAGATACTCTCAATCTTACATGGGAAAAGAGCCGAATGCGCCAAGACTTGTGTATGTATGTATGTATGTATGTATGTATGTATGTATGTATGTATTATAGATAATGCATGGACACACTGCATTAAAGCTGTTGTTGGGATAAAAAGAGGAAGGAAAGAAAGTGTGATAAAAATGAGGTGGGAAAAAGTAGGAATTACTCAATAATTGCTGGAGAAAAGGTTAGGTGTTACCCAGATATTTTTGCACAGAACAATTACAGTTTACAAGAAAACATGGTCTTTGTTTAATCTAAAACAGGAATGTCAAATTTGTGGCCCAAGGGGTCAGATGCATCCCGCGCTGGCCACACCTATGCCCAGTTTAGCAAAGAGGAAAAAAGTCCTGATACGTCATGTGACACCACTGTGATGATGCAAGTTTGACACCTCTGATCTAAAAGATACCGTTAAATCTTGTACTAAACTCTAGCCCTGCTGTTTTAATATGAATTTGGTTCTCATGATTCATATTTTCTAGATCTGCCACTTTGATATTGGTGGCCTGGAGAAATGAAATATGTCCTATTTGTTGTTATCTTAAATTATATATTTATTTCTTTTTTTTTTAAGTGTGCATTTTTCCATGTAGTCAGTAGTGTTCCTTTACACTTTATGCTGGAAGAACTGATCCATTCTCTATTCAGCCCATGTAATAGCAATAGCACTTAAGACTTATATATCGCTTCATAGTGCTTTACTGCCCTCTCTAAGAGGTTTACAGAGTCAGCATATTGCCCCCAACAATCTGGGTCCTCATTTTACTGACCTTGGAAGGATGGAAGGCTGAGTCAACCTTGAGCCTGGTGAGATTCGATCTGCCAAACTGCTGGCAGCCAGTGATCAGCAGAAGTAGTCTGCAGTACTGCACTCTAACTGCATCTCTTATCTATTCAGTACAATATCTCTGTCACTTTGCTGCATCAACCATCTTTAGAGAATGAGTAATTGAATTCAAAACCAGAATTGCTTGTGTTCCTCATTTTTATATTAATATATTATAGGACTAAAAAAAAAAGATAATGTTGGTATAAATATATACATTTTACATGAAGATGGTCTTAGCATCTCTGAAAAGGACCAGTCCTATCCTGTACTTCTATGCGAGAACAAGGGAGTCATACAGGGAATAACAACATAGCAATATCAACAGCACTTAGACTTATATACCGCTTCTTGGTGCTTTACAGTAATCTCTAAGCGGTTTATAGAGTCAGCATATTGCCCACAAGACTGAGTCAACCTTGAACTGGTCAGGACTGAACTCCTGACAGGGATCACGAGCTTTAGCCTCAACAAAGCTGAAGTATAAACATGAACACATATGTGAGTACAACTAAACATTTTCTTTCTGGCATTTTCCCAGTTTTCTCAGACTGCTGGGTGATATATATATATATATTTCCCACTATCAGAGTGGTTATAACACAGGTGTTATCATGAAGAATGTTTCTGTTTGAAACCCAGCAGGAACTTTTTTTATTTAAAAAAAAAAAAGACTTCTTTTCCATAGAAAAGAACAAAGCACAGTATCTAGAAATTACCCTTTAGGAGTGGTGACGGAATGAGAATGGTGGCCCTCCTAAGCATACCAATGCCGTACGAATCCCTTGACGATGTCCATTTTGATCTCTGAATTCATGGAGACCTAACCCTAACCCTTAATAGGTTTCTCCCACAATGGGACATTTCCAAATATTTGGCCAGGAAACAGAGTTAAGGAAGGATTGAAAAGTGAGTGCCCTCCTTATCATACCAATGATGTACAACAATGTCCATGTTGATCTTTGAATTTATGAAGATCTAGCCCTAATTTACTTGGATATAATTTACAACCAGCTTCTTATTGAATTACCTAATGGTTAGGTACTCTCACCTGTTTTTTTTTTCCTTGCGGCTTCCAGTTGTTTCTTTTTAAGGGAGGGTGTTTTCTTTTAAAATATCGACACTAGTGATTCTGGATGTCCTAGAGGCATTAGGAAGGCCTTGCTTGTTGTTACTGACAGATATAATATAGCTTTTTGTACTTCTTCCCAGGCTTTTTACAGGATGGGCTGAGCAGCCATTTATGAGGTCTCTTAGTTGTTTATGTCAAACATTCCTCCCAGCATCCCCACAATCTCTCACAACTCTGTATTTCAACTGGTTACTTCCCAGAGGCAGGAACGCTGTTTCACCACATTTTCTCCCTTTTCCTAATGGAATCTTCCAGTAGAAAAGCAAGTTGCTCACAGAAAATAAAATAGTCCTTTTTTAAAAAAGAAGTTCCTGCTGGGTTTCAAACAGAAACATTCTTCATGATAACATCTGTGTTATAACCACTCTGATAGTGAGAAAAATCTCCTCCAGCAGTCTGAGAAAGCTGGGAAATTGCGAGAAAGAAAATGTTTAGTTGTACTTGCATACAGTATATGCAAGTATCAACAGTATCATGTTGATACTTCAGCTTTGTTGAGGCTAAAGCTCATGACATTAAAAGCTAAAGCTTACCCCTGCCATTCTTGTTAGCTGTTCTGGTATATAAAGCTCCACTTAGCATTATTCACTTCTTGTTGTGCTCTTACTTTGATCAGATATCTTCTAGCTACATGAAGAAGTGATGCACTAAAAAAAGAGGCAATGAAGCTCATTGTAAAGAAGAAGCAGTTTCTTGTTTGTATAGCTTTGGAGCAGGGGTGGGTTTCACTTACCTTTGCTACTGGTTCGCTCACATGTGCAGATCATATTTGATGATGTCTGGATGGGTGGGCGGAGCCTCCCACTGCCGCTGCTACCGTTTTGCCCAAACTGGGCCGAACCGGTAGCAACCCACCACTGCTTTGGAGGACTCTTGACTGATTAGCTAGTCCAGGGTACACATATTTTCAATACCATTTGAGAAGTGGCTGTTGCTAGAGCAGGGGTCTCCAACCTTGGCAACTTTAAGACTTGTGGACTTAAAGCTGGCTGAGGAATTCTGGGAGTTGAAGTCCACAAGTCTTAAAGTTGCCAAGATTGGAGACCCCTGTGCTAGAGGACATTTCACTGGGAACTTACTTATGGCAGCCAGGATTCACGCCTTCTTTCATCATAACTTTCAGACTTACAAGAATGGTCAAATGCTGCCTCCAAAACTAGAGTTGCTGTAAACTCAGAGGTGCAATTATTTCTGTCAGCACAGTGGAATCTATGTGATCCTCTTCTCAGTAGGTGTTACTGTCCTCTTACAAGAACATAAATATTAATAGATATCTTCTGTACTTCCTTTCTTAGGCAGAAAGTCAATGTCATACTCATGCTTTTTTTAAAACTAAGGGTGAATGAAATAGAGCAGACATAAGGAGTTTTTTTTTAATCTGTTAGAAGCTAGACTCTGCTTTTTAGTAGGTAGACTACAGTCTACCTACCTATATCTCTTACTGAAAGATTTCTAAACCATTCAAGCAGGGGTGAAATGCTCCCGGATCAGACCAGATTGCCCGATCCAGTAGCGATCGCCGCCTCGGTGTCATTACTTCCTGGTTTTAACCAGGAAGTATTTTTTTTACCTTCTGCACATGTGTAGAAGGTTTTGTGCATGCGTAGAAGGTGTGCGTGTGCATGTCCAAACCGGTAAGGAAGGTAAATAGATTTCACTCCTGCATTCAAGCCTAATAACAGGAAGTGTGTTTAAATATCTAGCTTGGTCTAAAAGCAATCTCAGCCCAGCAACCAATTAGCTGGAAGTATTTTTGAGCAACGGCTGAACATATTTTCAGATTTCAGAGATTCCAGGATCTGTGTACATCTGTAAAACAAAAGCACATCTGCTTATTTATTTATTTTTTTAGATTGCAGGGCACAAGGGAAATTAGTGCCATCCATATAGATCAGGTCTACATATCTTGTAGGGTAGAAAAGGCCACACTTGATACCTTAAAATAATCTCAGGCTCAAAGGAATAGCTGGTATGGCAATCAGCTATTTCACAGCTTGTGGCATGGTGACACAATGGAGCTGGCAGTTTCTTTGAGGTGTGAAGGCATTGGAGGCACTGAGCAATGTGTTTTTGGGAATGGAGGTGCAGGGAAAACCAAGGTGACAGTGGCTTCCTGCTGGTGGTGACAACATTCAGCAGTGAATTGATTATTTAAAAAAAAAAAATGCTGAGGAGGCATACTAGGCTGCTTGGTGGGTCACATGTGCCCATGGGCCAGTGTTGTGCAGGTTGATTTAGGTCATGCTGTTGCCATGTTGTGCCATCCCTTAACACAGACATGTACTATATTTAATCCAAGTCTAACACTAAGGATTAAAAACTGCTGTGATTTTATGCAGCCTGTAGCTATTTAAGAATCAGGAATGGATGCAAATTACTAACAACAACAAAAAAAAAAAAAAACAAAAAAAACCACCACTTATTTGTTAAAATAGCACATAAAAACTTCTGAACTGAGTATTTTAGGCTGAACTTCATCCATTTCTATGGCAAAATTTAACCAACTGCTGTAATTTTACATATGTTTACCCAGAATTAAAAGCAATCCCCACTATAGTCTTAAGCAAGCGTGTGGGCAGGAGTGGGATTTATCTGATGGAAACATGAGGAATTATTTTCTCTTTTCTCCTAACATTGCACTTTTTATTGCTGAATTTTCTGATCCTGTTGTAAAGTATCATATACATTCAGTGGTGGATTGCCCCCAGTAGTAGTAAAACTGGCGGAAGGCTCCACCCACTGACCCTGACATCACCAAAATGCTTCTGTGCATGTGCAGAAGCTTCTGTGCTTGCGCAGAAGGGCATGCACACGGCCCCGTTGCGAACCGGTAGTAAAGGTAAATAGAATCCACCCCTGTGTACATTACACCATGTGATAAATACATGCATGCAATTATCACATCAGTTATTGCAGATAGACTGAACTGAATTTGGGACCGTATGAAAGAAAAGGATTCCATTCACAGAAAATTAATATATGTATACTTCATTTTTCCCTGAATTAATATCCATATGTTCTGGCCCAGCTACGGATCCCAAAGAATGCAGCACACACAAACTCCGAACAAAACTCAGTTTATTTCAAACACAGTCTTTTGCAAATGAGGCTGTTAATAAAATGTTCTTAACAACCTGCCAGAAATTCCACAGATAAGATAGAGTCTTACTAGAGTTGGCAGAAAGCCCAGAAGCAATGTTTGCAAAGAAAATCCAAACTCAATGATCAGCGAACAAATGTACGTTGTTTCCTGCAGCTTTGTACAAGCTGTGTGCAAACTTAAATAGGCTACGGGAGTGGCCAATTAGCCCCAAGCCTTACTCCTCCTCCTGAGTAACCACTCCTGCCTTTTGGCAGCTCTGCGTGGTCGTGCATTGAGAAGAGGCTGCTCCACTTCATCCTCTTCACTTAAAGGAGCCTCTGGAGGTTCTGAAGGCCCTAGCTGAATCCCTGCCTCTAGTACTACATCTTCTTCAGCATCCTCACTGTCCGACTTGAGTGCCGGCTGCACAGGCTGCTGGCGCGACACCACACCAGCCTCCTCGTCGACAGGATCAGCAACAATCCGCGCAAGCTGCTGGCGGGCCACAACACCATATCCAGTCAAAATTAAGCAGGTAAGCATACAAATATGTATCAAATGTAAACTTTGTTTCATTTTTCCCAGAATATATATATATATAGGCATCACTATATCCAAAAGCTATCTGCCAAGTTATGTTTGCATTGCAGTTGGAGATGTCATACAGTGTGAAATGTGGAGGAGGGAAAAGCATCAACAAAATGTTAGAGCCTGAAAAGAAAAGGAGAAAAGTTGAGAAGTACAGACAGCTCTAAAAAACAACGGAGCATGCATGCACGTACACACTCAGAGAGAGAATGTTACAAAGAATAGTCAAGGAAGTATACGTTTTAATCTGACTTTATACTGAAAATAAGGTTTTATGTACTTCATCTGCTTCTTATGATGAATCCTCATTCTGCATCATGGAGAAATTGCTACAGTTCTATATTACGGCACATTTGATTTGGAATAATTAGAAATAATGGATGGCTATGATTGTGCAAGCACACAAAAAGAGAAAGAGGATGACCCATCGACTAGTAAGCATTGTAAACCCCATTAATTTCATTTTGCCTCACCTGCTGTAATTGAAGAAGCTGTCATAGGTGATCATTATCTTGTCCAGAAAATAAATCCATGTATCCAAGCTAGACCCTGCATGCTGCCATCTGCTGTCAAGAATATCCCTAATGAAAAAAAGCTTGCTTCCCAAAGATTCCTAAGGGGTGACAAGAAGATTTATTTTATGCACACGGGGTGTGTGGGGGTGTGTGTGTACACACCCCCACACACACATCTGTATGCTTGTGTGTGTGTGTGTATGAGCTACTATTTTTCACATGGATTTGATACTTTGGGGAAACTAAAAGAGAAATCAGATATGGATATCCAAAAAGAAATGGGGGAAATACAAAATAACAAGTAGGATAAAACACTTTGAAATATAATTCGGTAATACCTTGAAAAAAAAAAACCCACTGTTGATTTGGAGCCATATCTTTGACTAAATAGGCCAGTAGCAGAACCTCCACGCTAAGTATTGTGCAATATTTACGATCTGCAAAGATTTCAGTTCAGAAACTGGGTAATGTTTTTGCCCCAGGCACTATTCAAGAGAGAAAGTTTATGGTCTTAATTGTCAGCCTTGAAAAAATAATTCCAACCAAGAAAGTTTTGCTGGTTAATAAGAAGAAGTACTAGAAGAACTTGGATTCTAATAATACCACATACAAATATGGCATCATAAACATTTAAAATTGTATTACCTTTGGATTTTTTTTTTTAAAGAGGCAAGTCCAAAGAAAAAACCAAAAAGAATAACAATGAGTTATGCAGCCTTGAAGAAAGGAGTAGATGTTGTCAGCAATCAATTAATTAAAGTTAGCATGACTCCTGTGGCAGCTGCCCTGCATTTTCAGGCTCACGGAAGCTTGAAAAAAGAAAGGCTGATTTAATAAACAGTGAAAAGCAACTGTCCTCATGCAAAATCAAAAACATGTTTTCCCATCTAGAACATATTGAAATAAAAGTGCCTATTAATATTAAAAAAAGAAAAGAAAATATCCAGTCTTAAGTATATAAAATGAGCCATCCAAATGTTCTTCTCTTTAAGGGATATTTCCCAAACTATTTTGTAGTTACCACAACAACATATTCATATGAAAGAAAATGAAAAAGAGCATAATTGTGCCTGTACTTCTTCAAGCTGCATGCTGAGCAGCAAAAGAAAATGAATGATGTTGTTGTTTGAGAACATTAAAAGGAAAATAAAGAACTTTTGGAGAAGCAGTTCAGCTTAATGCAAGCTGAAATGCAAAGAACGTAACATTGCAATTGGAAGCTTTTGGGGAGTATTATTATATTTTATATATTTTGTTTTATTGCCAAGTGACTGCTACAATTGGTCAGACATAGTCTCTTTTCTTAAGCACAAGCCAATATAAGTTTATTGATTCATGAACTCTGCAGTACACTAGCTCAGCTCTTCCCTGCTCTACATATCTGAGAGAAGCAGTTTCAATTTCCGTTCTGTCATTTTGAAATATATAGTATTACGAGACAATAGCAACATTTTCTGGGCTAGAAATATTCTGAGTTATAAATGTCATCTCACAAATCGATCTCCTCAGTTAAAAACAGTCATCTTGGTTTAAATGGCTCAATTATTATTTTCAGCAGTCAGACAACAAAAGTTATGCATGCCATATGGGGAAAACAATCCGTGACTCTCCATATATTGCTGAATTCCAATTGACATCAGACTTATTGACATGGCCAACAAGGAAGGAAATTGGGAAATGAAACCCAACATCTCAGGAGTCATATTTCAGTCAGCCTTGTCCCTGAACAGGTGGATTTTTAAAGCTATAGGTCACATACCAGGAATCCATGCTTACAGCTACCCACAAACCTGATACCTCCCATGCAATACCTCCTATGCAATTGAGCATCTCCCATTCTCCAGATGCTCACTTGGTTGCTGACTTCCCCTCAAACTACCTTATCTATTACTGCAGTAACCAGATTACAGAAAAGCACAGCCATGCACCAACAGCCTTAAATAACCAAATAACTGTCCTTCATTTTCCCCTTTCTGTATCACTGAGTTTGAAACTAATCACGTTTTTTTTTCTCTTCACTTTTTAAATGTGACATTTAGTTTTGCTTTTAAGCAAATGTAAAAATACTGTGCTTGGTATGACCTCATAATTCCACCTTCAGTGACAACTGTGTAACTAGAAAGAGAAACACCAAAGGCATGTACTTTTTAGCCAATGCTCACTTGTCTCCTCTCTTTGAAAAATCGACCTTTCTTTTGAGTTTGCTGCTGTTTTTCTCTGGCTATTTTATGGATAGGATGATTTTCTTTGAAGACAGGGCATAAGACCCTTAGGGGATTTCTCATTTCTACTCATCTCTCCCTCTCTCTCTTTGACAAAACATCTTTTTGATGTGGTTTCTTGTTTGTTTGTAGGTCAGACAGATGGCATGCATGTTCTCTCGTCAGTACAGCTGGAGATGCACACAGAGAGACATACTGTATACTGTACATAACTACTCTAATTTATGCTTAATGAGGGGAAAGCTTATCTTGCTGTACTATTTTTGCTTTGCTAGTGGGAACAAGCATTTGCATTTGTTATATAAAATTCTGGGAGACAAATGAAGACTATATTTATTACCTAAACATTACAGCAGGACCCATGACAGAGAACTTTTGTCTCAAGAGTTAGCCTTCTTTTGATTTTTATGTTATAAGTCCATGGTGGCGAACCTATGGCACGCATGCCACAAGTGGCACACAGAGTCCTCTCAGTGGGCACACCAGCCACTGCCCCAGCCCAGCTCTACCACGCATGCATGTGTGCCTCCTGTCTGCCAGCTGGTCTTCGGGTCTCTGCTGCGCATGCACTGGGGGGGCCCATGCAGAGGATAGGGAGCATGCACGGGGGATGCATACAAATGTACGGGGGTGTGGCGGGGCACATGCACTGGAGATGCGCACATGTTTTGGGCACTTGGTGCCAAAAAGGTTAGCCATCACTGTTATAAGTGATAACTGAAGGTTAAAAAAATTAGGTGTCGTAACCCTCAAGAGGAGTTTCTATATCTACATAAATACACACTGATTTGTTTTTACTTATTTAAATGAAGTATCTATTGATCTGGCAATTTCCCAACTGTGCAGATGCCAGCCAAACAACAATATGTACAAGCAGCTTCTGCTGCATTATTCAGAACAAGTTTGAACATGGAGGACAATTTTTCTATAAACAAAGCTTCTATAATGGAAAAAAAAAACCTATTATTAAATAATGTTGAATGTTTGCTCACTCACTCTACAAACATGCAATATCTCTCCCCTAAGATAGTTAAAATGAATACTCTAAATGTATTTATCCATGCATTCAATAGAAGCAATGCTGGAAATTATATTTCACTGAAATAGAAATGCTGTATCCCTCACTTCATCTCATTCAATAAAGATTAAAAAATAAATAAAACATTGAAAGAATAGTTCATGTATTCAGGAACTTGTTCTCCTACCGATCTGGCTGTTCTTTAAATCCCATATTTTAAATAATAATAAAAAAAATATTAAAATGGTCAGTTCATGTTTGTTGTATGTTGTCATAGTTGATGTTTGCCCAGTTGGAATGCTGCCATGTTACAGTTCATTAATAATTTGTTAATCCAAAGCAGTGGATTAGAAGTACAGGATTCCTTTTCCTAAAAGGTAACAGTGACCAATAACTAAACAAAGACTTAATTAACTTGTTAAATGAGAGTAACATTTATTTTAACTTTCTTTTTTGTTTTTGCTCAAAATTGAACCCTGCAGATCGGACTGCTGCAAATTCTACACACAGTATATACAACTAAACTCAACTAAGGTAAATAGAACTTTTTTCTAGATTTGATTAGGACCGTAGTTTGGATTATGCACAAGGTTCAAGTCAGAGTAGAAATTAATTAATCTCATAGTCTGTAGAGATTCTCAGTCATCCAGGTCATGGTTGTCCCAAAGGTGCTTCTTCGGGAGGCAAGAAAGTCCAATTGCCTCCTGAAAAAGCACCTTTGGGATAATTAAACTTATATTGATTTAAATTGAGATATGGTGTTGCTTTTATATTATTAATTATTCATTTTTATTTTGGACAATTCAAGATAGCCTACATATCTAATGCCCTATTTCCTATTTTCCTTGCAGCAACTCTGTGTGTGAGTTGGGCTGAAAGAGAGCGACTGGCCCAAAGTCACCCAGCTGTCTTTTATCCTAAGGAAGAATGATCTCAAAGTTTCACAGTTTCTAGCATAGCATTTTAGCCACTACATTAAACAGAATCTCAGTCTGTTTCTTCTTCTTTTCTTTGATGTTTAATTTACTTTAATCTCTATAATGTATGTATGGGTTTGGGCAAACATTAATATATTTTGTTGTAACAGTTGTGCTCTTACCAAATTTTTTTTAAAGCAAAAATTTAAGTTCAGTGCCCTATATGGAAAACATTTCATTTTAATTAGAGTCAATGGATGATGGGTTAAAACCAGGGGTGAAATGCTCTTGGTTTGGACCTGATCGCCTGATCCGGTAGCGATGGAGGCAGGCGGTTCAGAGAACCGGTAGCAAAAATCCCTGTCCCTCCCATTGCCCAGCTGAGCCGCGCAATCATCAGAGGCTTTTTTTATTTATTTTTAAAAGCATTTTTTCTACAACTTCTTTGGCCGAAAAAATGCTTTTAAAAGTAAAAAAAAGCCTCTGATGATCACACGGCTCAGCTGGGATCATCAGAGGCTTTTAAAAGCATTTTTTCTACAACCTCTTCGGCCGAAGAGGTTAAAAGGAAAAAAAGCCTCTGCCGATCAGGCAAGTCAGCTGGGATCGTCAGAGGCTTTAAAAAAAAAAAGAAAGTCTCTGCTGATTAGGCAAGTCAGCTGGGATCGTCAGAGGCTTTAAAAGCATTTTTTTACAACCTCTTCAGCCGAAGAGGTTGTAGAAAAAATGGTTTTAAAAGTTAAAAAAAAAAAAGTTGGCCACGCCCACTCAGTCATATTACCCCTACACACACCAAGCCACGCCCACAGAACCAGTAGCAACAAATTTTACATTTCACCACTGATTAAAACCCATCACTTTTTTATTTCATCAAGCTGGGCTGGCCTAACTCTCCAATGGTGTAATTTTAATTTGAATTTTAAATGGGGGATTTTAACTGTCGGGCCAAATTGTTTAATATATTTTAAATTGTTTTTAAATTTTGTATTCTATGTTTTTTACCTATGGCTGTTCACCGCCCTGAGTCCTTCAGGACAAGGGTGGTATATAAATTTAAATATTACATTAAATTAATTAAATTAAATCACTCTTCTATCCAGTCTTCACACCATGGAACAGGTACTGAAATTATCCATTGTCCTCTTACACTCATTTTCAATATAGAAAATAGCCCTAGAATTTCACTCATTGTGTAGAATGTACTCTATAGAAACTGGCAATAAACAAAAATAAGTTTTGAATGGCATTAATTAGCACAAATCAATAACATTAGAAGTATAAATCAATACTACTTATAATTCAAGCTAGCACTATTTACTAATCCAATTTCTACAGCTCATTTATATGACTTAAATTAGACCTTTGCAGCCAAATCCTAGGAATTTTGAATTATTGTTCTGTCCACCGCCAGGCTGAGGAAAGTTACCTTAAATAAATTTAAAATAAATAAATAAAATAAACCCTCTAGCTTTCTGAGATTAGAGCAAC
This sequence comes from Pituophis catenifer annectens, assembly GCF_029215685.1. Lineage (NCBI taxonomy): Eukaryota > Metazoa > Chordata > Lepidosauria > Squamata > Colubridae > Pituophis > Pituophis catenifer. Next base: position 119,167,935 of record NW_027256882.1, read on the forward strand.
CCCTCCCAATGATTTGTAAGATATCCCCAACAATAAGCAAACTCCAAATTTTATTCTGCTAACTTTGAAAGGAATCCTTTTCATTTCTGTGAAAGTTAAGATGAAAGCCAGGCATTCGCAGCCAGAAATGGCAATTATGGTACATAAGCATTTAGCACTTGCTATTTTATAAGTTATTAAACCCTGAGCAAAGAGTCTATTAATCTGGGCAAAAGGTGGGAATATAAAATCATGGGTCACTATGATTATAAAGGAATTTGCTCTTCATCCATGCAAATGTGCAATCAACATTTTCACTTGGCTTAATTCTTGTTCCGAAGAAAAAATCATAACTTGTTCAGCTGTGCCAATTAGACTTCTGCTAAATCCTAGCCTAGAAGCCAAGTTAAGCTGTGTAATGCCCAGAGAGCTGTGATTTATTGCCAAATCCTTGTCAAAAGATGCAAATGCATCTCTTAGAATTCTAAACAAACTGCAGTAATTATATTATGAGATAGTTTAGGTAGTTTTCCTTCTAATTGTTAACAACAACAACAAGAGCAAAGAATGACACCTCAAAAGTAGTATTGCTTAACGCATTTCTTGGATTATTTTAGATATGCATTCAAGTAGCTTCCTTCAACGTCTGCAAAACTAATGAGAAAAATGTAAATGTGACCAAATATTTTACCTCACATGCTTTCATGGTCTGTGGGAGGCACAAAAGGACTGCTGGCAAGGAGACGGAATTCCATTTATTCAACCCTGGGTTATAACGTGGTATCAAGATTTTTAAAATGTATAATGGAAAGAAGGAATTTATGAATATATCATTTCCCTCCATTTTCCCATGCCTTCTTTTTTTAAAAAATGCTTTGTTGTTTTATCAGTATTCCTTGAATTTCCTGGTTCCAGTATAATGCGTGCATACGACTTAAGTTTACAGTGATAAATTTATATAGAAAAGCCTTTTCAACGCCTTAATATTTTTTTTTTAAATCTTGCAATGAATTGCAGTGTACTTACTCTATCTCTGTATTTGGATGTGTGTGGATGTGTTTGTACAGAGTTGTCTGTCATGAGGCATTCTTTAAATCAGTGCAAATAGGTAAATATGTATTTCATTCATCTATTTATAAATAGTGGATTTGGGGAAGGGGAAGGCAAGTGGGACAGAATTAATCCATTTTGGAATTCATTCCTGTGAGGACACAAAAGAAATATATATTGCTTTTGGCATGGCTGCAATAATTTATGAGCAGCCTATTATTTCAAGCAACTGGGCCTTACTCTCTGTTTTCAGTGTAAGGAGAAGACAGCTATGCTTGAAAGGAAAGGCCCTGGGTTTCTTCAGAGGACACCATATCAGGTCTAATTTTTTTTAAAAGAAAGACTGATGTGGAAGGCTAAAAAAAGTGCTTTTTTAATGAATAGCAGAGACATGCTATGCTCACACAAGGTCTGGAGCATTTATAAACTGTTTTCTAAAGTGTGCAAAATTTCTGAAACTGGTTATGCAATTAGAAGATATTGCCAGCATAGACATTTATAAATGTATACTGTAACTGGGGAAACTGAATAATGATTTCTCCTTCCCCCTCTTTCTCTCTCTGTGTATGTGTATGTGTGTACAAGAGAGACATTCTTATGTTAAAGTGTTTTGGAAATGGAATCAGCACAAACAGGTAATTAGATAGGAACCTTGCTGGGAAAGTAAACGGGAAATTATATTTAACTCAGGAAACAACCTTTTGCATATTAAAGTCATCATCATCTCCCCAGATAGCATAGAACAGGCTTACACAAACAAAGCTCTAGATCAGAGTGGTAATGTTAGGACTGCAAATTCTTGCTTCCCTCAGGAAGATCTAGGGCTGATTTAGGACTTGCTTCAGGCAGCTGACCCTGGCCCATATATTTCCTTGGGGCAGGAATACATGACATCATCCTTGATCCAAGCTCTGCCCATTGGAAATAGTACCTACTGTATGCCTGCAATTTCCTGCCCTGTTTGACTTGTGGAGTCTTATCACCTGCCCTACTTCATTGCAGCAGGACAAAGGTCTCCATTTCAGTTGGCTACTATGCCTTGCAGGAGGAATGTCTTTCTGCTCCAGATCTTATTGCTACTCTCAAACACCCTTCTTTTTTACAGGTTCACAAGTGAAACAGTGAAAAAATGAATTATTTATTTCCTTCCTTCCAAATTCACTGATGGGCCTGCGAAAGATTGCACCAATCTTTTTTTTTTAAAGAAAGAAACAAAGAAAGGAAAGGAAGGGAAGGGAAGGGAAGGGAAAAGAAAAGAAAAGAAACGAAACGAAACGAAACGAAACGAAACGAAACGAAAAGAAAAGAAAAGAAAAGAAAAGAAAAGAAAAGAAAAGAACCTACTGATTAATCATTGTTCCTGTCACTTAGCTTGGAAGGAGAATGCAGCAACTTCCAATGTCCTTTTTTAAAAAAAAGGAAAAGTGAAATTGTCATTGGGAGTTGCTACATTCTCCTTCCAAGTTAAGTGACAGGAACAATGGTTAACCAGTAGGTTCTGTTATTTTCTTTTTTCTCTCCTTTTCTCTTTTCTTTTTTTATTTTCCTTTCTTTACTTCTTTTTTTCTCTTCCTAGAGGAATAAAAAAGCAAAGGAACCCACCAATCGTAGCCCATAGTAAACCTGGTCTGAACAGAGCATCAGGGCATCGCTATGGCTAAAGTGGAGAAAAAGATTGAAATCTGGAAAGGGGATTTCTTAAACTGACATACCGTATTTTTCAGAATATAAGATGCACCTTAATTTTTTAGAGGAAAACAAGAAAAAAAGAATTCTGCCCCTACCTACCAGCATCAGGATCAGCCGTGTCCTCACTTCCACTTGATTTTGATAATGAGAAGCACAGATCTTTTTATCCGTTTAAAATAAACCCTATCACTCTATGAGCATTTAACTGGACTGAGTGGGAGGGGGGATGATTTTCATGGGGGCAGAAGAGGGACTTGGCACCGAAGGGTCTGCTCCCGAGATGCCCATCTTCCTATCTATAGCCTTTAATTATTAAAATTTAAGGGAGCTTTATTTAATCAACTATCCTTGCTGCTTTTTTAAAAAATAAAGAAATGTGTATCATATGTACGTTTTATAAAGTTTTTACAGACATTACCACCAGACAACATGACTACCATAATTCTCTTTCTGCCCAATCTATATAGATTCACCCTGCAATTTTTTATTTCAAATCCTTGTGCCTAGTTGTTTGAAACTGATTTAAAGGAGACTAGTTTCAAAATCCTTCAACGTGGTCAAACTACAGCCTCTCAGATGGGTGTTAGAAATCATTTCTCTAAAGCCAGCCAAATTACAAAGGGATCTTTCTCAATGGTTTTGAAATGAAAACTGGATTATAGTGAAAAAAAGAGAACTATCATTGTTTAACTTGTTTGATCCAGAAATTTATATCTTTGTGATTGATTGATTGATTAAGCCTTCAAATCTTTCCATTAGCACATAATGTTTAACTGGCTTTTTGAAAATATCAAGTTGTGGACTCTGTATTGTCGTTTGTTTGTTTTTTAAATTTCTTGAGGTATTCTGCTTCATAGGTATAAGGGTTTTGATTCCTTCCTCTGCTTCATTTAAGCATCCAGAAACATACTTTGGATGGGTTTTGTAAGTTTACTGCTCATGTGTGAATTACAAGATTTCTATAGATTGCCTTTTTTATATATAAAATAATCTTTATTAAATATTTACAATAAAATTAACACACAATAATGATTGAAAAGCAAAATAGGAAGCGAAATATAGAAACCCATAAACACAGGACTAAAACGAAACAACAAACATGACTAACTGAGAGTTAAGCTCACTCTCCAATTAATATTAACTAATATCATCCTAGCCAAACATTTCAATGCAATCAAGTTCTTTTTACTAACTACAAAACAATTGGCCTGTTTTTATCAAAATTATAAAGAGTTATAAAGCCTAGTAAATATCTAGTTAATCTAATTAGACGATCTTATCACCCTTCTCCTAAGTTTAACCTTCTTTTGAGCCAGACAAAGCATCTGTCCCAACTTCTATTATATACTGAATCTTTCTTGTCTTTTAAGATATATGTTAGCCTGTCCATTTCAGCACATCAGAGAATCTTGTTTATTATCAGATGGTCAGGGGGTGTATCTGCATCTTTCCACAATTGAGCAAATGCCATTCTCGCCGCTGTTGAGACATGGACAAATATATACCAATCCTTCTTGTCGATGTAGTCTGGTCTTATTCTGAGTAAGTAGAGGTCTGGGTGAAGGGGAAAGCTCACACCTGTTATTTCCAGCAGCCACTGCTGTATTTTCCCCCAATAGCGTCTAGCTGATGGACAAATCCACCACTGATGGAAGAAAGTAGCCTTGGCCGACCCACATTTCCAACATCTATCAGAAGATCCTGGGAACATCTTAGCGATTCTGGCGGGGGGGAGATACCAACGGTAGATCATTTTATAAAAGTTTTCTTTGAACGGGGAAGAAAGGGTCAGTTTCATAGTTTTGATCCATACATTTTGCCATGCATCAAGCTGAATTGTTGTTCCAACATTTCTGTCCCAGGCAATCATCGTGTCCTTTACAATCTCCTCCACCATAAAATTGGACAGAAGAAGATTGTAAACGTTGGAAATAAATTTCCTTCAGCCACCTAGGAGAAGCTTGTCAAAAGTTTGTAAATGAAGGAAAATACTATGTTCCTGTTTATCCCTAGCGAATCTAGTTTGAATTTTCCATAGGACCACCAGTCTATGTCTAATCCTCTAGTTTGGAGATCGGCTCTAGGTCTAAGTCTCCCGACTTCATCCAACAAGTCACCATAAACCCAGTTCCTCTTTATATTGTACACAGTCGGAAGGGTCACTGCCTCTAACGGAGACACCCACTTAGGAATCTGTGTGTAAACTTGCTTCTTCACCTTTTCCCAAACCCTTAATAAAATTCCTCTAATATAATGATTAGTAAAATGTTTGGATTGTTTGTCTTTCTGAAACCACAAGAAGGAATGCCATCCCCGCTGCAAATCATATCCTTCAATTGCCAAAATGCGCTTTCTTGAGAGGATCACCCAATCTTTTATCCAAACCAGGGATGAAGCTTGGTAATAAAGCTCCCACATAGGGAGCCCCAAGCCACCCCTTGTTTTGTGCTCTTGCAGCATTTTTCTTTTTATACGGGATTTTTTACTCTGCCAAATAAATTTACTAGATTGTCTTGAAATAAAAAAATCCCATTATAAGGAGGTGGATGAGAGGCTCCATTAACTCTTAAGGGAGGAAAATTGGAAGCCAAAATGTTTCAAACAATATAAAAGCTTTCAGTTAAGTAAAGCATAGAAGAAGGGAAATAAAAAAGCTACCTCAGTGCTATCCCTAGAAAGTCTGCTTTTAATCCAAATTTTAAGAAGAAGAAAAAGGCAAAATTACTTGTATTAAGCTCTACAGATGCTATGCAGTTTTCACCTTAGTCCAGAGTTCCCCAACCCACCACAGGGCCATGGACCACTACCGGGCTGCAGTCTGTTTGGAAGCGGACCAGGGGTGGGTTCTACTTACCTTTACTACCGGTTTGCAATGGGGCTGCACGTGAGCTTGCTTCACTCGCACACACACTCTTCTGCGCAAGCGCAGAAGCTTTTTCACATGCACAGAAGCGTTTTGATGACATCAGGGTCAGTGGGCGGAGCCTCCTGCCAGTTTTACTACCAGTTCTATAGAACTGGTGCGAACTGGGGGCAACCCACCACTGAAGCGAGCCACATGAGTGTGGGCAAGTGCGCACACACAGCCCCACTTGAGCAAACTCCGCTTGTGCAACCCATGGGAGAGCACATTCATGTGCAGCTCCACTTTCATGACTGGCAGGTACACACGTGCATGCGCCTACTACTCACACAGAAGCATCTTGGCTGTCAAGCCAGAAAGGTTGGGGACTGCTGCAGATGATAAGCGAATGATCACACAAATGGAGTGTGAACACATGTGCTTGCCCACTGCTCGTGCAAATGGGGCTGCGTGCACATGCTCACCAGCCATTACCTTGTCTGTTCCAAAAAGCTCATGGCCCAGTAGTGGGCTGTGGCCTGTGGGTGGGGACCCCTGCTGTATGGATTAGCCATTAGTATTATAGCGAGCTAGGTTTTTCTGAGAAGGCCATTAAGGGTTAAAGATGTTAATATTTGGTTAAATTGTCTCTTCCAAATGGAATCCTTCAGTGTCTGAGGAACATTGATTATATCAGTAATGAATAACCTTTTTGCCATTGCGTGCCAGGAGCGGGAGGCATGCGTGCATGTGTCCACACCTATAATTCTATGTGCCCTGCCCCCGCACATGCACGCATGACCCCCCCACTTTCCCCACTTCTGGCATACGATGGCATGGTAAGCCTGTTTTTGCTCTCTCCAGCCTCCAGAGCCTTTCTAGGAGTCTGGGGAAGGTGAAAATGGCCTTTCCCACCCCCACCCCCGCAGGCCATCCAGAGGCCAGAAACGTCCCATTTGCCAACTTCTTGTGGGACTGGAAGGCCCATTTTTTGCTCTCCCCAGCCTCCAGAGCCTTTTTAGGAGTCTGGGGAGGGCGAAAACGGCCTTTCCCATCCACCTGGAGCCCTTCTGGAGGCTGGAAACAGTCCATTTGCCGACTTCTGGTGGGCCCAGAAGGCCCAAAAATCAGTTGGCTGGCGCATGCATGTGCGCCGGAGCTGAGCTCACGTGCTCACCGATATGGCTAGATGTGCCACTTGTGGCACACATGCCATAGGTTCACCATCACAGGCTTATATCATGCTTGATATAAAGGTAATTTAAAAAGATAATGCTGTGCTTATGGAAGAATGCTTGTGTTTCAGACTCTAAAAACTGGCTTAACAAAATGTGTCAGTTTTCTATGGATGAATTAGTTTCGTATTAAAGGAGGGACAAGGCCAGACAATTTGAGTCTATATGGATTGAGTTTAATCCATTGTTTAAAAATTGAAGAAATTTTTAAGCACACTTTGCATGTATACACATACCTTTTATACACGTGTATGATGTGTACAAAGTGTAAATAAATGAATAAATATACACATATAAATACATAATCATATATGATACAAGTTAGGGGTTTTAAAGGTTTTTTTTAGTTGTTATTTGCTTTCTTTCTCCCCCACCCCCTTTTCTCTATTTCCTAGGATTTGTTTGGTTCAGGTGTGATTTTTGTTTCATGATTTGTTCGTTTTGTTTTTCATTTTTCTTTTTAACCCCCCTAAGTGCTTTCGTATAGTTTGGGTTTTGCTTTTGTTTGTTTGGGTGTTTTAAAAAATATTTTCTCCTTATCATATAGTTTCTTTTTATGGAGTGGTGTGGTGGCCTAGAAGTAGAGTTCTTGCCTCACAACCAAGAGGCTGTGAGTTTGATCCTAGGTAGAGGCAGATATTTCTCTCTCTGGAATACAAAATATATCTGCTGAACAAAACTCTGCATTGGGGACAGGAAGGGCATCTGGCCATTAAAACACTCTTCTAGCTCCATTCAGTTGCCCAGATTCCACTCCATGAGGGATTATGGGTTGTTAAAAAACGATGATGACATAGTTTCTTTAGATTTCTTTAAAAAAAACAAAAAACCTATAATTTCTTATATATAGTATTAGTGACATAGTTACAGTATATCATTATAATGCTATTGAGATAATAATTCAGGCTATTAAATTTTTAAAAGAAGCGTTGATTGGAATGTTTTTGACTGTTTTAAAAAATAGTGTCCTATTACAGCAAGAGCATAAAATCAGAATAGTAAATGCTTGTACTTATGTATTCCCTTTGTGCAGATTTTGAATTTCATTCAATCCTTTCTCTGATTTCGGCAAATTAACTTTTGTCAGTTGTTGATGGGCTGTAAGATACCACAAATGCAGGCTAGTAAGTGGACACGGTACTTTTTAATTTCTAATGATGGCAAAAGAACATTTCATTCACTTAATTCCCAGAAAGAGTATTTAGATTACTGCTCAGTATGCATAGCACAGTGTTCATTTATAGCACATCAGAAGAAGCAAGAGCAAACAACAATGTTAAATGAAAATGTGCCTGGTGAGGTGTGAAAGTGAGGCAAAGGGCACTTTACACAAGTGGATTAATTTACCGGGTTTATTCAGGTTTGTAAGAAGGATAAATAAAACTTCATCAAGAATGTTGACCTGGAATAACAAACTGTAGTGTTCTGAAACCAATCCCAGGGTGCTGTTAGTGAGTCTTTTATCCATCAACAATGTAAAAAGAAAGAATGAATGAAGGTATCATAATATCTATGAGGGGAAGTTATTCCTTTCTTTACTGGTTGGAAATATCACTCTTTATCTGACTGAGATTTTAGCTTGGAGAACTGCCAGTTTGGGCAAACGCAATTAACCCAAACAAAGGGAGAGATTTTTTAAACAAATTCAGTTCCACAACAGTTGAAAATGCCTCAGTAATTTGTTTCTTTATACCTTGCTGGAACAATCTTTATATGGAAAGAGGTACTCCCTCAAGTATTTGTTGTTTCAACAACTCAAAGTAACCTCAAGTATTTGTTGTTTCAACAACTCAAAGTAACCTCAAGTATTTGTTGTTTCAACAACTCAAAGGCAAATGGCAACATATATTTTCCTGGGTCAGGAGAAAACAGATACCATTTGAATTTTTCCACTAGAAAGAAACTGAGCGGCCACCATTGTTAGAAGAAGGCAACTTGAAATGGAAAGACATACATATTCTAGGCTAGTGAGCTGAAAAACCCCAGTGATATCCCTTAAAACATGCTACTTCCTTTTCTGCAAGCAAGAAAAGAAAAAGGCTAATAGAAACAATCAATCTTGTCAGATAATCTGGGATATATGAACATCTTGAACATTTCATCCCAGCCAGAGAGGGATATTTGCATTCCTACCAGCATTGAGTTTATTCAAATATTTCCAGATTGTGCTAGCTGCAAAAGAAAAGCGCTGATAATATTCACTGTATGAATAGCATTTATTAATATACATCAAGTAAACACAGAAAACATTACCACCATTCAGAGTAACTAATTTGCTAGACTCTGCCAACAATACCAGTTTTTACAAAATATAAGTACATTTATAATCCACCAGAGAACCCAAGGACCTCTGTTCTTGTACAAGCTAGTCATTTATTCAATAGCAATAATAATCAGGAATACACAGAGTGCATGTATATTCAAACCTCAACAAATAATCTACCCATCCCATACATTTCTTTGAAACTGTAACCAAGACACAAAAAAAACACACTTGAAATAAGCTGGGAGTGATGGATTTTTGTTTCAGATCCAGGTGGCCAGATATATCTCAATCATCCACACTAGGAATAGTCCATTACAAGACTCTAATGACTCCTCAATCCCCTGTCTCTCAAAGCAGAGAGTTCCCTAGCATTCTGTTTTCAGATCATCCCATTCAGCCTCATCTCCAGAGTTGAGCCAATATATTCTTTCTAGGTGCTTTAACTAAAGAAATAATAATTGTCCTGTTGAACATGGTGCTTTGATGATGATCACAAGTTCCATCTGAAGAGCTCCTTTTCCTTCCATCTATTGTCATTTTCTTTATAAATCTTACGCAGCTTGACAAATAACAAATGTCATTCTACTTATACTCTAGTACTTCTCTGTAATGTTACTAAAACCCAAAAGGGTTTAAAAACAGGAAATGTCAGTTATTACCAGTCCTGAAATTCATATTCTGTTACAGATAGTTATATCAATTTATGTACTACCAAAACCTAATATTTCTGGCAATGTTTTATTGTTCTTGATCTTGTCTCATTTTCTAATGATAACATCCTTTTGTGATCACTAGAACGTATAATTATTTACATGAAGAGTTGTCTCATTTCTGTTAACAATAGTGATAATGACTTCACCCTATAAGGCTGAAAATTTAAAAATATATTTGTAGTAGATTACAAGACAATATAATTTATTTGATATTACAGCAACCCAAAACCTGTAATATGTTAACTCCACAGTGATTTACTGTAATTATCCCAAACTTCAATGAGTTAATATGTTAATTGTAATGTTATGTTTGAACCCCCACTTAGTAATGCTTAAGAATTAAGTCACTGAAAGAATTAGCATAGCATATTTCTGATTCCAGTGTCTATTTTAAATTTAGTTAAATCTGGACCCAATCCACTGTCTTCAATACATCATAAATGCCTCATGGTTTTTAGTCTTTCAAAGCTTACAAGATCATCCATTCTTTTCAATATTGCAATACATTCTTAGTAAAGGTTTACTAGCATTCTGCTCACAATGGACAAAAGAAATCAGGAGACTGAGTTTTAGGCATGAAAGCCAGATGGGTGACATTCTCTCCCAGCCCAACACAGGATGGTGTTGTGGGGAAAATAGGAGGAAGGAGGAATAGTATGTATGTTTGCCACCTTGAATTATTTATAAAAAATAATAAAGGTGGGATTTAAAAAATATTTTTAAAAGTTATTAACTTTATATGCATATGTGTGCATTAATCTATTCATTAACTTTTTATAAATCTCTATGGCATGGCACCAGAGTACTGCAGGTAGGCTTGCTCTTGGTTTGACCAATAGGTTTTCTAGGGAGAAACTATTTAGAGCTCCACACTTCTGAGAGATGAAGGGTACTGAAGCTAGAAGATACTGCTTTTCTACCAAGGCATTGAAGCTTTGGAATAACCTCCTCCTATGGAAAAATGCTAGAGTCTGGGAAATATGCATGTACATTGAATTGGTCCAAGTGATTGCTCAGCTATCAAGAGATCTGCAAAAGAATTCCTTTCCGTGTGCAGATTTCTCTTGCTGGATAAGTGTACATTTAATTCTTTCTGTGACTTTTGATCAGTTTTTCTTGAAATAAACTTCATTTTATAGCATGTTTTTTGTGGCATATTTTGCCTAACACACCGTAGTTTGCTATTCTTGTTTCTTTAAATGAAGTAAGTAATTATAAGTAATTCTAATTCATTTTTGCATATCTATCAGCTACCTTATACTGCATAGTTTGGACTCCCTAAACTTTACTAAGAAAGGGGAACAGATGAACTCGGGGCAAATATATTTTGAGGACAATTCAGTCACATGCCAAAAGCATAATAAGTATTACAGCCCAAATCTCTGTTTTCATCTGTCAAATATTTTTACTCGTCTCTTCCAGCTTGAGCCAATGCTGCCAATTTCTTAAAGATCATAGCACTATCTGGAAGACTGTCACACTCATATTACTCACTAGGAGTTTGTTTTATATTTTGATGGCAAAACAACAATTGGTCCAATATAAAGTAATTGATCTTAAAAGTGTTTGATTTGTCACTGTCATTCCTTTGGCAACTTTGCAGCCAGCTATAAGGGCAGATTGGTGGAGCAAAAAAGGACAAAAAGAATGAATGATATTATAAGCTTTGAAAAGCATGTGACGCATTTGTGTCAGGAGCACCAACAGGCTTCCGAGTTGAAAGGAATAGCTAGTGACATCACCATTGCCCGGGGGATATCTAGTTGGGGGCTTCTTTCATGTCTCCATTAACATGCCCATTGAAGTGGTACCTATTTGTAATTGCATGCGTTCAAACTGCTAGGTCAGCAGGAGCTGGAGTGAAGGACGGAAGCTCACCTTGTCATGCAGTAGCACTCAGGTCTCAAATGCAGGCTTACTGGTCATCAACCCAACATCCTAACCATGTGAGTTGCCATGCTCCTTTTGAAAACCTGAGTTTCAAATTTAATGCAATATACTTTCAAAGTAAGTTAACCAAAGCCTTAGTAAGTAAGTAAGTTAACCAAGAAATTAAAAGACACTTACTCCTGGAGAGGAAAGCTATCTAGACAGCATACTAAAAAGCAGAGACATTACCCTGCCAACAAAAGTGGCAGGGCTATGGTTTTCCCAAGTGCAATGTATGGTTGTGAAAGTTGGACCATAAGAAAGGCTGAGCACCAAAGAATTGAGGCCTTTGAACTATGGTGCTGGAGAAGACTCCTGCGAGTCCCTTGGACTGCAAGGCGATCAAACTGGTCAGTCCTAGAGGAGATCAACCCTGACTGCTCTTTAGAAGGCCAGATCCTGAAGATTAAACTCAAATACTTTGGCCACCTAATGAGAAGGAAGGACTCAGACCCTAGGTGAGCAGGGAATATATATTGACTGGTGGCCATATTTGCAGATACAATCCAGATACAAAAAAGATATAGAAGAATTTGGTATGGAGGTGGAAGCAAATCAATTAGATAAATTATTGGTAGGTCCAGAAAAAAATATTATCTAGACTATACAATTACCTATTAGATTATGACAGGGTGGAAGAAGTGGTAAAAGAATCAATGATAGCGTGGGCCAAAAATATTAGACATAATATAAATTTGGATGAATGGGAAATGATTTGGAACAGAAACTACAAATTAAACTACAAATTAAGTGGCATCATATAAAGAAAACCAATATAAAATGTTATACAGATGGCATCTAGCACCTGCAAGATTGGCAAAAATCTATCCGAATGTAAGTCCTAAATGTTGGAAGTGTGGATATCACCAAGGTACCTTCTTTTATATGTGGTGGTCATGTCCCAAAGCAAAGAGGTATTGGAGTAAAATACAAAACTGGCTACAAGAATGAATTAATAACAAAATTGAATTGATTCCAGAAACTTTTCTCCTGGGAGTACTAAAGACTAAATATGATAAAAAAAAACAGGATATTTAATCATACACATACTCACAGCAGCGAGAATAACACATGCACAATATTGGAAAGGAAACAATATACCAGCAGAGGAATCTATTATTCAGAAAATATTTGAGTGTGCCGAAATAAATAAATTAACATTAGAACTAAATGAAAAAGAGGATTCAGAATACTATATGGTGTGGAATAATTGGTACAGGTGGATAACCACATTAAAAATGGATGAAAATTAGTATAAAGTTAAAGATATGTATATATACTTGGAGTTATAGAATATATAGGAAAAATTAATCTAACCTGTGGGAAAAGTAACACTGTCTGATCAATTATGTATTGGAATTATGGAAAACGGAAAAATAATTATGGAAAATAATTATGGAAAAAATAAAAATATTTTTTTAAAAAAAGAGAAGGAAGGACTCACTGGATAAGAGCCTAATGCTAGGAACGATTGAGGGAAAAAGAAGAAGGGGACGACAGACAATGAGGTAGCTGGATGAAGTCACTGAAGCAGTTGGCATGAGCTTAAATGGACTCTGGGGGATAGTAGAGGACAGGAAGGTGTGGAGGAATGTTGTCCATGGGATCACGATGGGTCGAACACGACTTCACGACTAACAACAACAACAAAATTAACCAAAACCTTAGTAAAGCCACACCTAGAATACTGCATCCAATTTTGGTCACCACACTATAAAAAAGATGTTGAGACTCTAGAAAAATGCAGAGAAAAGCAACCAGGATGATTAGGGGACTAGAGACTAAAACATATGAAGAACATTTATAGGAACTGGGCATGGCTAGTCTAGTGAAGAGAAGGACCAGGGGAGACATGATAGTAGTGTTCCAATATTTGAGGGGCTGCCACAGAGAGGAAGGGGTCAAGCTATTTTCCAAGGCACCTGAAGGCCAGACAAGGAATAATGGATGGAAATTGACCAAGGAGAGATTCAACCTAGAAATAAGGAGAAATTTTCTGACAGTTAGAACAATTAACCAGTTTAACAGCTTGCCTTTGGAAGCTGTGGGAGGTTCCTCACTGGAGGCTTTCAAGAAGAGATTGGACTGCCATTTGTCAGAAATGGTGTAGGGTCTCCTGCTTGGGCAGGGGGTTGGACTAGATGACCTACAAGGTCCCTTCCAACTCTGTTAATCTGTTAAAGCCATAATGCCAACATTGGGGCTGGGGGTGAATCATTAATTAAAGAGAATGCATCAGAGTTTGATCTTCATTCTAGTGCATTGTGCTGTTGTTTCCACTGCTGTATGCATCTCACCAGGTTTGTTACACACAAAAAGAAAAATAAAGTAATCTACACTGTAATTTTAATAGTGTAAAAGTACTTGACTTTCCCATTGATATTTGATACTGCTCACTACATTCTTTTCCAAATTTCTGAGATATGCTGTGAAACAGATGTTGCTAGGGGAAGGGTTTCAATTTATCAATAGTACCTAATTGACTGATGTAAGGACACTGATGCAGTGGTAAAATCCTCCGTGGTTTACCACCAGTTCATTGCCCGTGCATGTGCTGTGTGTGCCAAGCGTGCGCTGTGCACGGAAAAAGGAGGCTTGACAAGGTAAATAGAACAGTAAGGGGAGAACAGCTGTATCACGCAATTTAGATTTGCTAGAAAGTGAATATAAACTGCACAGCACAGCTGATCGCCGGAAATATCGGTTCGGATGAACCGGTAGCTTTTTTTTTTTTACTACCAGTTCACCAGAACTGGTAGCTTTTATTACTACAAATTTGCCTGAACCAGTGCGAACCGGTAGCATTTCACCCCTGCACTGAAGGCTACAACCACAAGAAACTGAAAGCTAAAGATTAATGCTGAAAATATGACTGTTTATGCTTCTAAATGAACCACATGAATAATTACGATATTATTGTATTGTGTATTATGAAGGCAAATATGCCCTTGTTCAAGTCACTTCTCATCAAGAGGTCTGCTTACTCCTCCTCCGTATATAGTGTAAGACATTCCAGAACACAAAAGGCAGACATTTTAAAATTATGCTAGGGGAGGTGTGCCTTTTTTGTCAAACAAAAAGGTGTAGTGATTTCATGCAATCTGCTGCATGTCAGAAACAGTCCTTCTGTGATGATATATTGCTTCTGATTGTTTTTAAAATTTCACTTAGATTTGCGGTTTACATCTCAGCTTTTGTATTGTTTGCCTTACAGTTGTTGTTGTTATTATTCAACATTGTTTCTATAGATTCTGTGTTAAAGTGATATTTTAACCAGAGTCACACTCATACGCATTCCATGAATTTCAGCTCCAACCAGGGGTGAAATCCAGCAGGTTCTGACAGGTTCTGGAGAACCGGTAGCGGAAATTTTGAGCAGTTCGGAGAACTGGCAAATACCACCTCTGGCTGGCCTCAGAGTGGGGTGGGAATGGGGATTTTGCAATATTCTTCCCTCAGGAGTGGGGAGGGAATTGAGATTTTGCAGTATCCTTCCCCTGCCACACCCACCAAGCCATGCCCACCAAGCCACACCACGCCCACAGAACTGGTAGTAAAAAAAATTGGATTTCACCACTGGCTCCAACCCAAATAAAATGAAGAAAATCTAAGGGAGGAGCTGCGTAGATGAAATCTTTTGGTGTTTATGTGACTTATAACTTTTTTATTGTTGCTATAGGAAAGAGTTCTGTGGGAAAAGCCAAGGGTCAATCTAATAGGCTTTCATTCCTACACTGACCCAGTCCACAACTTATGGCAAACTCACAAGCAGAACTTGAATGGACAGAACCTTCTTCCTTCTGTTTCCTATTCATAATGTAAAGAATCAAAAAGCTGGAATAAGCCATTTCAGTGCTGAATATAATTTGCTCAGTGTGGGAATCCTTTAAAAGTTAAAAGTTAAAAGCCAGTGAAGATGACTTACAATCAAAGAGAGGAATGGACAGGGCATACCGAGCTATGGGATATTTTTACTTGTTTTATTTTGCATCTGTCAGCACACATTTTCCCCAATCTAAAAAGAGAAACATTGAAATCTTTAATAGCATTGCTGCCAAGGGTTTCAACTATTGATAGGCCATTCACCAAAAGGCTGAATTTCCTTTCACACCCTATTTTTTTCTGTTCAGTCCAGCTTAGAAAAATATAAATAGAATGATGATTTGGATCTTCTTGCATATCCCAGAAATACAAAATTTTATAAAACTGTGTGAGAAAAATCCTGAAAATACAAGAATAGCTGCCCAGTTGTGTAGCCTTGAATGGAAAAAAACTTTAGGGAGAAATGCCAACTTCCGATGCATTTCAATTCCTATTTCCCATCAGTGAAGCCCAATTCCTACATATAACAAAAGATTTTTGAGTGGAAGACAATATAGGTAATACAAAGAAAGAAGAACTGACAGAGAATTCTAAATGAAATCATGATCTAACTACGTAAATTATGTCTGCTAAAATAATCTTTGGGGTTTAGAACATATTCAGAGTTCTTTGAAGAAAGGATAATTTGAAAGGTAGTAAGTCTATTTCCTTGGAAGTTAGTCAGTTCATGCTTCTTTTCTTCTTGTCCCTTCTTTTTCTTTCTTCTGGTTGAGTGTTTATAGCCCTCCTAGGGAGGCAGATGTTTGACCACATCATACCTGTAGAGAATGTTCTCTTTCTGATATCCCAGATGTGGCCAGCAAATTTAAAAAAAAAATACCTGAAAGCCATCTTCTTAATGAACCTATAGTTGAATGATAAAAATGCTGCCTAGTTTTTGCTTGTTTAGGGAAAGAATTTTGATTGTGTCAATTATGTCAAGCTATGGAATGTGCTCAGAAAAATAGGAATGCCAAAATTGCCCTCATTGACCTCATGTGAAGCTTATATTCAGGTCAGAAAGCCCCTGTACAGGTAAAATATTGTGAAGCAGACTGGATCCAGGTAAGCAAAGAAGTGCAACAATACTGTTTGCTGTTTATTCAACTTATATTCTGAATATATATTAATGGAAGCTGGATATAAAGAAAATGAGTGTGTTTTTAAAATTGTAGCAAGAAACATCAAAAACCTGCATTATTCTGATGACACTACCCTAATAGCAAAAAGCACAATGGATCTGCAAACTCTACAGAGAGTCTATTCTAATGGATTTGAGAAGATCTCCACAAAAATCAAAGAGCACAGTGGGGAAAAAAATGGGATTAAAATTAAATAAAAAGAAGGCCAAACAAATGACAACCAGTCTTAAAACTGATTATGAAGATATAAAAGAGGTGGATAGCTTCTTCCTTTTAAGATTCAGGGGTGAAATGCTACCGGTTTGCACCAGTTCTGGTAAACCAGTAGTAATAAAAGCTACCGGTTCTGGCGAACTAGTAGTAAAAAAACCCTACCAGTTTGTCCGAACCGGTATTTCTGACAACCAGCTGGCTGCGCAATTTATATTGACTAGAAAGCAGGAAATCCTGCTTTCTAGCAAATCTAAATCATGCGACACAGCTGTTCCCCCCCTCGCTGTTTTACTTACCTTCCTAAGCCTCCTTTTTCCGCATGCAACATGTGTTTGGCATGCATTGCGCATGCATGCACAGTGTTTGGTGCACATGCCAAAAACACGTGTTTTTGGCGTGCACTATGCATGCATGGGCAGTGAAACGGTGGCAACCACAGAGGATTTCATCACTGTTAGGATTCACCATCAACATTAAAAGAACAAGCAGTCAGAAATGCATCACAGACCAGCTCTTGGTAGAACAGCTATGAAAGTCTTGGAAAAAGCTCTTCAGATTCTGTGATATGTCTAGACCTACAAAGATATGGATAGTGCAAGCTATGGTAGTCCTTGCGATAATCTATAGAAACAAAGGTTGGAACTTTGAAGAAGCAAACTAGCAAGGGTAGTGATGCTTTTGAACTTTGCTGTGGGAGTAGTCTCTTAAGAATACTGTCCATAGACAGTCAAGAAAACAAACAAATGAATCATCTAATGAATCAGCCCACTGTTCTCACCCAAGGCATACATGACTGGGCTCAAATTATTCTACTTTGGACACATTATACAGAGACTCAGGAGAAGACTCTAATGCCAGGAAAAGTGGAAGAAAAGAGAAGAGGAGGACCAACGGTAAGGTGGATAGACTCTCTTGGCAATGAATTCACTGTTGGAAGGCATGAAGTTAAGTTAGGGAGAGATTATCATGAAGACAATCTTTCTATGGGTAGATAAAAGTTGACAATATCTTGATTATAGATAATATGATGGCATAAAAATACTATATGGAAGAGGGGTCTGTTTGTCTGTGTATGTGAGAGAGGGAGAGAGAGAAAGGTGAGAATCTGATGGAACATATGTCATATATTGTGTAAGGATGTGTATAATGAAAGGAAAAGAAATAGAAACTTGCCTTCAGAATTTGTGGGTTCTATCAGTGGAAACTTTTAAGAAGAGAATGGACAGTCATTTGTCTGAAATGGTACAGCGCCTCCTGCTTGAGCAGGGGGCTGGACTAGATGACCCACCATGGACCCTTCCAATTCTTATTAGATATCTGTTCCTGCCCTAGCAGATTTTATTTTTAAAAAATGAGGTTCAGGAAATGAGAAGAAAACAACATCAATTAAAGATTAATCTCAATTCATTTCATTGGATGAAATTTCAGCCCCAGTAAATGTGTCTATTTGGGCTGCCATTAAAACAAAAGTATGGGTCAATTTCAAATGCAACACAAGGAGAACAATTATTTGTGCTTATATTACTGGAAATCTGTCTAAAATTAATCATAAACTGCTTGAAAAAGCTTAAAACTATTTTTTTGCCAAACAATGGTATACTTCACTTCCAGTTTGAAGTTTCTTCTGACAATATTTAAATGCAAAGAAGGATAAGAAAGAATTGTTGCAATAGAGGAAGAGAGAGAGCTGTAAATTAAACCATTGTTGTGTATTCAAATTTTCTGTAGACTGTGCACAATTCAATTACTGCTGTTTAAACAGATTATACTTTCATTAGCATGACAAGATATAGACATACTGATGAAGTATACAAAATAGTGGCCCCTTCAGGTATTTGCCAGGATAGGTTTCATCCTGCTTTTGTTTGTGAAATACATTTTTTGAACAATTTGTCACTGAGTGATGCCTCAGTAGAATATAAGGATTTATATTCATGACAGGCTCATGTAATTTGCATGACTATTTTCTTTATCCAGATCTATTTCACATTTCCCCCTCCATTTATTTTTAACATGACCATACAATAATTACCAGAAAGAATTCTCAACTTTGGAATCCCTCAGTTTATGAAATATAGATTATTATTATTAACTATTCCTTAGTGCCTATGATGTTCCACTGAAGACTCATTATTAGGATTTTTACTGGACAATTCATGGCCCACTGGGTCACCCTTTTTGCATATAATATAGGCTGGTGCCATTCACCTCTCTTCATGACCTCAGCGGGGCCCTGTTGCAGATTTGTCTTCCTAAATTGAGATGCAGAATTGCCTGCCATTTTGCCTAGAAAAATGGAAATAAAGGGAGCTGTGGACCGCAAAGAAAACTGCATCCCCATTTCCCATCCTGGTGTGTTTCCAAGGGTATCCTCCCTCCAGGGTGGAAGACAACTCACCTATTAACTGCTGGAGCCCACCAGTCAGCCTTACCTCAACAACAGGCATCGGAATCACTGCCTCTTTCTTCCCTTGCCACCGATTGCTGTTATGAGATTTCAGTTTTGGGTTCCAAAGTAGTCAATCATTGCTTGCTCATCAACTGAACAGGTGCAGGGACCAGAGAGAGGCATGAAAGTGGGTGGAGATATGCATCTCCTGCTTTTGCTTCTGCCATGCAACCTATGGGTTTATAGGAAGTGCATTTGGAAATCATGATTACTGCAGCAGCCATAATTTTGCAACTACAACTGGTTTGTAGAGCCTTGACATTTAAATTTTATGAGAATAATGCTTCCCAGATTTTGGATGCATTCTTTAAGTTAGCCCATTTGAGATACATTGATTCTAAAATTCTTCTATGATGCACCATTTCACCAAACTGAAAGTTACAAACAGACAAGAGAGTTTTAGTAGTATATAGATATGACTCCAAATCCTCTGTGAGGCAGTTTGGCTTCTCCTAATGAAGCCCTTCAAAGTTCTACACAGCTTTAGTGATCACTGTCATCTTTCTTATAACACTGGAAATATCAAAATGGCTTTTATAATTTATATTCCCTTTTAAGTGTATCTTCAAAATAGCGTTGATTCTTGGTGACTGCCTGGACATGTCCCTGTAAGTTTATTGACAGTATTTTCTAAAGTGATTTGCCTTGCCTTCTTCCCAGGACTAAGAGAGGGTAACTGGCCCAAGATCACCCAGCTGGCTTTGTGCTTAAGACAAGATGTCTAGATGTCATAGTCTCCTGGTGTCTAACCCAGGGTCTTTAATCAATAGCCTAAATGGACTGTCATAGTCCCTCTTAACAATAGGAATTGGAAGTTTAATCTGTTTTGAATAACTCTTTGATCTTACCTTTATTTATTAATATCCATGCCTCTACATTGTAAATGATTCAATGAATCTCTCTCACAGCTAAGGTCATAGCAGAATTATCTATTTTCAGAGGAAGAAGTGTATTATTCCACTGGGCATTGTAAAATTTTTAGGATGAAGGAAGCTCTTAAATCCGAGAAGATTTTAAGTGAAGAAAACTGTTTGGAAGACTTCTTCTTTCCCAATGGCTCTGACTTTAACACTGGCTCAGAGACACAAGTCAGATTCTCATTGTGACAATTCTGGATTCACCATCAATATTTCAAAGACTGAAGTTATGCACCAGTCTGCTCCTCATCCACTGCATGCAGAATCCAAATCACAACAAAAGGGCAGAAATTACAGGGAGCGGACCAGTTCAATTACCTTAGCAGTACCCTCTCTTGAGCAGCCAGTAAGCATTAATATGGAACTACAGAACATTAAAGCAAGTTCTGTTTTTGACAGAGTGCACTCCACTATGTAGACATATTGTGGAATGAGGCCAGAAAGAAAACTCAACATCTATAGAACTGTAGTACTAACTACCCTTCTACATGCCTGTGAAATGTGGACTGTGTATCAAAGGCATGTAAGAGGAGCTGAATCATTTCCATATGACTTGTCTTCGCAGAATATTAGGCATCAGATGGCTAGACAAAGTATCAGACATTGAGGTTTTCTCTAGAGCATGTCTACCATCTGTTCACACATTGCTTATGAGAGCACAGACCCTCTGGGCAGGTCATGTCATTCGCATGATGGACAAGCATATACCAACAGCTCCTTTTCAGGGAACTTTATGCTGGAAAATGCTTGCATGGATGGCAAAATAAACATTACAAAGACACATTAAAGGCCTCTTTGAACTTTGAAAATAGACATGACTATCTGGGAAATGTTGACACAAAACTGCCCTACCTGATGAGACCTCATCTTAAAAGACTGTCATGCCTACAAAGTAAAATATACTGCTGAAGTACAACATAAACACGTGCTGTAAATCTACAACTGCAGTATCTACAAATGATTGTCCAACATAAGCCAGGACATTCCATGTCTGAATTGGCTTCACCAGTTATGGTTGGACATACCACATTCAGTTTTAATGTGACTAATGGTATTTTAGTCTTCATTGATGGTTAAACAATAAAGGTCTACTTTGTGTTGGATGATCCTAAGCATTATTTTGGTTCTGTGTGAAATTAAGGATATTTTATTATAGTTTGCACACTGTTCAGTTTCCTTTCTTTGGTATTGGTATGTAGATTGGCCCCTTACAGTTTGCTGGCCACAAAGACATTCTCCATATTTTCTGGCATAATTGGTTATAACCTTTATTGATTCTTACTCTGTTGCTTGGCAATTTTCTGTAGATAATTTATTACTTTTTGTAGTTTCTGGATTGACAATGATCAGAGTGTTGGTCTAACTTAATCTTCTAGTATTAGAATTACTCATTAATTCTTTGTTTGAATCTTCTTTGATTTAGTTACTGTTTACTGAAGTTCTGCATATCAACTTAAGGTTGGAATTTCCTTCTGATATTGGAAATCTTTTGTTGTTGTTTTCAAATAATTTTATTAAGAATTATACATGAGAAAAATAAAAGTCAATACCAACTACAAAAATGCAACGGATTCCACTGGTGATTCCCCTTGCAAAGCTGTCTTACTAGCTAGAAAAAGCTGGCAAGCTTGACTTGGTACTTATAGGAAGTGGGGTGATGTTAGAGATCTTTTGGAAGACTGTCCTTGTTTTTTCATACCTGCTTCTATCTTGAATATCTTTACAGATGTTGTAATATTGCTTGATATCTCTTCTAACAGCTTTCTGAATTTTTTAAGTTTTCTTCTTGAGATTTTGAGTCTTTCTTGGCTTTGGCCCTTCTTCTTGGAAATTTCCATTTGTTTTGATACCCAGTGCTTGCTTGCTTTACCGTCTTGCTATTTGGCAATCTCTTTCACATTTATCCTTAACAACTTCTTTGAATCCATTGTGCAGTTCTTCTCATTCCCTGTTGGTGTGATTCAGGATTGCAAAGTGATTCCTGATTTTCTCTTTGAGAATAGTGGATCATATAGTAGAAACTGGTAAGCTTTGTTATTTTGGTTTAGATTGACAGTTCATGACCTGTTCCATAGTCAGCTCTTGGTTACATCCTAGATGTTCCAACTCCTTGTATCAATAATATACTCAGTTCAATTCCTGTATGCTCCTACTGATGATATCTATATATTTAAGTGTCATTTTGGTTGTTGGAATACAGTCTTAGAGATAAAGAAATGGATTGGCAGAAACAGATAAATCAATCTTCTGTTTCATTTCTGTTTCCTAGGTTATTCAGTCCAACTATGTGTTTTTTCTTATTATTTCCCATTTTTCCAGTCTCCAAGCAGCTCATATTGCTTGCATATTCCATTAATTTCAGATAAACTTGATAAAAATTATCAAGTCCTTTGCATCAATAGATGCAGCATAAATCTGAATGATTATCAGATTAAATTATTGTCCATAATGTTTAATTTATATTATTTGGACACTGACTGCATTGTCTCCAAGTACTGTCATTGCTATATCCTTCCTAATTATGGAAGCAATGTCATTACATTTTTATTTCATGTCCAGAGTAATAAATAGTGTGATCTTCTGAGTGAAACTGTCCAAATCTAGGCTATGCAATTAGATATCCTGAAGGGTTTAATTTAGCTGTGCCTTAAACAACATTAGAAAAATCCTCAGCAATTCCTTAGTAACCTGGTGAATGCCATCTACCTAAGGGCCCAATATCCACCATCATTTTCTTAGTCACAATGGCACAGTGTAGGGGGTTTTTTTTAGTAACACAGAGGAGCAGTTTATTTGTTTGTTTGTTTGTTCAACTTGTATGCCACCTTTCTCCGAAGATTCAAGACAGTTTACAATGCACTTACAGTTTGCTACTGCCTTTTCCTGTACAGTATGAATTGATGTCTTTGCCTTTACTACTAAACTGACCATCTAACTCCAACATCTTTCTGTATCTCTGCTACCTGATAGAGGCACTTGCTTGGTTTTGCTCGGCTTCTGAGAGTATAAATACCTGATGTACTCACACAACATTTTTGGTCCATCCTTTAAATAAACATCAATCCCCAGTATAATAAAGCTTGAGGGGACTCCTAATAGTAAGTTACCTAAATAGAATTACCCCCTAATTCTTTTAATGCTTGCAACCTAATGAACCAGCTTTCTCAATGATATATTCCTACTATTCAGACAGTACTGAGTAATCCAACAGCAAACCACAGCCATAAAATGCCTTCTTCTACTATCATGAGATGTATACTAGCTACAGGTCACCAAGTTGATTCAAACACTGTGTTCAAAGTTTTGCTGCATGCCAGAGGAACTCTCATTTTCTGCGTTTTGCCGAAGTGGTTGCCATCAATCGATTGAAGCCTCCTTTCTGTGTGCCGAAACAGCTGTATATCAATCTATGCCATCCATGGGCATAAGGTTTGTCATGGGCTAGTTTTCACCATACGTCACATGTTTAACTAACGCTCTCGCAAGGCCCTATGTTCAATGTTGCTTTTAACCGTGTTATTGTAATGTAGGTACTGACAAGTCAATACAAAATGCTTGCATCTACCACTGTTCGTTTTTTAACTGCATTGTTTAAATTCTTAAAGGGGACTAACTGTTTTAAATATTCCAACTATGTTGGAACTGCAATTCCTAGAATTCCTAGATACCAGGGAATGTATTTTCAAATTCCACATTTGAAAAGCACGTGTTTATGGCATGATAAATTAAGTGACTTAAATTAGACAATTGTATAAGAAAGAAGGATTTTAGACATTCAGCTATAAATGGCATTTTCTTGCTTAGCAACCAGAGATGCCAGATTCTAAATCTAGATCATGTTTTTTTCTGTGATCTCTTTCTAGGTTCTAAGAATATCCATCTGAATAAACATATGACAATCTATCATCCAAAACATACATACCTCTTTTTTTATTAGACAACCAACTTTATCTAGCTGACATTGACCTTTGTATATAAATGTATGCTTGTTTAGAGAAAGTGAAAATGCTGATTATTTTTTATAAAAAGTTGGAATTATAATTGAACTGATATATACTGATATAGCAGGCTTGTTAAAGAAGCATAAACTAATTATATAATTGAAGAGTAGCTGAGCATTTCTTGCCAGAGTTGTTATCAGGCTTAAATACACACAGGTGTACACACCAACAACTACATGTATGTGATATATGTGTGACTATGAATGTTTCCAGAAGTTTCAAAATAGAAGATATGGGAAAAAGTGAGAAAGAGATGAGATGAGATTCTTAGCTGAAATGTACAAAGTGTATAAAAGATCTATGCAAGGACTTCATGTGGTTTTGGGAACACTTCCTGACACATAACGTCAGTTGACATTTAGAGCTGAGTTTGTTTCTTCCCCCCCCCTTTTTTTTTAATGTGACTTGTTTGAACTAGGAACAAATCTGTTGTGGTAGTGGTGGTATCCAAAACCTTATTTCTTTTGAGCTATGGATGATTCACTTTCCCATTGAATGAACCATTTCTACTTCTTGAGCTGTCTCTTCTCCACATTGTGGAGTTTTTAATTTTTGGAGATATCAACTTTTAAATGCTGTGTATGGCAACAATACATCAAGGATCTTTCCTATTTTCACAATACTTCTCATCATAGTAATTGAGAGAGCCAAGGGTGCTAGCAATTATAAGGGCTGAAGTTAATTTTAAAGGATTTGATAAAGTAGTAAATAGTCTCCTTTTTGATAAACTAGAAAAATGTGGGTTTAATGGACCCTTTATGCACAAATTCACAGTTGACTTCAAAGTCACCATATTGGTGAGATGAACAGCATATAAATTTAATGAATAACTAAATATATTTTTTTTTTCAAATGCCCTTCATTGAATTTGAATGACGTTTCAGAAAAGCTAATGTTCCGTGGTGATGGTAATTGAGCTCCCAAATATTTAGCATAGGATAAATCCTGTGCAAATTCTTCCTAATAAAAATAACTTTCTGCCTTCTTCTAGTCATCTTTTCTTTCAATACAGCAATTTGAAATGCAAAACAAAGCAAAACAAACCATCACTCCTCTGATACAGGGAAAATGTTCTTGATATGACTTTTAAGATCTCAAAAAAGTTGAACATAAGCAAGAGTTGGATATTGAAATTCCCTACTGTACTGTACTCTAACCCTAACTGTTTTATTTGGCTTAAATGTAGATCTTGGGGGGAGCGGGGTTTCTCAACACCCATTTATGCAAGATTCAAATGGTTTCTTTCTTCTCTTCAAAAGCTACAATGAAATGCCTGTGGACCTCTGAGGGCCATGGAATATGTACTATCTGAGGGCTGCTGTCATGTTCTATTGGATAAAAATGAAAAGAGAATGGGGAAAGTATGTAAGGGTGGAACAGACTGTCAGGGTTCTGACGGATGCCCTAATTAAATAATGAGTCTCGAGCCAAGCTTCAAAAGGAATCCAGTTATTTATTAGGAGTTTCATGTCAGCACGTTCCAAGTGAAGCCAACTCTGACCCCATGTAATTTATGCCCCAATCATAAGCCTGTTTCCCCACTCCCCCCCAGGGTGTGTCATCAATCACGTTCACCAATGGAACAATTTCACGGGTTGTAGAGATCACTCTCCTCCGGCTGTTGTGGGTAACCCTGGGAGACAGCCTTGAGAGAGATATGTCTAGAATGTGCTTCTGTTTTTGGATGCCGTGCTGCTTCATTGGTTTCCTATCCCCCTTGCCTATGGCAACTCGAGAGCAAGCCAGGGATGCTTTGCGATTGATACAGAGATTGCTAAGACCCTGGGGGATTGTGGAGACCAAAAATAAGTTAGCCATTGGACTAATGTAGTATTTTTTCTTAATGATCATCTCTGGCAAGCAGCTAAATTGATTTGTGCAAAGTTTGGAAAACCTGTCCATCTCTAATGATTAAAGGTATTAAATCAGTCATCCTGAAGGAAACTGTTTACCACAGTTTATATAGCCAATCAATATTCATAGGTGGAGCAATCAGCTTTCATGCCTAGCTGGAACTTTAGCTGTTAATATGAATGCTTGAGTTATTTCTGGAAGTTTATGTTTAGATGTAGGTCTTGAGATTATTTTATGGATATGTGATTGTCATGTCATGATTGCAGCACTGAGGAATGCATGCTCCTAATTCAAATTTAATGGACAAAAATTTCAATTTCCTCACCTCTGTGTCATTAATTCATAAATTTACCCTTAAGTCAGTAGACACTGCAGGTTGCAATCAAATATCCATCTGCAAAAGGGAGCAAGTACAAATTGACTTGATCTTTATTCCTTTATTTCTTGCCATCTTCTTCAACTTCAAAACATTATTTAGAAGACTGGGCAAACTGAAGACTACAGTAGACTTTGGTGGCAAGAAGTGAAAGGAATTAAGAGACTGCAGAAAATAGAGTGGATGAACATTTCATGAATGAAGTACAAGATTCACTTGCTCTCATTTTCATGGACTTCTCTTTCTATTTCAACTCTCTGTAATACAGTCTACTTCACTGACAGTAACCAAATTCTTCAGGGAATATTTTCTGGATATCTGTAGTTGAAAGAGAAAGAAAGAAGAAAACCTTCCTTTATCCCCATCTGAACCATCCCTGAATAATTATGAAATGAGAAATCAGAGACAATTTGTGTGTAAAATTGTATATACCTTATATAGCACTTTATCACTTTATCATTTATATATTATGCACAATATATTATTCCTATTAACATTGGTTTTAAAAGACTGGGTTTTTTTCTACCTTGTGGAAAGTCAATATCATTTCTTCAATGTCTCCAGAATCAAATTTTCTTGAAATATTTCTCTTAATAGTTCATTCCTTCTCCCTCTCCTAGTTCACCCAATCACTAATTTTTAAAAAAAGCATTCAAATTTAAGGAAGCAATAGCCACGTATAACTGCTATCACACATCTAACATTAGCCATTTTAGAACCTACCTGACAGCAGCTTTATAGAAAAATCCAACAGTAAATGTCACTGAACACATTGAAAATAACTGCTGGGAACTGGCTAGTGAAAAGGCTATTGCTCTATTTGTTTCTGAACTAATTGACCATACAGCAATTCAGTAGCAGTCAAGGACAGATAGAGGTCACTGTGATACAAGCTTGTTGGACATAACTAGCAAAGACTTAATTTTATTGTCATTGCAAATGCAAATTTTATTGGCATTTTACACTAAATAAAGAAGCATGACTAATCCTTTCTCTGTTGCCAGTGTGTTTTCCTTAATTTATTCTTATTGAACCAGAAACCAAATGTCTAAGTTCCAGAAAATATCACGAATAGTGGCATCAACTCTGGGTAATTGAAAAGTGACCTACTTTTAAAGCAACTTCATAAAAGAACATCCTATAGCATTAGTTATAGTCTTAAAAGTGTTTTTCAAATAGGTCACTTAAATAAAGCAATATCTTCATTTTGTGTCATGAATATACCTCTGAGCTGATGGGATGAGTTAACTTGCAAGGTAATCTCTAAAATAGAAATCTTAGAATCCAGGCCAAAACTAAATAGTATTGCCTTACTATTAGCTGCAAATGCTGTATGCAGCATGGATATCACTAAGGCTATTAAATTCATAATATTTTTACCTTACTCAGTATTAAATGAAAACTTTGTTTGACCTAAACTATGATGGGCAACAAATCAAACTCTCTGTCCCATATGGTTATGTCCAAAGCATATAGAAGATGCTTTGTGATTAGGAACGTAAAAACAGTAAATGATAAATATCATGGATTAACAAATGGAATTAAAGAAAAACAGATTTGCTGGATGGGCATGTTCTTATTAGATTAAACAAATTTACACATTTGTGTTTGATTTTTGAAACTAAATAAAGATGATGTTTATATTTCCTGTGTCTGTGAAACTAAAAAAGGGGGAAAGGATGTAATAAATTTGAAGGAAGTTAGCTTGATCTTTTGAGTAAAGTTCTTGAAAGCAGAAAATTTCAGTAAAATGAAAAGGTACTATAGGTTTATTTATGAATGAAAGAAAAATATGTCAGAAAACAGGTATTGGTGTCATTCGCATAATTGACAGTATGTATGAAAGTAAGAAACCATGGTTTGATGATAATTTCATTCAGACTCCAGTGAGTGATGATAATGAAGTGAGTTTGTGTGGAAAGTGGTTCAACATTCAGAACATATGCCAAATGGACCATTCAGAGGCCCAAGCCTGAAGTGTATAGTGATTGGCGAGTGTCTGCTTTGAATATGTAGTTTAAGAATGCACGTAATCTTATATGTACATGGAAAAGGAATGTCTCAAAAAGCATAATTTATTTCATTATTTATGATGAAAGACTGAGAGAATTAGAGAATTAGTAAATTATACAAGATTGATAAGAGGTTCTCAATGTAGGATGGGTCATTATTTGATAGCGTCAAGACTGCATGTGGGAAGGAAAAAGAATTACATAGAGTAAAAGAAAAGGTGGGGAAAAAATAGAACAAAAGATATGAGAAATGAAAATAGATGGTCTCTTGTAAAGAATAAATATTCATTGAAACCAGCAAAACTGCTTTTCTATAAGAGCATGTTTCTGCCACTTGGTTATATGAAAGTGATGGGTGAGTATGTCTGGCAAAAAAATAAAGATAAACTGAGTGATAAATAAACTGAGTGTAATGGGAATGGGGTACTAAAGAAATGTAGTAAACAAGAAGAGAAAAGATCAAGAATCACTTGAAGATGAATGAACACAGATTGAATACAAAAGTGAGTAGCCAGTATAAAAGAGTATTTTGATCAAAAAGAGGGAAACAATGAGCAAAAAATGAAAGTGGGAGGAAGATTGAGAAAATAATGGCAGCTCATGAGACTTTGAAAAAGAGAGATACGAGAAGTTTAAATTACAGAAAGCAATATGCAGTGGTTAGAATGTTTAAACTTCTGCTGACTGACTGCTGCCTACAATTTGCCAGTTCGAATCTCACCGGCTCAAGGTTGGCTCAGCCTCCCATCGTTCCGAGATCAGTAAAATGAGGACCCATATTATTGGGGGGCAATATGCTGACTCTGTAAACCACTTAGAAAGGGCTGTAAAGCACTGTGAAGCAGTATATAAGTCTAAGTGCAATTCCTACTGCTATTATAGACTGCTATTAAAGACTGGAATTTAATATAACGAAAAGGATATTTTTTCCTGCAAAAAAAATAAATTAAAAATTCTGTTCTTTAAGTAAATAGACAGTTACAAATTCAATTTAAATAATGTCAGTTTAGGATAGATAAAATAACAATAGGGGAAATGCTTAAACTTCATGTTAACTGTAAGCAAATCCAATGCATCACATTTTTTTTCCAGAAAATCCAAAAATAATAACATGTCCCTTTTTTAAAAAATCTGGTCAAATCAACCAACTTTTTGTACTTTTTCTCTTTAATTTATTTAGATGAGTGTTGATTCTTGTTTGAAATTCCTTCAAAAAATTCCTTCAAAAACCACCACATCTTATTGGGGGGTAATGTCTTCCACTGACTCATCTCACTTGTGGGCATTACCCCCACCCCACCCCACCGGCTTACTTTTCATTGTCAGAGGCCTTCAGGAATTTTTTCTATGGCCTGCAATGCCGGCAAGGCTTTCCTCAAGGCCTCTGCAGCCAATAACAGAGCTCCGGATTGATCTTGTAGAGGCCTTCAGGAAAGCCTTGCCGGCCTTGCTAGCTGCAGAAGAAGTGGGCCATCATGCTTTGTCTATACTATACTCTTCACTCTTTCTCAATTTTAAAAGGAATGTGTGATAGAACTAAAGAAAATAATGAAATCAAGACAAAAGGTCTTGCACTCAGCCATATTCCCTACCTTGAACAAAACTGGTTAGAGAGAGAAGACAAAGGAAAGACACACTAGGAACAAAAACAAAACATCTTATTGATTGAGGTCCATATATAGAAAAGATACCTTGAAATTATTGCTTAGCTGATTGTTTCTGAGATGTCCTTTCTATTATAGTGGCACCCAGCTTAAAAAAAAATCTTAGAATTGAAAACTCCATTGTGGTATGCAAGTCCAATGTTCTTCTCAGTGCAAGAATTCAAGTCCAAGTATTCCAGTGGTTGCCCCATATATTGCCACTTGAAAACATTCAGCAAAAGGGAATGTGCAATGATTCGTGTTTACTTTCAAGGAGGTGCTTCCCAGGAATCTCTCTTGGGAAAAGGCAGTTTCCTGAAATGATTTTATCAGATGCTGTGTTTATGCCTCTGCACACTCTGAAGTGCTTTTTCAATTGAACTGGAAGGCCTGTGCATCCTCACTCTTATTTTATGAAATTTTGTAAACATTCAGCAGAGTCTGCCTTCCTATAACATATTTTTGTGACCTGCACTTGAAGATAAAACAGAAGTTTATGTGACAGCCCTAGAGATACTAGAATAATGCTATTCTACCCACTTTTCAGTCTGGAAATAAGACTGTATATAATCTTAAATTTTCCTTCTGACTATCATTCTCTGATTATCATCAGCCCCTGAACTCATTTCAATCTGTCTCAATTTTTCTGAAAAATTGAGCTCAAACCATTTACAGTCAGGTCTCCTTAGTTGACATGGATGTAAGCGGAATATTTCTTGCTAAATATTTCACTTTGCCTTTCTTGCAGCCCCTGCAAGAAAATTAATTTATGGTGAACTACAGTTCCATTAATCATAGTATTAACATAGAGACTGTTCTGGATACAAGAAGATGACTTTCCTACTTCCTTGCATTTTACTTTAAACTGTAATGGTGTCTCTCCCCTATAGGAAGTATTGTAGAATAAAATAGAATATAATTCTTTATTGGCCAAATGTGATTGGACACACAAGGAATTTGTCTTGGTGCATATACTCTCGGTTTACATAAAAGAAAAGATACATTCGTCAAGAATCATAAGATACAACACTTAATGATACTCATAGGGAAACAGTCAATATAAATTGTAAGGATACCAGCAACAAGGTTACAGTCATACAGTCATAAGTGGGAGGAGATGGGTGATATGAATGATGAGAAGATTAATAGTAATGCAGACTTAATAAGTAGTTTGACAGTGTTGAGGGAATTATTTGTTTAGCAGAGTGATGACATTTGGTAAAAAACTGTCCTTGTATCTAGATGTTCTGGTGTGCAGTCTCCTACAGCGTTGTTTTGAGAGTATAAGTTGAAACAGTTTATGTCCAGGATGTGAGGGGTCTGTAAATATTTTCACAGCCCTCTTTTTGACTTGTGCAGTATACAGGTCCTCAATGAAAGGCAGGTTGGTGGTTGTTTTTTCTGCAGTTCTAATTATCCTCTGAAATCTGTGTCTGTCTTGTTGGGTTGGAGAACCAAACCAGACAGTGATATAGGTGCAGATGACAGACTCAATAATTCCTCTGTAGAACTGTATCAGCAGTTCCTTGGGCAGTTTGAGCTTTCTGAGTAAATTAATAGTTTAATCCCCCCACTTTTTAAAAAAAATATTTTGGGGCTAAAAAATGAAAATCTTTTCTCTCCACTTCATTGCTGAGATAAAAACTGTTTGTCCTACTGATTTGTTTTGTCATTTTGCCATTTGCCAGGCTAGGTTGTTGTGTGTTCCCATTAACCTCTCTCTTGTTTATTCAGAGTTCACTCACTTTTACATCTCTCCTGAATATTTAGATTTATATATCGCTTCACGGTGCTTTACAGCATTCTCTAAGCAGTTAACAGAATCAGCATATTGCCCCCACCAATTTGGGCCCTCATTTTATTGACCTTGGAAGGATGAGTCAACCTTGAGTCCTGTCAGGACTGAATTCCTGGCAGTGGGCAGAATTTCATATTTTTTATTGCATGGGATGGCCCATTACATGCAGAAGACCCTACTTCTGACTCCTCTTTAACTGCAGATATTTATGTCTTTTCTGCAGCCAATTCACTGTATACCCTAAAATCCTTTTATAAAATTACCTTCTTAGCAAACTCCTACCAGTTTGTATGTAATCTTTTCACTCTTACCACTCCTTGTGTCTAGCAACAATATTTACTTGCCTCATACAGCTCCCAAAGAGGGGTCTCATGCATTTCTTTTCCAGATCACTTTTTCCCATTCTACATCAGTAATTAGGTGTCTAAATGAAGAATTATATGTTTGTTTCTGTTATTTTTTATCTGCTCTGAAGGGACTAGAATAGCATAGTTTTAAAGATTTTTTTCCCCAGATCCAGTACCCACAATTAACTTTTGCTTCAAATTGTCATCCACAAATTAACTTCCTGAGAATTGACTTAATAATTAATTCAGCCTACTGAAGAAAGACAGAACTGAAATATTTGGAGTTCTTCTTCTTTAGTGTTATGTTGTTGTCATGAGATCATCATAGTGCCTTTCTGTTTCTTTGTGAGAAGAGAAATATGCCTATTTGGGAAGATGAAGAGGAGGAGATGAAAGGAAGAAATGGAACAAGAGATAATGACAGATGAAGATGAAAACAGAAAGCTTCCTTACTGAAAAAGATCCTAAAATATAAAGTTACATAATTCTGAATTCAGCCATTGCTTTCTTATGACTAATTGTATCTTAATTTCTTATAATTCTAGAAATCCAGGAAAGATTTCTTCAATTTCAATGTAGCGGAGAACAAAAGGTAAATTGAAGACTATTTAAGAAGGTTGACTAGTAAACTGAATAAACTGTCCTTTAAATAATAATAGATCTAAACACTGCAGTTGCTATGTTGTGGATCTGTGATAAGGTAAGGTACAAGAGCAGTTTGTGATTTCCAACCATTGTCCATGGAAAGACAAATCCAGTTGATAAAATGTCAACTTCCTTGCTTCTAGCCTTGATTTGTCAGTTTAGTCCATTTGATCTGGAAAGCCAGTGACACAGACTGAAGTGATTACAACAAAGTCTTATTCTCTTTAGTGCAGGAAAAAAAGGGGGGGGAGGGTCTCCCAAAAGAAAGACCAAGAATGAAGGAAATGTGCAGTATATATGTAGTACAATGACCAAACGCAATCAATTAAAAATTAACCCGCAAACTATGCTGTCATCAGATTCCTAGCAAACTTTTGACTATGTACGGTGCATTATTCAAATCTTATCTCATCCTGCCTGGCATTGTGAGGAAAACAAATTCTCAGAGGATTGGGAGCATGTCAAAAAAATAGAAATAGAGAAGGAATGTTTGCTAATTGGAACATGAAGAAAGGCAGCATTGAAGCATTCTCAGTAAGCTTTATAAATTGTTGTGGCACTGTAACTGATATGTTTCTTTTATTAAGATAAAAAATCTTTATTGAAGATAGTAACAGTAGAGGAGTGGAGAAGTAACTTGAGATTTGTCAATTATGAATATGCATGTTTACATTTTATTCATATGCATACTTATTATTTTCTCTTCCTTTTTGAATTATTCCATTCATTTTTAGAACTGATTTATGAGAGTTAAAATCCAACTATATTTAGCAGATCATGGATATTAAGAATTAATTCAATCATTATAAGGAGAGATCAGTGGTCCCATTCTCTGATAATATTAGGACAAGACTGGTTTATGAAGCAGTAGGAATCAAATTGTACTTAGCCATTGAGAAGAGTTCACATTCTTACGAACTTTTTCATAAATGAAATTATCTTCAGTACATTGAAGCAAGGATCAGATTAATTCTAAATTCTTTCTACTTGATGTGCTAATTTTTGCTGTTTTATATAAAGTGTAGAAAGGTTTATACCTAGCCTCTTATTCCGTTATAGACGGTGAGATCTGTCGGACAGAAGTATATAGATTTGAGGTTTGCAAGATCTTTGTGTTTTAAATTGGAGTCTGAAAACTCAGCAAGTATAGCAAAGAGAATATGATTATATTTAATAAAACTTAATATTTAAGACTTTTTGAATAAGAATTTAGAACTTGGGAGAACATCCTATATCAATGACAAGCAGCAAGGATCACTGTAAATAGAACACTGCAGGCTTTTCAATAAATCAAGGCAAAAGATAAAGATGTCCATTCTCTCTTTTATTACTGTATCTGTAATTGCTGTGGAAATCCAAATAGAAAAGCATATGTGTAGCTCAGAGTTGAACTGTGGAATTCTTGGTGTTCTCCGAGCTTAGTTGTTTATCTGCAGACATTTCATTACCCAACTAGGTAACAGCATTAGGACTAGTGTGAGGCTTGCTGCCTGTTTATACGCAGTAGCTTGCTGTACCAGTTTTGGTGAGGTTTGCTCTGGAAATCCCAACAGACAAGATCTGAAAAAAAAAAAAACCCAGGTAAATAATTACAACCAACATTTAAGAATACAAAATGAAATCTTATGCAAACAATATCATAGTAAGAAATATGCAACCACTTAGTTCATGAGATTGTGAGATGGTCACTTTTCTAGATCCAAAATTAGCAAAAAGAAAGCAAAAGAAAGAAAGAAAGAAGGAAGGAAGGAAGGAAGGAAGGAAGGAAGGAAGGAAGGAAGGAAGGAAGGAAGGAAGGAAGGAAAAACTAGTAAAGTAACTTCTGTGTGTGAAAAATAAAAAATAAAAAAATGAAACTAACTAAAACAACAAAAGATCCAGTGAAACATTAAGGACTTCATATGACAGGAACTAATGTGATATATTTAAAAAAAAAGTAGGGAAATAAATAAACCAAGACAAGAAAAGCTGGAAACACTTTAAAATTTTTTTTTCAATGGGATTAATTATGACAATAAAATGAATATATTATGTAAAATAACATTTTATTTCAAATGGCACCAATTCCAATTTCGGATAAAAGTTTCGCAAAGAACAATTAACATATTCACACAGAAAGGGGAAAAAAACCTGAGACTATTGTCTGATTCAAAATTCTTTAGAGAGCATAAATGTAAAGTATCACAATCTTCTAAGATATGTGTTGACAGTGGCAAGAACCAGTTTGGCACAACACTGCAAAAATGAAATCCAGATGGGAATACAAGAATGGGAAACTAAAAATGCAATGGCAAAATTGACTGTATATATTTATAACAGAAGTTTAATTAAATTCAAACAGGAAATGGTTTATTTACATATCTAATATCACATAGTAAGGCAGGGTTGCCCACATCATTTAGAATGCAGATTTTGAGAAAGGAAAAGATCGACTTAAAATATAAAATGAAATGATTTAAATAAATATAAGCAACCATTTCCAATGCTATAAGAAAAGTAGAAAATTTAGGTAGTAATTCACATGTAAGGACAATAGGAAAAAAAAGGACGAAATTAGTAACTGAAAGCTTCTCCTTATGCTTTTTATGTATTACTTTTGTTACTTGTATTATTATCTCATTTTTCTGTGTATCTTTATTCTTTACTACCAGCTTGAAAAATGTAAACTGTCTATATGTTTGTAATAAAGCTTTTTTAAAAGAAAGATTTCCAAACCTAGAATTTTGTTTTGAGCAGTAGTACTGAACCATATTACAATTCTGTCCCACCAAAATCTGTTCCCAATCACCTCAAACTTTTTTTTCCAGTTCACCAATGTAACCTAAATTAATCTCTTATTATTATGATGATTTCTTGGAAGTCAGAATGTTTTCCCTGGTATCCCAGAAACCACTCAGAGGGCTCTAGGTTTGATATAGAAACATTATAGTAGTTCGGGAAGCCTTGACCTGCAATACAATCTGGCTTTTGTAATGTTGAAAAAAGATTTTGTTGAGTGCAATTAGGAATACAAGATATTTGTGCCTTTCTTCAGGTGATTATAAGATCCAAAGAAAGATTCAAAAGACAGCTTCAGAAACAAGAACAGGAGAATTTGGACAAAGAGCACATAATCTGCTGTCCTAAATCTTATTTTTATAGTCCCTGATTAGGGAGATGAGTCTAATTGAAGAATGTCTGTTGTGAAAAAATAGTCTTGAAAGACTGCCATTAGCAGTCATCAGACCCAAATATTTCAATTTGTGAATTCAATCTGCATTGTGACTTTTAATTGTCATTGTTGGATCCCTGTTGTTTCCTCACTATACTTCTCAGAAAATCATTATTGATATTTCCTGAGCCTTGAGCTCTGTCCTAATGCACAGTTATAACTCTTACTTGCTGAGAGCTAATCTTATGAGGTTTGATTAACTCTCTTATAACTTTCCTCAGGGAGAAGTATTTTTACAGCACATGAGGGCTTAGCTGTAGGAAGCAGATTTTTGAAACGATAAAGGAAAGGATTAAAATAGTTTCCCAATAGGTCCCACGGAGACCGTCCTTAAATCAAATATAAACATTGCTAAGCATGTATATAAATATGATCCCTTTTATAATTGGCTCACCATGTTCTTTCTTTTGTTTGTCATCTGTTCTTTGCTCCTTGAACAAAAAAATCTAAATTAGAGGTTCAAGCAATAAGAAAGGATTAATTTGGACGATTTCTCCCATAAGGTGAAGAAAAAGACAATGCCAGCAATATACTCTAATACTGAAACATTGGTGTAAGTGTTTGATATATTCCTTTTTCTTTTGCTATTACTGCCATGAGTGCCTTTCCAAGAAGAAATCTACACTGAGAAATGTACTACTATACATTTCGCTTATACTTCTGTATTTGTTGGGCTATAAACATTTTGCTCAAGTATCACAACCTGTGTTCTTAAACCTAACTTCAAAAGACTACCATAGTCTAGCCAAATCAGACTAGTCCTTTCAATGAGCAAAGAACTAAGCAGGCAAGAGATTAAGAGAAAAGGTAAATAAGAAAACGTGAATGAAGCTTTGAATATTACCAAGAATTGTTTATAGACTTTATGACTATTTTAAAGTGAGAAATGTCATTATAGAAAACTACAAAAAATGTGGATATTTTGAAAGAATTTCTTAAAAAAAATATTAATAAGCATTCCAAAGGTTACAGGAAATGGATTTGAAAGTGGTTTAAAATGTTGTTTTGCTACAGTAAATAAAAGAATGGGAATGAATTTTTGAATATTAATAAGACTTGTTTATAGATTTTATAACTATGGTAAATGGGTTTTTAAAATGGTTTGAAATGTTGTTTTACATAGAAAAACAAGAAACAAATAAGAAATGGGAGAAATTTAAAGAAAATTAATAGTTCAGGAAATAGTAGGAGAGAAGATATATACTAAAACGTATTATTAGTTTAAATTGGCAAAGAAGTATGATTTTGGGGATCAGATGATTAAAGCTAAATTTAATCATCTGATTAATCAGATGATTAAAGCTAAATATTAGTAAAATATAAGGTTAGGAACGGAGGAAAGCATTTCTGGAGAACAGCTGATTAGGCTGTGAACCAGTCAAAAATAAACTTAGGAGGAGCGGAGGAGGCAATGCTGGAGAGCAGTGAGAGCCAAACTGCGAACCAGTCAAATATAGGGTAAGGAGTGGAAGAAAGCATTCCTGGAAAACAGCAAATTATGCTGTGAACCAGCTAAAATTAAACTTAGGACGAGAGGAGGAGACAATGCTGGGGACCAGTTAAAGCTAAACTGTGAACCAGCTAAATATAAGGTAAGGAGTGGAGGAAAGCATCCCTGGAAAACAGCTGAAAAGCTGTTATCCAGCCAAAAATAAACCTAGGAGGAGTGAAGGAGAAAATGTTGGAAAGCAGTTAAAACTAAACTGTGATCCAGCCAACAAACAAGGTTAGGAGTGGAGGAAAGCATCCCTGGAAATCAGCTAATTAAGCTGCAATCCAGCTAAAAATAAACCTAGGAGGAGTGAAGGAGATATTTTTGAAGAACAGTTACTGATTTTGAAATGTTCTTAAGAGAGGACTAAAATACTTTATGTTGATTATTAGATGTGAGTTAAAAAAAACATTGACTTGATTTGGGTCTTTGAAGTAAGAAAAATATATGAAATACTGATTGTTAAAATGATAAATGAATATTATAAAGAGCTGTTTAGATTTGAAGTTTAAGATTTAGAGTGATTACATAATAAAATATTAAATGTTAGAATAAGATGTTAGATTGAATGAAAGAAATTGGATTTAGATTTGTTCTCTTTTTTTTTTTTCCTTTAAGATGTTAACTGATGAAATTTGGAATTTATACTTATTTTATCCCGGATCAAACCCTTGCTCTAAAAAGATGCTGTTTTATGTTTTATGTTTAAAAATAAAAAATCAAAATCAAAATATGACAAATCAAGGCTTGAACTATCTCGCTTTGCATGTAATGATCTATCTCATATATTAGTTTCACCTCTTAAGTTACATTACTGAAATAAATGAACTTTTGCACGATATTCTAATTTTTCGAGTTTCACCTGTACACAGTCTCTCAAGTTATCCATCATTTGTTAGACAATCTATTACATTCAGGAAGGGGTAGAAATACATATTTTACATAAAATCATTTATGTAAAATATATATTGCAAGGTATAATGAAAGAAAATCTCCAACATGCAAAATGGCTCTTAAAAAGTTTCCAGGCCTCTTGTCCCACTTCTCATCATATGAATAAATGAAATTTTAAAAAACCCTATATTTAATTTTTGCTGATCTGTACTGATAATTATCAATACAGATCAGCAAAAATAGCGACATAATATCATTCATTTCTTGGCAGTTTCAAGCTTTCCCCACTCCCAAACAAGTCAGTGTTGTTCACCCTTATTGTTCCAAATGCCTTTTTTGCTTGTCTGCAAGTTCTGACCCTGTACTGGGCATCTTGAATTTGTACTGAATTCACATAAATCCTTTCATATGTTCTTCAAACAAATGAAATAATTTGTGATCATTTTGAAGTTCCTCCCCATTCATACATAGATCTACATAATTGATTTAATAATTTGCAAAAAAAAAGAAATCTATTCCAATAGGCTGCTCTACAGCAGGTGGTGGTAAAAGAAATCGAATGAAAACAAACAAACAAAAGTAATACTACTGAACAAAACCTATAGTAGCAAACATGCATGTAGAAGCCGCTTTGCAAAACTGAAAACTTGATCATGTTGCGTCAAGCTTCTATTGCCAAAGTCTTTCTCAGCAATGGAGAAGAAGGACAGTAGAAAAAGAAGATCAAATATAAACAATTTATGCACTAATACCTGAATGTTGGATATCTCATAAAAAAAGGGACAAGTTCTATATAGGACATGAGATACAATTGATTGGGATTGCTATAATTCTTGATTTCATCTAAAAATAAAATTTCAAAGCTAAGTATGGCCATCAGAATATTAGAGGTATCATGAGAGTCAAAATAGACTCTTTCCATGGATTGCAGAAGATCAGCTGATCAGGTTCCCAAAGCAAAAAAACAACTTTTATTTTTGGAAAAAAAATGAGGAAAGAACATAGATCACATTAGATATCAGATGGCTTCTGTATCATGAGAAATATGAAAACCTGATCAGCATTTTTGCAAAGTTTGCTGGAAAGAAGAATTAACCACAAACCACGGGTTTTGTTTTTGAAATACATTCCAATCCTTTGCAAAATGTTTATTCTCATTGATCAGTGGATATAATAGATAATTTACAGTAACTTGTTTTACTAAATAAGGCAATCGAAGAGGAAGGAAGGAAGGAAGGAAGGAAGGAAGGAAGGAAGGAAGGAAGGAAGGAAGGAAGGAAGGGCTACTATTATGTAGTCTGAGAAATATCTAGGTTCAATTTTCAATGGCTTTGAAAGTGGTCTTGGGATGGACATAGTTTAGATTCAAGAAATTTATATCACATAGACAATAGCATTTTAATGAAGCAGTCAATATTTTCTAACCGGAAGCTTGATATGCAGGCAAATCATCCATCAATAGACACAGGCATAAAAGTCAGTCAAAAACTCTAACTATCGAGATCCAAAAGAAGAGCCTTCTCTGTTCTAGCACCTACCCTATGTTCCAAGGTGAGATCTGCCTCCATCCTCCTGTCCTTCCATTAGAGCTTAAAGATCTGGCTCTACCAGTTGCCCTGGAAGACTACCACACTGGAAGTGGCTATTAGACTGATAGCAAACCCCACCTCCCTCTCACTTCCTACTTCACTATTTGCCCATCTTTTTTTCTTATCTCACTGTATTCTCATTGTTTTCTTTTTCATTGATTATTCTATTGTTCCTTCACTTTGCTACTGTCATGTTTACACTTCTTTTCATTTCTCCATTTTTATTGTGGTAAGCCCCTTAGAGTAGCCCTATAACAAGATAGGAGGCAAATAAATTAAACAAACAAATAAACCCCATTTAAAAATAGAATAGAATAGCAGAGTTGGAAGGGACCTTAGAGGTCTTCTAGTCCAACCCCCTGCCCATACAGGAAACCTACACCACTTCAGAAAAATGGTTATCCAACATCTTCTTAAAAATTTCCAGTGTTGGAGCATTCACAACTTCTTCAGGCAAGTTGTTCCACTTATTGTTTTAACTGTCAGGAAATTTCTCCTTAGTTCTAAGTTGCTTCTCTCCTTGATTAGTTTCCACCCATTGCTTCTTGTTCTACCCTCAGGTGCTTTGGAGAATAGTTTGACTCTTCTTTGTGGCAACCCCTGAGATATTGGAACACCTAGTCCTCCTTTTCATTAAACTAGACATACCCAGTCCCTGCAACTGTTCTTCATATGTTTTAGCCTCCAGTCCCCTAATCATCTTTGTTGCTCTTCTCTGCACTTTTTCTAAAGTTTCAACATCTTTTTTATATCGTGGGGACCAAAACTGAATGCAATATTCCAAGTGTGGCCTTACCAAGGCATTATAAAGTGGTATTAACACTTCACATGATTTTGATTCTATCCCTCTGTTTATGCAGCCCAGAACTGTGTTGGCTTTTTTGGCAGCTGTTACACACAAATCATTCAAGAGTTATATTTAAAAGACTAAGGAGGAAGCAAACCAACCTAGAACACCTCTTCTTCCAGGTAACCTGGAAATGGGACCAGATAAACAATCAGAGAAGAAAGAATACCACGATCAAGGAACAATCAAGGAGATAACCTTAAAGACTAATAAGGATAGATACTGTATATAAACAGGCATCAGGCCCCATCCTTCTGGGTAATGATGATGTTATCTAGTTGAGTAATGAAACATCAGCAAAAAAACAACCAATCTCAAGAGCACCAAGAACTCATTGACAAAAGGGCTAGTCTCAGCTGCATTAATATTTCCATTACCTAAATCTTGCATTTCAAACTTTTTAAAAAATCCCTCTGTAATTTAGCTGAGCCAAATGGAATATAAAAATTGGTGCTCAAAATACATTTCATTTATGTAGGGTAATGAAGATTTAAAGCTGACCAGCCCCTTTAAGACTGAGGATGAGTCAGCAGGGTTATTGCCCTTTAAGAAGCTGTCTATATAAAGGAGGCCATGAGAGGGCGTATATCTATCCTGTATCACTCATTCTCCTTATGTATCTGCATTGTAGTTCTCTGTGTAGAGTTGAAGAAGATTGATTGCTTGCCTGGTATGTACTTACCACTTGTATGTCAGTATATAGTATTGTATAAAAAACCACTGTTCGTAAGACAAACCTCTGCATCCTGTATTTTGCTCTTGGGTGGTCTCAAACACCCTGTAAACACTCTGACAATTTATAACACAGCATAAAATTTCTTCCATCTTGGGTCAAAGTCAGCTTCCTACAAAGGAAATGAATTCTTCCCAAATACACTATATAGAACATTTTAAAAAATCAGTTCTACAATTAGTCATTAGTATGCTATCCTTTCCTTTCCCATCCATTACATTTTCAGCTTCTTATATTGAGATTCAGGAAAGCACAATTCTTGAATTTAGCAGTAATCTACAGGTCCCAACTGGTAAGATGAGGTGGTATGTCAAATCAGGTTTCTAATATTTTCCAAATAGCAGCTGGTTATTTACGGGATTTACAATCTCCTGTTATAGCTTAATGCCTCCCAGTCACTATTTGGAGTTACAATATTTCTTTATTTCTCAATTTTTATAACCTGACCCAATCCCTGGATACTGGATGGCGGTATTTCATGTATTTTAAAAAAATATATAGTAATGTTAAAAAAAGACCAACTTATATTTCACTTCCAATTTATGCATAAGTATAAATAGAGAT
This sequence comes from Pituophis catenifer annectens, assembly GCF_029215685.1. Taxonomy (NCBI): domain Eukaryota; kingdom Metazoa; phylum Chordata; class Lepidosauria; order Squamata; family Colubridae; genus Pituophis; species Pituophis catenifer. The sequence goes on from NW_027256882.1 coordinate 119,210,226, forward strand.
ATAATATAAGCACAGAAACACAAATGCATTTACTTAAAAACATAGAATAATAAAAATAAATAACCCCAAATATTTTTCTAATCTAATTAATAATTATAGCTAAACTAATTAGAAAGCCAAGTAAATGACCTTTAAATGGTATTTAAAAGCATAGTAAATACATTTGCAATCATGCTTAAATGGGTATTTAACCCTTAGGACTTGAGGATCTTGATTTGTAAAACATTGTACATTTTTAAATCCATTGCAGCCCCTCCCATGTGGTTTAAAAGGGATTTAATATTGCACCACATTAAATAGTCATGATTGCCTCTTGCCCAACATCCTCTTAGATTTTCTTATAAGAAGGTCCCATTCAGCTGAGATCCCTGGCAATTTCATATGGATTGCAGACTTTTGTTGCTATTAATCCCAGCTGGAAGATTAAAGAGCAATTTTCTCTTTAGGAGCCATTGGTGACTTGGCCCCTATCAGTGTCTTATTGCTTCAGCATTATGGATAGCCAACTTTCTTAATTTCTCTTAAGAAGTAGAAAGAAAAACGTATTTGTCAGAGAGAAAGAAAGTGGGAATTGTCTTTAAAAGCATCCTGACATATACATATTGCAGGGAACAAAAAAGGAACCAGGCAGAGAGCAAATTGCTGCTCTGATTGTATGCAGAGTTGGTCATTGGCTGTTGTTTGAATGTACCTGAGAGAAAAATAGGCTTTCTCATTCCTGGCCAGACACTTAGGTCTTCCCTGTATTCATGTAATGTGTGTAGCCAAAGAGCTTAGCAGGATCCAATCTAGGTCCATCAGCGGAAACAGAGGTTTAGTCTTCCAACTGAACTCAGGTCCAATTCCAAGCCAGGAGAAAGATGCTGGAAATAAAATGGAGGCAGCCTGCAGGAAAGGAAGTTTCTGTTTATTTGGTAGCTAGAAACTAGTGACAGCAGCATATTTCTGGGGTAGCTGACAAAATGGGGTTGAGAGTAGGTGGGTTTTTATACATTCTTTGGGGCTTTGTGGTTGAGATGCCTGTTCCTGTGCAAGGATATGTCCTTCAATATTTTAATTTGCCAGATTCCTATGGCTCTACAGGCAAAAGGGGAAATGTAAATCCAAGCTTGCCTGAGCTAATCTTGTCAGTTTTGGCTTGCCTATTGTGTTGTTTATTTGGAGTCTCTTTGCCTATGAATAGATTGTCCCAGTCTTTATGATACAAAATCGCCATTCCTAAAGACCAGTCTCTTCAAGTTTCTGCTTGAGGCTGTTTTCCTATGGCAGGAAGACTGGGGCTGCTTTCTGCCTTCCTTAAGATTTTGTTCCTCTTCTCCTTTAGGGGAAATATTCTATCCTGCCTCTTTTTAATATTAAGAATAAAGAATATTTAAATCTGCCGGGGGGGGGGGGGGCTTCCTACACAGACTTGTGTTGGGACCAGGGGTGAAATGCTCCCAGTTTGGACCGGATTGCCCGATCCAGTAGTGATGGAGGCAGTGGTTCGGAGAACCGGTAGCAAAAATCCCTGCCCTCCCCCCATTGCCCAGCTGAGCTGCGCAATCATCAGAGGCTTTTTTTAAATTATTTTTAAAAGCATTTTTTCTACAACCTCTTTGGCCGAAAAAATGCTTTTAAAAGTTAAAAAAAAAGTCTCTGATGATCACGCGGCTCAGCTGGGATCATCAGAGGCTTTTTAAAGCATTTTTTTCTACAACCTCTTCGGCTGAAGGGGTTATAGAAAAAATGTTTTTAAAAGGAAAAAAAAAGCCTCTGCTGATCAGGCAAGCCAGCTGGGATCGTCAGAGGCTTTAAAAGCATTTTTTTACAACCTCTTCAGCCTCTTCAGCCAAAGAAGTTGTAGAAAAAATGGTTTTAAAAGTAAAAAAAAAAAAGTTGGCCATGCCCATTCAGTCATATTACACACACACACACACACACACACCACCAAACCACGCTCACAGAACTGGTAGTAACAAATTTTACATTTCACCACTGGTTGGGACCCTCCTCAGGGAACTTCTCTTTACCATTCCAGTGGCTGACCCAGATTGGATCCTGAAACATTATCCTAGGACATATATATTTGACTTCATTCTCAAAGATCTTTCTTCATAAGGCTTCAAGACTACACAGAATTCCATTTTTCTGGTCAGATACTTTTTTCTGCTTCTATGTTAGCAAACCAGGATCTTGCAGATTTTGGAAAGCTTTTTCTTATAGGATACTAATCTGGGAGGAAAATGTACTTGCTTAATACTTGACTGCTGTTATCTATTTCAGTTTTAACCTTGGACCAAGGAGTGGATTTCACAGGAAAATCAGACATGAGTTGAGGGAAATTTCTTTTGCGGAAGAAAATGCTAGCACAATTACCAATCCCTAATTTTTAGGAACTGAAAAGAAAGTACAAAAATTAAAAATATTTGACTGATAATTATTTATGAGATATGTTTACTATAAGATTATAAAGGCCTGACATCAAACATTTTATTTCTTTGTATAATCCAGGTGATGGTTGTTCCTTTGTTTGTTTTTTGGTTTGGTTTTTTTGAAGACGTTTTGCTTCCCATCCAATAAGCTTCTTCAGCTGAAGGTCAATCATTATCTCTCTGAGAGTCATTGAAGCCCCTTGGGGATTTATCTATGTCCTCAGGATCACCTGAATCAGATTGCAAATGGGAATGAAACCTTATTGGAACTTCTTTTTGGAACTTTCAGCAATTCTAAAAAGATTCCACACCCTTTGCACTATTCAGGTGAATCCGAACGCACAGATAAACCTCCAAGTGGCCTTAACAACTCTCAGAATGAATGCTAAAGACCAGATGAGTGCAAAGAATATAAATTCTTCCATCCTCCACCATTCCGTCAGAACTGAAGAAGCTTCTTGGATGAGAAGCAAAACAGCTTCAAGGAAAAACAAGGTCCACTTGTCTTTTGAAAAAACACCTTTGGGGACACTCACTAGTACCGTGTTTTCCGAAAATATGCCTTACCCCAAAAATAAGCCCTAGTGAAGGGGGTGGGCATGGCCAGCACAGAAGGCAGCCCTTCCCTTCCCCAGTTACCTCATGGCTGCTCAGCCATTTAGTCAGGCCCACGGATTAGCTGAGCCAGTGAGGGCCAGGAGTTGCCTTTCATTCTTTCTCTCCAGGTGCAGCCTGGCCTTTCAAGCAATCAAATGTCACTTGAGAAAAGGACGCACATTCCAGGATTGCAACACTGAAGGCTCGGAATGGAGCCGTTTTGACAAATGGCAGGAAAATGAGGAGGGGGATTTTCCTACCTATCATCCTTTCCTCAGTCTGTGCTGAGATTGAGGAAAGAATGATAGGCAAGAAAATCCCCTTTCCCATTTTCCTGCCATTCACAAAAAAGCTCCATTCCAAGACTTCAGTGTATCCCAGGATCCTGCAAGGCTTGTTGTAGCATTGCACATGCAAGCGACAGCATCACCATGACGTTCGTCACATCGGTGCAACTTCTTGGAGCAGGATCCTGCAAGGATTGTTGTGCCATTGCATGTGCAAATGACAACACCACTGTGAGGTTCAACATACTGGTGCAGCCGCTCGCAGCAGGATGCCAGCTGTGCTGGTGTGATGAAGCTCGCGGCAATGCTGCCATTCATTAGTGCAACACCACAACAAACCTTGCTGGGTTCTGCTCCAAAAGGCTGAGCTGGCATCACAAACCTCACAGCAATGCCACCACTCCTGTGCATTGCTTGCTCGAGTTGCAAACAGCTCAGGGATTTGGGCAGCCTTTACATACCACAGGAACCTGGCTTCTGAGTCCGGCAAGGCTAAGCGTTTAGGCTCCAGTGTGTTCTTCTCTTCCTGGGCAGAGGCAGTGCATCCACAGTGTGTCCAGCTCACTGAGTCTGGCCTGCTGATCTCAGTTGGCGGCGGTGGTGGGTCTGACCTGATCCTGGCCACCAATGCTGGCAGGGGGTTGAGCCCAGCTAGCTTCATGCAAGAAATGAAGGTAGGCCATTTCTCACATTGGCCAGGTGGGGGTCGCCCACAAAGAAGGATGGTCCTAGTGGCGCCACCCTGAACAGGCACCAAACTGGAGGTGGGGAAAGGTCAGTCCCCTTAGCTGGTTACCCCCTGCTGTTTCTCATCAAATGTCTCTCTCTGTGTGTGTGAGTGTGTGTGTGTGAGAGAGAGAGGGAGGGAGAGAGAGAGAAAGAGAAATGGCAGAGAGGAAACTGTTTCAAACAGCATTGCCTGCAATCGTTGTTACTTCCCTCTCTCTCTCTCTCTCTCTCTCTCTCCCTCCCTCCCTCCCTCCCTCTCTCCCTCTCTCTCTCTCTCTCTCTCTCTCTCCTTCTCTCTCTCTTACACACACAGACATTTGATTGCTTGAAAGGGACAAGCTACAGTTTGCTTCAACCGTAAGCACACACTTCCCACAATCTTCCACTATTGTCTTTTCAGGTAGAGGCGGGTAGGGAAGACAATTCTGACGGGGTGCATGGCTTTCTGCCTCACTGGCCTTGGCTGGCTCAGCTGATCTGTGGACCACGGTTAAGGGCCCCAGGAGCCATGAGGTGACTGCGCTTACCACCTCCTGCACCCCCCCCAAAAAAAGACCTCCCTGAAAATAAGCCTGAGTGCTTATGTTCAAGCCTAAAAGTAAATAAGACCAGGTCTTATTTTGGGGGAAATACAGTTATAAGTATGTGAACTATACTTTGGTCAAGATTAAAATGCAGTGGAAGCCTTCACCAAACACATCCATCTCTGTAGGCAGATACATTAAGTTCATATAGGAGGATGTTAAGGAAAATAGTCTGGCTTTCCTGGATTGTGAAGTATACAATACAGAAAATCCACATACAAGTATCATTTGCATTTTAGTTCTCACCACCCACTGGAGCACAAAATAGGAGTCATCAGAACCCTACAGCACCAGGCTGAAGGTTTGCCTATCAGCAAAGAGGAAAAAGGAAAAAAAACTAAACATATCAAGGAAGCCTTCAGAACTTACGGCTATCCCAACTAGGTCTTCATCAAATCCAGAAAGAAAAAAAAAAGACCCAACAGGAGTTCCTTCATAACAGACAAAGAAGGGAACAACAACCAAGCAATTTTGTCATCCCATATATTGCAGGAATAACTGGAAAGCTCAGGAAGATTTTCAACCAACAAAACATACATGCACACTTCAAACCCAAGAATACACTAAAGCAGAAGCTTGTGTCCCCCCACCCCCCAGGATAAAACACCCAGATACAAACTAAGCAATGTGATATATGCAGTGAGACATGTGCAAACACCGTGTTTCCCCAAAAATAAGACCCTGTCTTATATTTTTTTGAATCTTGAAATAAGTGCTTGGCCTTATTGCCATGCGCTCAAAAGCCTTATTGGGCTTATTATCAGGGGATGTCTTATTATGGGGGAAAACAGGGTATGTACATTGGAGAAACAAAACCATTTCACAAACACATAGCACAACATAGGAGAACAGGACAATATTCAGAAGTCCATCTGCATTTGATAGACAAAGGGTTTTGCTCTTTTGAAGACAGCAAAGTCCACATTCTGGACAGAGAGAACCACTAGTTTGAAAGAGGGGTAATGGAGGCCATCTACATTAAAATTGAACAGCCCTCTCTCAACAGAAGGAAAGGAATTCAACAACACCTATCTCCTGTTTATAACATTGTCCTTTTGCAGTTCCAAGATGGTTCCACACCCATTTGCACACTGTTTCGGGTGACCCTGAGGGCACAAATAAACCTGCAAGTACTTTCAACTACTCTCAGAGAGCTAATGATTGATCTTCAGAGTGCTAAGGGCCAGATGATTTCAAGCAGGGCCGGATTTAGATGAAAAGAGGCCCTAGGCTATTCCACTTATGAGGCCCTTTCACCTCCCATTTTTAAGTTTGTAAATTACATGAAAGATAATAAAATACATCATTACTGTAATATATATCAATATGTTAAATGAAACATGTTGTGATTGGTACTAAACTTTATAAAAAATGTGGCACGGATAATAAATAAAAAAAAGAGAACACTTATTTGGACATTTATTCTCAGCACCATATATAGTACTTGTAACAATAACTAATCAAACATAACACACAACATTTACAAAGAAACAAAATTCAAATAATTAAAATCTTTGACTACAAAAATAAAATACGCAATAAAAATTATCATATTTTCTATCAAATTAAATTAAATATATTCAATACATTGAAGATTAAACCAAATTCAATTCAGATAAATTTATTTCATAATAATTCGTATTTAAAGTTTAAGTATGAATTATTATGAATTTTAAGTCTTAAACTAAACCAAAAATGGAACTTTATTCAAACAAAATCCAGATCACAAAAAAGAAAATATCAAATTGTATATCATATTAAATTTTATGTTAATAGTTATTTTATTTAAGAACTGATTCAATCCAAGTATACATTTAAAACGAAATAGTAGATTAGAAGAATTTCTCTCTAAACTTTTTCACACAGAATTCTTCTATAAGTTCATCAAAATCTATTTTTCTGAGGGTCTCATTTTCGATGCACAAAATACTCAATGAAGACAACCTCTTCTGGGTCATTGTGCTTCTTAATTGATTTTTGATATTTTTAAGTCTTGAAAATGACCTTTCTCCAGTACAATTAGTGACTATTAAACTGAGAAACAGCCGTAAGATTGATTCCACATTGGGGAAGGCCACTTGAATATTTTCTTTGAATATTATTTGATACAAGTCTGTGGTCTAGGGCAGGGGTCACCAACCTTTGCAGCTTTTAGTCTTGTGGACTTCAACTCCCAGAGTTCCTCAGCCAGCCTTTAACGTGTCCCGCTTCCCTCCCCAAAGCCCTCGAGGTGGCTGCAGGAGGGGGGGGGGAAGAAAAGAAAAGGCTTTGAAGGTGTGTGTGTGTTTGGCAGCACTGAAGTGAGCCACGCGATCCTGCCACCTCTGCCTCTTCCTTCTCTCTGCCTCCATAGAAGTCGGAGGAGAAAAAGCAGTTGCTTTGCTGAGCGCTTCTCCGTGTTTCCAGTGAGGGCGGCTGACTTGGGATGAAATGCGGAGAAACGCTCCTTTTTCCTCTCTGACTTCTGTTGGCAGAGAGAGGCAGAGGTGGAGGCAGCAGCGATCGCAGCCGGTGTTGTTACCCAGAGGACTCCCTTCATGTGGCTCACTTCAGTGCAGTCAAACACACACACACACACACACACACACACACCTTCGAAGGCTTCAGAAGCCAACGGGTTTTTTTTCTTTTCCCCTCCTGCAGCTGCTTGGAAGGCTTTGCGGCGTGGAGGATGCCGCCTCCCAAGGTTTGGGGAGAGAAGCGGGGCACGTTAAAGAAAGCTAAAAGGGAAGCGGGGTGGGGGTGGATGGCAAGCTGGGGACGCCTGGAAGGCAACCTGGAAGGCAGGCAAGCATGGCAGAGCTTCGGGGAAGGAAGAAAGCTGCTAGCTCTCTTCCCCACAGCCGGGTGGCCCTGCCATGCTTGCCTGCCTTCCCGGGGGGTCCCGGGAGCCAAGCCCGCTTCCCTGCCTTCGCAAGCTGGTCTCGGGGACACTGGGAAGGCCACATGGAAGGCAGGGAACCATGGCAGGGCTATAGGCTGCGGGGAAGGGAGTAGGGGAGGCAGGTTAGGATGGTGGGGGCGGAGGGGGGCCAGGGGCAGCTAGGTAGGCCACGACTTGCAGGCTTACCTGACAGGCACAGTACTTCAGGCAGGCAAGCTGCAAGCGAGGACCCACACAGGATCACTGAGGAGTGACTGGGTGGAGGGGGCGGGGCGAGCGAGCGTCGGGCAGCTGGGGCGAGTGAGTGGGACTGGTTCAGGGGCGTGGCCAGCCAGCAGCAACCCACCACTGCTGCGAGGCCAATAAATTAAAAAAACACCGAACCGTTTGTTAAATTACTGGCTCGCCCCGCCCCGCCCCCACTATTTATTGGCAAGGGGCGGGGTGAGTCAGCAATTTAAGAACCGGCAGAATCCCACCACTGTGTAGGCCCCTCTTGATCTTGAGGCCCTAGGCTGAAGCCTAGTTAGTCTATAGGAAAATCCGGCCCTGATTGCAAGGAATATAAATCCTTCCATTCCCACCATTCATTTAGAACTGAAGAAACTTCTTGGCTGAGAAGTGAAATATCTTCAAGGAAAAAAAGTTCAGTTACCTTTTGAAAAAAATAATTATTTTTGACTGGGTTAAAAGTAATATTTAATTACTTTAAATATTTATTAAATATCATATAACAACTTGCTAAACCCTAATTCAGATTTATCCTACACTGTACAGAATAACAAAATGTGTCTGATTCCGTGTTAAGGCAAACCCTGGAATTAAAATTCCTATTACCGTCTGATAGTAATTTCTTATTTCCAAAACTAGGAAGGATGGTATTATTTTCTATATTTTTCCTAGCAAGCTTTGGAAGAGTTCTTGGTACATCCAAATGCTTAGAATATTGAAAATTTAAATATTATTTTGTTAAGTTTGAATCATCCTGGATTTCCTCTTATAATTTTTACAATGTATTTCATGATTAAATCTTTTCAGTAGCTTTAATCAAGTAAGGGGTCAGATGAGAATGGAGGTAGCATATTCGTGTTTGTTTATGTTCATTTTAAACCCGTCACACGACAGGAGAAATTGGACTTTCAACTTCTCACAAGATGCACCGTGTAATTTGCCCAATGCCTATTACCATATCCCCTCTAAAACATTTCCTATTTAATATGAACAGTAGGAAACTGGTTGATAGCTAGCAATTAATTAGTGAAACACCATATGTTAATAGACACACAGCAGATGTGTAGAAATGGAGACTCTGGTCTGGAATAATTCTGCCATTGCAGTTCAGGTAAGGAGAACAATTAATCATGGTGCTAAAGTTTGTAAATGGTAACTTGATTAATATAGTTAACAGTTTCCGGGTAGAGTAAAATCTAGTAGTTAACGGCAAACTCAAACCCTTGTAAGTCTAGGACTATCTACCGTACAGTATACTGTATGTGAAGATTCAATAAGATGAACAGTAAGTGATGAAATGCCCAGAGATAGCCAGCAGAGGTCACTTAATCAAGATTAAATGGGGGGGAGGCTTTGATCTGTGGTTGTGTGGTGTGTGGGTCCACAAGCACACATTAGTTCTTAAATGTGTGAGAGATTCCTTTTAGAAAAAGGATCCCAACCATAGGCAGCTAATTGGGAAGCTGATGTTGACATGAAGTCAATTCAGCGACAAAGCCAACATGTTTTTTTGGTGGCAAGTTCAAAGTCTCGCTGAATTGCATGTGTGAGTCTGAGAGGTCAATATTTAATGGCAAACATTAGAAAATTATGTCAGGCATGTTAGCAAAAATCATCTCTTAATAAGGTATGATTAATGGATTTGCCAGACAAGAGTAAAACAAACAGCCATAACCCTTCAAAGCAAATTTCACAAATAGGGTAATAATATGTATCAGAGATGTTTTTTGCTTACGTTTAAGAAAACAATTGTTTGTGCATTTGCTATTTAATTGAGCATGTACCAGAAAATGGCAATTAACTCTTTAGCTTTTCTGCAAAGCCAAGCCATTAATGAACAACAGCGTATTGGAGACGTTTACTTATTTATATAGTTAACCCAAATTATTATATTAAATTATTTTATCAGGACCAAGCTCCTGATGGCAGAAAAAGATCCAAAAGTCCATCGAGTTTGCCCTTTGAGTTTTTTGTTTTTGTTTTCTTTTAATTTCTTTATTATTCTTATTTATTTTTATTTTTGTTGGCTGATAGGCAACAGTAAACAGGAGTTCTGTAGATACAAGGCTTTCATGCATGCATTTGAAGTGTCTTTCATTTATACCTGATAAAATTGGTATTTGACTCTTTCAGTAACAATCTCTCAGTTTAAAATTAGAGTCATAAATCACGTTTATAAATCCATTCGAATTGAGCATCGATTGAAGAAAGAAATCCAGGTAGGTCTTTATTATATCTTTAACTGGATATAATAACTGTATTGATAAGAATGCAATCTTAAAATCTTTGTTTAGTGTAACACATTAATGTGTTGGAAATGTTTTGCGTAAATGTTTTTTTTTTCCTAGTTTGCCAAAAGGCGCAAAACTGAATGAGACATTTGCCAATTAAAGGGAACCACAAGGCAGGCAGATTTCCTTATCAAGATGCAGGCTTGGTTTCTTCCCTTTAAGAGGAATAAAAAAATATGACAGGATGTAAAAATGAAACAGCAAATATTGAAGCAGATGGGGAAAAGTGATCAAAGATGGTTGTTGTTATAAGGGGTATTTGTGTACATGATATAAAACCTGGACTTACAGTAGTTTCTCTAGACAAACAGGAATGGCATTTTTTTTAACCATTTACATCTAATCCAAGAAACATGAAAGCTCTTTTGAAAATATTTCTCTTTGATACGTTTAAAAAAGGTAACTAAGCTCGAGGGCAATGATGCATCCAGCCAAATAATCCTGCTCCAGTGTAACAATAACAGAGTTGGAAACAACCTTGGAAATCATCTAGTCCAACCGCCTGCTCATGCAAGAAATCTATACTAGTTCTGAGAAATGGCTGTCCAGTGCCTTCTTAAAAATCTCTAATGATGAGGCACCCACAACTTTCGAAGGCAATTTGTTCCACTGGTTGATTGTTCTCACTGTTAGGAATTTTCTCCTTAGTTCTTAGGTTGCTTTTCTCCTTGATTAGTTTCCATCCATTGTTTCTTGTCTTGCCTTCAGGTGCTTTGGTAAATAGGTTGGCCCTGTCTTCCTTGTGGCATCCCTTCAAGTATTGGAAGACTGCTTTGATATCATCCCTGTTCCTTCTTTTCATTAGACTAGGCATACCCAGTTCCTGCACTCCTTCTTCTTCTTATAGCTTCTAGACCTCTGATCATCTTTGTTTCTCTTCTATGAACTCTTTCGTAAATCTCAACATCTGACCAAAACTGGATGCAGTAGTCTAAGTGTGGTCTTACTAGAGCTTTATAAAATGGTACCATTACTTTGCATGATCTCGATTCCATTCCTCTGTTAATGCAACCTAGTATTGAATTGATTTTTTTGGCTTCACACACTGTTGGCTCATGTTTAGATGGTTGTCCATTAGGACTCCAAGATCCATCTCACAGTTACTACTATTGAGACAAGTTTTATCTAGTCTGTATCTGTACTTTTGATTTTCTTGCCTAAGTGTTAGACTTTGCTTTTCTCTATGTTAAATTTCATTTTGTTAGATAGGGCCCAGTGAACATCTATTGAGATTTATCTGGATCTTGAGCCTATCTTTTGGGGTATTGGCTTTTCCTGCCAGCTTGGTATCATCTGCAAATTTGATGAGTTCCTCTTTTATCCCCTCATCTAAGTCATTCACGAAGATGTTGAAGAGTACTGGGCCTAATACAGAACCTTGGGGAACCTTACTGCTTAGTTCCCTCCATGCAGATGCAGTTCCATTAAAGACTACACATTGATTATAGTAAACGTGTTGGCCTCATTGTTGTCAACACGTTATCAACACAATGTGTTGTGTTGACATGTTGACAACATGGAGTGAGAAACATGATATCACCCCCTCTACTTACTCAATAGTAAAAGTTAGGACCTCCTGGTATTTACTGGTATAAGGATCCTCATATGTGGAGGGTGATGGTGCCCATACTATGTTGAGAACAAACTAGGTGGTATAGCTCCATTCCACTTCTCCTGTGTTCAAAACCTTCTCAAGCAGCTAAATAGTTTCTTTCCCCGTTTCCTAATGTTTGACTATACCAGGGGTCAGCAACCCATGGCTCTGGAGCCGCATGTGGCTTTTTCATCCCTCTGCTGCGTCTCCCTGTTGCTGGTCGGCACCACAATTTGGAGAGGAGCTTCTATTTAAGGGGGGAAAGCATGGTGTCCCAGGAGGAGAGTCTAGGGCAAAGGGTGGGATTTCCGGTCGGCTCCACAATTGATAGGGCTTTTGGTTAGGACATGAAGAGGAAAAAGGACACTGCACTAGGAGGAGACTCTATGGTGGGGGAACCAGACTTCCGGGCGGCTCCAGAATTGAACAGGGGCTTCCGGTTAGGACCTTTGTGGCTCTTTGAGGGTTTAAGGTTGCCGACCCCTGGACTATACCGATCAACTCTCTACTCTGCTAAATGGGGGGGGGGGGACACTGAGAAACTGACCAGACTACTTCATAGGAACCTTTATTCTAATCACTTTAAACTCAGAGAAAAACCTAATATCTATGTGTTTGTTACAGAGATTTTATTAAAAATCAGATCAAAAATAAAATATGAATAAAGTATTAGGAAACAAAGGGAAAACACAATACCATTTTAACTAAAACTATGAAGCATTTCATATTAAAATATTAAAAACAGTAGCTTGAAGCACTTAGGGAAGGGTTCTCAAACTCATCAACTCTTTCATAAAGTTACACATTGTTCACCAACACCCAAACGTTCATTACATGAAAATCATAAGTGCTACTATAAATAATTATAATGATGATAATCAGAATAACAGCAGCAGCAATATCAATATCAATAGCTCTTGGGGGTTTGATATTGGCCATTTTGGAGAATCCTTGCCTAAAGGGGAAATGTAGCATAATTCCACAAGTCTTTTTTCAATGCATGAAATTGTGGAAGACATGATATTTTTTTTAGAAAACAAGCAACTTTTGTTGCTTTACATTTTTTTCTAATAAGTGCTATGTTCACATCTTTTGCTTTATTGCAAAGTATCATTGGAGAACTGAATTGAAGGCCTGCTACAAAACTCTATTATTTATCATATTCACTATCTAACAGACATCAGGAAGAGGGATAATCAAAATGATAAAGCACATACAGTATATATTGTCACCATCATAATATGAAAGTAATAGGAACTTAGCCCATTAGATGCATTACCCATTGTAAGAGCATAATGCAGTAGAAGCACCTTTTTAAAGGGAAGGACAGTGAAACTATGAAATCTGTCTTTAGTATAGTGGTCATATGTCATGACATTACTGGGTAGTAAGCGAGGATAAAAATATACCAAAGTACAGAGGAAAGGAGCCAACAAGACAAAAGTTAACACTGATACACACACATACACAAACAAACACACAACATGGGGAGATAAATTCAATGGAAAGTCGGCACCTAACTTACATTAGTGCAAGGACAAGTTAGGGAACAGCAGAGTTCTGCGGGCTTTCATTAGACTGAGTCATAGGCATCCTCAGTTAGCCAAAGGAGAGCATGAAATGATGAAATGTATATTGTGCATTACAATACACAAACCCTGCCCCTCCCTTCAAGCCTGGCTCACAATGTTGCATGCAAGTATCTAAGCTGCAGTTTTTTATATCACAACATCACAGTACACATGTACAATCTCATTACTTGTCTCCCTTGCTGTCATCCTTGTAGGTATTCCAGACCAGAAGCACATCCAGCAGTACTAGATCTTTGTTACATTAGATCTTTGATAAGGTTACATTAACAGAGTCTTGCAAGTCTGACAATACATAGCTATTCCTCCCGCCCACCTTTACAGTACAAGAAACTGTTGCTTAGCACATTGTAAGCCGCCCTGAGTCTCCAGAGAAGGGCGGCATATAAATCAAATTTAAAAACAAACAAACAAAAACAAACAAACAAAGAAGGTCCTTTCTGAGATGTTGCCACACTCCCAGTGGTGGTATTCAGCCAGTTCTATCCAGTTTGGGTGAACTGATAGTGTCGGCTGCAGGAGGCTCCACCCACCTACCCACCTGGATGTCATCACTTCCCGTTTTTGACGATCTGCGCATGCGCGGAAGGCCCTGCATATGCATGGAGGTGGTTGCGGGTGCTCACATTTGTAAACCAGTAGCAAAGGTAAGTGAATACCACCCCTGCACACCCCAATTCCTCCTGGACTCAGCTGCCTCTTATCTGATCATTGCCTTTTCCTTTCGTCTACCAAGATTGTTCCCATATATCATTACAACTGCAAGTTCCTCGGAATTGAGCTACAGCCTAATTTCATCCAGATCCATTTACTCTCTGCACCAATCCTTAAAAAGATAAATCAGATTACAGACGTGTATGTGGACTGTGAAATGTCACTCTTCCTGTTTTGCTTTTCTATTTCATGTTCCCTTGCTTTGGAAGGGAACTTATTATTTATTTGTTTTTTCCCAAGTTTTATTTAAGTTGGTGAGCATGCGGCTGGTTTTATTCTCCCTATTTTAATGGTGTTCTTAACTAATGATTAGAAATGTCAGTGCTTGTGGGGTTTTTTTTTTTATTCCAGACAAGAAATAAGAAGAAGCCCTGCTGTTTCCCAGGCTGTGCAGCACATGTTTCAAAGAAGTACCCCACAACAGCTGTGGACTAGTCAGCCTACACCAAAGTTACCAAATAACTTTGTGAATAATTAAAAGTAAAAAAGGAACTCATAAGCCTCATTGTTCTCTCCCTGTCTGTCACATTTCATGCCAGCCGTAAAACCATCTAAAAGTATTCTAGAGATAGGCAGACATCTAAGAAAAAAAGTAATTATTTGACAGTGAATCAGAATTCTGCATTTATATTCCCCCCCTGCTGAGCTTGTCCACCTGAATGTGTCTTTCAGGTCTCTTATATGTTGAAAGGGAGACCCATCCCCATCTGCATTTTCATATTAGAATAACCAGTATTTGCATGCTGTCCTGTAGCTGCAATTACAAAACATTTGGGGTACATCTCTGTTTGTTCGGAGGCATCAAATGTATGCATTCATGCCTGGCAAAACTAGTAGAATTACTCCGCATTCAGTACCTTCACAAATCAGTGCTTCTTGCAGCTGATCAATACAGGAGTGCAAGAAAGTGGGGAGTGGGAGACAGAAGGAGAGAATTATTTAGTCTTTGCCTCTCTACAACTTGTTGCTTTGCTTGTTTGCCATGTTTTTTGATCACATCATGTGCATTTTGCAACCGTTGGTATGATGAGAAAGTCGTCTAGCTGTTAAGACATCATTCTTCTACATACAGTACATTCCCACTGGGTGCTGTAATAAAAGCAAGAATTCATCCCTTGGCAGCCAGGTACTTTTCCCGACAACAAGTGATGTGGTATAGCGTTTGAATGTGTCTTGGAGACAGACGTAAGCTGAAAGCTGGGAAACTAGGGTAAAGAAAACCAAGAATTGTCTAGAAGCTGATTAGAGTTGGTAAGATTTGCTGTGAAATTACTGGTTTGAGAAGGGGATCAGAGGTGGTATTCAGCCGATTCAGACTGATTTGGGAGAATCAGTAGTGGTGACCTGCGTCCACCCGCCGGGCACAATCCTGTCCTATATCACTGTGTTTTTGATGCCGTACATATGCATGGACGGCGCGCGCGAGTAAATTGCCATGTTGTTTGACATTGCATGCATGCGTGGACAGCATGCACGAGCGAATTGCCATATTTTGTATGCAGCACACATGTGCAGATGGCATGCACTCACATTTCCGGTGCTGGCAAACTGGTTGCTACTGTATGTGAATCCCACCTCTTGGGGGGGGGGATACTCAGGATCAGGCAAGAGTTTCTGGAAATCAACCTGATTCCAATCCCTGTGGAACTCCAGACAAATTGTTATAGAAGAAAATTGGCTTGACTGCCTATGACAGATGATATTACAGGAACATGAATGTAACACTAGTGCCAGATCAATGAAAATGTCATGGGTGAGAAGCTCTTGATGAAGCTTGCTTTTCCTGTGATCTACCAGCCAAACTCAAAAGGGAATGACCTTTTCCTTCCCCACCTGGTTGGGTTTCTTTATTTTTTTTCCCCTGGAAATTTCAAGACTATGTATTCTATAGTACATTATTGGGGAAGATTACCCATTCCAATATTGTACTATAAAGAATTGCAGACAGAGAGGGAGAGTGACTTATATACCACTTCATTGTGCTTTACAGCCCTCTCTAAACAGTTTACAGAGTCAGCATATTCCCCCCAACAATCTGGGTCCTCATTTTGTCGACCTCAGAAAGATGAAACATTGAGTCAACCTTGTGCCATTCAGAAGCGAACTCCTGGAGTGAACAGTGAGTTAACCTGCAGTACTGCATTCTGACCACTGCGCTACCACAACTCACCATTCCTTAAATGTAAGTTAGTAAACTAATGACTAGGTGCAAGGAGTTCAAATTTCAAGAACTAAAAAGAGTTCTGCTCAATTATGAACTTGTGACAGTTGGATGAGTTCCTAATGTGGCATGCAAATCCATTAGTGTCATAGTTTTGCTCTCAAAATCCTTGAATTGTGCAAGTTCCATTCCTGCCTTTTGGCATTCTGTATAATTTCTTCATAAGCATCAAATTCAACCTACAAAGATAAACTCTTTTTCCATTATTTCTGTAGCAATTGAAAAGACTGCACAAAGAACATTCATTACTACAAAGCAAGAAAGTCTCCATCAAAGAAAATAAAATAATGTAATTAAATTCCTATAACAACTTATTGGAAGTTAAACTGGGCTTTCTTCTCCCTTCCTTCTTCAGCTAGCATGTTTCTCTGATCCTCTTCCTGCCTCCCAGGTCTGACCTGGTTCTGTCAAGGATTCCCTAATGTCTTCATTGTCATCTCACTGAGAGCCTGGCAGAATCCATTTCCAAAAATTACGATAAATATCTGCATGAATAACTGACTTTTATACTCAACACAGTTCGCCCCCTGGCTGCACAATTGTTTGGCATTACTATTACGAGTGTCAACCATTTTTGAGAAATTATATTGAATGAATGGGAATAGGCTATTCATTTGAGCATTGGTTCCAATGGACTTCAGAGACCATCTTCTTCTTACCTGAAGGAGAAGCTGCAAGGTTTGTTTGTTTTTTTTACTTCCTCCAGTGATATGTTGTCCGATTTCTATAATAATTTCTGCTAACCTAGAAGCTATTAAACTATTTTTTTTCAAACACTTTCACCAATCCTGTGCCATAGGCATGTTTATCTAAACAGAAGCCCGATTACACTTATTAGTTCTTTCAAAATCTGGACCTGTTGCAAACTAAAATCTGAGGGATTAAAACCTGCAATTGTCTACTAGCAAACCCTGTGTTCTTTCTTTGAGTTGGGTCCTAAATGTAAAAATAATGATATATGTTTTTTGCTTTGTATTTTAGCACTGAATAATAGCATGGCCCTCTTCTGTATTCTTAATTTTGTGGTTATTGGACTAAATTTAAGATTTTGTTTGTGTGGTGTATGTTCTTTCAAGGACATTACAAGTTACATGATGAAAATCCATCCTTTTTGTCATTTTGTTAACAGAATCATTCTGAAACTACTCTTCCCAAGCTGGTGTATCCATTAGGGAGCTGTACTTTTCCTATAAACTTTTTTCTGCCTCAATTCCTTTGCTGTCTTTATTTCTTAATTCACTTTTTTTCTTTTTCTTTTTTTTTTCTTTAATTTGTTAGAAGTCCAGTTCTTCCCCATGCTTTCTCCTCATGCATCATTAATAAGAAGTCACTGACAATGCCAGAAGAGTATAAACATTGGCAAGCCAGTAATCAGAAACTAAGATCTGATGCAGAACTTGAAACACAATTTATTTAAAACCTGTTCATGCATTAAAAAACATGAGGCAATATTGCCCTGTGGCTTCCTTGGATTGACAGTGAAAGGGAAAGTGCAAATGCAGTTCCAGTGTCAGATACACAAATATCAATCACAGCAAGGTTCCCAGTGAGAAAAGGAGTAAGAAACAGTAATCTGAAGAAATTAAGGCGTGGGGTAAGGAAAAGGGAACAAAGAATCTTTTAAATAGTCCCTTCCTAGCCAATTTGGGGTAGTGGTTAAGGCATCAGAATAAAAATCAGGAGACCGTGAGTTCTACTTCCGCCTTAGACATGAAGCCAAATGGGTGACCTTGGGCTAGGTATTCTCAATACTAGGTAGGAGATAATGGAAACCACTTCTGAAATCTTGCTGAGAAATCTGCAGCGTTTAATCCAGTTGGTCATGAGGAGTCAACACTGATTTGAGATCCACAAAGAAAAAGAGATAGCAGGAATTATAGGTAAGATATTTTGAAATCATGTATCAACATCATCCTCAGGCTCTCATTACTTTCATCACAATGACCCAAGCAGTGTTGCACCATAAGCACTGTTACTTTGGGGAGGGGGGGTGCATATAATATTCTAACAGACATAGAAAAGAACAGGACTGGTTGCAGAAAGCTTGCCTCTGCTAAATTTCATCTGGCACCCACTACCTGAGGTCAGCTTCACCCTTCTCAAATCTCAAGGAAATTAATGATGGTTCTGAGAAAAAAATGATGTTGAAGTGTGTTACAGTCTCTCTCCAGTGTGAAGCAGAACCATGTAGGACAGAGATGTCAAACTCAAGGCCCGTGGGCCAGATCTGGCCCACACAGTGCTTAGATCTGGCCCGCAGGCCCATCCTGGAAACAGCAAAAGTCACTGCCTCTGCCAGTGAAAATGGAATTTGGGAGAGCCACACACGGAGCCCATTTTTGCTGGCAGAGTGCTTGGGCCACCAGAGGCACCCCTGACACAAGTGACATTGAGCTGGCCATGCCCACCCTGGCTCCCACACAACCCTGATGTGGCCCTCAATGGAATCGAGTTTGACACCCCTGATCTAGGAGTAGAGGGAAGGGAAGAGTCTGCCTGAGCTTCTTCCAAATGCAATCTTGCAGTTCTGGACTTTAAAAATGCTTCAGCCCCCTTTTGTCTAGGCAACACTTTCTTTTTATATATATAAATTTTATTAATTTTCTATTCTTTATATTTGTTGGTGCTTAATAAATAGGCAACACTTTCTATGTAGCACTGTCAAAGTCATTTTCCTTAATTCTCTACCTAACACACACACACACATACACCGCTACCATGTGAGAAATTGTATCTGGAAAATTGTATTTTTTTGGAAATATAAATTATCAATGATTATCATATTATGTTGTTGCTGTTGTTGTTCCTGCAGTTGCTATTACTAGCCTTCTATAAAGCAAGTTTTGCTGCAAAGATTGCTAAGGTCTTAAAGTCAGCCTATGGCATCTTCTGAAAAAAACACAACAGTAGTCACAACCCGATTTCAGTCACTATAGTTAACTACTAAACAGAAGTAAATTGAGAGAAGAAATGGAAATCTCTTCAACAAAATTTTCTTGCAGAATGGTGATATTATGAATAGTGAATATAGCGAATATAAAAATCGACATCTCTAAGTAAACATTGATAGACAAAACAATGAAGTGTCTGCCCTTCTCCTATGCCTTGATGGAATTACATTTCACTCCTAGCAAAAATTTTAGATCCCTTGTTAAAACTTTAATTAAACTATGTTATTTGAATAAAGCCCCAGGAAAAGGTTTGAATGTACAGAGGTATATAAAGATAATATTGATGCACAATCCTTTAGGGTACAACATCCCTTTTCACAAGGTTATATCATAGTATTAAAAAAGAAATGAGAAAATACATCTGAATTATAGCTCTGATAGTAAGTTTGATAAGGGAGCTTTAAATATTTTATTGTAGCATTTAATGCGAAATTAAAACCTGGGTTGGAATCAATAACACTCCGAATAAATAAACAAGTTCAGGAGTGTGTGCATACTGTATTGTGTGTAGACAATCCTTGTGTGATCCTTTGCTACTCTTGCTTTTGATCCATAAATCTTCTTTAGTGACTGAGAGACATCTTCATGCAGCCATTATATGGGCAGTTATTTCTGATGGAGGAAATTGCTGAAAACTCATATTGATTGAAAAGTTTATTCAATTTTACTGGCACACTGAGGAAAAGTTTCAAATACAGCCAAAAGGGCCATCTATGATTCTAGTTACCAAAAATAAAGTGCCATATTTTTTTCTTGTGAAA
The DNA here is from genome assembly GCF_029215685.1 of Pituophis catenifer annectens. Taxonomy (NCBI): domain Eukaryota; kingdom Metazoa; phylum Chordata; class Lepidosauria; order Squamata; family Colubridae; genus Pituophis; species Pituophis catenifer. The sequence continues at coordinate 119,230,073 of NW_027256882.1, forward strand.
CACACACATACACAACTCAACTGAACTGAACCAAAAATGCTCCTCTCCAACTTCATAAGGCTCTGTAAAACTCAGTGAGAAAGATAAGGAAGGATTTGAAAAGTTTGCTAAGGAAAAGTAGGTAGGTAATCCTCAATTTATTACCACAATTTGGAGTGGAAATTCTGTCATTAAATGATGCAGTCATTAAGTAAGTTGCATCTGATCTTACTCTCCTCCTGCTTTTCTATTACTCTAACGTAGTGGGAGAAAGGTCACTTTCTGTTCACCCATCCACCCCTCTGTATCAACTTGCACACTTGGGGGTCTTTGTTAAGGAAGTCAGACTGGAGAGAGATGGGGAATATTCTTTGTTTCTTGCCCATCAATTTATTCTACCCCTTTTTCCATTTTGGGTTAATTTATGGTTTTCAAAAAAGGGTGATCCATAGAAAATATGGATCATACTTGTTAAGCTTTAGTCATTTTCAATTTGTACAAAAGAGTTTTAGTAATTTTAAGTGGGCCCTTTAATGTATTACTAAATGTATTTATATGGTGGATTTTTTAGCATGATTTTTTAAAAAAACATGGCATCAGAACATTTGGAAAATATGAAAGCTGCAGGTTAAGAGCTGTGGGTCGCTGGTGCTCTCTGAGCAGGGTTGTTTTCTTGCAGAAAGTAGATTGACGTGCACGGAAGATGTTACTATGAAACACCTGCAGAGAACACACAGTTCAACCCTGAACTGCAAACGTTCTCTTCGATCAGTTAAGAATTACAAATTCCCTTTTGTTTGTGTTTGTTTGTTTATCCCATCTTGTGGTTCAGGCGACTGAGTGACTCAGATCAAGATAAAGCATATGAGTTAGAAAATAGCTAATGTATTCATCTTGCAAGTGAAGAAGATGAAAAAGTGTGAGTTACTGCTCAGAGCATATTCATCACACTCCTCTCTCCTTGAAGATGGAAGTCATTGGGTTCTTTACTAATGCTTTATTGATACTGGAAGGAAAAAATTAGGAACTGTCCTAGATGGTTCTGTATAGTAATCAACAAAATTATACTTGACATACTTTGCAATAGGGAGACAGGGCTGCCAAGCATTTGCTGCTGGTTTTAATTTGATATGTCTTTTGGCTTGTATCTCAGAGTCAAGTGCTCCCCACAGGGTTATGAACCACTGCAGATATTTAAAATGCACTAGGGTATTGCTTAATTCCATGTGTTCCCTTTCATAAATTTAGAAACAGTTCCTTGTACCTAGCTTTTTGTCTTATTATTCTTATACAGAAAATCTAATTATTCTTAAAAAGAAAACCACACCTTTCCAATCTTAGTCAATCAATAAGAAGACTTTAAAACTGTAACTATTTTCTTTTTTCCTTACTTGTTGAAGGTATGATGATACAATAATGGATCATTACTAAATATTTCTAATTTAGAATCCCACTGTGGACTTGAAGCCAAGTGATCCTGTTACTCCTAATCTCCACCTTGATTCCACTCAAACAGTTCCTTTAGCTAGCCTCCATGGCCAAAAAGTTCTTAAAATATTCCAAGTGGATCAGAAAAACAAAAACTTTTATCACACAAATATCAAACTGAAATATACTAACAGTGCTATTGATTTCAGGCTCAAATTTGCAAAAATTAAGACAAGTCCTTTTAAACAAACTGAGGACCCAGCTCTAAAACTAAGATGATCATGGTCAATTCTTATTAAATATATTATAAATATTCAGTATTTGGGTTAATCTCATTTAGGATAATTAGAAATCAATTGGCGTTACATAAAGCAACTCTCCATTGGTTTATCAGGATAGGGCATTCAGTTCATTATTTCAGAGGATGCATAAATAGCTATTAATGTCATCAAATACTTTGAACTTTCTGTGAAAAAGATATGCTTGCTTAAAAGCCAAAGTTAATACTTGTATCACCTTCAAGCTCTGTAAAAACTCTGAAGCAAAATAGGATCTGGTTCAAATAGTCCAAATGATAAATGTTTGAGCTGACTAAATCACCAAGAATCATTCTCAGATAAATTAACTCTTATCATCATCATCGTCATCGTCATCATCATCACCATCAACATGTGGCAAAGGTATTTAAATTGGCATTCTCAAAACTAATCTGAGCCAAGGTAATAATAGACAGGGGTCTCTTTGTGTGTCCATGTATGTATGTACCAACCATGTCAAGATAACAGAAGCTAATGGATGATTGAAGTCATTTTAACATCAATTACACACATTATAAAAAGGAGTGGGTTTTGACTGGCTAGTCACACCTACCACCATAAGATCACTGACACATCCATCCATCCTATTTGATGACCCTATACTTACATCTTTAACCTGATTTTTAAAAAAATATTAAAATTAGCTCAGCAATTCAATATTTTCCATATGTTTATTCCGGAATTAATTGAAGAGGTTTTGAATTGTTCAAGGAAGAACCAAATTTGTATCTCAGCCATTTCATTAAAGTATATATTTTAATATTATGTAATATTATTATATAATAACTGTCAGGTGCAAATAATCCAAAACAGGACTTGAGTTCAACACACTAAGTTTTTTTTCCCACCTATCCAGAAGAATCTAAACTAATGGTCCAATCTAGATTGGCACTAGATAAGGGATACCGAAATTCTTGGGGGGGGGGATGGACTTGAGTTTCTCATGGCTGTGCATTGACTCTAAACTGATGATGTATTTAATCCCACTCTCTAACTCAGCCTGTTCATCTCCCACAATAACTGAAGTTAGCTTATTATAGCATATAGAATATACAGTAATTTGCACTATTGCATTTTGACATCCTGCCATCTATGGTACAAGACAGTAAATTTTAAAAGATTCCTTGGCATTATTATGTTATTTTATTGTAATTTCCAAAATATGCATATAGAGCTTTTAGCACCTCTCAGTAGGCCATTCCCTGGCTGTCCAGCTGACTATTATATAAAATTCTGTCTGACCAGCTGAATATTATGCAAAATTCTGTCTGGCAAATAAAGACAAGCTTTGCCACATTTCTTTTTGCAGCCTGTAGAAACCACGCTCTATCAAAGGCAAACCAATTTATGGTTGACTTTTGGCTGTGCTTTGCAGAGTATAGTATTTCATAAAGCATTAAAGAATTAGATCATCTTCATTCCATTTTATTATAGAGTTTTTTTCTTTCTCTTTTTAATTTTTTTATAATTAACCTTTATTTATAATTAATTAAGATAACTAATAATTTAAATTGTTATTATGAAAATAATTACATAACTAAATTAAATGTAACAGTTTTTCCCCTTTTCTTTTCACTTTTATCTGTCATATTTAATCCAATTTTCCTGATATGGTGTGAAGGATTTGTGATCCGCAATATAATACAAACAGTAATATACATCTTTTAAAAAATCATATAATTGCTCTTAGGCTGTCAAGCTAACTACATTGCTACTAAGAAAATCATAGAGACATCTTTTAAAGTAGTTGTAGAAGAGGTTCCTTCTTTCTGATCTTATGCTCAAGATGTTCTTGATCCTGCTTTTGAGAAGTATTCATGATGGTTTTCTATTGCAATTTGAAACAGACAAGAAGAGTTCCTTGCAATTTAATTGGAACACTGAAAAAGTTATTACAAACGTAAAACAGGAGATTTAATCATACCTCCTCACAAGTAAGTGCAAAATTATTACATTCCATCTGGGAGATTTCAGTATATTGCTTTCCTCCTTTCAAATAAAAGAAGCAAAAAAAATTCACCTTAATCAAACGGCGATAACTGGTTGGGGGGGGGGAAACAAGAGGATATATGTACATACTACTTTACAATTTCCCATATTGGAACATATATGTTCAAGTAATAAAACTAGTTAACAGTTTGTCAAATCTAATAGTCTTTTAATATTTATGAAATAAATGTGCATCCACAATTTCGTATATTAGATTAAGTTTATCATTTACTTATCTATATCTATTGTCTGTCTGTCTATCTATCTACATCATCTACCTATCATTATCTATCCATCTACCTACCTACCTATCTATCATCTATCTATCCATCTACCTACCTACCTATATCATCTATCTATCCATCTACCTACCTATCTATCTATCTATCATCTATCTATCCATCTACCTACTTACCTATGATCTATCTATCTATCTATCTATCTATCTATCATCTATCTATCTATCTATCTATCTATCATCTATCTAATAATCTATAAATTTGGCATTGTTTAACTTTCTTTAACAACTGTGATTGATTTCTAATGTTTCTAACTATTGAAAAATACTAACTTTCAGAAATCTAATTTTATGATCTTTTATCTTGGAATTTAGATACTTGGCATATGATGCATTTTTTGTACAAAACAAGCAAACAATTTTAAAATATAAATTCCTATTAAGAAATAATGAATTGATTGAATGCATAATTGCCTTTCTTCTGCGGATTCTGCTTCAGAGCAAGAACCTATTCCATAATTTCAAAGGGTAGAAGGAAAAGAAGAAATTATCAAAAATTGCCTCTCAGCGTATGGAAAGCTAATCTGCTGTAAAAACAGATATTCCATTTCTGACTTCCCCTTTCTTCAGTGCAATAAAATTGGCACAATACTTCAGAGTGAATATGACATAAGAATGAGTTTGGGAGCCCAATTCCTTTCTTTCCTTAGGTAAAGGTAAACGTAAAGGTTTCCCTCGCACATATGTACTAATTGTTCCTGACTCTAGGGGGCGGTGCTCATCTCCATTTCAAAGCTGATGAGTCAGCGCTGACCGAAGACGTCTCCGTGGTCATGTGGCCAACATGGCTAAACACTAAAGGTGCACGGAATGCTGTTACCTTCCCACCAAAGGTGGTCCCTATTTTTCTACTTGCATTTTCTACGTGCTTTCAAACTGCTAGGTTGGCAGAAGCTGGGACAAGTAACAGGGGCTCACCCCGTTACGTAGCACTAGGGATTCATACCGCTGAACTTCTGACCTTTCGATTGACAAGCTCAGCATCTTAGCCACTGAGCCACTGTGTCCCCTTTCTTTCTTCCCTTAGGTTTCTGTTATTGCTTTATTGAAAGACAGTACACCCAGGGTGAGACATTCCTATTTCTATTTCTAGGGTTGGAAAAACTTGCTCAATTTTGGGGGTTTTTTTTTTTCTATTTTCCTAAAACCTAAAACACCTTCTGTACATAATCTGTTCAACTCATCACTCTGTTGATCAATAAACCTGCTTTTAATTCAATACGTAAAAGCCTGCTTCATTTGTATAATCTGTTTATAATAGGCATGGAAAAATTCCAGAATCTTGTGCCAGGAGGCTGAAACCTGGTAAGTGGGCTGGCATACATAGTCCACTTTCATTTCACAGCTTGCTGCTCAGAAAAATAGACCTTTCACAAACATTAATAAAAAAATGAAATTGGTCAGTGGCTGTAGTCTGTATAGTCCATTTTAGGCTGTATATCATCCACAAAGAGAAAAAAGCTTTTTGATCCTGAAAAGAGCATAGCATCACCTGCAAGTATCTGAGTGAAGTGCCAACACAGAGGGGGGGGGATTCACTGTGGAGAACGTAACATTTGATTTTTGTATGCACCTTGTTGACAAGGACATGTTTAAAGGTCAGTGGGGATTTAAAAAAGAGAAGATATTTCTAAAAGAGAGACAATGCCCTGTTAGTGTGATTGTGGTACATGATTTGCAGAAATATGGCATACAGTTCTGTCCTCCTTCAGCCACATTTGCCATTGTGGCAATTGGTAGCACCAATTATTCTGTGGACATAATATAGAAGTCTCTATGTAGCTGTCATCTTCTCTCTTCCTTAGACTGCCTCTGGCCCTTACTTGTCTTCTCTCTAAACCACTCAAACTCCTTCTCCATCTTTGCTAGTCACAGCTGATTAAAAGACAAGTCTTTACAATGGAAGATGAAGAAGGAGGGCAAATTTACCTGCTCAGCACCAGACTGGGAAGTGGTGAAGCAGGGGAGAAGCCATAATTTCACATCTCTTTTTAAAAGGAAAAAAAAACCTCTCACTTTTGTGTTTGTGTGGGTAGCTAGTAAACAGCTTAGCAGTGCTACCATATACAACATCTAATTAAAATAATTAATTCTTCCTAATTTGAGGAAATTATTTAGAGGGTGGAGAGAAATGTTCTTTTGATTTTTAGGGGGAATGAAGGGAAGACAGGGGTGAAAAGAAAGGGGTAGACTGACTCTCCCTGTCTCTCTCTCTCTCTCTCTCTCTCTCTCTCTCTCTCTCTCTCTCTCTCTCTCTCTCTTCATCGCCCCAACTATTCACTCCTACTCTGCTTTAAAACTAAAACAGCAGCACAATAAAAATAAACCCAACTAAAATAGATGGAGTGGGAGGATGGAGGGTTTGCGTTGGAATCAAACCGCCAAATATATTTATTAGCAAAGCTTTGGTAGCTATAGGAATTCAATCACAACTGAGCCCTATATCTTCCACATTGCCCTTGCAAGTCAACCATTAGTAGCAGAGATATGACCATTCCTGACTGTTACTATATATAGTAAAACAAGATTCCAAGCTCAATGTTTGGATCAGTCAGAACACTTGAACTGATGCTAGCAAAATAGACATGTTTTACCCAAAAGTTGGCATAAAAGTCTTGGAACATATTTCTTTGTTTCAAGGCTGAAACACTCAGAACTGCCATTTTGAGCTTGAATCATTTTGCATATCCTTAATTCTATCCTTAAGAGTCACATTGCAGAGAGAGGGGGAGGGGTGGCCTATAAATGTAATAAGAAATAAGAAGCTTTTCCCCTCTCATGAAAACTAGCAGTGCCTACTTAGAAATTCATTTGAAACCTTTTTTTCTAATGGCCACTTGTCATTGGAAAGTGTTTGAGGGCGGGACCATAATGATTCATATCTACAAGTATATAAAGGAGGCTGCAAGAGTAACCAAGACTGTAACTATCTGATTTGGAGAATGTTATAAAACAGTAAATGGGGAGAAAGTGTGTGTGTGGGGGGGGGGAAGAGTCCCAACCCATTTATTTTAGTCTTTTGCCAGTGGCCTTAGATGATTTCTGTAGTGCAAATCCTGCACTTCATTCTGAGCTTCCTAGTTTCAACCGTTATTTCAGATTGTAGTGTAGAGTCATGGCTATCTGTTAGAGATATTTTTGATTCAATATGAAGAATGATACTGTCTTGACTTCTTTTTATTTCATTTGTTTGCTAATTCACCCCAAAGGTCTAAAAATTAAACATATATGGTACAATTGGGAAAAAAATAAACAAAAGCAAAGGTGGCTTTTGATCACATAAATACTTTACTGTACTTCATTATTGGGTTTAATCAGTGTCAAGACAATGATCTTTCTATGGGATTTTCTCTTTTCCTTTTGATCCCATATATATTGCTGAGCACATTGTAAGCCGCCCTGAGTCTTCGGAGAAGGGCGGCATATAAATCAAATTAAAAAAATAAATAATAATAATAATAATAATAATAATAATAATAATAATAATAATAATAAAAAGTCCTAGAAAGGTAATTTAGATCAGTCTGCTGTGGTCATATCTTAGGCAGATCCCTCAGCATGTTGCTGAGATTTCCTTCCAAGTAAACAGGTAGCATCTAATGAAATAGGCAGATACTCTCAAAGGTCCAATGCCACAAAAGGCACTATATCTCATAAGACTGTGCAGTGCTTTGGATTCAAAGGAAAACATGTGTCAGATTATGACACATGTATGCTGTGTCATAATGCTGAACTAGCAACTATAAGGAGTTCCTTGAACTCCTTGAAGTAACTGGCTTCCTTTTTAGATCAGACTGTTGCCCTCGGCTCCCAATGGTTTTGGTGCAGTAAACCATAGCTCATGAAATCCTGCATTTTTAAAATAAAATTTGTTAGTCTGAAAAACTGTGACCAGACTCCTTCTGATGTATCATTTAGTAATTCAGTCATGCAGTGTTTAGTAATACAGATAAATTGACCTGAAGGGGTGAATCAGCATTCTTCAAAATGTTACCCAATCATCACGTTTGTACAGTGATCATATTTAAAACTGATTTATTTAATTTCCTTCCTTCCTTCCTTCCTTCCTTCCTTCCTTCCTTCCTTCCTTCCTTCCTTCCTTCCTTCCTTCCTTCCTTCCTCCCTCCCTCCCTCCCTCCCTCCCTCCCTCCCTCTCTCTCTCTCTCTCTCTCTCTCTCTCTTTCTTCTTTCCTTTCTTCTTTCCTTTCCTTTCTAATCAAATCATTTTCTTTTCTCAGAACAGCAAAGTTCATTCAGGGCATTTGATGTGCTATTTTAAAACATCCTGACAACATGAAAAATGGCATTTTTCCTCAACTCTAATTCAGCATATGAAAAATAAAACATACCAAGGGACTATTCTTTCTCTCAGAAGAATAAATTCAATATGAATACAGAAAGAAAAGGCTGATATCAGGAATAAAAGAGTGAGATTCTGTTTAGTAATGGAATGTGGTAATTTTCACTTATTTGGAATCCTTCCCACATTTAATAAACCAGTCTCCTGTTGAAGCAGAAATGGTTAACTAATGGGAACCAATAGCTTGGGAGGAAAGTGGTTTTGCAATAGTCAGCATTTTGGAATATGCTTATGCATTAGCAGCATCTTAACAGTTTGCTTCAAGTGATGCATTGTTAGAACCCTTAAAGTGCATGGCTTTTTTCCCCCAATGGTTTTCAGAAGATATATATATATATATATATATATATATATATATATATATATATATATATATATATATATATATATATATATATATTTGAGATATCACCCAACTATGGCTATACAAACATCTTGAGCTACGTAGGAAAAAAACCTGACTAGAAAAAGTATTATACATATAAACCTACGAATAAAAAGAACAAAATAAAAATAAATATTTGACCTTTACAGGGAGGAGTCATAAAATAAGGGTGTGGCTAGCTGAAGAAGCCTCACAAGTCACAAATAGTACTATCCCAGTCTCCCTTAAAGCACAAAATATCTGATATATATATATGGATCCCAGCCTATAATACAGCAATTCTGCTCAGTGCCTAAGGGTTTTTGTTGTTGTTGTTTCATGCCCAATAGGACTCAAACCTGTGCCTAGCTTATATGATTCTCGTGCATTACATTATGATTCATTGGCATGTTTGGATCAGACCCAGAAATTGTACTTTTTAATTTAAATTTAAAACTTTTTAATTTATAAAATTGGATTTTTATAAATAAACTCCCCACGTACATAGAAATGAAAGCTTTAATCCTTTTATTTCTATTTTCCCACCAGTAGGCATTCAGCCACCCAAGAAAATATATACATATTCATGAATACATAACTTAATCTCAGATCAGTGCAGTATTGGAATTTGTGACAGACTCTTTGGAAGGAGTCAGGAATCATTTGCCCCAGAAGCTGCAAGCCCTTGTCCTGAGAAGAGACAAAGTAGTTTGGCAGTCTTGGAAAAGAAAGAAACATCTCCACTAATGGAATATGAGAGAATCTAGCAAAAGCAGCTATGCAAAGGGAAATGGAAAGCTACAGTAAATGTCTATGGAGATTCTTAGTCATCCAGGTCATGGTTGTCTCAAAAGTGCTTTTTAAAAAGGCAACTGGACTTTGTTTTTTTTTCCTTGAAGACATTTCACTATCATCCAAGAAGCATCTCTGAGCTCTAAACTGAAGAAGCTTCATGGATGAGAAGTGAAATGTCTTAAAGTAAAAACAAAGTCCAGTTGCCTTTTGAAAAAGCCATTTTGGGAAAGCTGCTGTAGCAATCTTCAGTTCACAACTAGGTGAAAGTAATTCAAAGTCAATCATGACAAGGAAAATGTTTAGTCTGATAAAGAAGCAGTTGAATATGTCAAGAGAAATGTCTGGGATTGGGCAGGAACTCAGCCACAATGCCCATTTTTTTGAAAATAAAATTCTTCTTCTTCCCTGCTTCATCAGTACATTGGATAGCTTCCCACACTCGCCCCTTCCCCTCCTTCTGATGATAACTGCAGTTTGACAGAAATTAGTTCATAAATATTGCAGAATCCTCAGTTTCCATGCCTTTTAACTTGCTTCTGATATCTCTGTCAGCCACAGCTTCCTTGGAGAGCAAACAGCATTCCAGAATTAAGACACCACCATTATTAAAATCCTCATTATATATTTATAGGGCATCTCTTCTAAAGAAAGAAATGAATTGACTTTCCAAACACCTATTTCAATCAATAGCATTATCAATAGACATATACAGAGAGAATGTAAAATGTAAAAGCATTTTTTTAAAAAAGGCTTGATCTTCTGCCTGGCAAAGTAAGATCATTATTTTAATGAAACTTCATTACTTTAATTAAGTGATGCAGGCATGCTGCTGCTTTGGACCTTGCTCATCATCCCTGACTTAAATAGGAGTTTTGCAAAGGACTGAAAAAGGTCCAGTGATTGAAATAACTCTACATTCTATTTGAAGTTTGTGAATGTCCTACTTAAGAGATTTGGAGATTTGGAATGTATCTGTTCATACAAACATCTGTTTATGAATTTAAAGGAGAGAAACATTTTTCACCTCTGCTGCCAGTGAAGATTATTTTCTCTTTATTTAACAAAAGGTGGCAGCAGTAGAGATCAGAGAGACATCTAACCAAGGAAAATAACTAAGGATACCATGGACAACAGTCTTCATTCGACTTCTGAGCTTTTCACTTTCAGTTTGTATGTTCAAATACACCTAATCTTGTATAATGTTTGCATAGCCCAAGTATTTACTGCAACCGAACTACAACATTAGGAGACTGGCAAACATCATTTGTTGGGGTTATCATTTTTACACATACTGTATGGTTTTCATAAGTATGATTTTTTTTTAAAAAAAGAAGATAAAAACTAATACAAACTAATGTAAAGTAAGGAAGAAAAAGAGAAGGAAAGCAAAGAGAAAGCAAAGAATGCAAGAAAAGAAAAAATTGAAGAAAAATAGAGAAGAAAGAAAGAAATATAAATAAATTGCTTCCAATATTATTCACAGCAAGTACAATTATATTTTAATCTCTCTCTAAAATTACATTAGAGTACTCTTTTTTCTATAATCTGACCTGCCTAATCATCAACATTTGATGCTTATATCAACTGTTAATTTTGTTTTGCCCTTTTCTCTGGTTGTTCCATTGATTGGTCCCATTATGGATTATTGATTAGGTAAATTAAGACAGAAAGTATCACTTAAATATTGTGCCCATTTACTGAGTGACTATCTGGTAATTATAGGACTATATATTCCAATATTAGAATTTGAGGACTGTTTTATTTTCTATCCAGTCTTGCCACGGATTATTTAAGTTAATTATCTTAGATTGTGTCACATTCCAATGTTAGTAACAGAAGGTTTGTGGTTTATACAGCTCTTTCTATCTGTTGTGGTCTGCCAGCAGCCTGCGGAGCTAGCAGCAGAGTTGGACAGTGAGGAGGCTGGAAAGGAACATGGGCCAGTTCTGGAGTCTGGGGAAGGTTTGGACGAGGGCTCTGCATCGGAGGAAGAGATGGGACCAGGCCATCTGGGAGTTATGTGCAGACTTAGGAGCCTCCAGAGTCAGACATCAGAAAGGCAGAACAGGGGGAGCCTATTCCCAGTGTGGTCATGCGCAGAGCTGACAGAAGCAAGAACAGTTAAAACAAAAGGGACAACTCAAGAGTAAGGCTTGGAGATGATTGGCCCCTCCCATAAGACATAAAGGAAGAGCAAAGGCATGTGGGCCTTTGCAGGAAGCAACATTGTGGATGGTGTCTGTTTGTACTTTGAAGCTCCATTTTTGACTCTGTGTTTCCATGTGGCCTTGCCAAGATAATTGCCAATTAGGTCCTTGGAAGCGTGTCAAAGAAGATAAAGGTGGGAGTTTACCAGCCTTATCCAAAGGACTGTGGCAGACCTCTGTTGGACTATTTATAAACTCTTGGTGATTCAGCATGTCCTGTGAATGAAAGGAATTCACAGCCATTAAAATTTAAAAGGGGGGGCTTTGGGACTAATTGTGTGTTTTTTATTATATCAGGAAGCCTAGGTCAGAACACTATCAACTGTCAGAAGGTTGAATGGTTTCCATTTTAATGGAGCTGTATACTTTTTCTGCCAGCAGCTAGGTTAACAATAGGAAGTCCCTTGAGAGCCTTGAGAGCCTTGAGAGCCTGGAAGGGAAGAGTCTGTTCATATTAACTCCTGCCAAAGAATCACTGAAGCCTACTTGGTGATTGGAGGCAGGAGAAATCCATGAAAAGTTGTGAATACGAAAAATAACCATCTTTCAAAATGACAAAATCAGAAGAAATTGCTTGAATTTGATCAGTCCCGCTGGAAATGCCAGGGACTGGATTCATTGTTTTCAGTGTATAAAAATGTGTATTGCTGTTGGAAAGTATATGTTCTCTTGAGAGCAAGTTAGGGAGGAAGGCTGGTAATATATTTGAAGACTCAGTCGTATGCTCAACATATCTAAAAAAGGATCAAAATGCAAATGTTTGATTGTTTCAAATCACTCAATTAAGTGAAAAAATATAGAAAGCTGATGAACATCTTGGAATAAGTAAACCAGAATTTCAATGAAGACTAGGAGAAGTCCTTGGATTAAGATCAGTGAAAAAAGCTTCCCATATCTATTTACCAAAATATGCATACACTGGTCGTATAGTTGATCTGCATTAGCGCCCACTGAAGCATGTTCTCTATTCACCTTGCAACATTGCTACAACATATAATAAGTGTGCTCAAGGGAATCATCTGTAGGCTAGCTTTACAGGCTTTGAGAAGTTATTGTTTTCTCCAATTACATGAAAGTTCTTTTTCATGTAATTGGAGAAAACAATAACTTCTCAAAGTTATTGGTACTTTATTGGTACTTTATTGGTACTTAACCTCATATTGCTATGAGGTACTAAACATTTCAGGTTTCATCAGAATACTGTAACACTAGTTTACATATGACTTTCCCTGGAGCACACTTGTTGTATGTAATGTTTCAAGGTGAACAGAGGACATGTTTCAGTGGGTGGTAAAGAAACATGTATAAAACATTGATGGCAATAAAACAGATTTTATGGTAAGCAATACATCCAATTGCTGTGTTTTCAGGAAGGAATATATTCCTCAATTCTATTCCTTCATTTGTCCTTTCCTTCGTTCCATCTTAGGTAGTAAAAGAGAAAGAATTAAAGAGGTATTTGGAAATCCGCAAAGGACTGTTTCATAATGTTCTGATCCATGCTTGAAACCTTGCTAACTTGATTTTGTAGACAGCCATTGATGTGTAATTTGTGCTAAAATAAATTGAGATTTATTGTGGAAACCTGCAACTCTGAAGCACTGTCTTTAGTTTGATCAAAGTGTTTTTTCATTGTTTAAGAACTGGAAGAGAACATGATATGGATTTTGGCAAGGATTATGAGTTTAAAAAATGCCTGTTCTCGTTATGTAATAATAGATCCTTACAAATATTGTTGTGCAGCATGATAGATGTGGACAGAAAACCAAAAATATGGAAACTTATCCTAAGAAATCTGTTGCTATAGGAAAAAGTGCTGTAGTAGCAGAGTGGGCTAAATCTGGATATAGGAGGACAATACAAATATTTTAAGATTCAAAAAGCTGTATTTATCTTATTTTAGTAAAATAATTCAGGGTTATTTTATACTCATGTTCGGGGTTAGTACTATACCTCTGTTTCATTGTGTTTTGTACATAATGGAACACATGGATATAGTTGGAACAGTCTCCTGTGATTTCATTTATATGTTCCAGTGAATGGATTTTTGGCTATGTGTATAGTTTGGCAGCTGCACAAGACCATGAAACAATGAATCTCAGTGGCTTCTTCAATGGATGAGGAACTTCAAATCTCTAATCTGTTATGCAGGCTCTCCTCTCTCCACAGGTCCAAGGGTCCATCATGCCATTGCATATTATTATTATTATTATTATTATTATTATTATTATTATTATTATTATTATTTCAACTTGTATGCCGCCTTTCTCCGAAGACTCAAGGCGGCTTACAATGCATTTAAAAACCATATATAAAAACATTAAAAATTAAAACATTAAAAACAATTAAAACCCATTCACACCATTCATGGCCGGATCTCGCCAGATTGCAACAGCGAGATCAACGGTCCCAGGCCTGCTGGAAAAGCCAGGTCTTCACCGCTTTTCGGAAGGCCAATAGGGTGGGGATGGTCTGGATCTCAGGAGGTAACTGGTTCCAGAGAGCTGGGGCAGCCACAGAGAAGGCCCTCCCCTGCAGGCCCGCCAGCCGGCATTGTTTAGCTGACAGGACCTGGAGGAGACCAACTCTGTGGGATCTTACTGATTGCTGGGAGTTATGCAGCAGAAGGCGGTCTCAAAGATAACCTGGCCCTGAGCCATGTAGGGCTTTAAAGGTAATAACCAACACCTTGAATTGTGACCGGAGGCCAATAGGGGGCCAGTGCAGCTTGCGGAGAATTGGTGTAATGTGGGTGTACCTAGGTGCATATGGAAAGTTAAGGATGGTATTTCTACCTTATCAAAGAAATAGTATGTTTGTTTATGCTTCCAATAACTCATATCCCCGACAAATATATAGTATAATCTCTATCATATGCACAGTGCACTTAACCAGATCTGGACTTTTTTTAAAAAAACAAACAACTGCATTCACATTAAACGCTGAGCTTAATGGGTTATAGATTCTACTAGTCATTTGTTTGGGGGGGGAGGGAATGTGGTTCTAGTTTATTTGGTTAGTTTGGACCAATTGTGAATCCAGAAAATGTATAAATTCAGTAAACATGTTGTATCAACCAAAACAAAACTCTAGAACAGCGGTCCCCCAACCTTTCTGGCTCTGCTGATTGGCAGCGGCAGTGGTGGCTGACAGTGGGGGGGAGAGGGTGGTTTCATTCACAAAACCTAATCCTGCTCATATGCAAATGGTTCACATGTTTGCCCACCGCTTATGTGGCCTGGTTCCCAATGGACCACAGACTGATACCAGTCCATGGACCGGGAGTTGGAGACAAACCCTGTAGAAACAACAATTTAGGGAAACTTTGCTTATGGTTGGGTTGAAAAGGGATTCCAATTCATTTTTTTTCATAGTTCAACATTTGCATGCGTCCTTCACAAGGACCAGAACTATTCACATAAGATTTCTCCATGCACGGCTTTCCCATAATGGAAAGTCCAGAGCACTTTTCAGTTTAAAGTCTATGTTCTACACAAAAGACCAACCATACGGTGAAATCTCAGAGGCCATCAAATTAGCTTCCACCATCTCTACCTCTAGCCCTATTCCTATCTCTACCATTCATTTTTTTCTATATTATTTTGTCTACAGTGTTAAGAAACAGCCTACATCAGGGTGAAATACTCCCGGTAGTGATGGAGGTGGGTGGTTCGGAGAACCGGTAGCAAAAATCCCTCCCCCCGTCATGCCCAGCTGAGCCTCACAATCACCAGAGGCTTTTTTTTCCTTTTAAAAGCATTTTTTTTCTACAACCTCTTCGGCAGAAAAAATGCTTTTAAAAGTAAAAAAAAAAAGCCTCTGATGATCGAGCAGCTCAGCTGGGATCGTCAAAGGCTTTTAAAAGAAAAAAAGTCTCTACTGATCAGGCAACTCAGCTGGGATCGTCAGAGGCATTTAAAAGAAAAACACCCTTTTTTTCTTTTAAATGCCTCTGACAATCCCAGCTGAGTTGCCTGATTGGCAGAGATTTTTTTCTTTTAAATGCCTCTAATGATCAGGCAACTCAGCTGGGATCGTCAGAGCCTTTTGAAAGCATTTTTTTACAACCTCTTCGCCGAAGAGGTTGTAGAAAAAATGGTTTTAAAAGTAAAAAATAAAAAATTGGCCATGCCCACCCAGTCACATTACCCCTCCACACACACACACACACCAAACCACGCCCACAGAACGGGTAATAACAAATTTTAGATTTCACCACTGGCCTACATGTAATAAGATCTGGAGAACATTGGGAGACTTTAAAGTCACTCAGATCTTTGTTTGAATCAAAATTGAACTGTACTGGAGTTAAACATGATAAAATTACTTGTAGCAGGCAAGGAATTTTCTAGCCAGCAGGAAGTCCCATATTCATCCAGTTTTCTCTCAAAGCAGAAAAGCTCTGTAGTTATATTGTACGACATATTTTTAAATCATCCTAGAAGTCAGCATACAATCAACTAACAAAATAATTGGTAGGACTCAGGATAATTTTTGTAATTCTTCAGGAAAGCAGGTATAAAATTACAAGTCTAAACCCTTGATTTTCACTGAAAGCCTGTCAAGACCAAAGATGGGGGCCAAGTTCCCTAGTAGAGAATTGATAACTTGAGCAATTGGATTTTTCTGTGGACTGTCTTTATTCCATCTGAAATGCTTGAAGAAAGGGATAGTAAATTCAGTTTTCTTCTTCATTAGTATCCTGCCATGGTGTCTCTTCTGAACCTAGTCATTTTTGACAAATGAAAGACTCTTGGCTCCCTACTCCTGCTTTAAAGTTTGCTGAGATAAATAAACCTTAGGTATTGTGCTTTGTACAATAAAATAAAGAAAAGGCAACATCTTGTGACCATTCTATGACTGCCATTGTATTAGACCCCTTTCAATAAATGTGTGTGAATTTATTATTTTATTTTATAATTTATTTTATTTTATTATTTTATTTTATATTTTATTATTTATTAAATTTGTTTGCTGCAAGATGACTCTGGGAAGCTTATAATGCCAAAATGAAACCACAAATATATGTACAAATGTATAAAATCACAATAAAGTCATAATAAAAAAAATAGCAATTATAACTAAAAGATGGGGAGGAAAGGAGCAAAATATATGGGGGTGGGGAGTGGGAGCTGCTATTAAATTGATCAGCCACCTCAGGTGTAATATTACTTCATTGTGGTCCCAAAGCCAACTGGCAGGTCCAGGTTTCAGGCTCTTGCAGAATGTCAGGAAGGTAGAAGACAATTTCACCTCATAGGGCAAGATGTTCCAAAGGGCTGGGACCACAGCAGAGAAGGCTCTTCTCCTAGACCCTGCCAGCTGGAATTCCTTGACTGACAGGATCCTCAGCATATCTCCTCTGCCACCATGAGTGGGACAGTTGTCCCATAGAGGTGGAATGGTTCTTCAAGTTACCTGGACCCATGTCATGCTGGGCGTTAGAGGGAATAACCAATAAAACCAACATCTTGAAGCAACTGGCACCCAGTGTAGTTGTTGTTGGCTAAATCATAGATCTATTTGTCCATTTCAAAATGAAATTGTCTATTCCTTCTCATCATAGCCATTACTCTAGGGACTAAAAATCAGTGAAAGGAGAATAGCATTTTTCTTCATAAATATACAAGATTTTATCCAAAGGCCATCAATACATTAGATACATATTTTGCCTTCTGTTTGTGGAGATATAATAACATTCAGTCATGTTCAACACATGCAACTCTTTCTTTATGAAGTTAATCGGCAGCAGTATATTTGTGTAACCTAGTTCCTAGTATTATGGCTGTGGTCCAGAGGTTATTGTTTACATAAATAAGAGAGCTGTTTTTCTAGGGAGGAGGAACAGGATGGTGTAATAAGAGACAGCAAAGTAAACAATGTTGTTTAGTGTACATATTAATAATCTCAGGAAGACTATTGCAAGTGTGAAATACAACAGGGAAGTCATTTCAATAGCTTAGAAGCATTCCAAAGGCAGGGTCGTAGTGTAATTGTATTATGCCTTTTATCTTTCTGTTTCAAATGTAATTAAGCAAACATATATAATTGGAGGAGGTGTTTTGCTCAGGGCTCTCTCTCTTGCTGTTTGCTGGCAAGAAGCCCAATGATTACTGTAAAGCTGTCCAATAAAGTATACTTTGTTGCAACTATCTCCAAATATTTTGGGTTCAGAATACAGTAAGCAGTTTTCTTACACCATGTAATATGTGTATTTTATTTTATTAAAAAAAAATTGTTTAATTAAACATGAATACCGAATGATACATCAATAAATTTCAAAAGTCATGTCATGCGTCCCCAATAAGGTGTAGGAGATGACCAGGTTGAGCCCAAGAGAGACTGTCATCTGTCTCAAGTCCCTTTGCACCCACAAGAGATCTAACTCCAGTCTACTTGAGTTCAGTTGGTCGTTGTCTACCACTAATTTGCTTTGACCGTTCAGATTCTTGTAATGAGTGTTAGCATTCAATAAATCTGTATTCATTTAAACTGCTCTGGCTCCTGATTTCTTGTGACTGACATATGGATGGAAATTATGAATCTTATTAGGCACATTATAAATTTCCAACCCCAAGGACCTTTTTCATCTTGATTTCCTAGTGGCCCATTTCCCTGCCATTGAACCCTTTTTTATCTAATGGAGCATTTTGGAGGAGAGCTTCTGAAATGGCCAAAATTGTTTGGTGCTGTTGCTTCTACCTTACACAACTTAGCATATTCTGCATGACACCAAGACAAGATTTACTAGTGTAAATCAGGAAGGTTGACTATGACTTACTGAACTTTTAACTGAAGTAGGGAATGGCTAAAATAGAGGACATGTAGTGATAAACAATGCTGTGTTTATATCTATGATGTTAAGTGGACTCCCTTTTCAGTATTTTCTCTTTAGTGAATTCAGAATCCTGAACCTAAAGCCATTGGATAATTTTTTTAAATGGTATGGAAAACATTGTAAGCCCACAAACTAGCCCTTTCACATTCATCCACATTATTTTCTATTAAATCTTAGCTGTATTTTTCTTCCATTCATTTCTTTTACATACATTATCAGCTACTTTAAGATTGACAGTGATTCAGTGGTTAGAATGCAGTACTGCAGGCTACTTCTGCTGACTGCCAGTTGCCTGCAATTTGGCAGTTCAAATCTCACCAGGCTCATGGTTGACTCCATCCTTCAGAAGTTGGTAAAATGAGGACCCAGATTGTTGGGAGCAATATGCTGGGAACTATAAACTGCTTAGAGAGGGCTGTAAAGCACTGTGAAGTGGTATATAAGTCTAAGTGCTATTGCTATTGCTACTTTAAGCACTGGGTTTTTATTATGAACTGAAGGATGAGAAGTTAAATGTTTTCAAAGGAAAAAAAAACCATGAAAGTCCAGTTGCCTTTTGCAAAAGCACCTTTGGGACAACCATGACCTGGATGTTTGAGAATCTCCATAGATATTCTGAACTTCACTTAGGCGATGATCATCATAGGGCATAGCCTTATATATAAATAAGTCTGCAGATAATAGAAGAAAAAATGCACTGTATTTTAAAAACCTAAGCTTCAAAAAAGTAAAGTCAAATAGTGTCTTCTTTGATCAATTGACATTTTGAAGCAGGGGACTAAAACAAAAGCTTTCAAAAACTTTTTAAAAGGTTCATTGATGAGATTAACCACTATAGGGATAATCATAAATGTTTGTTGCATACACTGATGCATTTTATGGAAACTGATCAAGGAGAGATTCAACCTAGAAATACGGAGAAATTTTCTGACAGTGAGAACAATCAACTAATGGAACAGCTTGCCATCAGAAGTTGTGGGAGCTTCATCACTGGAAGCTTTCAAGAAAACACTGGACTGCCATTTGTCAGAAATGGTGGTAGAGTCTCCTGCTTGGGTGGGGGGGGGTTGGACTAGATGACCTACAAGGTCCCTTCCAACTCTGTTAATCTGTTAATTTTATTTGTAAATTTCTGAACAAACATACTGTATGTGCTTGTTATTAGTGAAGTCACACTCAAAGACAGTAGTAATATTGAATGCAGCAATTTTATTGGAAAAAAAAAACCATGGGTATGTGCATTTCCTTCTTTTAAGTACATTAAATAAGGAACAATTGATCAGGAATCAGTTATTCCTTTCTATGCATGTTTATTTTTAAAACTATACAGACATTGGGAAACTTAGAACTTCTTAGGACTGTATTAGTTATCACTGATTTTGCAGTGATAATATACATATAGATTATTCCTCATTCCTGTCTGCAAACCTATTTGATATTTACCATTTGTGACCATAAACATGTCAGAAATATTTACATGTGCTAAAGATTGCATAACTGAGCACTGCATGAATATTTCAAATTCAGTTGCTAGCTTGATGAGTTCAAGAATTATCTAGGTGGTTTTGGTTGTTGCTGGAGCAGCCCCATACTATGATGGATTTTCTCATTTAGTCTGGTCATTTATTTTGGTTGTCTTTTGCTTGTGTGTCAACTGTGGAGACCTTTACCATAACCAAGGAACCCAAAGCAAAACAAAAAGAAAGGAAGCACAAATATCATCACACTAATGCATGGTGAACAACAGGTCTAGAGTTTCATTTCAAATGAAAATATACCAACAGCTGCCTGTAAAACAAATGTTTGCTGTATCTCAAAAAAGCAAATGTAGCCAGAGCTATGTTCGGCCTGGTTCATTTCAGATAGTTTGTGCATCTTAGCAGAAGCATCTTAGCAATCATCAGTATTCAAAGTAGGTGAGGAGATGCTTCCTGCGAGCAAGGCTTCAAAAGACCATAGCCAATCTTGATATATACTCTGTGTGTGTGTGTGTGTGTGTGTGTGTGTGTGTTTGTGTGTGTGTGTGTGTATACATACATATATATGTTTTTCTTTCTTTTTCGTAGGTTTTATGTGTATTTCTCTCTAGCCAGGTTCCACCTACGTAAACCAAGATATTATGCAGCTCTAGTTCAATGAAATCACAATTCACTAGTTTCTGGGCTTTTTTTTTTTTTTCCTTCTGGCAGCCAGCCAGAATTAGATGAGGGTGTGGCTAACTGATGAGGCCTTATAAGGCCAAAATAGATCTATCTTAGTCTTCCATACGGCAGCAAAGGGTCTGCTGGCTGCCAGAAGGAAAAAAAAAAAAAGCCCAGAAACTAGTGAATTGTGATTTCACTGAACTAGGGCTGTGTAATATCTTGGTTTACATAGGTGGAACCTAGCTAGAGAGAAAGAAAGAAAGAAAGAAAGAAAGAAAGAAAGAAAGAAAGAAAGAAAGAAAGAAAGAAAGAAAGAAAGAAAGAAAGATAGATAGATAGATAGATAGATAGATAGATAGATAGATAGATAGATAGATAGATAGATATCATATATATAATAATTGCTATCCCAATTGCTGTTGACAATGAGGAACTGGGAGCAAAATTACAGAATTTTAAAGTTGGTCACACATGGACCAATGTGTGTTCTGTTCAATTGTTTAAGATTTGTCTAACTTCAAAAAGGTGCTGTTTGTTCAAATCTTCCATGCATGAGGGAGAAGGGATTTTTGCCAGACAAATAAAAAAAAGGCAATGGTTACTCCACAGTTTTCAGCAAAGCAGGGGATCTAAAATAAAAGATAGTTGTATATATGGAAATCTTTGCTTTATTCATTTTGCCCACCCGCCCACCCCAAAAAATCTTCATGCACTAGATCCAAGTGCTACAAGCTAGTGAAATATTTACAATGTTTGTACATGTGCTCTAAGGAAGGACACCCAGCAGTTCCTTTTTTTTTTTTTTAATTTGGGTGAGAAGAAAAGCTGCCTTCTCCCCACTGACTAGTTTCATTGATCTGAAGTGAAAGATGACTCTTCCAAAAAGAAAAGCCTACAGAGGACAAAAGATATCACACATTTATAGTTAGTGCTAATGCACAAGACAGCATTTACCTCAGATTGTGCCTGCTGTCATATATAACTGAAATGGTGACACCCAAACCTCAAGAGTTGGTGTGGATCCTCTCTTCTTGGTTCCTCTGAGATTCACGTGGCCTTCAATATAATCCTGGCTCTTTGTTGGATCATAGCACTTAAAAATGAAGAATGATATCATCCAGGTCACAATAGTGTTACAGTAGCCTTCAACAAATAATCTGATGGTTGTTTTTTACTGAGTTATGCAATTAAAGGATTCAGATCACTGCAAAGCATGTTATAAAATTGAAAAGTTCATGAAACTTTGATGCTCAACAGACCAGGGCTGAGCCATTCCCTCCTTAGGTCAAGGAATGCTATGCATGGATAATGATATATGTGCAGCGCATTCCCTGGGGCAGAAGAGAATGGGATGGCTCCTGCCTGCAGGATAGTCCGTGTGTTTATTTTAAGTCCCCTCATATGCACCAAAGCCACTAGATCATGGCACTGAAGTGAATTAATACAGGAAACCAATCTTCTAATAAAATCCCAACAATAAGGCTCATGTCATCAACTTCCTTTCTGCTTGTTTAAAGGTAAAGGTAAGATACCCAGTAGACCAGATTAAACAAACAGAAGGCCGTGGGGAAGAATATGCGGGCATAGGAGTCCATTTTGGCAATGCGAATATGTATCCTTCCATGCCGCCAAGCTCCTGTTCGGCAATCCTCAAAGCAGCAGAAAAAACTTGCACAGTCCTTGCCATCAAGACACTCATAGCCATACTCTTCATCCCGCTCTTGGAGGTGTGTCGCATTGTTCATTTGAATCGTCGCTGACCTTGGGCGGATATCAATTGTTGGTGCCTAAGATACATAAGGGGCAAGAAGGAAAAAGGGCAATGATGAACGGTTGTTGCTTTGCTATAAAACATTCAGCTAATTGGTGCAAAGCAACTAGTAGCTCTACAGAACAGGCACACGACCAGCTTGCTAAAGATCTGGTTTGCTACTACAATGATGAACTCATCATTTTGAATTAATGGAAAGGCACAATCCAACACTTATACCTTAAATCCAAATGTTACTGAACAGCAGCCACGCAGCAGGACTTAATTCCAAACAGAAACGAAGCCATAGGAACACCATGATTTGTTTCCCTTATTAGCTATAAAATGACTGTTCAATAGAGGAAAGGGATCATATTTGTTTCCCCATCAATTTTAAAGTTGATGCTTTGTATTTCTACATAGTGAAATAAGCTAAAATTGGTTATGGGAAGTCGAATACTACCAGATGAGTTATTTGTACATAGGTTAGGTGATGCTTTTAATGATTTTTGGAACTCAGCATTTCTATAACATGCAGTTTTCAATTGACAACTGTTCACTAGCTGAAAGCTTCATCATGACAAAATATGGCAGCTGTATATGTTCAATCATTTCAATCATGTTTTACCGATAAAGATTTTTGAGGGCAAAAAACTGCTTGAAACTAGCAGCTAGTTTTTTTTTTTTTAAATGTTATTAAAATAAAGGCTGGAGACAAAAAATATTTCAGATGTATTAGGATCATTTCATTTACTCTGTTACTTGGGTATTTAAAAAGAATTCTATTTCATATTCAACAATGACATACAGCTACCCTGTATTTTCCACTCTGGATTTTGAGAGCTAGTGACAGTAGTGAATATAAGCATGTTATAGCCTTCAAAACTCTGCTGGTATATGTAAGAATAATTATAAGATCATCCAATGGCATCCAATAGTTTACATCTTTGAAAGATTTCTGGCTAGTAAATCTTCAGAAGATATCACTAAGGCTTAGAAATGAATCCTAAAAGAATTTATGGTGTATTCCTGTGTGGTTATCACGCTGAATTGGATCCCATGGACAACTTAAGAAGAGTGAAAGAGTAATATAGATGTTTTGGATATTCTACAAGGATCTCTTCATGCATGCGGATCCAAATATTCAAATCCTTTGAACTTAGCATAAGTTCAAAACAGCAGTGAATTAGTGTCTGGGCTGCTGAATCATCTTGATGTTCATTTCTAAATATTATCCATTCTACTTCACCATCAGGCCGTTTCAAGTAGAATGCACAAATTATTTTATAAACCTCTAGTGAAGCTCTAATTGTTCAGTTCAGCAGTCACATGCAGTGGATTTCTATTCCAAAAATATTATACCTTGAATGAAAACATCCGAAGAAGCTTTGGTTTTGTAGACAGAAAAAAAAAAAATCAGAATTTTTAAATTAAAGAAAAGGAGAAGAGGGGAAAAGGAGACAAAAAGTAGTTTAAATTAAAGATTCTATTTGAAACTATAGCAAGTTAAAAGAAAACAAACAGAAAAAGGATTTAAAATAGACTATTAAGCAAGAATGTATGTAAAAAAAGAATCAAAATTACACATTTTGGAATTCTAATTTAAGCTATTTCTAAAATTAAGAAAGCTATGGTTTGTCCGCAAGCATTTAGTAGTAGAAAATACACTTGATCAGATTTCTAAGCACTGTTCTTGCTTCCCCACCCATCCCTCTTGTTTTTCGTCTTCAATCCACTGTCTTTCTAAATGCCAGTTCACAACATGGGTTGAAGAAAGCAGAAAATCCTATATATATAAAAACATTATCTTGTACTTTGAGCAATGACTTTGAAGCTGTTCTACTTTTTTAAAAAAATTAAACAGACACAAACAAAACCATGAAAGAGCAAGTCTCTTTCTACTATGAAACAGCAGTCTTTATTACCCTTCCTGCCATTAAAATAATACTAGTAAATAATAACAATTTTCCTTCCATTGTTTGCAATGGAGAGAAATACATTAGATTAGGTCTAGCCTGCTTGGTTTGTTTGTTTCCTGACCAGGGATATTCTTGACAACTGGAGGGTTTGGAGACTCAACTAGTCTAAAATCTTCCATTGTTAGTCCATCCACATTTACATCTCCTGCGTCAGAATTCTGCTGTCAGAAAAGTGGTAGCATTGAAGCTATCATGGGGTAAGGAGAGAGAATCTCACTTCAGTTATTTTCCTCTCAAGTTTAGAACTCTTTTTGACCTCATACAGAGTTTGAGTTCTTCTGTGATGATTTAAATGCCATTGGCTATAGACTGCCATCTTCATTACAAAAGTTTGTAAAAGTCTATGGAAATTAAACTTGTTCTGTCTAGCATCTGAGGAATAGGTCCATCAATACATTTAATCCAGGGGTGAAATCCAGCAGGTTCTAACAGGTTCTGGAGAACCGGAAGCAGAAATTTTGAGTAGTTTGGAGAATCAGCAAATACCACCTCTGGCTGGCCCCAGAGTGGGGTGGGAATGGAGATTTTGCAATATCCTTCCCCTGCCATGCCCACCAAGCCACACCCACTAAGCTACACCATGCCCACCAAGTCACGCCCACTGAACCAGTAGTAAAAAAAATGGATTTCACCACTGATTTAATCCAATAGTGGCACATTGGACTCAATATTTTCTGGTGATCTTGCTTAATTGTTTTAACACGGAATGAATGCTTGAAGCAGATAAGCACATATAAACTCACTAACAAATGTGTAATTTTTCACAAGAAGACAAGTACATTGTATTAATAAAACACACAAATGATAAACTGAAAAAATAGGGAGATAATATAGACCATTAAATAAAAGGAAGGGTGATAAACAAGAAAAAAATAGACAAGAAAAGACATACTGTTTTTTAAAATTAAAATTCAAAACACATGAACTCTACAGTCTTTCCCTCAACCTTAGCAAGTTAATTCTACACTTTGAAGGTTAACAAGATCTATATTGGGGAAGAAATGTAGAAGCCTCCAGATATTGAAATCGACAAACCTTCCAAAAATAAATTTCTATGCTTAGGAATGCAGGACTTGAAGAACAATGTATAAAACAAGAGTGTCAAACTCAATTTCATTGCAGGCCACATCAGGATTGTGCTTGACCTCAGAGGGTCGGGGTGTGTGCATGCCCGGGGATGGGTGGTGGGCATGGCTGGGTTGGGCATGGCCGTTGGTGGGCATTTGACATAGGCTTAAGATGCATTTTTTCCCTTCTCTTCTTTCTTTCCACAGATCTTTACTATAACAATTTTCCTATCTTTTCTACCAGATATTAATGGCCGACAGAATGCTGCAGGAGGCTGTGGAGGCAGAAAATGGACTATGGGGGGCTTCATGGTCCATTTTGGCCAAAAGAGGTACTGCGGGTCCTTTGATATTTCCAGGCCAGCCCCGTGGGCCAGATTTAAGTACCCCATAGGCTGGATCTGGCCCACGGGCCTTAAGTTTGACATCCCTGGTCTAAAGGCAACAGGTTTCCACTGACATACATTAAAAGAAATGATATACAACGTAATAATGGGCAGCCCATGCAAAGTACCTCCCTTGTTTGTTTGTTTTTTGTGTGTGGGGTTTTTTGTTTGTTTGTTTGTTTGTTTGTTTGTTTGTTTGTTTGTTT
This sequence comes from Pituophis catenifer annectens, assembly GCF_029215685.1. Taxonomy (NCBI): domain Eukaryota; kingdom Metazoa; phylum Chordata; class Lepidosauria; order Squamata; family Colubridae; genus Pituophis; species Pituophis catenifer. The sequence goes on from NW_027256882.1 coordinate 119,256,180, forward strand.
GTTTGTTTGTTTGTTTGTTTGTTTTAATTTATATGCCGCCCTTCTCCGGAGACTCAGGGCGGCTTACAATGCGTTAAGCAATAGCCTTCATACTTTTGTATATTTATACAAAGTCAGCTTATTGCCCCCACAATCTGGGTCCACATTTCACCTACCTTTTGAAAGGATGGAAGGCTGAGTCAACCTTGAGCCTTGGTGAGATTTGAACTTGCAGTAATTGCAAGCAGCAGATGTTAATAACAGTGCTTTAGTCCATTGTACTACAGGCTCTTATTTTTAATCTTTTTAATCTGTTAATATAAATTGAAGATTCTGAGACAACCATAAAGAGAATAAATAAGAGGGTCTTTCAGAGTGGTCCTAAGAAAAGTTGCAGATCATGCAATTCTGGCATGATCTATCTGCTTGTTCCACAAAATTTGAGCAGCACTGAAGTTGGGGTCAGTAGAAAATGAATGCAAGCTTATGCTTTTGACTTGTCTCATCAATGTGCTATATAAAGGATTCCCCCATTTCCATTTCTTCCAGATCTCCATCTATGTTCTATCTTTGTTCTATATCGGATACTAAGAAGATCTGCCATTTACATTCCTACTCATGCATTCCTGGTCATAAAGCAAATTTTCTACACACACTTTCTGTTTAATAGAGCTAAAAAAGAAAAGAAAAGAAAGTAAGGATTCATTTCTGGAAAACATAGTTAAAATCAGGGTTTGTAACATTGTTTATATTGCAGTAAGATACATACAGGATTTTTCTTCTTTTTGTCTTTATCCTTGCTTGGCTTTCTGTTACTAACAAAATAATGAAGAGTCCCATACTCCACCAATGCAGAAAAAACAAAAATGAAGCAAACTGATACAAAGAGATCCATTGCTGTCACATAAGAGACTTTGGGAAGAGATTTGCGAGCAATGGTACTGAGAGTGGTCATTGTCAGGACAGTTGTAATACCTAGTGAGAAAACAGAAACAGACAGAAAAGTACAGAAAATGTATTGTTGCATAAGTAAAGAGTTCCCATGCTTGTCAAAGCAGGACGTGCAGCAGAGATGAAACAGAAATCAATTCATTTGATTTTTGATGCAAACACACCTTCTCTCTCTCTCTTTGAAGGTTCAAGATGGCTGGCCCAAGATCACCTAATAAGCTTCTATGACTAAGAGTGGCTTGACTGATGAGGGACTAGAAGTTGGGGTCAGTAGAAAAATCAAATTCCAAGACTTTATCTACTACTGACTCTCAATGCACATGTACATTTTATCCAGATAATAAATGTGGATATGCCAAAATCCACACACACACACAATGTAGAGGAATCTGCACATAAAAGGGACAACTAGACACAAGAACAGTTTTTTCCTGAATGCCATCACTCTGCTAAACAAATAATTCCCTCAACACTGTCAAACTAGTTACTAAGTCTGCATTACTATCAATCTTCTCATTGTTCCTATCACCCATCTCCTCCCACTTAAGGCTGTATGACTGTAACCTTGTTGCTGGTATCCTTATGATTTATATTGACTGTTTCCCTATGATTATCATTACGTGTAGTACCTTATGATTCTTGATGAATGTATCTCTTCTTTTATGTACTCTGAGAGCATACGCACCAAGACAAATTCCTTGTGTGTCCAATCACACTTGCCCAATAAAGAATTCTATTCTATTCTATATTTGTATAAGTGTGTAGAAAAAGCTGTATGAATTTTCATATGATTTTAAAAAAAAACAATTGCCAAAAATAGAATGGCTTCAGGTTCAGAAAAATAAGAAAACTGATTAATTGTACTTAGCAGATTTTCTTAGCTTTGGAATTCTTTGGATCCAACCTGAAGCATGTTTCAATTAAATAAATAAACAGATCTGCAACTAAATAAATGTTTATTGATAGGATTCTTCCTTCAACATTTTTAGTATTGATATCCCAAAGGATAACAAGAAAACAGTACAGTTACTTGCTTGCTTTGTTAGGCTTATTCAGATCTGCAACTTATAGTGCTCAGATCCCTTGTAATCAGTCTCCCTTGTGAGCATTATCCATGGTGTTAATGCCGAAGGATGTTTGCTATAATATGCCTACCATGAACTGTGAAAGGGAGAATGGAGTAAATCATTATTTGTTTTTGGGTACTCACAGATGTCTTTAGTGTCTCCTCCTCTATGATTCCTACTGAATGTAATTAGTTTGTGGCCAATTTCTACAACAAAGCCCTAGTTCTAGTCAGCCAAATGCAATAACACAGAACTAGAAAAACAAGGATTAGTCAGGTGGGGGGGGGGGGAGAAGCAAATTCTATTCAGGTCCATCTTGTGAGCAGCTAATCCTGCACTATCTGGAAGGTGGCTTTTAACCTAAAGAATTAACTGATACTTTATGATGTTTATTGCCCAGCTGACAAGAAGTGAATAGCTTGGCTTCATCCTTCTGTCCTTTGGCAAAATTAATGGTCCCGAAATATCTAGATAGCATCTAGATAGCATAAAGTAACTATGGACATTTTAAAATAATGTAATTTATCTTCTGAAAGCATAAAGCTCTTGTCTGGGTAAAGTGTGAACTGTAGAACTCACTCAATGTGAACATTTATCTAAAAAGAACATGCATAGGTTGTAATAGCTACTACTTTAAAGCATCCCATCTCACTTTTGTCTTCACCCCACCCACCAACCTTCGGGGAGGGGGAACCCCTTTGTCAAACTTCTTGAATTGCTGAGAACACAAGAAACAATATGCGTTTGTCTCCAAATGACCAACAGGAACATGTATCATCATCATGTCTTTCAACCACATTCTTAGTTCCTGTTGTGTTCATTGTTTGTGAATTTCTAAAAAAAAAAAAATAATAACAAAAATCTGAGCAGTTGCTATGATGAAGTTGAAAAAACTGCCAGGGTATATTACTCTGGCTAAGTTTAAGAAACCAGTGAAATGTTACATGAAATGTTACTGGTTGAACTCTATAAATCCCAGGAATTGGGCTAATACAAAGTTTTCATCATAGAAAAAAGGAGTCCTTCTTCAAGTTTAATAAAGTTTCAGAATCTTTAATGGAAAATCAGATTCTCTATGATTCCCTGTACCTGAACAGAAAATAGATTGATATGGTATTCACAAATGGATATTGCCTATGACAATCATAATTCCTTTTTCTCTAGCATAAACATCCACAATTTTTGGTTAAAAAAAAAAAGAATAACTGGTTCATACTTGAGAACAAGTATGGGTAATATATGCATTTTAAATTACATCACTGCTTTGGGCGGAAACTAAAACTCATTCTATCTTAAACATCTATTAATATTTGACATCCACTTTACAAATGGAATTGCTCAAAGACATGGAATATTACATGCTGGAATTTCAGAACATTTGACAGTACAGTTTTGGTAGACTCAACTGATTTCAAATTTCAAGCCACATTTCTGTCCTGAACATTTCTGTGTTTTTAAGCACTGCTTTCTGTTCTTTGTATCTCAAAAATAAATTGTACTTCTGAACTATATGTCCAGCTATTGTAAGGCTTAGATACATTCTGGATCAAGGAAAGGTTTCAAAGATAGAATATTCTTCTCTGACAGTAAGTCATGAGTTACTAATCCCTTTGAGAAGTTTTCCTTCATTAGTTCAAATACACAAGGAGGGTGTATTGTCTATAATATTGTTTCACTCATGATCTTTACCAATGATCCTCTGAAATTATTTTTTTTTTAAAAAAGCTGGCAGGAAGATGTTCATTCTGCATTCAAGTAACTATAGTTAGAATCCTTGTTATGGCTGGATAGACAACCAGGACCACTTGGCTGAATGAAGAATCTCTCTCTGACTTTTTGTTTTAACATATGAAGTTTACAAAGGGAATATTGCCTTTGTAACTATATTTTTTACTAAAAATAGAGGTATTCAGATGAGCCTTCTTAAAACGTAAATAAATAATGCATCAATTCATATCAAGCTGACTTCCACCTCCTTAATGGCATACGGACCAGCTACAATTTATAGCAACCACGGGTTTGGCAACAGTTAAAAAGAATGCAGTACTGATTGACCCAAGATTCTACTTCATGTGGAAGATCCCACACAACTATACCGACATAGTCATACTGATGGCAAACATAACCAGTAGAAATAAAAATTTATGATTAGCCAGCAGAATCCCATGATCCTAGCACAGATTTTTTTCTCCCCATGAGTGGTGCTAATATGAACCATTTAATTCTACCCTTTAGTGGGAAGCCCTTAGGATCTCAGATTTGTGAGAGTCATAATATTCATTGATGATTCAGTAATCCAGCTGTCTAAAGTTGTGACAATGTCATACATAAACCATGATTTTTGTGAGAAATACAAGCAGAGGTTCTCATTACTTCAGAACATACTAAGTAATCATCATAATCATGGCTTGACTCTTAGAGAATGTTCTCCCTTAGCAGATATTGATTGAGCTTTCAGGCAGCCACGTTTCCTTCAGATCTATGCATAGACACTGGTATATGTAAACATCTCAATCATATCTGCTCCAAAATATATTCACAAAATATGTTCACAATAGGACATCATTTGCACACAGTAACCTCTGAAAGAAAGAGGATAAATTTTCCTTTTTAGATGAAGCTCAGGTTCTAATGCCACATCTTCTGTTTTACGATATTACGATCAAATATCAAACGTTGACAAATGCTATAACCATAGAGTGAATCATATAGTTTATTGAATGAGCAAATCAATTCATATAGAGGCAGTGAAATCTGATTGCAACACTCTTGTGGAGTCCTTGGTGCTCTGTGAGCTTGGATGTTTTTTTGCAGAGATTTCATTACCAAACTAAGTAACAACCTCAGTGCTACAAGGGAGTGGGGTTTGTTCTCATTTTATATGCTAGTGGCTTGCCCTCTCAGGTAAATGGGAGTGATCTTGTTGGTTCCTGGATTAGGTTATAATTTACTGTTGGCTTGTTTGTCTGAGTTGGTAGTTCCTTGATTGAAGTATTGTTTACTTCTTGATTGTTGCTCTAGTATTAATCCTGGTGTTAACCTCTGCTCATCTGGACGCTGTAAGATGGAGAGGAGCTGTTTTTGTGTCTTTGTTTCCTTTTGGGCTTTTTAATGTTGTTTATGTCTGCTGATAGACAATTTGTCTGAATGCTAGGCTTCCAGGAATTTTCTAGCATTTTTAGACTTGGCTTGATCTAGGATGCTCACAGTTTTCCCAGTTTAAACTAAGTCTGTCCAATGTTCTATACAATGCTCTTGAAAATAATTTGTGGATAATGTATATTGGAGAGCCAGTTTGGTGTAGTGGTTAAAGGGATCAGGTTAGAAACCAGGAGATCACGAGTTCTAGTCCCACCTTAAGTACAAAACTACCTGGGTGACATTGGGCCAAGCCACTCTCTCTCTCAGCCTTAGGAAGCAGACAAGGGAAAACTATTTCCAAAAAACCATTGCCAAGAACACGGCAAGGGTTCTGTACACTTATATATCGTACACCTATACAGGTAGTTCTCAGGAGTCAAAAACTGACTCAAAGGCACACACAGAGACACACAAATGATAAATGATAGAAAAAAATATTTACTATAATTAAGATATTGCTATTCTGTAAGCCCAATTAGTTTAGTATTCCATACAAGCCATACAAGAAAGGGGAATGTTACATTGGATCCAGGCTCTTTCCAGCCCACAAGACTGACTCTTTTCAGAGTTGGGGAACCTAGTTTGGAAATCTTGTTAAATCATAACAAAGTTAGCAAAAGAAATAAAATGGGGGGAGTAGGGGAGCTAAGGATGTTAAACATCCCACACCATGCCTTTAATCTAGAAATTCTACTGGCCCAGTCAAAATAATGTCCTACCATTGCTTATAACTGAAAGTATATGTTTTTAAAAAGCAAGACCAGGAAGAGGACTGAGAGAAACAAAGCTACAAACTTTCTCATTTCTATTCTGCTGATCTGAAAGTAATAAAGTTTTGAGCTTCTTGGAGCCTATTTGGAGAATTCCAATGAGAGCATTAGATTGTGCTTCTCTAGATTTTAATAGGGCAAAATCTTTAAAGCAGCATTCTAAATGTATGTCACGTTGGATCTACGCATCTATGCAATTTGTATAAACTAACACATTGTTATAGAGGTTTTATGGCTACTAAAAAGATAAAGAAGCAATGACCTACCCAAAGATGTTCTGGCTGGTACAGCATCCTTATTAATCCAGAAAGAAACCCAGGAGAGCACTACAATGAGCGTGCAGGGGATATACGTTTGAATGGTGAAATAGCCCATCCTTCTGCTTAAATCAAAATAGACCGCCATCACCACATAATCTCCTGTAAAATGTATATAAAGAGATACAGATACACAAAATACATTATTACAGTCAAATTACTGCCTGCTGATGCATTACCCAGTGGACCCAAGGCACGTGAATTTCTCGGTGCCAAATCTGGTTTTCCCATCTCCCTTCACCGGACCTTTGTTCCTTCCAGCTGGACTAGAAAGTTAATTGAAAACTGTGCAAGAGTACCTCCATGACTGATCCACATACATTTAAGAGAACTGCTTCATTAATTGCAATGAGCCTAGATAATCAGTGTGCAATTAACCTCCTATCTACCACAAGCTAGCAAATGATAGCAGGGTGGAGTATATCGTATCCAGCCAGCTTAACTTACATTTCTCCATGGACGGCATATCCTTCAATGTCAGGTTAGTGACTAACCAATCAATTTCAATATACTAGGTCTTGTTTTCATTTATTTATTTTAACTTGCTTCCAAAAGTCATGTTCAACTTACACTGGTTCTTATCTCTTTTCTTTCTTTGATTTTCTTTTCTCTTTGATTCGTTTTTTTTGTCATGAATGCTTCAGTTTCAGTAAAGAGCTTCAGTAAAAAAAAAAAGATGATGTGTCCATGAAGGGGAAGGATTCTAATACATCCTGGGAATGAGACTGGAGCTGTTCCTCTCTTTTTAGGCTCTTTCCATAAATACAATCCCATGCTAGAAGACAACGGGCACATACTGTTTCTATGTAATTTTGAAGAAGGAGGCAATTGTCAGATGTAAAAAAAATATATGCATATATAACTACAAACCAAGTAAAGACCTGGTTTTTTAAGTAATATTTTTATCTGGCTGTGCTGTTTTCCCAGAACTACCTGTACATGTACAGGTTAGAGGCAGAGCATTCAATTAAAAGGCACATATCAATTCAGGCAACTCTAAAACTGCCAGGCCAATTCTGCAAAGTACATCTTATCACTAGATGGCAGCAAAATGTTAAGAGTTGTCTGCACAGCTTTCTTGCCATCTTCTGGTAGCCTGAGATGACCCTAAATGTTGACCAGATGTACATGGCTTGGGCAAAATCTGTGGCTTAACAATGCAAAGTAGATGTCCTCCGTAGTGACAAAGTAAGTTGAGAGGCTTGGGGCCCTGCAGAAACAGATGCTATAGACCAGGGGTGGGCAATTGTGGCCCTTTTACAACCTGTGGACTTCAACTCCCAGAATTCCTGAGACAGGCTGTTTGTTTTCAACCCAGGTTGAAAACAAAGGGTCAAACATGATATAAAGAACGCATGGAATTCTTTATCAGATTTATTGCCAAAAGTTAGGCACTGTGTTTCAATTCTTAGGAAAGCACTCTTTAATCTCTCTTTAAATTGTACCATAAGGTATAAAAGGAAAAAAAGATCAAGGTCAACAACAAACTAATCCATTAATTTTCCACTCAAAGGGTTACAAGGTCTCAGCTACAAAAATCCAGGTAGCCATAAAACAGCAGCAAAGAACTAGTTTAGTGAGATTGAGGAACCATTGCAGTTCAAACTACAGGTAGTCCTCAACTTACAACAATTCATTTAGTGACCGGTCAAAGTTACAATGGCACTGAGAAATGTGATTTATGACCGTTTTCCACACTTAGAACCATTGCAGCATCCCCATGGTCGCATGATCCTGGCAACTGGTTCATATTTTAGGACAGTTGCAGTGCCCCAGGATTGTGTGATCTGCTTTTGTGACCTTCTGACAAGCAAAATTAATGAGGATTCAGATTCACTTAACAACCGTGTTACTAACTTAATACATGCAATGATTCACTTAACAACTCTGGCAAGAAAAGTTGTGAAATGGGGAAAACTCACTTAACAAATGTTTCACTTAGCAACATAAATTTGGGGCTCAATTGTGATCGTAACTTGAGGACTAACTGTATTTGCTTAAATAGATATCTTCAAAGAAAATATCATAAGGTTTGGTACATATCCAACAAAACTCCTCCACCTCTTTTTTCCAAGCAGCTTACTAAGGAGTTATTTTCCCCTCCTAGATCAGCAATTCTGCCTGCTGATTGCTAGGTTCGTGATGCAGGAATCCTATGGATTTTGGCATGGGTAGTTTTTGAAAGAAGTTTCAAAATGCCTCTTCCCACCCTATAATTCACTGGCATTGACCATTGATAAGAAGAAGATTAATAAATAATATTTTACTGCAAAGTCATTTACGCACAAAACCAAACAAACCTATAATTAAAACTCACAATTCCTCTATGTGAAATTTGGTAGGATTATCCTCACAGTGGCAATAATTGTGATAAAAATGTCATTTAATTTTGTCCCAAGTCAACAAATGTCAGACTTTGTTCAAAAGCCTAAAACTGAAAAGAGCCTCACTCCAAAAGCTTGTAAATGCTCTTGCAAATTTAACCCTTTGACCACTTGCCACGCACACAAAATTTACATATTGCAACATCTGCCCTGAGATGAAGCAAATAAATTCTGAACTGGTTTAAATAAAAGCACCAAATCATAACTGAAACCAAATTTTGTCGTCAGTGCAGGCATCCAGAATATACTGATTTGTTATTCATTTACAATATGTGTCTCCGTTTAAGAATCTTTTCAATTTCTTACCCTCTGCTTTATTTATTTATAAATAAATTTATTTATTTATCTGAGAACTGCCTTTATGGAATGATTGAAAAATCTGTCTCATCTGAATTTTTAAATGAGTATTTTATTCCTTCCAAATTTTAGGAGATTCTATATTTAATGAATTGTCATATTAAAAAAGAAAACCTCACAAAACTAAGCAATTCAGAAAAACTGACTTTACCTTTTCCTTGAATGCCCTAACCAACAAGGTTTATGGTAGCCACAGAAAACCCTTTTGCGCAAGAGGAAAAGATTTATTCCCAAATCTGTTTGAAAGTATAGCTCTTTTACAGGTGACTAAAAGAACCACACTTTCAACATTCTGGGAATAAATAGTAATTTATCAGAAAAGCTGTGCAATCCAATAACGGGAACTTTGCTGAAGCAGAAGATATCGGTGCATCAAATCAAATGGTGAGAAGTCTATCAGGTTCTCTAACATTTCATGTTAGTAAATGCAAATTCACTACAAAGAACTATGTCTGCGGTTCAGAACAATCGACTCTCCAAGTTATGAAAAGCAAAACAATAAACATCAATTGTATCGACAATACTTCACAGAAAAACAACTTGAAATATTACTTCCACACTAACAATAACTGTGTAAATTCCATTTAGATGTACTAAATTTCCTCACAACATGCTGGCTTGCAAAACCAAAACCAAATTTATCAAAATACTAGCTGTATCCAGCCACGCGTTGCTGTGGCCCAGTCTGGTGCTTCCACCGGGCTAAAAGAGCGAGGCTGAAGTTCCAAAGTCTCCACGAACATTTGGCGGGCATGGCCAACTTGATGTCACTCACTTTCATCAGTCACATGACAGCCCCTGAGCCACGCCTACTCAGCTAGTGATTAGGGCAGAGAACCGGTTGCTAAAAAAGAATGGGAACCACAAAATCCTCCCTGTCTCCCCCTCTCTCTTTGTATCTGTCTCTCTCTCTCCCTTGTCTGTATCTCTCTCTGTCTCTCTCTCCCCCCCTCTGTATCTTTCTATGTGTCTCTCTCCCCCCTCTCTCTGTATCTCTCTCTCTCTCCCCCCTCTCTCTGTCTCTCTCTCTCCCACCCTCTATCTCTGTATGTCTCTCTCCCCCATCTCTCTGTATTTCTCTATGTCTCTCTCTCCCTCTCTCTCTGTTTATCTCTGTCTCTGGCCCGGCCTCTTCTGCATCCCCCGCCATTGCCCTTACCTTTTCAGGCCAGGCCTTCGCAGCTCTCCGCACCACAGCAGAAACTCGGCCCCCTCCGTCCTCCCTACACAGATGTTCTCTGGGGGCTCAACGGGGAGATGCACAGCAGGGAAGGGAAGGGAGGGAGGGAGGGGGTGTGGTGGGGGTTCGAGGCTGGTTTGGGGCTTCCCGGCCAAAGGAAGAAAGTGGCAAAGCCAGGAGCCACGCACACCCCACTGGACCCCTGCTGCACAGTTCTCCTCCCCTGCCTGCCAAGGGCAGGGGAATGATTAAATCCCCCACTCTTTCAGGCAAAATGAAGGAGGGCCGGCCATCCTCCCTCCTGCCCGTTTCTGCCCCCTGAAGCCTCCCCAGAACCTTTTTTCTTCCAGAGGCCGAAATTTTCATGTAGGCTCCGTGAACTGCCAGAGCGCCCACCTGGGAATCAAAGGTGGTACTGGTCAAAGGCGACCCTGAGGCTCCAGTTGCCTCCATCTCCCGCTCACCGACCAGATTCGCATAGCGCCGGTTAGCGGCTGGTCTTTCTGACCTCGGGGCCCATGGTAGCACTGGGCCAGGTGCGATTCGGGCCAGGTGAGGGATGGAGGGTTCCTGCTCGGCGGACCCAGGCAGCCTCGTTGCCAGGTGTTCTTTCAAGGGAGCCCTGAGAGCGGCTGGCGAGGGGGATGGGCAGCAGCGGCGGGTGAGGCTAGTTCGTGGGTGGCCAGGGGAGGGGGAGGTCAGAGCCAGGCTCGGGCGGGCCTCACCCAGCCCTAGAAGTGCCGGCTGCAAGGGCTTCCCGGAGGGGAGCCGGCTGCCTACCTGCCGAGCCTGGTGGCAGGATATGGCCCTCCGGCGTCTCTGCCTTCCAAATGCGCAGTTTCTTGGAAGCAATATGGAGAGTCTAAATATAAGGAGCAGAAAACTGTTGAGCGTAATCAGGGCTGGGAGGCTGCCATGTTAGTTTTACGTCCAGGAGATGGCGCTGTTTTTCAATGTTTGTCAATGTCTTTCAATGTTTTCCAATGTTTTTCATGTTTTTACCTGTCACAGGTGTGACATGTATATAATATAGGTATGTAAAAACACGCCCGTAGTCGAATGCAACGTTGTGTCAAAATTTGAAAGCAATTGGTGAAGAACTTTCAGAGATGTGCAGTTATGTACAAACGGACATTTACATTTTTATTTATATAGATAATACCTTTTTTTTTCATTTTGCAATATATAGCTGCAATCCTATACAGATTGTCACAGACCTAGGCTTTCTAATGAAGAGGAATTTCATTCTGAAGAGATGTGCTAGTAGGAGTGTGTGAATTAGCCACAAACCTTACTCAACCACAATGTTCGATTCAAAGACATATTGATTGAAATTCAAGTTGATTGAACTGTGCAATTCAAACTATCATATCAATTTGATTCAGATATTTGGACAAATTAAATGTCTGTTTGTACTTTTGCAAAATTCTAACACATATTTACATCAGATTGAAATAAATTGACTTGATTTGGTGGTCAAATTGATTTGGCAATTCAAGCCAAACATTCAATTCAAAGGAATTGTTTGATTGAATTGCCTTCAAACCAAAGCTTCTCACAGTCATAACGCTTAGACATATACAGTATTATGACTGTTTTAAAATGTTAATCCTGTTTCTATTGCAGCTCAGATCCTTCTCTTCCTTCTAACAGAATTCCATTTACTTTTTAGCTTGCTTGCCTCTCAGTCCAAAAAATTCAGGAGAAAGTAAGAAATAACAAAAACATCACAACATTGACCCAAGCATGAAAAGAGCAAGAATGTTGCAGTTGCAACAATAAAACAACCAGACTGTTCATTCAGTGTTGTGGTGATCTTAGCAGTTTTACAACAGAATCCAATGTTTGGCATCACATCTGTAACTCAGTAAAGCAGACACCAAGCTGTTTCATTGTGTAGTGGTCTTCACAATGAAAACAAACAGACACCTGCCTACAGTCACCACTGTAGTGCTTCCAGTGAATACAAACTAACATTCACAACTCAAATTCTTTCTCAAAGCAACAACTGGGCCAGCGTGCTTTTGAAATTAAAAATTGTGCTTTTGCCTGGGACAGCTGCTGTGGCATTTGGTTAAAGCCATAATGGAGTGCTTGAGTTAACCCAGCACAATAAAGCTATAGGGAGACCTTGTATTAGAATGTACAGGACGTTAAAACATTTAGCATAGTCCCCCTAATTTTGGCGATACAGTTATACTTGCCTTTTGTTCAACCATAGAAGCAACATAGAGGATAATTATATATTTACCTTGGCAAATGCAGACCAAATGAATGACAAAATATTTGTACTTAGCTTCAATTGATATATGCTATTGATACAAAAAAAAAATTTGTGCATTAGCTTTCTGCTAGTACATATGACATAAAGGGCATTTTATTAATGGATAATTGAAAAATAAAGGCTGAGGTTTCTCAGTTCTTCCTCAGGGGCATGAAGGAAGACAGAAAGAAAGAAAAAATGAGCACAAGTGGTTCCAAGAGCCCCCAGATTGAGCTATGAAGCTCAGTGATCCTTCAAGGCTGAACTATAGGATGCTTAAATATGCCTCTTATGTCTACCCTTTGCTTTTATTTTACAGTATAAGTACACTGTGGTCTAATCCACATTGGAGCCATTATGGAGGGGGATGCTTCTTTTTTTCCCCTCCATCTTTATTATTGATGGAGAAGATGCTTGAGAATCCTGTGGACAGTCAAGAAAACAAACACAATGAACAAATCAATCCAGAGTTCTCACTTGAAACACAAATGACCAGGCTCAAATCACTCCATTTTGGACAACTTTTGAAGATCTAGCTCTCTGGAGAAGGCTCTAATGCTGGGAAAGGTGGAAGGAAAGAGAAGAATGGGATTACTAGCAGTATAGTGAATGGATACAGTGATTATGAATGCACATTGGGAGAACTGAACCAGTTCAGGAAGAATTGAAGGACCAGGTTAAGGACAGATCATTACAGAGAAAATCTATGTGATTTCTAAGAATGGACAAGAAATGGATGGCATGTAATCTTCATTGTCTTTGATTGTGTGTGTGTGTGTGTGTGTGTGTGTGTGTGTGTGTGTGAGAGAGAGAGAGAGAGAGAGAGAGAGAGAGAGAGAGAGAGAGAGAGAGGGAGCACTTAGACTTATAGATCATTTCACAGTGCTTTACAGAATTCTCTCAGTGATTTACAAAGTCAGCATATTGCCCCGAACAATCTGGATCCTCATTTTACTGACCTTGGAAAGATAGAAGGCTGAGTCAACCTCTAGCCGGTCAGGATCAAACTCCTGGCAGTGGGCAGAATCAGCCTGCAATATTGCATCCTAACCACTGTGCTACCATATATATTTTAAAAAGGAGAGGTCCTTTATTCCTGCAAATTAAAATTTTACCGTTAATTCCTGCATGATTGTGGGACACCAATCAATACTATTTTTATTCCTATGGGCTGCATTGGTCAGATAATTTATATATTTATATATAAATTTATATATATTTATATTTATATTTATATATAATTTATATATGTCCCAAATATAGATAGAATTGAAATCTTCCATTTTTTTCAGGGGAGGGAAAAGTACATGGTTATTTTAATGATTTTCTGCAGTTTTGTCATCCCTTTTCAGACTTATGGTCAATCTACTCTCCTAGGGTCACAAAATGAAATTGAAGGCCCTATACAGAGCAAATGTGTCTAGACTTCTTTTATATCTTGGTCTTTCTGTGAACATTCATGGAAGTCACTACAGTATATTTTGACATTGATTTCTTGGCCCTCCAACCAATTCAATGGGCTCAGCTATCCTTAAAGTCAAATAATATTAAGCCATGTAGGAATTGGTCTCCATTTACAAAACAATCAACATATGTGAAAGACAGTAAAGGAGATCTGAAACATTCTCCAAAAAAGAAAGAATAGAGAAATCACAGGACTAGTTCAATTATTTCATATAGGATACAGATTCCATTATGTAAAAAAGGTATAGCAAAATGTGGCCTTAACAGATTAATACACAGTAGGGCCTGCATGCTTCCAACCTTGAATTCTAAAGACAACTGTTCAATTGACTAAAGTACGGAATGAGTCAATTGGTGAACTAGCTCTTGTAGCTATAGAGATAAATCAAGATTAGCAGAGTTATAACAGCACAGTTAATATGTCAACATGCCTGCATATAAAACAATATTTTGTTCTTTAATGTATAGAGCATGAACTTGCAATGCAAGACCAAAATAGACTAACTGGAATTGAATTAACAAGATAGTCACTTCCATTGAATGGAGCAAAGCAGAATTTTAAAGGTATTTTTCATCTTTTATAATGTCTGTCTTTACAACCAGCCAATTTTCCTTATTGAAGGGAGATGAGTACCTTAACTGCTCCTTTTATTTTATGTGCCTAAAGATGAGCAAGTCTGAAATCAGAATTAAATCATCAAGACATCAAAAATTGGCATCAATATTCTTCATGTGCTAGGAGTTCCCTGTATTTATTTTAGTGATGAGCAGTGCCAGAACAGCAGTTGGATGGTGAAAAAAAATGGCTCAGACTGATTCAATAAATTTTTCTTAAAGACTGATCAAATGTCTAACAGCTTAAGTAAGTATGAGTCACCACAGAGATGTGAACCAGCTTATACTATTGGCATATGCCCACATGGCATGTAGGCATGCACGTATACACCAGCTGTCCTAAAAAGAATTCTGTTGCATTCTGGTGGAGAGATAAAAATGAGAAAAGCAAGGGATGGGCACAGATTTGTTTAAATTCTCAGTTCATTCAACTGGATAAATATACTTGAATGGAATCCTGGAAGTGTGTGTGTGTGTGGGGGGGAAGGATCAACAACCTTTTTGCTTGCTTATTGTAGTATAACTGTTAGTATATAGTATAACTGTTAACAAACTGAACAAATACAGTATATTTTCAGATAAAATGATTCATTCAGAGATAAGACCTGTCTGAAGCTGTATGCTACTAGGAAGTTTGTGATGGAATAAAAGTTTGATGAAACATGGTAGCAGTTTGGTAAGAGAAGTAATGAATTCCTTCTGGTGGATGGACAGGCATGATAGACAGATGAGACAGAGATAGATAATACCTGGTTGCCAAAGATATGAGACTATAAAAAGTTAGAATGAGAGAAAAAGAACGCCCCAAAAGAAAACATTGGTGGAGATTAAGGGAGAGATAAATTGTTCGTATTAGACATGTTGGAATCCCTAAGGATTTTGGAATTGATGACTTCCAGATAGGAAAAATATTGTCCCAAGGAGCAGAAGAGCATATAAAAAATCTCAGAAGTATTTTAAAAAGTTATAAAAAGTCCTGATGCTGAGTGCAAGATAGATAGGAGAGACATAGAGATGAGGAAAGGAAAGATAAGAAAAATACTGACCCAAGAAGCAGAAAAGCAATTAAAAAAAAAAAATCAGAAGTATTAACAAAGTTGTAAAAAGCTCTAATGCTGCATGCAAGATAGATAGATACGTAGATGAGAGGAAGTCAGGCCTGGAGCCATTGGAAGAAAAGGATGAGGATGAGGATGAGAATGAGGATGAGGATGAGGGAGACGAAGAAGAAGAAGAAGAAGAAGAAGAAGAAGAAGAAGAAGAAGAAGAAGAAGAAGAAGAAGGAGGAGGAGGAGGAGGAGGAGGAGGAGGAGGAGGAGGAGGAGGAGGAGGAGGAGGAGGAGGAGGAGGAGGAGGAGAAGAAGAAGAAGAAGAAGAAGAAGAAGAAGAAGAAGAAGAAGAAGAAGAAGAAGAAGAAGAAGAAGAAGAAGAAGAAGAAGAAGAACAACAACAACAACAACAACAACAACAACAACAACAACAACAACAACAACAACAACAACAACAACAACAACATAGTGGTGAAGGTATCTGGGTAGAAGTCAGGAAACTAGGAGTTCTAGTCTTATTTTAGGCACAAATGTGAACTTGGGCCAGTCACTTTTTTTAGCCTTAGGAAGGAGGCAATTGTCAACAATTTTTGAGAAAACCTTGCCAAGAAAACTATAGGAATTTGTCCAGAGAGAATGAAAGAGAAAGAGAAAGAGAAAGAGAAAGAGAAAGAGAAAGAGAAAGAGAAAGAGAAAGAGAAAGAGAAAGAGAAAGGGAGAGGGAGAGGGAGAGGGAGAGGGAGAGGGAGAGGGAGAGGGAGAGAGAGAAAAGAAAGACTATTTATAAGTACCCAAAAGGGAATAGAAGCAGGCTGAGGCATTTTTTTCCTACAAATCATTCCATCTGAGCTTTATTCCCTAATAGGAAAGAGAAACATGGAGACATAGGTAGCTATAAAAACCTTAGTCCTCAATGTTCAGCCAATGGGTAAGAAAAAAGCTATCAGCTTTACCTGTAAATAATTCATCAATAAAATTGGTGAGTGGGGGTAGGGGGAAATCAAGGCTTGAAGACTCCAATGGAAAAGCAAACTGGGGTCACCAGAAGGAAAGATCCAACCAGGAGCAAATGGAGAGGGTGCATAAACTGCTAGATGTTGACCTGTATATTTTGAAAAAGGGAAGGATACAATCGGTATTTCACCTTTAAGGAGGTAAACTAGTAGGTTCTTAATAAATACTCTCTGAAAGAAAATCATCCCAACAAATTAAATAACGTAGTAAAGCTAAATAGCTTACTAACTTAGTTAAATAGCTTAGGTTTAACATTTACTCATGTGGCATTGTCTATATAACTGGTTGCTATTTTTTTATAGCAAGTAGTAAAACTGTTCTATTTGTTCATGATTAGTTTGATTTTTTAAAAAAATTCAAAGGGTAGGAAGAAGAAAAAAGAGTCTCCTCTTTTTCTGGGGAAGAGGCTGAAGTGGAAATCACTTTAAAGGCTTTCTTTAAAGATACTTGCAAAGGAACTGGGGAGAACTGACTTGAGAGATCTCAGGAGAATCAGCTTCTCGTACCCAGAAGAACTGGATTCAGATATTGGGTACATGTTTAAAGACTTGCTTCTAGCACTATATTGAGTATCTCTGAAACCGCAGCTGACAACTGGAACACAGTAAATCTATCCGTTGTGTAGAAAGCTGCCCAGAATTAGCATAATGTGGGATCATAAGTTACCTCTACCGGTCCTGTCTTTTTCCAAGCATTCTCATCTAAGCCACAATTAAGGTTTCATTACATAATGGAGTGAAACAGTGATACATCTTTGATAATGGTTTCAACAGAATTTATTTCAGAGTCTTTATATATGCCAGGTTTTCAATTTTTGCTCTAAAGATACATCCTAACTGTATTCGGTGACATTGTGACTAAGTAAAAACCACTGATTTGAAAACATATTCCCCTCACCCTCCAAGCTTATGGTAAATCACTTTCTATTTGTAGAGTACTTGGTGCTCTCTGAGCTAGTTATATTCCCTTTTATTGACATCTTTTATTCAGTTATATGATTATAGAGCAGCGGTGGCACAGTGGTTAGAATGCAATACTGCAGACTACTTTTGCTGCCTGGTGGCTACCTGCAATTTGACAGTTCAAATCTCACCAGGCTCAGGGTTGACTCTACTTTCCTTCCTTCCAAGGTGGGTAAAATGAGGACCCAGATTCTTGGGGGCAATATGCTGACTCTGTTAAACCGCTTAGAGAGGGCTATAAAGCACTGTGAAGCGGTATATAAATGTAAGTGCTATTGCTATTGCTATAGAGGCACGAAATTATGTCAAAGCCAACACTGAGGGAGACAACCTTATATAAGAGATTTATTTATTTATTTGTTTCCATTTCTATACCGCCCTTCTCCAAATAGGACTCAGGGCGGTGAACAGCCAAAGTAAAAAACAGAACATACAAAATTTAAAAACAGTTTAAAATAATTAAATATTTTGGCCATAAATTAAAACAACCCAATTTAAAATCAATTTAAAATTTAACTCAAGCCAGCCCAGCTAATTGAAATAAATAGGTTTTCAGGGCCCGACGAAAAATCCGGAGGTCTATTATTGTACGTATCTCTGGGGGGAGGTTGTTCCAGAGGGTGGGCACCGCCACAGAGAAGGCTCTCCCCCTGGGGGTCGCCAGCCAACATTGTCTGGCGGACGGCACCCTGAGGAGGCCCACTCTGTGCGAGTGTACTGGCCGGTGGGAAGCTATCGGTGGCAGAAGGCGGTCTCGTAAGTACCCCGGCCCTAAGCCATGGAGCGCTTTAAAGGTGGTCACCAAAATCTTGAAGCGCACCCGGAAGACCACCGGGAGCCAGTGCAGCTCGCGCAGGAGAGGTGTCACATGGGAGTGCTTCGTCGCCCCCATAATCCCCCGCGCGGCCGCGTTCTGGACCAGCTGGAGCCTCCAGGTGCACCCCAGGGGGAGCCCCATGTAGAGAGCGTTGCAGTAGTCCAGGCGGGAAGTGACGAGTGCCTGAGTGACTGTGCGTAGGGAGTCCCGATCTAGAAAGGGGCGCAACTGGCGTATCAGGCCAGTGTACAGTGTACACTGTGTTGTCATGGAATTTTCATGGAAACTCTTTTCATTTGTAAAAACATGTCCAGTTTTAACTACGTGAACAATCTGACTATTTAAGTGGGGTGGTACAGTTAAATATTAACTGTATATAATCATATTATACTGTGTTTTCCCCAAAATAAGACATCCCCTGATAATAAGTGCAATAAAGCCAAGCGCTTATTTCAGGGTTCAAAAAAATATAAGATAGGGTCTTATTTTTGGGAAAACATGGTATATCGTTTATTGTTGGGCAATTAGTAGTATCACTATAGTATTGCCGTATCTAAATATTAGAACAATGTATTCTTTATACCATTTATTCCAAGGATAAATGCAATTTCCTTTTATAATTGTGCTGCATTTTCCTAAGGCTTCAATGTAGCTACTCTCATGTTCAGGGACTCACATTTTACCCCATTGAAGAACTGCTTCATTTCTTGCAGTGCAATAAATGAGTGACATTTTGGTTGTGAAGAGAATTCATAGAAGCATTCTGGAAAGCCAGCTTATTTAAGACTGAAGAAGCATCATGTAGCTGTCCAGAATATGCTCCCTGGCAATGCATATGCCCACAAATCTAAGAAGTGGGGGAGATTGTGTGTACATATGGCACTGAGCTATATTTTACCCATTTAGTTGTCAAGAGGCTTATAAAACAGCATGGTGTATCCAGAACTGGTATATCTGCTCCAAACAATTTCCAACACAGAATTTACATAAGATATGAGAAAAAATGAACTTGCCATAAAAATAGTAAGAACAAAAGGGGCAAACCTTCCTTGGAGATTACTAAAGACTTGCCAGAATTTTATTTTTGGTACTGGGAAGATTAATATGCTTATATAAGAAAAGACCATCAATATTCAGTATTACGCTTGAATATTGATTGAACTGGCTCTGAAGATACCATTATTCACCAATGTGTAAATAATCTGCAAATGAAGATGCATATGCCTCCTTTTATTTTCTCTCCAAACAGCAGCCACTAGAGAGAAGAATAATTCCTTTTTCCTGTTTGAGTTGTTCAGACTGGTTAAAAAATTTGCTTCCCAATTAACCTGCACAGTGCACTACTATTCCAATAACATTTAAGAAAATTGCTTTGAGTTTGTGAGACATATTATATTTTAAAGGTGTAATATTTCAGTTCACATATTGCTAATAAGAAAAAAGAACATCCAGATCTCAGCCAACTTAAAGATACTCAATTCAAACATCAGCTTCTTCAATACTTTCCGAAACAATCTATTAATCATTCTCTTCTTCACTACATCTTCCTCTCAAATACTGTCAAAAATTTAGAAGGTACAAGTGCCAAAATCTAAACCCATTTGCCATGCAAGCAGAAGCTGGAACAGAATATAAAACTATATTATAGATTTAACTCAAGGTTGGGATACTAATTTTAACTAATTATAATAGCAAATACATAGCATAAGCCTCATGTTACACAGTAATAAATAATAGCTGCCACAAGGTTTTCTATAAATAAATAAATAAATTATCAGTAGATTTATTTATGTATTTATTTGTTGTATGATCATAGAACATAGAACAAGAATTGACATGAAATCAAATAAGGTACTTGAAAGCAACAAGAGCAAAAAGTCATTGATATGAAGATGGCTTTTGATTTTATTCTCCATACACTATGGGAATAAACTTTCAACTTCAATTTTAAATGATCCTTCCATTGAATATGAGAGATTTGCCTATATTATACTTTTTTTGTTTTTGTTTTTGTCTTCAAGTCAGTCTTGACTCCTAGCATTTCCTCTTTGCAAGATTTCAGAAGTGGTTTGCCATTGACTTCTTCCAAGGGCTGAACAAAAGTAATAGGCCCAAGGTGATCCAGCTGTCTTTGTGCCTAAGGCAGGACTAGAACTCACACTCTTCCAATTTCTAGCCTGATGCCTTAACCGCTACACGAACTGACTCTCATGCACACTGAACCAAAAAAATATCTTATTCATTTTAACTATAACAACAAAAAAGATTAACTGAGGTTAGCAGAGGAAACATGCTAGGAGTTGTTTGGAGAAGCAGTTAAAATGTAAGAATAGCAAGTGATAATATTGCCTTTCATTGAGCTGAGGTAACTGAATTGCTTTCCTTTCATTAAAATTTAAAAGAGACAAGTTTTGCTGCCATTCAAATAGTAGATTGGCTGTTCTACCACCTCTGGGAAACAAACATAATAAGAAAGCATAATTCCCAGAGAGCTTGTTAAAAGGAAATATGGCTTTCCCTTTTATACCCAGGGTGACCTTATTTTTCTCTTATTCCATCCCCCAAATCACAGAGAAGCAGCCCAGTCAGGATTTGAAGAGATAATTATATGCTTTACATTTATATTTATATTTATAGATCTATATACTGTACATATTAAAAAGGGGGAAAGTGTCAAATCATAATCTAAAGTACATTTGTCACACCAGTGCTTGTTTCAAACAAGAGGACACTCTAGTATAACATGCTATTGACATAATAATAGTTTCCTTGTCCTGGTGGGATTTTTGAGTTTCTAGGAAGATCTGAACTAGCACTGTCCAAGAAATAAAATAAAATAAATCTATATAACTAGTGTTGGCTGCTTCCTGAACTGGATGCTTTTGATGGAAGGGTTAATTCATTTGACAGAGAGAAACAGAGAACATATGACAAATAAAAAGAATAGTTTTGACAATATGTTTGAACATATGACAGAAAAAAGATGAGGATTTCATCTATCAACATTAATTAGTTTCCATAGGATGCACATTTTGTGTTGTTCATTTCTTTCCAAATTTATTATTATAGTTGGTTGCACAGCCAGCTAGATGTTTAAGATGGCTTTGGCATTTTTGTCCACCTGTCAAGTCCTTTCTGGGATAGGCAATCATTATTATTAATAATAATTATTATTCATTATTACATCCTAGCCATTTTGACAACTGAGTTCTCAAAGAATGCAATGTAATGTAGTGGTTAAGGAATTGTACTAGGAATGCACAGATTTGTTTAAAGTCCAATCAATCAATCAATTTTTATTCCTGTCCATCTCAATCCAATTTACTCTCAGATACCAACGGTTTCTGAGTAAGTTTGGAGTCATTACTCAATCTACCACCCACCTAACCACACAGGGTGATTGTTGTGGATAAAAACTGGAGGAGGGTGTTTTATATATGCCAGAAAGAGCAAGATAAAATCCAACAAATAAGTACATTTACTTTTGAGGCAACATCTTTCCCCCCTCCCAACTATTCCATCCATTTCCCTCAAATTGCTGAAACGGTATGAAAATCCATATTATTTGTAAAACTTCTATCCTTTAAATCCACATATATTTATAAATGTTGATATTAATTCAGAGCATTCAGCATTTGTAAACTATCTAGAGACATTTAGGTGAATGGATGATATAGAAATTTGATAAATAAAATAAACACTGTCCTATGGAATATTGTATTTTCACTGTGACTTTATTGAGAAAGAAGTAATGATCACAGTATTCCAGCTTGTCATCCTCAGTGTTTCCCAACTAGTGACAATTTTTCTTTAGCAGGCAGGATATTGCTTCACTTTTGCTTTTCATGTCTGTATACTAATTGCTGGACATTCGTGAAAGGGAAGCCTGGGAAATCCTGTTCTAAGGACATTTTGGACAAATTATTTTCTTGAACCCCCTAGTAAAAGGCATTGTCCAATCACTAAAGCTAATGCTGTTGACCATATGTGTGAAGAAGAAACATGAATTCCAGATGCTGCCCACCTCAAAACCGCTTGCCAAATTGTAAGTGCAATGATCCCAAGAATAAATGTCATCTCAGAGTCAGTCTAGAAGTAGCCAAGCAGGTTAATACTCAGCATTTGCTCCATCAGTTCTAAGGGTTGCTTATGGTAGGATAAAACATTAAGTGAGCATTCCTGTAAAACACCTTCATTTAGGGGCAAGGAAGGAGAGAGCAAGATACTTCCAACTACTTTCAAACTCAAGGGGCACCATTAGATTAAAAAAGTGGACATTCAACCCAGGGAGATGTTTATGGAGATTCTCTGTCATCCAGGTTGTGGTTGTCCTAAAGATGATTTTTTAAAGAGGCAACTGGACTTTCTGGTTTTTCTTTGAAGATGTTTCACTTCTGAGCCAAGAAACTTTTTCAGTTGACTGGATGGTGGGTAATGGAAGGATTTATATTCCTTGAAGACAGCTGATCATTTGCATTCTTTTAGAGAATTATTGAAGCCATCTGGAGATTTATCTTGATCATTAGTTGAGTAGTGCACATGGGTATGGAGCCTTCTTAGAACTGTCGAAAGGACTGTGTTGTGAACTGGAAATAGACAATGTTATATTCCTCCCCCTCTATTGAGATAGGGCTGTTCAATTTTGACATAGATGGGCTCTTCGACCCCTCTTTCAAACCAGCATTTCTCTATGTCCAAAATGTCCAAAATCCTTCCATTACCCACTATCCAGTCAGAGCTGAAGAAGCTTCTTGGATGAGAAGCAAAACGTCTTCGAAGAAAAACTAGAAAGTTCAGTTGCCTCTTGAAAAATACGTTTGGGTACCCCAGGAAGCTACTAAGTAGGGTAGATTTTAGCATATTTACTCTGCTATGCAAAGGGCTAGAAGAATTCTGAAGTATAAGCAAGAAGAAAAATATTATGCTGATCAGGTTCATATCACTAAATCCTTTCATATCTCAATTTTATCATTTTTATTTTTACTTATCTTATGTAAATGTCTCAGTAAATTGCATCCCTAGTTTTGCCAGAACATTTTGTTTCAAATTCCCCTAGGGAAAAGACTCTAAGAACAGTAAGTAACAAGCAAAATTTGTCTTCATTCAAAAGACTGGAGGGTGAAGCAAAAAACAGTCCAGATTCACTGCAGCTTTCTTGGAAGCTAGCTGTGATCTGACAGGCTACTGACAAGCATTTCAGGCTGCATCAGGCAAGCATAGAATGCAAAGCAGGCTAGCTTAGGGAATTTTCAAAAAATGTTGGGGGGTGTCATGCTTCTCCCAGTGGCTCAACAGCTGTTAGGGTTGGTGTATTTTGGATTTACCTTCATGCCATATTTTGTGTACATGATGAAACACATCTTTTTGCTAATGGATCTGCCCTAGGAAGCAGTCTTAAGAATTGAATGAGTAAGATCAGAAGCAAAAACCTGAGACCAGACTGTTCCACTACAACAGGGCTTTCAAACTCGCGCCCATGGGCCAGATGTGTCATGCAATGGGCATGCCCACGCCCAGTTTAGCGAAGGAGGAAAAGTCCTGATATGTCACATGATACTGCCATGATGATGTGAGTTTGACACCCCTGCACTAATGGCAATTAGGACCATGATTGCTTTGCTAACTGTTGTGATCATAAAGTGCAATATCACATGGAAATTCCAGGACCATGTGGGACATTAAGTTGGAAGAGCAACTTGCTACATTCCTGCCAGATTCTCCATGTGGGAAGCCAGTAGGGAAGATCACAAACAGTGATCATATGATGTGCTTTGATGTGATGTCATAACCACGAACTGGGTGTGTCAATTTTTTCAGTGCCACCATAAATCTGAACAGTCAATGACTGAATGGATGCAAGCTGAGGACTACCTGTAATGAGTGCAGAGTCAACCATTTTTCCTGCTAAAAGTTAAGAAGCTCTTAGTCTGTAATATTGCACAAAATCATACTGCACAAAATGGAGAAAAAGGAAAGTCATTTGAACCGTCTTCCTGTATATTAGTCTTTGCAATTTTTGGATTTTTAATTAATAGCTATTGAAATAAAATGAGCTTATTAACAGGTAAATCCATGAATCTCTGGCTGTTAAGACTTCCAGATCCCATATTGATCAGAGAAGACCCCAACCAAGCAAAATAACATGACTATCTATCTCACTTTGCTTTTAGAAGGCACATGTTGCTTTATGAAACAGCTTGAAAGGAGCTCTTCATTTATAGAATTATTGAAGAAAGCCTCCTTTGGAATTTGGCATCTGTATCAAATCATAATGATGTCTAAAGATCACTAGTGTGCAATGACATCACCATGCAAAACCTGATCTTATGCATTTCCTTTCCAATGTTTTATTCAAGGGCATAAACTGAGCCAGTTGTGTGCTGGTGTTGCCATCCATCTTCCATTATTCGCCTTCCTCCCTATAGATACCTATGCTTTTGAAGTTTTGCATAGAAAAAATGTGTGAATATAATGAGACATTCAAAATCAGAAATTACTTTATGGCTTAGGACCTGGGTACTTACGGGACCGCCTTAGGCTACTGGTGGCAGAAGGCGGTCCCGTAAGTACCCAGGTCCTAAGCCATAAAGTAATTTCTGATTTTGAATGTCTCATTATATTCACACACACACATCACTCACCGGCCAGTACGCTCACATAGAGAGGGGCTCCTAAGGGTGCCATCGGCCAAACAGTGTTAACTGGTGGCCCCCAGGGGAAGAGCCTTCTCTGTGGGGGCACCTGCCATCTGGAATGAGCTCCCACCAGAGATATGGATGATCCCAGATTTACGCACCTTCCACCGTGTCCTGAAGACCTTTTTATTTCAGCAGACTGGCCTGGTCTAACTTCCCTTTTAAATTGTAAATTGTAAATTTGTTTTAAAATATTAGGGGTGTTTTAATTTGTTTTGGGCCAAATTATCTAATGGGTTTTTATATGGTTTTTATATGGTCTTTTATATGGTCTTTTAAATTTTGTAGTTTGTGTGTTTTATCTTTTTGGCTGTTCACCGCCCTGAGTCCTTCGGGAGTAGGGTGGTATATAAATCCAATAAAATAAAATAAAATAAAAAAATAAAAAATAAAACAAAACAAAACAAAACAAAACAAACAAAACAAAACAAAACAAAACAAAACAAAACAAAACAAAACAAAACAAAACAAAACAAAACAAAACAAAACAAATAAATAAATATTATGTCTTCCACCCGATTTAGCATTTAAAAGACATAGATTTCATATTCAGCTTTTTTTTAAAAAAAAAACCATTTTAAACACATGTTGGGAAGACACTATGTACATACTAACATAATCACAACCCTTATTTTTTCATAGCTCCTTGAGGCATCCTTGTGTAACTAATTGTTCTGCCAAGTACCTTTGTGGCTCGCCTTAAAGCAGAAATAAGATGCTTTGTATTCTAAGATGGTGATGACTATCCCATTACAATTCTTAAAGAACAAGTTAGGAAATGACCCAGAACAATTTGCAAGGGAACAACAAGTTGAAACTTCTGTAGCAGCTTAACAGGTCATCTGTAATTATTGAACAAATGTAATCAGAGATCTTCAGAATCCTAGACAAATTGTTCCAATTAAAAACTAGTTATCCTCCAAGTTTTAAACAGTCAGCCAACATGATAACACAGGTCAGAATGCAGACGCGTGATGGAGAATGATAATCCTTTCTGTCCATCTTTCCTAATGTTTTTTAGCCTGCTATCACCAAGACTACATGGTTGCATGTAGTCTTTGGGATCAAACACGCTAGTTCCATAATCAAATGTTTCTTAGAATAGGGATTTTTAAGATTATTCCATCAGCGGAATGTTAGTTAAAAAAACATTCCAGAACTTTTGATCAAGAGACAAAATTCTTGTGACTGTATTTGGTGCTTTATTCCCTCCCCAGTTTTTCATAGAACTCATCAGGTTCTTATGAATCCATAAATTCTAAAGAACAGAAGGAGAATTATGCCTTAAAGCTGAATTCTCTGAAGATGCTCCAGATTGCTAACATTCCAAACTGCCCAATTTACATTTAATAATATGAGATCTATCAAAGGCCACTTACACACTTGATTACAGTGACCCTCTCCCTTGGCACACTGCTGAAGGTCTTGATCATTTGTTTCCTTAACGTTTGAAAGTGGCACTTTTATGACGTCCTATGTCCTTAAGGTTAGACTATTCCAGAGGACTTCTGAGAATGTCTTAAATATGTAGTTATTTTAAAACTGACTATTGACAAACAAATATAAAGCAAAGATGCTTCTCAATGTAATTCCACGCTTTTCTTTGAAATTTATGCATGTGTGAGGTAGGGCACTCATGAAAATTATACAAGGCAATCTTGCAGAACAAGAGTTCTGGAATTCTTCCTAACCCCAAGGTTTATAAGCCGAGGCTGTAGGAGGCATCTATATTTTCTTCTGGGTAAAGAAGAAACAGTTTGTATGGATGGATGTTCTTGCTCTTCCCCAATGTTGTAACTATGGTTGTATGCAGGCAGCATATTCCACTCTGGCTCAAGTAACTGGAAGGAAAGAGGGAAGTGAAATGAAACACTCTGAGCAGCTCTGCTTAAAATGAAACCTTCTGAGCAGCTCTGCTATCAATTGAAGGATTTCTTTTCAGGATTCTTTCCTGCCCTTTGATATGGCCCATTCCCAAACTGTTGTATTCCCCCCACTTTGGCTAGTTTTTTTTTTCTTTACATCAAATTTATTCACTTTTTACAGAATTGATGGACAGAAATGGGGCCCCAACCACTTTACATAATTTCTTTCAACAGGACTTCTTAGTTTCTTCTGTATTCACCTTTTCTTTACTTTCTGAGTGAAGTCCTGCTAGCTACATACCTTCTATGTAAACAGTTATTACTAGTGCATTCGTTTAGGCATCTCTGATTTCCCTTCTTGTAACATTTAGGAAATAAGCAGGCTATTGACCACTTGCATTTTATCACCTTCAGGATAATCAGTTAAGATCTGAGACTAGATGGAATGTATTGTGTGTCTGTCATGTAATTGTGATAGACTCACAAAAGCAATATTGAATACTCTGAGTACCTAATCTTGGATTACTAAATTTACTTCCACACAGCATCATTTCCACTTATAAATTCTTACACTTTTCTGTCCTTACAAATAATTTTCAAACCATTTTCCCTCCTCTGTCCCCAAAATGGCAAAGACCACAATGAATTAATCAGTGGGTCCATAGATGTGGATAGAAAAGTCATCAATCAGTACCCAATCCTGAACGACTGTCGCTACTGATTCTCTTATCAACATTTCATAAAGAAAGAAAAAGAAATGGCTAGCACTCCCTCTTTCCGTTTCCAGAACATATTGTATGTGGTTTTGTCTAGTTCTGTTGTAAAACAAACAAACAAACAAACAAAAATTAAAGAGCAAAGGAACCTGAAAAACCACCAAGTAATGATACCTCTGTTATATGAAAGAGCATTTTGTTGTCTGTGATGGTGAAGGACAAGCATCTAACAAGGTTTGCTACAGATGACACTTTATAGGAACTCTAAGCTTAGTTGCACTTTGTATCTTTCCCTTATCCTGCATTGTAAACAACAAACCCAAGAAATAAAATGAATTGCTAACATTTCCCCACAAAGGGCAATTGCTAGAATCTGCAAGCAATTTAGCAATTTAAACCTGGATGCTTTTTTAATGTGGAATTAAAAGGTTATGTGAGCTTGCTTAGTCATATGAAAAAAAAGGGTTAGGGTTAGGGTGTGAAGGAAGCTGTGAAGGAAGCCTGGTGAAGTCATGCAGTCATCTTTTCACTTTAAGAACTCATAACTTTCTCTGAAGTGAGAAAACTGGGAAGCAGGATGAGGCAGCATCAATGGGTAAATAGACTACCAATAAGCTCCTCAAACCTGCAGTGCTGCAGATAAAATGTTCCCTTGTTTTTCAATTCCAAATGCAACCAGTTGAGCCAGAATTAAATAAATAAATATTGTCAATGGGTTGACAACACAGAAGACAGAACTGATTTGACGCAAAAAAAAAAAAAAACCCACCACCATATGGAAATATCATCTGTTATACCACCTGCTTGTCTAAGAAAACACAGGTTGATCTTATTGTGCAGCAGCAGAATATCTACTACAGTACATCTTAAAAGTATAAACAATCTGTAATCCCGGTTATTCAGAATGGAAAAGGCAAAGGGGTGACAATTGTAAGGACTTACCTTCCTAGCAATAACGTGAGATACACAAATCCATTAAATTAGTGATAATCATAGAGTTAAAAATAGTCATAATTCTATAACTTTGTTCTCTGAATTGTTAAACTACATACAGTTGCCTTCTCACTGGTCTAGTTCATACATCATAGGCTACAGTAAATCATAATTTGGTTTGTTTCCTTTTGGGTTAGCATCTTTTATGAATTCAACAAACTGTGGCTTCTTCATCATACTGCAGTTAAACCAGTGAATCACCATCAAGCGCAAATCTACTTGCAGCATTAGTGCAATCTCAGACTGCTTTACTCAGTTGGAATCTCTCTCTGTCCTCAGCTGAAAACATATATAGGTCTTTTCACAGCTTCTTAACTGTAAAATACTAAACACTGATTACCTAATAAAAGAACTGAACTTTGGAGAAAGGTTGCTGGCTCCGCTGTGACAAAAATCTGGATTTTTTTTGGCCGTGTTCTTAGAGACCCTAAGAGATAGTTTCATTATAGCAAGGAGTTCCTTTGGGAGTCAACATTTTAAACTGCAATCTTAACTACTGTAAATGGTTGATTTGGGTTTGATAATGCATTCCCTAATCAATTCTAATCATAACCTTCAATGAGAAAACCTTTAATGCTTTTTACTTTTTCTAAGATTTGAGTCATTGGTTAAATCTTGCCAAGCTCATCTGTTTCCAAAACTAGAGGAATTACAGGCAACAAATGATGGTTTGTATTTTTCAGCTGCATTTTTTTTAAAAAAATTGTCGAGATAAGACTGGTACTGAAAGAGTTTACCACCTGAATATTTTATTTCAGAGAAGGGAGTTGCTTCTGCAGCTTGGTTTTGTTATTACTGAATATAAAACTACAGAAACATGCAGTTTATTGTGCTGAAGTCCAGTCAACCATAATATCTAGTTTTTCATAGCACTGGGACATTTTGGATAGAGATGTCTGATTTGAAGCAGTTAATATTAAGGGAGGTCTACCTAGAGATGTACAGCTATTCAGTTCTTCAACATTCTGTAACAACTTGGATAATATTTAAAACTAATTGCAGATTTGAAGTATGCACACTTTGCATATACTTGAATAAAATTAAAACAAAATAAAACAAGAGCCTTGATAGTACAGTGGTTTAATGCACCCTGTTATTAACACAGCTGCCTGCAATTTCTGCTGGTTCGAATCTCTCCAAGGCTCAAGGTTGACTCAGCCTTCCATCCTTTCTAAGGTAGGTGAAATGAGGACCCAGTTTGTGAGGGCAATAAGCTGACTTTGTATAAAATATACAAAAGAATGAAGGCTATTGCTTAACGCATTGTAAGCCGCCCTGAGTCTCTGGAGAAGGGCGGCATATAAATCAAATTAAAAAAAATAATAATGTTGCCAATCATACACTTAAACTGGGAAAAATCTCTCTCTCTCTCTCTCTCTCTCTCTCTCTCTCTCTCTCTCTCTCTCTCTCTGAGTGTGTGTGTGTGTGTGTGTGTGTGTCAGTTTCTTTTGCTATCTGAATGGTCATAATGTGTCAAAATTGGAGGCATCAAATATAAATACTTTGAATTGGAAAAAAGGAACCATGTTTCTCTAGGATACTTTTTAATGCTTTTCTAAAATCAATAAATGTTCTTTTTCTAATCAATAGATTTGAATTATTTCCCTCTCTCTCTCCCTCCCCCCTCTCTCCAGTTGTCATTTGATTTTAACTATTTGCTTTGCCTTAAATAATGTCAAGTGTGAACAATCGGAGTTATGTCTCGAGATGGGACGGGTGGTGATTGGAGCATGTGATCGACTGAGAAGTGAGGGGATAGTTTTGGGGGTTTTGATTTACTGAGAGAAAACCCAGACCTCTCAGATTTGGGTTTTCCCAGATGTGCCAGTTTACCTATTCTAGTAAATAGAACTTTGAAAAATGCTTGCTTCAGAGTTTTACTTGGAGTTGGGGAGTTTTCTGGAATGCTGACACCAGAGTCACATGCATAGAGTTCAAGCTAATTATTATGTTCTGCTATAATATAGGAATCTCCCCAGTCCCCAGTCTAATTGTTCTCTGGGAACAATTAGATAAAGTTCCAAGGAATTTGGGGAGGTCAGTTCTGACCCTTTTATGGCTACGCAGTGACTCTAGATTTGGCCCACACTTCATCTCTCCTCCCTGCCAGGCTTAAATACTGCCCAATAAATATTTAAATCCTTTTCATCACATTTTACATAGTAGTATTAAGTGTATGAAATGATAAAAAAGTGTTTTATCATATCTGGGAAGAAGCAATATACCTCTCCAATAATCTGTTTAATTAAAGCAAGGAACACCAATCCACAATCCACTAATAAATCCACAAATTACTCATTGTAAGGAATATCTATTATATAGCAAGCAAAGAATAAAAATTAAACCCTTAAACAAAGCAATCTGTTCTACAGAACACCATAATGCATAATTCTATAATGAAAGTTAACAGTAATGTTGCAATATATACCTAGATTTTTCAGATAGGCTTGATTGCTCCAAGATCCTGTCTGTGCTCAAAAGCTAAGCAAGATTGGATCTAGTTAGCACTGAATAAAAGACCATCAGAGAAGCTAGGATAGACTAGGAAATTGGGGAGAAAAAAACTCATAAAGGAGACTTCCATGCTGCAAGTGTCTTGAAATGATATATGGTACAGTAAAAACAGTTTTGGCAATAGAAAGATATAGAGAGCTATAGTGAACTGTGCTGGATACATTATTTTAGCTCTGCTTCCTCTTTCCTTTTGCCTTATTTTGTGCCTTAGGTTTCTTCTTCCTAATAATTCACACTCCTATTCTGACCTTCACACACTACAATCTACCCCAAAGAGAATGCTATTATGGCATATGATATATTGATATACCATATTAACAATTAATAGTATTATAATTGTTGCATCATTGCTTTGAAAACTGCATGGCTGTGCTGATGTAGTCTTCAAGACTGAAGTTCAGCTCAAGGTTATCTTATCTTTCATTATTTGTTTGTTTGTTTTTTGTAGGAAAAGAGAGCAAAAAGAACATTTATGCTTTAGTAATTTAGAGTCACTGGCAATCTCAATCTTTCAGGTGTTTAAATTTGTTCGACAATAGATTTTTACAGCATGCTGTTTCATGCATTCATGTATATTATCGCAGCTGGTAACAACATTTCAAAGTATTATAGTTATTTTAGCTACCTTTTCTTCAAATGTTACCTACTCAAACCAAAACAATGACAACAAAAAGAACCTTGATTTAACTAGAGTGTGATCTGGGTAACTTGAGCATCCAATTATACTGCTTCCTCTTCACCCAGCTCTCAATTAAAATTTCTTGAAACAGCTGGGATGGGAGAAAAGGCCCTTGCAAATTAGCTAAGTAGGTTACCAAAATGCAACATAACAACCTTAAGTTGAGAAGGCAGCACCTTCAGCTGCTGTGCGTTGCATAAGGAATTCACTGAGCAATAACCACCTTGGAGGCATCGCTGTTTATTATGGAAGATGTAGATATGCCAGAAGCCAATGTCTTTTTATTTTATGAGTATTTTCCCCCTTGTTTTTCTTTCTTTTTAAAAAATGTTTGCGCACTACCTCTTCATCAGAATGGCCTAGAAACATCCCTTCTGCTTTATTATTGTAAGTAAAAAAATGTGACATTTAGCAATGACCCACCTCCTCTATAGCAGAGGAGGCAGGAAGAACAAGTTCCACTTGGAACTGAGTGCTTATTAGGGCTCATTCTCTGTACATCTGACTGAACAAATGGAAACCCTATCTAAGCTATCACTGAATCCATTTGTATTTAGACAAGATTTTAGCAAAAAGGTGCTTCTTCTTTCTGAATCTTAATTTTAACAGCCTTCAAATATTTCACTATCAGTTTCTAATGTTTAAGTCCAGTAACTAAGGTAACAATGTGCTTCTGAAAGAAGGAAACTGAAAGGTGGAGATTACCAAACAAAACTATTATGCAATCACTTTTCCAGAATGATATTTGGATTCAATAGATAGTCATACAGTCTGTCTATTGCTAGGTGCCTGAATCAAGTACCATTCTCCAGAAAACCAAATTCAGGAAACGATGCTCTGAAATAATTATATTATAGTTTGTCAATTATGGTTTGGCAAGGATTCTAAAACTGAGCCATACTTCACTTTCTTATTTATTTAGCATTCATATTTATCAATCATATTCATATAGCTCACGAAAAAAGTGACTTTTCATGACATACAATAGCATATGGAAATACATGCATTAAATTTACTTTAGGAAATTTTATTTCAGCATAGCAGGCCTGTGCCTTTTTTGCTGGAGAGATTGAATATTGTTTCCATAGCTAAACTAGGTTCTATAATCTCTTTGCAGGTCATGATTCTCCATCACAATATGTTGCTATGACTTTCTCCAATTGCCAGCTGCAATAATGAAATCAGAGCACACTTTGTAAGTTAAACGGCAGCAGTTTAATGAAAACCAATAATTAGATTTAGTTGCGATTTCAGTGTAAAGGAGTGCATAGATTCTGAGACAATGCAATTTTCAAAAAAGTGTCATTAATTCTTAATAGTACCTGATTCTTAGTTCAGCCAGAACTAAGAATGCTGAGATGTTTTTAATTTTCATCTTAATATAAATTATTCTTGATATATGGTTTATTGTAAGTTTTCTTAGGTTAGGTTATAGATATTATATTTTCATTTGTTAATTTATTTTAATTAGCTTTCCCACCAAGAATGTAGTCTTTATCTATGATACAGTCTTACAATATTTTATCATGAAGGGAAGGCTTTTTTAAAAAAAATGCTATTGAGATAGGTTTGCAGTGGAATCAATAGAAATATTTAACATATCTAAAAGCGGTATCTCAAGCCAGGTGCTTTGTTGCATTCAACTTTCCTGGAAATCATTTTGAAATTTGATTATTCATATTTTCTGAGCTATTACCCATAGGACACTTTATCACACTTTGTATCTATCCCTTGAAGAAAAAAAACATTTGAACTGTAGGAGAATTATTCCTTTTGTTAACTGTATTTGCAGCAGCTCAATTTTGTCCATCTCGAGTCTTTCCCAAGATCCTGAATTGTTGTTGTTTGTGAGATTTTTTTTTTGTTGTGTTAAAGGTATTATTGCAAGATGTAAGCTTTCCAAGTAAAAGCTGCCTTTTGTAATTGACAGGTGGTGTTTTCGTCAATGCTGAAAGTATTCAAATATTGCTCTTTTTGCAGTTGTACCCCAAACACTTATTACTATTGGTACTACTTTTGCTTTCCTTTGCCTCAGTTGTTCTACTTCTATTTGCAGGTCTTTGCATTTGGGGATTTTCTCTAGTTCTTTATATTCTGCTATCTCTAGGTATTGCAACATCCACTATTCCAATTTGTCTTTCTCTTATCAACAAGTGTAAGTGTGAGGTGTAATGTGGATTGTCTGATTGAATTCCAAAGTCCCAGACAACTTTTAGCTTATTCATTTTTTATTACTTTGTCTATATCCCACCAGCACTTGCTTGCACACAAATGGTGTTTCGTACAGTATTCCAAGGCACCATTGTTGTACTTTCTCATGCTGTTTTTTGTAGTCAATCTGTGTGTTGAATAGGTGGTCTTACATAGTGATGGGTTGCCCCCAGTTTGCACCGGTTCTATAGAACTGACCCTGATGTCATGAAAATGCTTCTGCGCTTGCGCAGAAGAGCGTGCGTGTGCACAAGCGAAGCGTGCGTGTGCACGTGGCACCATTGTGAACCGGTAGTAAAGGTAAGTAGAACCCACCCCTGTTCTTATAAATAGGTATTCCTTTTTTTTTTTTCACCTTCTTTGCAGAGATGGCATTTGATATCTTTTACTCCTCTCAATTCTGGCTTTATGTGCATTTAATTCATAAGGCTTGAATTTGAATGTCATAAATCATAATTTGAAATTAATGGCTAGAATTAGCTCCTCTGTCTCTTTTTTCAACTTTCCTTCTCTTAACCATTGCCGGGTCTTCTTACCTGTTTTGTCTAGTATTTTTTAAGTACTGCCCGTATAACACTTGGCCTTGCCATGTTTCTTTTCTACTCTTCATTTAGTTTTTCTTGTAGGTCAGTTTGGTCTCTCCAGTACTCATAAGCTTTCCTGGTATACTAGCTTCAGTGCATCTTCATGATCCATCATATATTTTTCCAATACCCCTTTTTTCTTCTTCAACTGTCTGGTGTACTTGCAACATTTTCCTTGATAAACAAACTCTATCAACATGTCTGTGTGGATGAATAGCATGATTCATTGTCATTACTTTTCTGGTCTTCCTAGACAGGACTTCTAGTTATGTTTTAGTCCAGTCCACTATTCCAACTACATATCTAATTATTGGAATTATCCAAGTGTTAATGGCCTCAATGGCATTTCCTCCCCTGGGATTGGGCTTTAAGATCTTCTTCACTCTCATGATGTATTTTCTTCTAAACATATTGACTTTAGTATGCTTGATGTTGTCAGCTTGAAGAACACCCAGCTATTAATAGAGATTATCTTCATCCAGGCTCCTGATGATTATTATTATTGATCATCACACAGTCAGCCAGATGTTCAGACTGGTTTTGGCATTTTTGTCTACCTATCGGGTCCTTACCAAGGACTTGGGATAGGCAAATCTGAATGTTTGACAGTGTTACAGATATAGTCGCAGGAAGGAAGCAGTTCCAAGTAAAACCACCTTCTGCAATTGACTGATGGCAAACTTGTCAATGCCTATGTTGTTCAAGTGGTGCTCCCGTTGTTTTGGGATTACACCCAAGGCACCTATTACTATTGGTACTACCCTTGCTTGCCTTTGCCATAATTATTCTATTTCTATTTGTAGGTCTTTGTATTTTGTTATCTTTTCCAGTTCTTTCTCTTCTCTTCTGCTGTCTCCAGGCACT
Organism: Pituophis catenifer annectens; assembly: GCF_029215685.1. Classification (NCBI taxonomy): domain Eukaryota; kingdom Metazoa; phylum Chordata; class Lepidosauria; order Squamata; family Colubridae; genus Pituophis; species Pituophis catenifer. Next base: position 119,291,631 of record NW_027256882.1, read on the forward strand.
GCCACATCCACTATCTATTTTTGTCTTTCTTATCGACAACTGTTATATTGTTGCTGATGTTATATTAACTAAGTCCAAATACAGTTATCTTATATTGATTTGGCATTCTCCTTGCTTCCATTTTCATATACAGATCTTAGCAAGATTAATTGATCTGATTTTTAAATTTTCGCTCAATGGGAAATGAAACATAACTGGTCCTTCATGACATACAATGTGTTCAGATTTTGTGCTTATTGATAATGTATACTATAGCTGTTCTGGGCACAGTTGGGAACACAAAATGGAATTTATACATAAGATTAAATGAATTATAAATCAGTCATAATTCAAATAAAACCATCCAGGCTTTTTTTTTTGGGGGGGGGGTATGTAAAATGAGTCATCTTTAGTTGGAAACCTCTTTCTGTCAACAGTGAACATTTCAAACCATTTTTAATCTGGTGTGACTAGAAAAAGCCATACAATGGGAATGTATTCATTCTTTTACCCCTTTAGTATCTAAATAAGTTATTTCTAACACCCAGGCTGCTCTTCTTCTTGTTGTTTTTTTCAAATTTCTATTCACACTGCTTCTTCAATGAAGTTAAATTTGAAACATTGTTTATCAACTTACCTGGTCCAGTGTTTATGTAATCTACAAAATTATTTCTTTGCATAATAGCACTTTAGCATTTAACTCTGAACTAATGAAGTCTCTTCTCATAAACCCTTTAGCTATATCCCCGGGGAGAATCAGCAAATGCAAACAGCTATGTTCATCTGTATATATGTTTGTACACTGTGAAGAATTAGATATGGTGCTGAATTAGAGCTCCCAAGTCTTGTTTTTTGAAAAGTTTCATACCTGTAATAGCTGTAAAGCAAGTAGATACAACATGACCTTTTCAATGCTGAGCAGAGTGGATAGAGTAGAGCATAGCAGAATACTAAACCAGATTTTTTAAAAAACAATGGTTGGTTTAACAAGTCATAATACTTCAAATCAGGCATTATGCCAAGCCAAAAACTAATCAACTATAATCTGCTTAACTTTAGATATTAATATATAGCTGGTGAAATAGATGCACCTGGCACACAACATCCCAGACTCAACCATTGTTGAAAAGAAAGACAAAATGCTTGGCTAATGGATACTGCAGTACAGGATATTGCACTGGAATACCTGTAAGAATTACCATTTGCCCCCAAGCAAGAACCCATGACCACAAGATAGACAAAGTAATAAAAAATGAAGTAGCTAAAGTGCACTGGGACTTTAGAATTGAAATACATAAAACGCCTACTCCATAACATCCACATTAACCATTGTTGATAAGAAAAACAAAAAAGATTCTGGATATGGATGTTGCAGTATCTGAAGATAGCAGAACAGAAGAGAAAGGACTAGAGAAAAATCACAAAATACAAAGACTTACAAACAGAAGTATATTGATTGTGGCAAAGGAAAGCAAAGATAGTACCAATAGCAATAGGCACCTTGGGTGCAGTCCCAAAATATGTGCAGCAGCACTTGAAGAGCATTGGCAAAAATCACCATCAGTCAATTGCAAAAGGTAACTTTACTTGGAAAATATCCTCTGATAGTACCTTTCACATCCTTAAACAACAATATCTGCCTATCCTGGGTCCTTAGGGAAGATTTGATAGGTGGGAAAGAATGCCAAATCCAGTCTAAACATCTCACTGTCTAAATGACTTTGAGTGGTTTTCAGTTAAATATAGTCGAAACAGTAGAAAAAAATGAGCAAGTTAAAACATTGTGAAATTTCTGAATATAAAGTGATAAAGTCTTTGTTCATAGAACACCATTTTTAACTGTGGTTGAAAAGAAAAAACTGTGAATAAGTGTTATGGCAATACCAGGGGATAACTGAATAGAAGAAAAAGAATTGGAAAAGATCACAAAGTATTAAGATCTGAAAATCAAATTTGAAATATTCCAACATAAAATAACCAAGGCTGTTGCCACATTATGTACCATATTCAAAAAATTATTGTTGTACTTAGAAAATTTGTACCTTGAGAACATTTCTATTTAACAATTAAAAAAGGATCTGCACATATACATTACAATATCCTAGGTTCTTGGAAAAGCTTCAATGCATATGAAGGCCAACATCAGCTAAAGAACTGGCAGCTATGATCTCACACTGTTATTGTTATTTGGGTGGTGTAGTGGCTCAATAGTTAAGATACTGGGCTTGTTGGCTAGAAAGTTGGCAGCCTAGGTTTGAGACCTGAGGGCCATGTGACAGAGTAAGCTCCTATCATCACCCCAGCTCCTGCTAACCTAGCAATTCGAAAACATGCAAAGGCGAGTATATAAATAGGTAGCACTTCAACGGGAAGGAAACAGTGCTCTGTGATGTCATGCTGACCACATGACCACGAAAATGTCTTCAGACAGTGCTAGCTCAATGGCCTTGAAATGGAGATGACCACCATCCCCTATAGTCAGAACTGACTAGCGGAGTAAAATCTGCAGGGACTCCTTTACCTTTTGTTGTTGTTATTACTACTGTTATTATATACATATCTAATTTCCATCATATGTTTTTCCTAATAGCATAAAGTATATCCAGTTACACATTAGAATTAAATCTTACTGCAATGCAATCTTGCAGTAAAGTAGATTCTTTTATCAATTTCAGCAAGGTGCACATTTCTCTCTTGCCCAACTTCTAATTTCCATGTTATTTCCCTCTGTGTCCTTAAAGAAAATACCAGCTTTTTGCCATGGAAAGTCCTATACTATTTCCTACCTTAGAAGAAAAGTACAGTACAAATGTATTATATTTTGTAACTACTTTGAATATTCAGATATCCAGTGTATGTTTCATGTATAAATGTCATCCTCAGTCTAAAATATGTAGCTGTTGAAGTGCTGCTATTAGCATTATCAGGTGACTGTAGCTGCATTATGCTGTAGATTTTAATTGCTAGTACTACCGTATTTTCCGGCGTATAAAATGACTTTTTAATACATGAAAATCTTCTCAAAAGTCGGGGGTCGTCTTATACGCCGGGTGTCATTCTCCTGTAACTGGCAGACCAGCCCGAAAGGCTCTGACGAGCCTTAAATGGCTCTGGCGATTCAAGCTCTGACGATCCCAGCTGTGTTGCCTGCTAATCAGCTGGGATCGCCAGAGCCATGGAAAAGGAAAAAAGTTTTCCCCCTCCAGCTTGCTTACCTTAGCTGCTAGTCGCAACGCTTGCCTTGCTCCGCTTGCCTGAATCCATTCCATCAGCAAGCCACTCCCTGCCTGCAATCAAGCAGGCAGGGAGTTGTGGACTTCAACTCCCAGAATTCCTCAGCCAGCAAAACAAAGCTGGCTGAGGAATTCTGGGAGTTGAAGTCTACAAGTCTTAAAGTTGCCAAGGTTGGAGACTCCTGTTCTTACCCAAAACTTGGGTAAGTTTTTTTCCCCTTTTCCCCTTTGGGAACTTTAAAAAAAAAAGTTAATTGGGGGTTTTTTTAGTTGTTCTTTTTTAGACCTAGCCATTTAAAGTTTAGGAAGTTTTAAATTTAGTTTTCATATAAAAATAAAAATAAAATAAAATAAAATAATATTTGTGCAGCTTTCTGAGATTTAGTGTGTTTCTGTAGTGTTTCACTCTAACTACACAAACACAAAAAATCTCACAAAGCTGTATGTGGAATTTTGTGTGTGTAAAGTGTGAAAGTTGGTTTTTTGGGGGGCTTTTTGTGGCTGTGTGAGGTTCCTTCTTGTTGCAGGGGCCATTTTGGGTCTAGCACAGCTGCTTTTACATTGTGGGTGAGCCAGTTGTGTTGTGTTGTGTGTGTGTAAAGTGTGAAAGTTGTTTTTTTGGGCTTTTTGTAGCTATGTGAGGTTCCTGTTTGTTGCAGGAGCCATTTTGGGTCTAGCACAGCTGCTTTTACATTGTGGGTGAGCCAGTTGATGTTTTTTAATTTTTATTTGGTGTGCGTTGGAAGAGGGGTAGTCTTATACGGCGAGTATAGCCCAAACCCTATATTTTAACAGGAAAAGTCGGGGGACATCTTATACGCCCAGTCATCTTATACGCCGGAAAATACGGTATTTTTTTTTTATAGATGATTTAGTGTAGATGTTTACTCCTCTAGATATTTTATTTTTATATTACATTGTATTCTGTTTTTTTGTATATAATAATTGTTCTTTGTAGATCAGTTGTTGTTTTTTTTAATTTGATTTATATGCCGCCCTTCTCCGGAGACTCAGGGCGGCTTACAATGCGCTAAGCAATAGCCTTCATTCTTTTGTATATTTATACAAAGTCAGCTTATTGCCCCCACAACTGGGTCCTCAATTTACCTACCTTAGAAAGGATGGAAGGCTGAGTCAACCTTGAGCCTTGGAGAGATTCGAACCTGCAGTAAGCAGCTGGTCTTAATAACCAGCTTAATAACAGGGTGCCTTAGACCACTGTACTACCAAGGCTCTTTTGTCCCCAACCTTCTTGGCACTAAGGACCAGTTTTGTGGAAGACAAGTTTTTCATGCACTTGGGGGGGGGAGTATGCAACTTTGATCTTGTGCATGAGCCATTTCGCTTGCCCACTGCTCACTTCCAGCTGTGCAGCCCAATTCCTAACAGACCATGCATGGTACCTGTCCACGGTCTGGTGGTTGGGGACCCCTATTGTAGCTGTTTCCTTGTATGCTATTATAAGTCTACTCAGATTTGATAAATTACAAGCACAAACAAAAATATTTAATTTTAAATTAAAGTTGATCAATGATCAAGTCTGGGAATAGACTTTAAGCAACACTCTGCTTAAAGCAGAGTCAGATCACTTTCTCCTTATGAGATGGTGGGATGCCCCTGGTCTCAAGGATGCATTCAATACCACATACACTCACCACATGTCATCCGCCAGGTAGCCATAGCCAGTCAGGATGTGGATCCCACACAAAGGGGGCTGAACCAACAGATTTAGGAGGTAAGCAAATAAATCTGATCTGGTCTAGAAATAAACTCTGGCACAGGGAGAAATTATATATAGAATAAAGCTTTTGCAGTTAGACTTTCTGAGACAGTGGCAAATGGCCTCTGATAAAGATATAGATAAGAATTTAATCCATGAATCAGCAAGTGTTGACATTTAGAGAGGATTAGAGCTATTACTGAAAATTGCAGCAATTCAGAGAGAGTACCATGAAAGTCAATTCCACTAAACTGGAATAATTTTGAACGTTCTGACAAAATGAAGTCTGATGGGAGTTCTAAATATGTTAATAAAATACTTGTACTCTTTGGGTTCTGCTTGATCATAGGAGGAAGTTTCCAATTTCTGGTTGCTTCTTTACCTACTTTATATGGAGAGTTGTGAATTTATCCTACACTAAAATAGAAAGATTAACGGCCACACTGCTCCTGAAATCTACAATATTTCCCTAGCTGACAAAAATGAATATGACTACGTTATCTTGGAAAACATACTTAATTATTGCTGATAACAATCTTAGGTAATGTGAGCTGCTACTTGTGTAAAAGCCAATACGTATATTTATCACTTCAAGTAAGTAGAATGGGACTGTGTGCATTTGTGCATTCATAACAAATACAATCTTTCAATTACATCAACAATGTGAGACCATTACTGTGGGTTGCAAAATTAGATTAGTGGTCCCTCTGGGAGGCCACACTAGCCTAATGTGAGCTGATAGTTGTGTGGGAGGGAAACAAAAGAATTAAAATTTAAACTATTTCTTCCAAAAGTTCTGATTTTTTTTCATGAGAAAAAACAGCAAGACTCTGGATAGACTCTGAGAATAGAACCTGTTATTGTGACCCCCCCACACACACAAATAAACTCTTAAACTGAGCCACAAATAAGACACTTTATGCAAGGAATTCTTTTATATCTTTCACTGATAGCACAATTGTAACCTTTGTCTTCCATTTTGTGATGCCAGAGCACCCCCCAGATTGTGTAGTTGAACCTGGGTAGTAAAGTCCACATTTTTTATTTTCAGCTTTGTTGTTGTTGTTGTTGTTGTTGTTGTTGTTGTTGTTGTCCTAGAAAGGTGCTAACTAAAGGGGTTTAAGCATCTATGAAACAACTCAATAAAACAAATCACTGGGGAAAAAAGGAGGGAAAATTTTTCTGCAGTTCTAAAAACTAAAATAATATATTTTTAAAATGTGGGTCTGCACATTACAATTACCAACTTGAGAAACCAAGTTAAGTCTTTCATTTGTCTCTTTTTCATATTCATATTCTAAACTGTAGGATATAATTAAGCAGTGTCTGAATTTACTAATCCTTCCTCTATAAAGAAGGTTGTGAAGGTAACCTGCCTTCATTGAGGGCAGAAGGTCTTCAAATTAGATTTAGCTTTTTTTTTTTTTTATCAAACACATGCTTTCTATAATTGCTTCCCTAAATACAATCATTTCACCCTCTTCCAGATTAGGCTAATTAAAGCTCTGTTTATTCTGGAATTAAATATTTCAGAAGTTCCAATGCTAATTAAAGTCTTACCACTTAGTTGCAACCATCCATTCTTTATTCAGAATATGACCATGGATAATTTATTGATTGGCAGGACTGCCTTTAAAGGATTATTCTGATCATCAATTGGCACAATTTCCACATACTCTCCTCCCTCCAAAAATACTGCAAGTATCACAATTCTGGGATACAAAGCACATGTTCAAGCTTGTTGCTTGTAAGAAGTAGGTTGAACAATTCCTCTTCCTTCACCACCACCACCACCACCACCTCCTTATTCCTATTCCCATTCCTACCATCACTACTGGCATAGAATTTTTCAAAAAAAAAAAAATGCTTTCCAAATTCAAACATTGTTCTGATACCATAATAGGTTTCAAGATCAAATGTGTAAAAGCATGAATCCTATTCTTCCCAATTCTATTTTGAAAATGTGCTTTCCAAGCTAAGGAATCTATGGCACATAAAAGATGATAATTTGATGAGTACATTGAGTCACCAATTGGAAGTTTTTTACAACCTTAACTGAGGTTTTTTCCCCCAAATAAAGTTTTGGGCTAACCTTCTGAACCGCTAACCTTTTGTCATTTCAGAGTCTATTACATGTGCATACTAAAGATCATACAGCGCAAGGTAAAATGGAAAACTGTAACTATAAGACCTCTTATCTACCCTACAGAGAAAATCAATCATCATTTAGTAAGTGATTGCTCTATTTATTGCTGCAATCCAAGCACAAGCAAAATGGAGTACTGCCACTCCAAAAGTGTATTAGAAAAGGAGTCATGGCATTTAATCACAAGAGGGGTCCTTGAATACCTTTTATCGTGCAACGGGATAAAAATATCATTTTGTGATGACAGACTCCAATAAATCATGTTCATGTGTTCTCTTCTTCATATTGCTCAAGAAACTATATTCAGAATGTAGATGATTTAGCCTAGATTAAAACTTCTGAATTCATGCTTAGAGTTTATACTTTTGCCTGCTGTTTTCTATATTTTCTATGACAGAGTCGGTCAAATAAGTGAAACAATCTGTGGCCTCAGTACTATTCTTGTGTCTCCCAATGCCCTTCCAGGCCATAACTACCAATCACTGATGGTAATTTTGAAGTGAGAAGTCCATGAAACCTGTAGTCTAAATCTTTAAGTGGATTTCGAACAGCTTGATACAATGTCATATGTGGGCAATTCCATTCTATACCATAAATGGATGTATCTGCATTTCGGAAGTAGCAGAGGTAGAAGACTTGGCTCATACACTATTTGATTGTTGTTTATATAAGAAGGTAAGAGACAAGTATCTTGGTTCATACAAATGACCCATTGGGAACCCTTATTAAAACAACATAACTTATGTGCAGCCAGAATTTGAAAACAACATTTAATACAGCATAGTACTTGAGTAAAATGTTTCAATTGAGATTGGCATATGTGGTACTGATAGGGGTAAATTATAGGGGTGATACTGAAATATAATTTTATCTTATTTCACTTATCCATATATAAAAGTATTATATTTTACTCCAATTTCATTTTAAATTGTTTTTATAGGATTTTATTAATAATTTGTGTTTGGAGCTCTGTATTTTGATATGGCCTATGGCCAGTGGTGGGATTCAAGTAATTTAACAACCGGTTCTCTGCCCTAATGATTTCTTCCAACAACCAGTTTGTCAAACTGCTCAGAAAGTTAACAACTGGTTCTCCCGAAGTGGTGCGAACTGGCTGAATCCCACCTCTGCCTATGGCAGGGATGGGTTCTAAAATTTTTTACTACCGGTTCTGTGGGCGTGGCTTATTTTGTGGGCATGGCTTGGAGGTCATGTGACTGGGTGGGCATGGCTAGATGGTCATGTGACCAGGTGGCCATGGCTATGTGTATAGGGACTACTCAGAGGGCTGAAAAAAGTCATTTCTGACAGGTCCTCACACTTATGACCATCCTCACATTTATGCCCGTGCAGCATTCTTAACAACCATGTCACTCATTTCACAACTGCTTCTCTTCACCATGGTGACAAGATAGGGCAAAAAACATAAAATGTGAGGACAGTCATAAGTTCGAGGATTGGTCAAAAGTGCGAGGACCAGTCAAAAATAACCTTTTCAGCCCTCTGAGTAGTCCATGTGCACTAAAGGACTAACCAGGGAACTGAAAAAAGTGATTTCTGACAGGTCCTCGAACTTTTGACCGGTCTTCACACTTATGACTGGTCATCATTTATGCCCATTGTAGCATTCTTAACAACCATGTCACTCATTTCACAACTGCTTCTCTTCACCATGGTGACAAGATAGGGCAAAAAACATAAAATGTGAGGACAGTTGTAAATTTGAGGACCAGTCAAAAATAACTTTCAGCCCTCTGAATAGTCCATATGCACAAAAGGATTCAATTATTTCTTCAAAGTGCTGATGATTGCACCCTGGCTGGAAGAACTCCAACAGGGGAGTATTTCCTCCCAACAGCAGTGTAAAAAGCTTAAAACAACCCTTCCCCTTTAAGAAAGTCAAGCAAAAAAATAGCCTTCGGAACCAGAAGTGACAGTAAGTCTAGGAGAGGCAGTTTCTGTAATAAAGATTAGGCTAGGAAACAACGCCAAATATTGTAATTAATCCTTACAGGATTAACCCTGTAAAGTGGAAAAAAACAAAAGGAGATTTCTTTTAACAACCGGTTCTCCAAACTGCTTAACTACTTAATTACTTAACTACTTAACAACTGGTTCTACTGAAGAAGAATCCCACCACTGGGTCTACCCATTTATTTTTGCAGGCACCGGTCTACTCATTTGTTTTCTTTTAACACTAATCAGCTGTAGGGCGGCCCTTTGAAGCCCCGCGGCAAGAGTTTAAACAGTTTTTTTCCCTCTAGCCATCAGCTGGGACTCAGGAGGCAGCAATAAATTGGAGGTGGGGCCAAATAAAAGGTAAGAATAACCCAGGGGGGTGGGGGAGGGAGGGGGCCGAGGGGGGCAGAACCGGTTTGGTGACATCATATTGTCACCGCTACCAGCTCGGCCAAACCGGGCCAAACCGGGAGGAACTCACCACTGGCCTATGAGCTAATCAATAATCTAAATGAACTTTAGGTAGGTTTAACACCATAAAATAACACACACACAAAAATACTTTCTTAGAAACTAAAGAAAATCAAAAATGGAAATTGTAATAGCAAGTGCTGAGGCCTTATTCATTTTGCATGATTGCTGTCACTCCCTGTAAATCTCATCAAAAATTAAATTATTTCCTCAGCCTTTGGGATGCCCATCATTTATTTCATTATCAACTATAGTCTACAAGGCAAGGTAAACTTTCTCTATGTAATGTGTTTATCTTGGAATGTTATCTCTATTTTTAAGGGCCAAAATTGGGGACAATGAGGAAGGTACAAGAACACCATCCTCACTCTAACAACTTTATATACGATGCCAACCGTCACTTTTTCTTTCATTTTTGTTCATTCAAGCTAGAAATGATCTTCCATAAATGTTTGGATGAATAAGATTAGAAGCAGGCTCCCCATTACAGATCATTTTCTGAATATGTTAATCCAAATGAACAGAATATCTCTTCAAGCTAAAAGCACAAAGACTAAGATGGATATTGCCAGTGATTGGGTAGGGAGATAACCCTATAGATTAAAGCTTCATAGAATTGGAAGAGGCCACTAAAGGAGTCCAAATATTTGTTCAGTCCAGGAATTCAAATTAAAGCGTCAGTGGCTGCCTAACTTTAGCTTTAACATATCTAATTGGGGGGAAAATGCACCCACTGCTTTTTATAAATGTTCCACTAGCAAACACCTTTCACTTACTGTTAATTTACATCCTGTAACTTAAAATCATTGCTCCATTTCTTAAACAATAGGTCTTTCTTTTTGAGATAACCATTTTACTCTTTGGAAAGCCCTATCTTATTCCCCAATGCTGAGAATGATTGAGGGAAAAAGAAAAAGGGGACAACAGAGAGCAAGGTGGTTGGATGGAGTCACTGAAGCAGTAGGCATGAGCTTAAATGGACTTGAGGGGATGATAGAGGACAGAAAGGCCTGGAGGAACATTGTCAATAGGGTCGCGATGGGTCGGACACGACTTCGCAACTAATAACAACAAATCATATTCCCCAACAATCATTTTTCACGGATCTATCCAGTTTCCTTAGTCTGTCCTTCTAAGACTAAGTTTTCTTAGTTCATTCTTGCTACCCATCTCTTCACTGATCAGTTTATTTATGTCTTTCTTAAAATGTGGTGCACAGAGCTGGACACTGTAGCTGATATGGAATCTGGCCAAAGCAAAATAAAGTAGAAGTACTATTCCCCATGATTCAGAAATCACAGTAAAACTGCATTTGCTTTTTTCCCCAGTAATATTAGACTGTTTCCAACCAATCACTATTCCAAAATCTGCATCACAATTACATGTCATTATCTAATCAAGGCAGCCCTTTCTCTCCCCCCTCAATCCTACACCTGTTCCTTTAAATTTTGTTCCCTAAGTGAAAACACTTTGCATTGGTGTATATTAAATTTTACATGTTTATTTTCAGCTAATTTCTCTAATTTATAAAGCTAGTTTTTCTTTCTATGATCTGTTTAAACCACCCCACCCAGTTTCATATCAACTGCAAATATGATAAGCTACTATTCATCTGGATTATTCATGACAATAGGGTGGCATGGTGACTCAGTGGTTAAGACGTTGGGCTTGTTGGCTGGAAAGCCAGCAGCCCACGTTTGAGTCTCAAGCGCCATATGACAAGGTGAGCTACTGTCTCACCCTAACTCCTGCCAACTTAGCAGTTCAAAAGAATGCAAATGCAAATAGATAATTAGGTATCTCTACAGTGGGAAGGTAACAGTGCTCCATGATGACATGCTGGCCACGTGACCTTGGAAATGTCTTCCAACAGCACTGGCTCATTGGCCTTGAAATGGAGATGAGCACCGCCCCCTATGATCATCAACAATAGCAGAGTTAAACCTGCAGGGACTCCTTTATCTTTATTCATGAAATTGGTGAAAATATGATGAAAGTATAGTTACTTAACTTACCTGATGTTGTTGGAACCACTTCAGTTGTATTTCTAAGTCCAATAAATGAGAACTGATAGAGCCTCCAGGATCTAGTATCTCCTACTTCCACTGAACTGCGTTTCCACATATAGATTATTTCTTCTTTTGGGTAGCCATCTTCAAACCAAGGGAAATTGGGATTACATCAATATATTTTTATGTGCTAGTGCTTCCTTATTTACATGTTAGTACTTTCCTATTTATGTGTGGGTCTCAGTGATACTATAGATGCACTTGTATGACTTTCAGCCATTTTCAACACAATGCTTATTAAATTCATCTAAAACCCAAAGCAACAAGAACTTCAGAAAGAGATTTTACAGTTACAAACCATCATGGAAAAAACATGACTACGTCAAATGTCTGACAGGTTCCACTATATCAAATTGTAAACATTCTTTTTCTTAAGAGGAAACTTCACTAGCTAGTCATCGAGACCGACTTCTGCCACCAATAGCCTCCCACCGGCCAGTCCGCTCCCACAGAGAGGGTCTCCTCAGGATGTCATCAGGCAAGTTATGTCGGCTGGTGACACCCAGGGGGAGGGCCTTCTCTGTGGGAGCCTCTGCCCTGTGGAATGAACTGCCCCTGGAAATGCATAAGATCTCTGACCTCCGTGTATTTTGCTGTGCCCTCAAGACCCTGCTGTTCTGCCAAGCCGGGCTATCAATGTAATGATTTTAAATTAGGTGTTTTAAATTTTGGGGGTTTTAAATTTGAGCCGAAACTATTTAATAATTTTAATTATTTTTAATTGATGTTTGTCTTTGTGCTTTTAATAGGCTGTACACCTATTACAGGTGTCCTGTACGCCCTGAGTCCTCCGGGAGAAGGGCGGTATAGAAATAAAATTATTATTATTATTATTATTATTATTATTATTATTATTATTATTATTATTGTTATTATTGTTATTATTGTTATTATTGTTATTATTATTATTATTATTATTATTATTATTATTATTATTATTTATTATCCCCAATCCCCATAATGGCTTTTTAAAAGTGATGGAATTTATCAGGAACATGTATGCTAATGTTCACGACAATCTGTAAAGATGAATTGCTTTGCTAGATATCTGAGAGAAGCACTATTAAATTAAATAATAACTAAAAACATAAAATGTGCACTTTTCTATGCTTTATTCTGCAGAAAGAGATATTATATGCTCTGGACCCTCCACTGGATTTGGCAGTGAGGATTTCTAGATGCCATTCCCCAGTTAGCTGTGAAGTTTAATGAGTCAGTCTCACTATCCCTGTTCAATTCACTTTGCTGACATACATGACGATAAAATAGGAGGAACCCAATGCTTGCCTAAGACATTTTACTCTTGTACAAAAGGCATATGAAACCTTCAGCATTAATCATGATTTTAAAAAAGCAGATGAGTTTAGAGAATGGAGGGACAATAAACCATTGTCATCTGAGACAATCTCTTCATTCCATTCAGTTCATTTAATGGTAAGGTTTATTTAACCCTGGGCATCATAACCTCACCTATTCCTGAGCTTAGAAGAAGGTTGGGACACAGATGTGATGAATTTATAAGCATGTGAAATCTGAATTGGTAGCTTATTTTTTGGCAGCAATATTTCTCCTTAGTTGGAGTTCAACAGTACTTGGTAGCCTCATATTTATTTAACTATATAGCTATTGTTTGAAAAAAGTCCAGTGATTTATAGACAAATGCCCTAGATTTCTCATAAAAATCAAGAGCAATGTGTTCATCTAAACCAGCGGTTCTCAACCTGGGGGTCATGACCCCTTTGGGGGTCAAACGGTCATTTCACAGGGGTCGCCAAAGCCCTCTCTTGCCCTCCTCCCCACGCCTTCACTCACTCTCACTCTCTGCCTCTGTTGGATCGCCGGCCGTTCGCTTACCCCGCCCACTCCCAATCTATTGCTGCCTCCTGAGTCCCAGCTGTTGGCTAGAGGGAAAAAACTGTTTAAATTCTTGCCGCGGGGCTTCAAAGGGCCGCCCTACAGCTGATCAGTATTAAAATAAAACAAATGAGTAGACCAGTGCCTGAAAAATAGAAAAAACAAAAAAACAGCTTCAGGATAGGTCTTCATATTTGTTTGGGGTTGGTTTTCTTCCCTTTCATCTTTTTTATTGTACAGCAATCTTTCTCCTCAAACCTACCACCTCTCTCTTTTCTATCCTTCTTACTTTCTCTTCCCCCCCTATTCTCCTCCCTACTTCCTCTTCCTTTCTCCTTCTCCTCCTCTCTTCCTCCCTCTCTTACCCTCACTCCTACTCTAATTTCCCTTCCCTTCCTTCATCCCTCTCTGTTGCTGTATCCTTTTATGCATATGGACTACTCAGAGGGCTGAAAAAGTTATTTTTGACTGGTCCTCGCACTTTTGACCAGTCCTCGAACTTATGACTGTCCTCACATTTTACGTTTTTGCCCTATCTTGTCACCATGGTGAAGAGAAGCAGTTGGGAAATGAGTGACATGGTTGTTAAGAATGCTGCACGGGCATAAATGTGAGAATGGTCATAAGTGTGAGGACCAGTCAAAAGTGTTAGGACCTGTCAGAAATGACTTTTTCAGCCCTCTGAGTAGTCCCTATACACATAGCCATGGCCACCCGGTCACATGACCAGCTAGCCACGTCCACCCAGTCACATGACCTCCAAGCCACGCCCACAAAATAAGCCACGCCCACAGAACCGGTAGTAAAAAAATTTAGAACCCACCCCTGGTTGGGCGTCACCACAACATGAGGAACTGTATTAAAGGGTCACGGCATTAGGAAGGTTGAGAACCTCTGATCTAAACAGTAATTTTAGTATTGATTGTTGCTGCACATTGACACAAAAACATACTATGTATTACATTGTCAGCTTTATCTGATTATTCTGATATTAAGCTTTATTATTATTATTATTTACTATTATTATTTTCCTCTTTCTTTCATAAGGATAATCCCATTGTTGACTACTTACAGCTTGAAAATGCCAAGGGACAAGAGTGTTCATCCATTGGAAAATTGTGTAACTGTAGTTGACACTCTGCATCTATTGTCAGTCTGAAAATAAACAAAGGCAGATGTTATTTCTATTTGTACTGTTCTCAGCCTACCAATTCTTACTGTAACTATGACAATAGTCAATATGTGTTCATGCACAATACTTTATCTCTGCTAAAACCCTGAGAAGTGTTCCTTGAGTACATAAAATATGCTTACAGCCTTTGTTCTTCATAGACTATTTCTTCACCTTGGAGCAGAAATTTGTCCCAACTCTATTTTTATATTAGTTTGGGAATGGGTAAGAAGAAGCTTGAAAATCCATAAGCATTTTTGTATGCAGTTCTCTTAATATAATATATCTTAATATATGCAGTTTTTAATAAAAGAAAATGTATGTAACCCACGGTCAAACTGTGGAATCCTTGGTGCCCTCTGAGGTTGGTTGTTTGCTTACAGAGATTTCATTACCTAAATAGGTAACATCATCAGTGCCATATACTTCTTTTTAATTTGTTACACGATACATATATATGTATTATACTATGTATACATTTTATATGACTTTTTGCAAGTAACTGTCCATAGTCTTATACTCTAACCATTTCATTACACAATTTCAGTACAAAGAATTAAACCATGAATGACATTAATTTCTCCCTTATCATTAATTCCTTCCAATGTTCCTTTTAATATACTTTGATTACTATATGATGCACCTATCATCATTCTTGTAGTTCCTTTGTTATTACATAATGGATGCAGGCTTCTATATCTTTACTTGAGGGTAAAGGCTACTTAGCTCAGTGTAATAACTTCCGCGCAGTCACAATTAGGTTTTTACCATGAAATGTTGACCAGCAGGAACATGTCCTGCCTCTCTAGACTCTTTAGGTGTATAAATCATGCTTGTCTTCTCACCTCCATGTGCTTTTGAAACTTACTGTTTAAATTAGCTATCTTTCAGAGCTACCATGGCAAGTGTGATTCTTATATTAGGCTTCCAAGGAAATATCATGGAGCCAATGAGAATTAACTTATTTCTAGACTTAAGAATCAACTGTGAATAGTCTACTGTGCAAAATTGTAAAAGCTATGTTATGCTGTACTCCTGTATTTAGTTCTTGTAGATCTTGAGGGCTGTGAATCTATACAACTCTGCAGATGCACAGGAATTGGCAATATTTGCTATTTGGAACAATTACAACTATTCCCATCCAAAACCTCGGACACTTTGATTTTTTTTTTATCAAGTTATTGTTACTGAGATTGCTTTTTTTGTTCACAGTGCTGCAAGCAGCCCTCAAATAGCTGCAGATCATGTGCTCTTAGTTTCCTGTCAAGCAATGAGAGAAAGGAGATGGGCGCATATCAATACTGCAGAGAAACTCCATTTAAAATGCACATTTTATCCTACTGATAGTTGTTTGCATACTAAGATAAGAGAATTGGGGAGGGGGGGCAGCTAGAGAGGAGGAGATGTTTTCAATTCTTGTCCACTCATATCTTTTCATTACATGGCAGTGCATTGGTTGATGTCATTTTATTCTTCTTAAAATACTTTGGGACCAGTTTGACAGATAGTAAATATCTTATTTCATGCTCTGATTCTTAGGTTCTAACTATTCTATCATTAGTTCTGCTCTAGCAACAAACATGCTCACTTAATTTTGGCTGAAATATTCAAGACATTGGATAGTCAGTATGTATGATGCCTTCTTTGTCCACATGGACACATCCAATAAGTTCTGAGCACTGGAAACAATAGATTAACTATGAAAATACCTGAGGGTGTAGAGAACCCTGCCGTCATTCCAGATCCTGAGCATTCGATTGGGTGTTGTTATCCAGTGTGCATCTGCTTTTTTTGAGTTTCGAAAGAATGTATCAGGAATCCAGATCTTCCCCACCATGTTGCTATTCAACCTCAGAACTTTTATAGTGCTGTTGAATCTTAGTCGTCTATCATACCAGGTTTGGGCAAAAAATATATCAATTGTATATTCCTGCAGTAATAACAGAATGTGTTAAGGGAGAACTGCAAGATCTCAGTACAAAGTCTTTATGAAATTACTTCTCAAAACTTTGATAGCTCTTTTGCTGAAGAGAATTCAGCCACTTCAGCAGAGATCCAGGCTATGCAAGAAGAGTTGTGCAGGTGGAACAGGAAAAATCTATCCCTAAATTGTGTCAGAATAACAGAGTTGGAAGGGACCTTGGAGGTCTTCTGATTCAACCTTTTGCTCAAGCATAAGATCCTATCCAATTCTAGACAAATGGCTGTCCAATCTCTCAGTGATGGAGCATCTACAACTTCTGGAGGCAAGTTATTCCACTGACGAATTGTTCATCCTCCTTAGTTTTAAGGAAATGTCTCCTTAATTTTAGATTGGATCTCTCCTTAATAAGTGTCCATATGTTATTTCTTATCTTGCCTTCAAGTGCTTTGGTTGAGCCCTTCTTCTTTCTGACAGCTCCTTAAATATCAGAAGACTGCAAACATGTCAACCCTAGTCTTTTTCTTTGTCAGACATTCTTAGTTCCTGCAACTGTTCTTCATATTTTTTCCGCTCTCACAGAGCCGGGGTACCTCAGGGTACCGTCAACCAGGCAATGCCATCTGGCGACGCCCAGGGGTAAAGCGTTCTCTGTGGGTGCCCCTACCCTTTGGAATGAACTACCCACCAAGCTCTGGACGGCCCCAGATCTCCGCTCCTTCCATCAAGGCTTGAAGACTTGGCTATTCCAACGAATGGGCTGATGCTGATTCTTGGGTTTTATTATTTACTGATTTTAATTTGGTTTTAATGGGATTTTATTATTTTATTATTGTATGTTTTTAACCTGTGTTCGCCGCCCTGAGTTTTTCGGGAGAAGGGCGGCATATAAATACTGCCAAATAAATAAATAAATAAATAAATAAATAAATAAATAAATAAATAAATAAATAAATAAATATTTTTTAGCCTCCAATCCCCTAACCATCTTTGTTGCTCTGTCTATTCAACTAGAGAGGATACTTTTGCATACTCTTATCTAACTTTACAGAATCAGTCAAATTTCATCTTGCTTTTAGCCAAGTTGATCTCAGGACAGAATCAATTAAAGGACATTTCATTTTCACCAATACCCATATTTCCCACTCTATCCTCAGAACAGAAAACACCTATATTGAGAAACAGGCAAGAAATATAATTTCTACTCATTTCTTTTCTATAAATGTCTAAGGCAGTGGCATGTTAACATATACTATTTATATGTAGTAATGATCTGAATTCACTAATGACAATCTTCAATAAACTCTGACAAAAATCTATGAAGAGCTATTACATACCATATTGATTGCATTCACTGGGCCAATGCTATTGACGTACATATCAGTGTGAATTACTGTTGGTTGCACTGTAACAGAAACAATAAAAGTAAAACTGTAAATTAAACACAATTCCAACAATAATTAATGATGTTAGCCATTCAAATTAACAAAGTAATGAAGCAGCAACACTCCAATGAATGTTTTAAAAAAGCTGTATTACTTCTATTAAAGAAAATATAAACAAAACTGTCAATAAGAAAAGACTTTGCCTTTCAATCAGGACTGATCTTTCTCATCATCCTGAAATCACAACATTGGGAATCTGTTCTAAATAATTAAATTTAACTAAAATTAGATGTAAACCCTTTAGAAATTCAGTGGTTTTGGAATATAAGATTGACAGAAGAAACATTTTTTTCCATGTAAACAATGATATTTATTGATAATAAAAGGTTGGCAATTTGATCATAAAAGTCAATAATTTATAAAAATTATAGCATAATGTTTACTTTAGACTTGTATTTATAATTAGCATATTTACAATTCTAATTATTGACATTTTTAACTTAGAATGTGATAATTTTGTAATAAAAATTGATAATTTAGTTCTGATTGCTTTTCTGAAACAACTGCTAACATAAGAGAAAACAACCTGATATCCTTGAACAAACATGGTAAAAATAAAAGCACTTGGAAGCATTTTTCTCTTATTTAACTTTTAATACTGTCAATATGATACACAGTTAGATGACATTTAAGGATTTACTACTTAAGAGGCTTCATTGCAATTCTAAACTCACCAGTTGGACTTCTGTTCAAAACTCAGATTTAACAAGCCTTATGCGCAGTGTCATACTGAACTAAATAGCAAATGTATATATAAAATGTTGAGACTAATTTAATCCATAAACCTCAGTTATGCACTTGGAGTTCAGTTAATAAGGAATCAATAGAAGTTAATTCCTCCTTAGATGTTCTAAATTCTACTATTTTAAAAACAGTTATAACTAAGAAAAAAACTTTATTTCCCCCTTCTCTGTCTAAACAAGCTGTCTAGGCAGAACACCCAAAGTAGCTCTCTGCTTGTGTTTGCAAAGTCTTATTCCTATAAGATATGGCTGGCCTTTCCTTCCCCTCTGCCTGAAAAAGTCAGCTTGTCTAGGCAGAGAAGAAATAATCTGATTTTTTTTTCACTTACTTGTACAGTAACATGTGATATTAACAATTAGGTCTCATGAACAGTGGTGGGTTGCTCTCGGTTCGCCCTGCTTTGGGCGAACCGGTAGTGGCAGCGGTGGGAGGCTCCGCCCACCCATCCAGACGTCATCAAAAATGATCTGCGCATTCGCGCCTGCAGTCTACCGATAGCGAACCAGTAGCGCCGGGTTTTGAAACCCATTACTGCTCATGAACCATACTGCTATATGACAACACTGAATAAGAGCCACTAATTCCACTACAGTAAATAACATTAAAATGAATGAAGCCTTTAATATATATATATAGCAATAATGAAGGAAACAGAGCATGCAGATTTGCTTACTAGACATAATACCATAATAGTTACAAATAATTGTTCCTACAAATATTAACATCCAGGTTGCTTAAAAGAATACTAAATGAAACATTACTGTGCCCAAAAAACATAATTTCAAGTTTTTTAAAAGTAAAGAAGAGAAAATACAAAGCTGAAGTATGTGAAATATTATCTTTTTCCATCAGCAAATACAGTATTAATATTGTAACACTATGTAAATTAGTTTCTGCACTAAAGAAGTGGGATGGATTATTGCATACTTAATTATAATTAGAATTAATTATAAATAATCATAGTGTACTATTAATTAAACTCTAATATGTCTGGGTGGGATGGATTTTTATTCCATCTGTATTATTGCATAATTAATTAGAATTAATAATTATAAATAATAATCCTAGTTTACCATTAATCAGACTAAAATCAAGTATGTCTGGATTTATATTTGATTGGGAATGCCTAGAGTTCAACATAAGACTGGTGGCTATATGAATGTTTTAATTAAATAAATAAATATTAAAAGATAATATTTTGTTTCTATAATCTCATTTAATCAATCACATGATTCATTGACTTTCACAAAAAAAATTCAGTTTTGATTCACATGTACTTCTCTCTCTCTCTCAAAAAAAAGTGAAACTGGAGTATTCCATTCTCTGCTGCTCTCATTAACCAAGCATGACTGTCCCATGGATACCAAGGAAAGGAGAAACCAGCAGGAGAAACAGCCGCCTCATATTTACCATCACTTCCAGTGGTAGGTGGCTACCGGTTCGCCCCAGTTCAGGCAAACCGGTAGCAGCAGAGGAAAGCACCGCCCACCCACCCACATGTCATCAAATATGATCTGCAGAAGTGAAGTAAGCACGCGCAAGTGAACTGGTAGCAAAGGTAAATGAAACTCACCACTGATCACTTCCCTACTGTAACACTGCATGGCATGTTTCTGCTAAACATGAACGAACAAGTCTCAACTTTTCAGTTCTGGACAAACTGTCAATCTATTTTCCTCCCTTGAATGACTGTTTTTAAATCTGGGATGGATTTTCTCAAAAAATGTGAAGAGAGGAATTTTCTCCTCTAGTCACAGCAATCACCACTTCTTGCCACCGTATTAAGAGAACTCGGTCAAAAATAAAATGTCTTCTTTGATCAACCCCTCATTTTCTTCAATGCATCATCTCATATTATAGTTCTGGCTCTTTAGTCTTCATTATTCCCCCTCCACTTCCTGAATCCATGTTTCTCATAATCCCATCATTATAATAAATTATTAATTCAATGGAATAACTTTAAATTAAATATATAAATCCTGCTTTACCTGAACAGAAACCCTGAATTTGAGAGCTGATTCTTCAGTTACCCAAGCAGCTTGATTTTCAGCTCCTTTGTAAAAAAAAAAAAAAAACACCTGGTCCCCAAGCTTCCTCTAGCAAGGGCTTTAAAAGACAACTTCCCTCCTAATGACATTCAATAAGGGAAATTAAAAACCTCTCCTCCTATGACTTTTTTCAAATTTTTGTTGTATCATTAGGAAGCTGTGCAGAAACTTGGAAACCGCATAACACAGATACAATAATAACATTAAGCAACACTAAGGTATTCATTTCAATCAGAATGAACCCCCGTGTCCACAACAAACACTAGCTCTGAACTGAGTCTTCTCTCATAGAGTATATAAGCACCATCCATTCCACAAGCACAGTACATGTTCAATATATAGTCAACTCTAGTCTTCCCTCTCTCTTGGCAGAATAACACACTGCAACTGTCTGCACAGACTCCCAGGATAGGAGCTTTCTCATTCTTCTCCTAGCTCCTTCCTTCCGGGCTAGAACTCAAAACCACTTCTTTCAGCTTCTTTTCCTTTTGGCCATCCAAATCAGTTTATCCTATCCAAATCATTGGATTGATTATGTGCCATAAAACTAGCACTGATCTGAGACTAATCTGATCCTTTGGGTCTTCCACTGGTGCACCCATTAGTGTTGTAATTGTCTGTCCACCTTGTTGTTGGTTGTCCTCTTTTTCTTTCTATCTTTCTTAGCATTATGGATGTCTCCAGAGAGCAAGAACATCACATAATGTCTCTGAAGTAGGATAATTTCAGGCTGGTCATTTGTGCCAAGTATGAACTCTGGGTTGATATGTTCAATAATCTATTTGTTTGTTTTCTTGGCTATCCTTGATACTCACAGGAGTCTTCTCCAAAACTAGAGTTCAAAGTGTTAATACTCTTCCTAAACTGCTTCTTCCAAATCCAACTTTCACTTTTACAGACAGTCACAGGAAAAACAATTTCCTGCATGATTGTGATTTTTGTATGCATAGACACATCCTGGCATCTTAATGTCTTTTCCAGGGTTTTCTATTCTATGGGGTGCCAATCTATGCCATATTTCTTGGTTGATGGTTGGCTTTATTTTTGATCATAAAAGGCAGAAGTCATCTACTACTTCATTTTCTTCATTGTCAAATCTAAGATTGTACCTGTTGTCACAAATTTGGTCTTTATAGTTAACTTTAGTCCCATTTTATCACTGGGCTCTTTGACTTTTATCATTAACAAAGCCATTCATTTATTTATACATAGATAGATAAATACAATTTCTATAGCTTCCCATTTTATGTACAGCAATGATTCTGGATGATGCACAATAAAATATAACAAATACACACAAATAGTTGAAACCTCTGGCTTTTCTTTCGCTACTGTTAACTCACTTGAAACTATTTCAACACCCACTACCCATGCTCCAAATTCCTTTTGTTATCTTCAGAGAGTAGACCCCCAGAAGGGCATCATGCTGCAGAAAGAAGGGCAACCACATAAGTAGATTTTAACCATATAAGTAGATTTTCTACAAACAAAGGCTCTTCCATTCTATTATAATGAAGAAATGCCAGCTTTACTGCAGCCACTGGGTTGTAGTTAGTTCAAGTCACATTGCCAGGGAGCAGCAACAATGCAAGGTTCAAAGAGCAGAATTAGATGTAAGAGACTCTCTACATTGTTGTAGCTTATATAGTGAAAGACACTGAGATACTGACTGTGTTGAAGTAAATTCATCTGACAGTCATACTGGTTTTGAATATGAAATGGGAGAAAGTGAAACCTTGTTCATTGCTTCAAGCAACCAAAGATCCTAGCTCACCCCATTCTCATGTGTTTTGCATTGACTAATGGTTGTTACATTAGGATGGTTAATAATCATTCCCTATTTTTACCCCCCTGTTACTTATATCTTTTTGGAATAGATTATTATAACAGTTCCTATTTATCATCTGAGAGGCTCCTTATTCTGTTCTTGGTGACTTCCCTGAAAGATATGGATGAGCAATTTGTTATGATCGTGCTATTTCGCTAACACAGGCTTCCCAAAGTTGTCAGGTCAAATACAGAATGCTAGTGCACTGTTTCCTTGACAATTTTAGGATTTTTGTTTATTTGATTTTTTTTATTAAATAAAACTGACTTCATTTTAAAGCTGTGGTGGCGGAATGGTTAGAATGCAGTACTGCAGGCCAACTCTGCCCACTGCAAGGAGTTCGATCCTGACCGGCTCAAGGTTGACTCAGTCTTCCATCCATCCACATCGGTAAAATGTGGACCCCAATTGTTGGGGGCAATATGTTGGCTCTCAGAGAGTGTTGTAAAGTACAATGGAGCAATATACACTGCTCAAAAAAGTAAAGGGAACACAAGCAGAAGACATCCAAGATCTGAATGAATGAAATAGCCTTATTAAATACTTTGTTCGTTACATTCAGTTTTGTGTTCTCTTTAGTTGTTTGAGCAGTGTATAAACTACTTTATGTAAAGAACAAAGTATTTAATAAGGCTACTTCATTCATTCAGATCTCGGATGTCTTCTGCTTGTGTTCCCTTTACTTTTTTGAGCAGTATATAAGTCTAGGTACTATTGCTAGTGCTAGTACTAAAGCTGACTTCATTTTTCCACACTGCTGTAAGATCAACACAATCTTTTTTTTTGCCATGATTCCTTATTCTCATCTATCCCAGACATTATATTATGATTATAGTCTAATATTTATTTATTTATTTATTTTATTATTGAATTTCTATACCGCCCTTCTCCCTGGGGACTCAGGGCGGTGTACAGCCAGAATTAAAAAAACATGCAGGACAAATATTAAAAAACAATTAAAAGATATATAAATTTGGCCCAATTAAAACTCACTACCAATTAAAACATTTAAAACATTTAAAAACATTTAAAAATTTCTTCTTAAGCCAGCCCGGCTTGCTTGAAAAAATGGGTTTTAAGGGCACGACGGAAGGCACTGAGGTCCTGGATTCTCCTTATCTCTAATACCATTGAAAGCATGTTGTTAAATTCAGTTAAATGTTTCCCTGCATAGAAGGATCTTTTGCAAAGATACAGCCTGACCAGCTAAATCCAGGTTCTATGGTTTGAGCCATGAACAGCATTATTTGATACAGTTCAATTGAGATACAAACTGTTCAGAGTGATATAATATCCTTCTCAAACTTATACCTTGCTGCCGATTCCCAATTCCCACTTTACTGTTTAGACTCAAGACCCTTAGCTCAATGAATGAACATATTGTACAATAAGATGCTATTAATATTTCAAAATCACTGTGAGCTGTAACATTTTAAAGATATAAATTTAAAGATATATGTTAAAAAAAACATTTATTTTTAACAATAGACACCGATTGCAAAACATTACATAGATAACATTTTTCCTTTTTCCATCTAATTACCATTAAAATAAATAAATAAATAAATAAAACAACACTCTCACCTCCTATATCTGGTCTCAGTTTGTTGTCATACCCCTCCAGCAGACCATTTAAAATGAGGGTAACATCACTCTCATGGACTTTGGGAGTCAACACCCAGGTTTTGTTGGTAGTATAATCTTCATAATCATCATCACTTTTTTGGCTAGTACTGTTTAGGAAAAAAAAAATAAAGGAAAAGAGCACTGGAGTCATGTCTCTGGAGTAGGTCAAAATTATGTTCCTTGACAACTCCAGAAGAATCCATTATGACTACAATTTTCCCCTTTTTAAATGATAGCAGTTCTGAACATATCTCTCTGTGTGTATTCATACATATGAGAATATGAAGAAAAATATGTATAGCTCAAGCCATGCCTTTGAAAGTATGATCTGTCCATAAAGCTAATATATAACATTGATTCATATATTCTACTTTGTTAACAAAATAAAATGATACTTCAGCTTAGCTTGTTAGGCTACTCCATGTTAAATCTTTAAAAAAAAATCTTTATTAAATTACATGCACAAAATACTTTAGAACCCGCATTTATCTTTAAAAGAATCATATTAGTTCAGGATATTTATAGACAATGAAATATATGATTTGTGCAAAAGTAGAGGAATGACTAACCCATGCATATATATATTCTACAATATTCCACTGTCTGTGAGACTCCATTGATCACTTTGCTGCCAAATATATTAAATATTAAAACCAATAGTGAATATAATGATTGGAACAATAGAAATTAGTAGATGTTTGACATAAGCAAGATACAACTGGTATCATTGAAACACCAAGCCTTGGTGGTGCAGCGGACTAAAGTGCTGTTAAGTGCTAGCACTTAGCTGCCAGCTGCCTGCAATTAGTGCAAGTTCGAATCTCACTAGGCTCAAGGTTGACTCAGCCTTCCATCCTTTCGAAGTAGGTAAATTGAGGACCCGGATTGTGGGGGCAATAAGCCAACTTTGTATAGAACCGCTTGGAGGGGGCGAAAGCCCTAATAAGCAGGTATATACAAAAAAGTATGCAGGCTATTGCTATAATGCATTGTAAGCCATCCTGAGTCTACGGAGAAGGGCAGCATATAAATTGGATTAATAAATAAATAAATAAATAAATAAATAAATAAATAAATAAATAAATAATAGTTTATACATTAAACTCAGAGCAGGTGTTTAACAAGGTAACCAAAATCAAAAGTCTTTACAACTTAAAAAAAATGCATTTTAATCGTCCCTTATTTTTATACAACACAACCTACTTCTGAGTTAAGAAAATACACGAGATACAAAACTTATAGTACATCTGCATATTTAGCAAAGTGAATAGCATAGTAAATAAGAAATTATTCATAAGGAACTACAACAGATAGTTCTAGAGCAGTGTTTCTCAACCTTGGCAACTTAAGGACATCTGGACTTCAACTCCCAGAATTCTCCAGCCAGCCAAGCTGTCAGGAATTCTGGGAGTTAAAATCCTCAGGTCTTAAAGTTGCCAAGGTTGAGAAACACTGTTCTAGAGTTTTTCTAGCCTTATTTGCATATATATGCAGATATTCAAACATATCTTTGAAAAATGTTTATGCATATTATTTTAAAATATATCACTATAATGTAATGGTTTTATATTTTAAAACAAAGGTTATCCAATGTATATTTTATCCCAAAACAAAATAACATTCTTTAAAATTTCAGCAAATAAACTGGAAAAATACAATAGAGGTCAAAGAATAGATACAGTTTTAAAGTTTTGTATTAATATAACTGGAAACAAAGATAAAATAGGGCAATGTGCTGTTATGAATATGCCAACACTAAAATCCAATGTAATTCTATAGATATGCTTTGGGAAGTGTCACAAGTGCCGGTCAATGGAAAACTCTCCTAACTTGCTATGAAAACAAAGCTTTTGGATAAATAATGACTCTTTTTAACATAGTTATAAAATTCTTTTTTTGGATCTGTTCTGTCAATGTTATAAGTCTGATTCAAAAGGGTCTGAGGGTCTTCAGATGTAGAACAAAAGACCAGGACCTGGCTTCATGTTATCCTTATGATTTAACAAGGAAATCATTTCGGCCACAATGTGGGATTTGTAAGCCAACAAAAGTGACAATACTTAGCCCAGGGCTCTGCAACCTTAAATACTCAAAGATAAATACTTAAATACTCCGTTTCCCACAGAAAAGAAAACACTGGGAGCCACAAAACCTGAGTGGGCATGGCCAACTCGATGTCACCCGCTCCCGCCAGTCACATGACCCCCCCTAGCCACGCCTACCTGTCATTAGGGAAGAGAACCAGTTGTTAAAAAACACCAGGAACCACAAAATCCTTTTGACATATCTCTCTCTCCCCCTCTCCCTCCCTTCCCCCTCCCTTCCCTCCTCCCTCTCTCTCTGTATCTCTCTATGTCTCTCTCTCTCCCCCTTTCTCTGTATCTCTCTGTCTCTGCCCTGGCCGTTTCTCTATCCCCCGTCGCCCTTACCTTCTCAAACCAGGCGAGGAGTGACTGGGAGGGGAGGGTGAGGAGCGGGGCCAGCCAATGTGACAGGGAGCCACAGCAGAGGGCCCAAAGAGCTGCATGCGGCTCCAGAGCCGCAGGTTGCTGACCCCTGACTTAGCCAATGTTGAATTATCTCAAAACAGTTCATCTAAATTGAATGAGAGATCACCTGGAAAACCCCAAATCTATAAAGTAGGCAGGGAAATCAAGAGACATCCCTGCAGAAGCAGTAAGAAACCACTTTCAAATGTTGCCCAATAAAGCTTCGTGACAGATGTGTCCATGAAATTGCCTGGAATCAACTTTGATTGGGGAAAAAAAATCTTTACCTTTAGGATTTGCTCTGCAACTTCAGCATATGGGGAGGAAATTCCAGCATAGGGGGAGGAATATCTAATCCTATGCTTTCATCCCATCATCCCATACACTGATTGCATGTGCAAACAGCAATCATGCCTAGTACAAAGTAGAATCTTTTTACTAATATCAATCGTGTTACTAGTAGGAGTGCAGAGGTGAAATATGAAGCTTTTCCTTCCCATGGGTCCCACTTGTGGAGTCCCTGAACCTCCAGGTAGTGGCTGCTCCATCTACCACAGAGAATGGGGCCTAACAGTTATGGAAAGCAAGGGGCAGAAATGTCCAGGTTGCCTCGATAGGCCAGAATGTGTAAGCTCCATGAGAAGTCAAGAGGGGACCTGTAGAGAAATATTTCTCAGCCTCAGCAGCTTTAAGATATATGGACTCCAACTCCCAGAATTCCCTGGATTTAGAATTTCACATGTCTTAAAATGACTTTGATCCACAAGTTTTATCTGCTTGTCTATTTATTTGTTTTATCTACACTCCTGTTTCATGGGTGAAGAGCAGTAAGTATGGTTTACCTTCCAAACACATAGCAAAGTGGAGGTGAACACTTGGATGTACTAACAAGCATGGATATGTAGTAATTTGAAATAAACAAGGAATGCTGAAATAGGATTATATGCAAATTCATCACTGTTTTCCCCAAACTGAGAGAACATAGAGAATGGGTCTATATAATCTATAAACATCAAATATAGAAAGTCAGTGTGAAAATGTGTTTAGCGTTCTGGAATAAAAGTAGGACTCTCAATCATGGAAGTTAATTAGGGAACTTTAATCATTGTCTATCAGCCCAAGTTACTTCACAAAGTTGTTGTTGGGATAAAACTGGAAGAGGAATGTTATAAGTGCTATATCTTGAGCACTCAAGAGGAAACACACATTATCTATCTAATGAATAAATAAAACAAGCATTTTGGTAGGAAGTTAACAGCTACTAAAAACTCTTGTAAAGCCCCAAATGAGGCAGCACATGATATATTTATTACTTGAACAAAAACTGAATTTTGCTCCTGAAGCTATGGCATTTATACAGGATGGGAAGGCTTTCTCTTGGTGTCTAGGAGTTGTGTATAATTCTTTCAAAGCTGAGGAACACAATGATCAGTGCCATAACACAAAATTTCCAGCAGGTTTTACAGTTCCTTGAATTATGAATGTTACCATGATCATCCCAAGACAGGAATACCAAAAGAAAAAAGAAAAAAGAAAAAAAAATTCAAGCAAACAGAAAAGCCTCACTAAAAGACTGTCTTTTTTCAGAAGGTATGCCATTTTGTGCAAATGTTAACATATGGCTTATAGTAAATCGTATAAGCATGTTTTATCTAAAATTGCACCATCAACACTGAAAGCTTCTATTCTCAGTTCAAATAGCAGAATGTGCTTGGGTGGCTGTAGAAACAGCTTTTCCCCCTTTTTTATCATATGGTTCAAATAACACAATGAAAAGAATTCACACAGTGCATTAACAGCCCTCTGCAGGAAAATGCATATACAAATACCCCAAGAACCATGACAAGGACTTACTTAGTAGTTTCCCATAATCAAAAAATCTCTATGCAACTAAAATGGTATCAAACATACCCTGACCTCAGCATTTCCCCCACATTCAAATTAAAATGGACAGTGGTTTGATTCTGTTTTGTTTGCAAGATAAGGACTATTTTTTTAGCAACCTGTATAAATGTGGGTCACAAATGTGAAATATTTGTGCAAGAAATGGGCAAATTTTGAGAGAAATCCATGCAGGGATTGCAAAGTTAAAATAAATAGCACATCATAAAAAATCTAAAGGACAGAAATGGATGATAGACGTGGAACAACAGGGAAGTATTTACTGACCATGTTTTTTTTTCCCCAAGCAATGATCCAGTGCTGTCTCCTTCCAAGTCTCACAAAATCCACTGAAATCTCTTTGCTTCCTGGATTACTGGCAAAAAGCATTGTCCATGATCCAAAGCACTGATTGGAGAGCAATGAGTGTTATTCTTTGCCTTAAGTCCCCGAAACGACTATATAATAAGCTTGGAGAAAAAGGTAACAACTTTTGCAACTCAGTGTTCTCATCTTTGAGTTCTTCCAAATGCCAAATCATGACTACCTGATAATAACTCAGATCATTGGTTCAGCTAGTTGGATAGTGTTGACATTGATTGACAACAATTTTTATGATCTCTAGCAGAAGATTTCCAAGCCCTATGTCAGAGACTGAAGGCAGTCTCTCTGTGCTTCTGTGTTCAAAGCTGGCTCTTTTTTTTTTTTTTGCCACAGAGTTGTTTGCCACTATTTAAATGTGAGCTATTCCTGTTGCTCATAGCTCCACAAAGATCACCCTGCTGTTTTAGTTTGTGAAATTTACACCTTATTCTTTATAATATTAAAAAGTAGATTTCAATAGAATGGCGTACAACCCAGAGTCTTTCCTTTGCCAGCTGGATAACAGCCCTTGCTCCATTAGGTCAACCTTTCAGAAACATTTCTTACCTAAACAGAGAAACAGAATGACCACAGACCACTGCAAAAAAGCAGTGAAAGTGACAGCAGCTTCATCTTTCTGCCACCTTCTCTATTGAATTTCCTTGTGGAAAGCTAGCAGGGAGCATCAGAAATCTTCCTTCCTTCTTTCCTTCTTTCCTTCCTTCCTTCCTTCCTTCCCTGGAGTGGGGGGTTGGGGTTGGGGGAACACGTAGGATGCAACGGATGTGGTGTAGGCCAAGAACCCTACAACGGTAACTACCCTGTTCCTCCCTTCCTGCTTCCCTTCCCAGCAGGCAGGCAAGTTGGTCCTGCTGGGTGGGAGACGGAGCAAGGGATTTTGAGAGTGGCTGGGAAACAGTCACAGAACATTCAAAATGAACTTCATGTAACAGCAGCAGCAGCCTGGCAGAGCTGAAACAGCAGCAGAGCTTGTAACACTAAAGCAGCTATGACTTTCTCAATTTTCAGTCCCTTGGGAGTCATGGGTCACAGATTTTGGACAGATTCTGTAAATTAACTTATTTGAGGTACCTTCAAAAATTGCTGTCCTGTGATGCGCCATTTTGGCCAGTTTAAGGAACAAGAATTTTAATAGTATAGACCGCCATCATAACAACAAGCTTCCTTCCTTATCTGGAAGCATTTTTCAGGAACATGCTAAACAGATTTCCAAATGAACAATAACAGAGCCCATCTGATCTTTATCAACTACATCTTTAACTAATTCCCTTTATCAACTACCTCTTTCCTTCACCTTTGATGGCTTTGCAATTTTGTATTCCTTGACAATTTTGCACCTCGTGAACCTTCATTAGTAAGAGGTCTGTTTCACAAACACTGTAGGAATCATTAACACGACTCAGTCAATATTGTTTCCCTTCTTTTTCTTTGTATTCTTTCCCTTCCATTTGCTTTTTTATTTAAATTAAGCAAAAATGAATATCACCAGTTATTATCTATTAGGTAGATAGAAAACTGTAATTCTGGTCCTTCTTTAAAAAAGCTTCTTACATGGATGAAATCTATGGTCTCGCGTAGAGATGGAAAAAAAACCTGACAGACTTGTAAAATCCATACAAATGACCATGATATCGGCTATAATGCTTCCAGTATTCGACTTTCATACAGCATTCCAGTATTTCTACTTAGACATGCTTAGAATCAGACGCAGTAGTGTGCCTGAAATTCAAAAATCTGGCATAGAGGAGGATGAGGGGCAGATTGAAGGGAATTTCATGCTTTTCTCATTTGTTCCTCCCAACCAAAATAATGCGGATTATCCACATGTAAAGTGGATTTGATGTGCTTTGCTGAGACGTTTCACACTGCAAAGATGATGCAGTGATTCTTATCGAGGTAAAAAGGTAAATGCAGTATACCTCCGTGAAGGTGTTTATTTATTTATTTTATTTATTTATTTATTCAATTTATATGCCGCCCCTCTCCGAAGACCCAGGGCGGCTCACAATACACTCAAAAAATCACTATAAAAACACTTAAAAATTTAAAACATTAAAGACATTAAAACCCATTCACACCATTCATGTGTTTGCTTTTTTTTATTGCTCCTCTGAGCCTCCAGCACTTAATCTAGATGAGGCTTCTGCAAAGGTGCTCTTTGGAGCAAAAGTTTTGAGCGATTTGTCAGTCAAACCTTCATGAAGGAAAAGGAATTCACATAGATCTGCACAGCCTGATTGAAAAGAATGTTAGAGGTTAAGTCAGAAATCAAGGCTGACATAGCTCATAGAAGAGGGAGAATGAGTTTCTTTTCATTAATCTAGCAAATATCTGTCATTTTCTGTCAGCTACTTAAACTGGAGGTTCTCAGTTGTGAATCAGCTGAGTAAGTTTAACAGGACGAATTTACATTACATCACATTAAACAATTCCTCTTCTTTTTTTAATTTTTTTTCTTTTTTCTTTCTTTCTGTACTTTGACTTTCTTTTTTTTCCCCCTTTCTTTCCTACTTGTACTCTATGTTAGTTGTGTTAGGTTTTATATTTGTTAAACATTTAATACAAATTTATTTTAAATGTGTCAGTCAGTCATATGCAGGCAAAATGGAAGCATTTGCTGCTGTGGTTTCCCCATCAGACTTGCCTGGTAATTCAGACAAGAAAACACAATCAGAAGTATTACCCCTAACTTTCTTGTAAGATTACATTAATGGGAATTTGCAAGTCTAAAAGTAAATCCCTATGCCCCCCTCACCTTATATTCCAAAAAGCTAAGAAGAATCCCTTCTGAGATGTTTGCTACAGTCTCATTCCTTCTGTGGACCCAGTTATTACTTGTCTGACTGTTGTTAGTTTGG
This sequence comes from Pituophis catenifer annectens, assembly GCF_029215685.1. Lineage (NCBI taxonomy): Eukaryota > Metazoa > Chordata > Lepidosauria > Squamata > Colubridae > Pituophis > Pituophis catenifer. The sequence goes on from NW_027256882.1 coordinate 119,323,457, forward strand.
ACCTCTTCCTCCGGACTCGCAAGGTCATTCTGCTATATTATTACAAACATACACACACACACACACACTTTGCCTGTTCATGTCCACAACAGGCAGTGCAATATTTTTGACAGTTCCTGGGGATATACAGATTAAAATTGAATAATTAAAATGAATTAAGATATACATTTATTTCTTGCCCAACTGTAATCTCATCAAAACTATTAGTTTTATTCCAGGAAGTGGGGATGCCACATAAATTCATTGAACATTTGGTAGATTGTTCTTCTGATAATTCCAGTCTTTCAACCTAAGAATATCTTATGACAGAATATTGCCACAAAATGATGTTAATGGCATCTGCAGAGATTTTATGGCTTTAAAGGACATAAAGGCATCACTGAAGTTTGAGAAACAGATTGTCTCTCAAATATACTGTAGTATATACCTAGCTTGTTCCTCTCATGTGAAAGCTAAATGGCTAATAGAAGGAATTGGGGAATGGTGGAGGAGGAAAATCTTTGTTTTCTCTTAAATTACCATAAATATCATGGAAAGTTAGCTGAATGAGTGTGGTACACATTATAATAAGCAAATGAATTTGAACAGCCAATATTTTTCAAGCAAACCTTTTAATATTATGTTATTCTATGCACCATAGACATCACTGAATACTTTTATTGTTCATGCTCAAGAGAGTAGTAAAAAATGCTGAATGCTGATTATTTCAACATCTCTCCCCTAGAGAACTATTAATTATGATTAGAAACAGAAGCTATCAAGATTATGTTCAATCCTTTCCCTTTCCCTTTTTCCCATCTTAACATTCCCCTGAAACTGAGAGTTTGATTGAAATCATATTGACTTTTCTAGACCCACTACCGAAGTTCTCCCAAATAAATGAATAACAGTTTGAAGGGACCTTGGAGGTCTTATAGTCCGTCGCCTGCTCAAGCAGGAGACTCTATCATTTCAAATGGTTGTCCAATCTCTTCTTAAAAACCTTCAGTGATAGACACCTACAACCTTTCTGAAGGCAAGCCTTTCCACTGGTTAATTGTTCTCACTGTCAGGAAATTTCTCAATAGAATAGAATAGAATAGAATAGAATAGAATAGAATAGAATAGAATAGAATAGAATAGAATAGAATAGAATAGAATAGAATAGAATAGAATAGAATAGAATAACAGAGTTGGAAGGGGCCTTGGAGGTCTTCTAGTCCAACCCCCTGCTTAGGCAGGAAACCCTACACCACTTCAGACAGATGGTTATCCAACATCTTCTTAAAAACTTCCAATGTTGGAGCATTCACAACTTCTGGAGGCAAATTATTCCACTAATTAATTGTTCTAATTGTCAGGAAATTTCTCCTTAGTTCTAAGTTGCTTCTCTCCTTGATTATTTTCTACCCATTGCTTCTTGTCCTACCGTCAGGTGCTTTGGAGAATAGCTTAATTCCCTCTTTTTTGTGGCAGCCCCTGAGATATTGGAACACTGCTATCATGTCTCCCCTAGGTTTTTTTTCCCATTAAACTAGACATACCCAGTTCCTGCAACCATTCTTCATATGCTTTAGCCTCCAGTCCCCTAATCATCTTTGTTGCTCTTCTCTGCACTCTTTCTAGAGCCACATCTTTTTTATATCATGACGACCAAAACTGAATGCAGTATTCCAAGTATGGCCTTACCAAGGCATTATAAATTGGTATTAACACTTCACGTGATCTTGATTCTATCCCTCTGTTTATGCAGCCTAGAACTGTGTTGGCTTTTCTGGCAGCTGCTGCATACTGCTGGCTCATATTTAAATGGTTGTCCACTAGGACTCCAAGATCCCTGTCACAGTTACTACTATTGTGAGGTACCACATATACTGTGCCTGTGCATTTTGTTTTCCTTGCCTAAATGTAGAACTTTACTTTTTTCACCATTGAATTTCATTTTGTTAGATAGTACCCAATAGTGCCCTTAAATCTAGTTTGATTCTATCCTTGATTAGTTTCCATCCATTGTTTCTTTTCCTGCCTTCTGGTGCTTTGGAAAATAAGTTGACCTCATCTTCTTTGTGACAGTCCCTCAAATATTGGAACATTGCTATCATGTCACCCCTAGTCCTTCTTTCCACTAGACTGACATACCCAATTCCTGTAATCGTTCATATGTTTTAGCCTCCAGATCTCTAATCATCTTTGTTGCTGTTCTCTGCATTCTTCCCAGAGTCTCAACATCTTTTTTATATCGTGGTGACCAAAACTAGATACAATATTCCAAGTCTGATTTTACTGAGGCATTATAAAGTGGTACTAACATTTATGTGATCTTGATTCTATCTCTCTGTTAGTGCAACCTAGGACTGCATTGACTTTTTTGGTGGCTGCAGCACACTGCTGGCTCATATTTAAGTGGTTGTCTACTAAGAGTCCTAGATCCCTCTCTCTGCTATTGAGCCAGGTTCCACCTTTTCTGTACATGTACATTTGTTTTTTCTTGCCTAAGTGTAAAACCTTAACTTTTCTCACCACTAAATTTCATTTTGCTAGATAGGGCCCAGTGTTCAAGTTAAGTCTTGCATCAAATCAGTGATGCAAGTGGAGCTTGTGCCTAAAATTCCCAAATGATACCTAGAAAGCATTGGGAAAAAATAAATATGTACAGCATAATCAACTGAGCAGAGTCTACTTAAGCTGATGCTTTCATTGTAGCAACCATCCCTTCATTTTTAAAATTATACTTGGAAGAGGGACGAATCATCTGGGGAGGTACATAGTTGCAGATGTTCACTTTATTATTGTACTTTTAAATATATAATCCTGTTCTTGGATAATTTAGTGCTTAGTAAATATACAGTATTTAGTATCAGGATAACAGAAACAAACTCAGTTGTAATTATGCCATTGTTATGATCTAAGCAACTTTAAGATGCAAAACTACATACAGTCTAAGTACTATTACTTTTTTTAAAAAAAATGAGACTTATCATACATTTTTCTCTAATATATTGAGAAGATAGAAACAATTATGAAGCATGGAATATTAGAGGAGAGATACATCTTAGTTGCATGCTTAAAATGAAGGAAAGAAACATGGCCATTTAAAAGGGAGTCCTACTAAGTAAACGTAGTCTAGGGGCTTTAATTACTTAGCTATAAATCTGGCTCTAGATGGATTTCTGATTCTTTCTAAATCAATCGCTGTCAAAGCTTTTGCCTGGGGAATATATATCTTCAGCTTAATTTTATACCTGCAGAACTCAAAATTTAAACAGATTAGCAGTTAATCTTTTGGCCTGTCACCACTCATCTCCAGACCTATTGCCAACCACACAACTGGAGATACGTTTCTACAGCAGGGAGGGCTGTTTATGAGAGAAATTCCCCATTGCTCTATCACTCATGTGACAGATCTGAGAATGAATATGAATACAATTGTCCCTCTTCTTTCTCAATTAATTATCATGACATCTGAAATTTGAATCCCCAAGGAGGCCTGAAAATATTTATTGTTTTATGTAAAGTTGCACTAGTAAATTTGGTCAGATGAGTAAGCAGTAATGGTTTTCATTGTTGCATTGTGATTAACATACATAGTTCTGCACATGCTCTGTAGTACAGGTGGTCCTTGACTTAGAACCATTTGTTTAGCAACTTGAGGAAAATGATTTACAACCAGTCCTTGTACTTTTGAATAGTGCAGCATTGTCATGGTCATACAACCAAAATTCAGGTGTTGGGTAACTGGCATGTATTTATGACAATTGTGGCATCCTGGGGTCATGTGATTGTCATTTGTGATCTTCCCAACTGGCTTCCAACAAGCAAAGTCAATAGGGGAAGCTGGATTCACTTTACAACTGCATTGATTCATTTATCAACGGTGGCAAAAAAAAGGTTGTAAAATTGGGCATGGTTCACTTAACAACTGCCTTGCTCAACTATAGAAATTCTGATATCAATTGTGGGTGTAAATCAAGGACTACCTATACAGTCAATTGATAGATATCATTCTAATCTCTCCAACTGTATGGGAAGTAAACATGTAGAACAGTGAGGGACAATGTTTGATGTTACTAGGGGTGGGGATGGCAAGAACACAGGGTGAGGATGTAAAATGTTGAGTATCACATGCATAAAGGCTATGATTTTTTGTTTTGCCCCCTTGCATTTTGGGGCAAATTGCAAATTGAGATTATTATTAAAGCAATGCCTTAAATTTCTTTTAGGTCTTATGACTACAATTTGCCATCTGAAATTGGCAAGAAAGCACACCAACAGTTTCTGACAACTGCAAATTTGACAGGGAGCTGTTTAGGGCCACAGGTGCCCATAACAGACACAGAAAGTATATTTCCCTTTTTACATTTAGTTTTAAATTATCTTTGCCTGAAGCACGCAACAGCTTTGTTTTTAATGTGAATGAAAAACCTTAAAGTAAATTTCAACTATTGAAGAAAGATTGTCAATAATTATTGGAATTTCAAGAAAATAGGAAAGTGAGGAAAAAGAGTTTTTGCAACAGAGGAAAATGTTAACATTCTCTCCTAAATACAAGTCTTCTATGAAATTAACAACTAAATGTGGCAGATGCAACATTATTCAAAAAGTGTCTTTCCTTTCCTTTCCTTTCCTTCTTTCCTTTCCTTCTTTCTTTTCCTTTCCTTTCCTTTTTCCTTTCCTTTCTTTCCACAGTTTTATTATCATTATGCTAGGTATTTCCAGTTTTATTCACTTCTACAGTATATATATTATTCTATAAGGTTTTAAAAGTAATATTTCAACTATTTAGGCAATTAATATTTTAAAATTAGTTAATATATTACATCACAATATGATGTTTTAGTGATTTCCTCAAAAATCCTGCCATGTTCACAATTACTACTTAGCGGTTCTGATATGCAGTCTGGCAAGACAACTGCTGTTGAAACAATAGTCTGTATCTGTCATGAATGACACCCAACTCTAAGAAAAGGTATATCCACTATGTTTTCAAAATGCTGAAGCATAATTAACTTTTTTATTGTAGGGGCTTTGTGAATGATAAATATTTTTTTATTATTTTTTTATTATTTATTTAATTAATTTTTATATCGCCCTTCTCCCGAAGGACTCAGGGCGGTGCACAGTCAAAAATAAAAACGAACACATATAAAATTTAAAACAGTTTAAAAGGAATTAAATAATTTGGCCCATTTCAATTAAACCCATATAACTTAAGTATTCAGGCCAGCCCAGCTTATTTATTTATTTATTTATTTATTAATCAAATTTCTATACCGCCCTACTCCTGGAGGACTCGGGGCGGTGAACAGCCAAGATAAAATACAGATAATACAAATATTAAAAATCCCTTAAAATTATTAAATATTTTGGCCGAAACACAGATTAAAACACCCAATTTATAAAATCAAACGAATTAAAAATTTAAAAGAGGAGAGTTAGGCCAGGCCAGCCTGCTGAAATAAAAAAAATTTGAGAGCACGACGAAACATGTGCAGGTCCGGGATCCTCCGTATCTCTGGGGGGAGCTCGTTCCAGATGGTAGGTGCCCCCACAGAGAAGGCTCTCCCCCTGGGGGCCGCCAGTCGACACTGTTTGACCGACGGCACCCCAAGGAGTCCCTCTCTGTGGGAACGTACTGGCCGGTGGGAGGTAGCAGAAGGCGATCTCGTAAGTACCCAGGTCCTAAGCCATGGAGCACTCTGAAGATAGTAACCAACAACTTGAATTGCACCCAGAAGACCACCGGGAGCCTGTGCAGCTCACGTAGGAAAGGTGTTACATGGGAGCGCCATGTCACTCCCATAATCACCCGCGCGGCCGCATTCTGGAAACAGTTGGAGCCTCCGGGTGCTCTTCAAGGGGAGCCCCATGTAGAGAGCATTACAATAGTCCAGGCAGGAAGTAATGAGGGCGTGAGTGACCGTGCATAGGGAGTCCCGATCCAAAAAGGGCCGCAACTGGCCGATCAGGCGAACCTGATAAAAAGCCCCCCTGGCCATGGCCGTCACATGGTCTTCTAAAGACAGCCGTGCATCCAGGAGGACTCCCAAGTTGCAAACTCTCTCTGTGGGGGCCAGAGTTACACCCCCAATAGTCAGCGATGGCACCAGCTGGCTATACCAGGACACCGGGAGCCACAGCCACTCTTGGAGGGGTTGAGTCTGAGCCTGTTTCTCTCCATCCCCAAATAATGTTCTTGGCATTGCTTTTGTGTTCAGTTATACAAGAAATCCATTGAACTTTCTGTGTCCAAAGTTAGATTTCCAAGAAAAAAAATACCTTGATAGATATCTTTACATAAATATTATGGGTTTTGCATTCACTCTGACTTTTCTTTTAAGGGGCACTCATTCTTGAATATATGAAAAGTGTAATTGAAATAATTCAATCATCAAAATGTACTTGTTCATTGTGGATATATAGTACAATAAAGGTCTTTAAGTGTTATTAATATAACATGAAGAAAGGGAAATAAAATAACAAGTAGAAAACACTGTTGCTTGGAGTATGTGATTGTGAAACATTCTTTTAAAAACAATATCCGTTTTAAAATATTTATATTTTTTCATAGTCTTTATAAAAGAAATATCCAGAGAATATTTTCTTTTCTTTCTTTTGATATTTTAAAATTAAATATTGGAAAAAGCATGTGAAATTTCTTTGATATTGTTTATAATTTGTGTGTCCATTTGCATATGTTCAATCTAAATGTATATACTAACCTTTTTCCTCAAATAAAATACAGAAAGTGATTTTGAACATGATGCTTGATTTTAATATGACAATATTATGACAAAATATGACAAAATTTAGAATATTTAATATACATTGCATGGATAATATTTAACTGGATAATTTATCCTTATTGAAAAAGCATCAGAGACATAAAATATTGCTTTCCTTATCTTGATTCATAGAGATTACTTGGAATCCAATATCATGCTCATAGATTTCTACAAGCACAATGCAAACCTTTGAAAATCTACCTGGAGAGTCCATTTTTTTCATTACTATTTCCCCTTAAGTTGGTCCCTTACCTTGAAAGAACTGGTTGTCAAACCTACTGCCAAAACTTTCTTTCCAAACTGCATATCGTTCAAATAAAAGGGATAGTAGTATTGAATGGAGAATATATTTTTCTTCTTCTTAACTGGCTCTTAAAGGGTAGTTATTGTAACCCTGCACAAGAAACATATAGGTGTCAATATCTTCTTGTATGTCAGTGATCATGGGGTAGAAATTTTGTTGCTACCTTACGATATGTAATTATTATTCTGAAATTTTAAAAATTACTGTACTGTAAGAACATAAAAACCTTGTCAATTATGTTGAACTATTGCTGATATGTGCTGGGAAACATTGTCTATTCTAACATGAGGATGGAGGTTCATTCTCCAAGCTTGTGGGTGGTTCTCGAACATTGCATTACCAGGCCTGGTAACGAAACATTCAGAAACCAACCCACAAGCTTGGAGGTCAAACCTCCACCCTCACCCTATAGCTGAGTTACAGATAATTGCCACCATTGCATATTCTAACATTTCCCATTGGCCTTCTACATTATAATGTAGGACTTACCAAGGAATGTCAGCATTCACATGCTTTCTGACCTTGCTGTAATACATATACCAACATATAGCTTGATTAACTCATCATAGATATTGCATTCTATTATGCAAAAAGCAGCTCCAGATCTTTATTAATAAACAAGTAGATTTAATTATAATTCTGGATAGCTAATTTGACTATATTTGTCAGAGAGATGCTTCAAAGAAGTACAAAGCAAGACAATTTGAGTTTTTAAACAGTCCCTTTACTATGAAACTTACATTCTTCTCAACATCCAGCCTTTTTACTTTTATTAATCACTATGTAACTCTCTGTCTAATATTATCAGTATTTGTATATCTAGGTCTATTGAAGTCACCATGAACTAAGACCATTGGCTCTGTCCCTGATGACAAAATTTGGTGATATTCTTTAAAAGCCAAGAACTATAGACTTTTCAGTGCCATATAAACTTTTTAGTAATAGATGCTTAGATATCACAGCTCTTCTAATACTGCATATATGAAATACAAAAGGAACAGTAATATGTTATTCTCCATTCATAGCCCTCGATTTTACTGATAAACAAGGTCATTTGGAACAGTTTACATTTCTCAGGAAGAATATGACATTCCCATTAATTCACCTACTGTACCTGCCATTTTTATATTTAACAAGACTTGATAAGTTGATATTATGGTAAAAGTCTAAGCAATTGGAAATGCTTGTTACTACATATTCTCAGCCTGCTAAAGAATAAAGACTTTTGCTGGAGGTACTTGATTCAGCTTAGCAAAAGAACAATATGCCTATTTATGCTGTCAGTCTGTGGTATGCATACACATACATAAAAAGCGATGGAGAGAGAGTTCTCTTAATTTTTTCTCAGTGAAATCAGTAATTTTGGGGTTTTACTATCTTCTCTCTCATTCATTTGAAAAGGGAAATATAATAGAGGGAAGACAGATATAGATAAAATAGAAGGGTATTAATTCTTGAAGGGCATGCATTGTCTTGTAAGTTTTCTATGAAGAATTGTTAGAAGACAGTCTTCTATTGAAGATTTGTTCAGTCTAAGTGTGAAGAAAACAAATAAACCAACCAAAAGCCAGAAGTCTTAAAATTCACACCTAGAATTTAGACTTAAATGAAAATTTATATCCTCTGTTTTGGGGAGGGTGAAACATTTCTTCTTTTCTGCTAATGTTTAAGTGACTACACAATACTTTTAAGTTCCACTTGTGGAGAACTCAATGAATGCTGAGAGTAAACATGCTTAGATTTTTCTCCTGTGATGAGGAACAGCAATAAGCAGAGCATCTGATTATATATTCATTTGTCTAAACATGCTTATAAACCTCTTCTATAGGGATTTGCTATGTGTGCTAAATGTGTGTTTACATGTGCATCATTACCTGTCTTTGCTTCAATTTTGCACATATTTATTCCAATAAGAAACAGAGCTATAATCTATTGTTTAATATTCTTTTTCCATGTTTAATATTCTTTTTCCAAAGACCTAGAGAAGATAATTATATGAAACTACCCCATGTATCTGTACACGTTTCTGTGGCATCAACTCTATGACTATGAAGATTGCACATCCATACAAATTTAGTCCAATGGGAATCTATCAGCTTCACTCACAAAATATCCCAGATTTATTGTTGCCTTATCCAGGTTAGAGACTTTAGAAGGTAGAAGATTCCAAGCTTCAAAAAGTGTGTGTGTGTGCCTGTGTTTGTTTGTGTAGATGGATGGATGGATGGATGGATGGATGGATGGATGGATGGATGATAGACAGACAGACAGACAGACAGACAGACAGATGACAGCCAGTCCCTAGGTAGGAGTTTAAAAAAAAAAACCCTATATAAAACCACACAGCGCTATTGTTAGTGTCAACTACAATTGTTTAAATGGGCTTATGTTCTATGTAAAAACAGCTTCCTATCTTCCTACCCCTCCCCTTTAGTGATGGAGAGAGAGAAAGAAAGAGAGATTGAAATAATGGCTGGATTTCAGCTAATAGTTTCAACCATAAACTAGCCAATTCCCTTTTAATCAAAGTATCTTACAAAACCGTATGACATGCATCCCACGATCTACAACCATGACAATAACCAAGCATCCCAGATGTGCAAACATAGCTACTATGAACATGGTTTGAAAAAAACCCAAAAAATAATGCAGCTTGATTTATCTTAGCAACTTGTTCCTAATATCTCTCACTGTAATATTGGAATATGTGCATTTGAGTATGCATTCAGATGTGTCTTTCACTAAGTATATGAGTGTTTATGTTTCTCTTCTGGTCTTTGTTTCTCTTTGTGTATATTCCAGACCACGATTAGAGCTGGGTGATTAAAGCTCTATCAGAAATTCACAGGGAGGACATCAATCTTTCATTTGTTCCCACTCATGTCATCAGTCTCCACAGAGCTCCATAATTCTATGATATGTTATCAGTCATAGTGTGATCCTTTTTCAAGTAGGATCACATAATGTAGCAGATTGTTTTTTTTGGGGGGGGGTATTTTATTAGGTTTAAAAATGGTATTGAGGCCACAACTATTTTGTGAAATGGCACACAAACTGGACAGTTGTGAACAGTAGTGAATGAGGGATTTTTTTTCACTGTGTTTTGAACTATCCTGCATTTTTTTTGACCAAAAACATTAGAAGATAAACGTTTTAGAGGCTTTAGTTTGAATGCAAGACTTTCCTTTCTATTAGCTGAGCACTCCACCCACCAGAAAAGAGTCAGCAGTCAAGAACTTGGTTGCTTACAGACTTCATTATATAAATAAAATAAATGAAGATAAGTGGTCATTAATATTTTTTGAGTTTGGATCACTACAGTATGCATTTGAATGCTTTATGGTTTCAGGATTCAAGTATGAACTTTTAAACTTAACTGTTCTCACATTCCATGTTCTAGAATATCCAGCAAATAAGCTAATTTGCTTAGAATTAAGCCTTGTTTAACTGTTTTTATTAAATATGTCCAGTGATCCAGGAAATGTGAGGGAATCACATCTGCTGCTCAGATCCATAACATCAGCATATCTGTGAACTGTCCATCAGCCAATGAATATTTTCCAAAAAAAAAAGGTGAAAAGCATCTGCATGTGGATGACTCTGCTACATCTCTCATTGCAAAGAAACAATATTGTACATACAGCTGTACAAATGCAAAATGTATCTCAGATCTTCATCCAAATGAATTAAAACATCTTCAGATGTTTCTGAAAGTAACAATTTATGCACAATGCAAGTTGAGTATTGCAGAAGCTAAAGATGAGACAGTTTAATTCTTATATAATAAGGTCATTTGAAGATTGTGCAACACTGAATTAAACTTTGATAAGAGTTGAGGTTTGGGATAGTAGTTAAAGCATCAGGCTAGAAACTGGAAGACCCTGAATTCTAGTCCCCCTACCAGCTGACTGACCTTAGACTAGTTACCATTTCTCAACCTTAGGAAGGAGTCAATGGCAAACCATTTCTGAAATCTTGTTAAAAATACTTCAGGACTTTTCCTGATTGGAGTCAACACGAGGAGTTGACACTGACTCAAATGCATCAAAAAATAAAGCAATTATTCCTTTCTGGGTCTTATTGCATTCCTAAATCCTTTGAGTATTCTTTGATTATAGATGGCTTCTCAGTGAGGCATTTTGGTTTCTTTTGTGATCCTGGCTTGTATTTGAGTATACTGTCTGTAATCTGTTATCCTATGGTTCATACTTCCTGGTTCATATAAACTAGCATTCTAACACATAAACTTAAATGTATAAGAATATACAGCCAAATGCTACCATGAAAATGCATGTTGTGTTCAAAGTAGATTTGTGCATTTGTATTTCACTAAATTTGGAATCTTTCCTATGGGATCAATGTGTGCTATGATAGTGTGAGGATATGGAAAAGGCCCTTCTTGGTTTTAGCATTGGTATTAACACTCAAACAGGGGATTCTTTCCCCTGAGGAAAGTGTAATTGACTCCCACGCTGGTGAGTTTTGAATATCTTGCCAAAAACCTACTTTTATCACATTTTGATTTGCTATACAATATTATCTTACATTTTTTTTAAAAAAAGGAGTGGCTTTGAGTTGTTAATTTTATTATTTCACTCTTCTTGTAATAAAATAGAAGTGTCACAATCTTAGCAGTGCTGGTATAGGGCCTTCTGCACAATTCTGTGGAAACCCTTAACCCATAAGCAGAAAGCCAAAATAAAAATGTTGTTTAGCTTTAATTCTAATGTGTCCCATTGTAACTACATCAATGATACATAATCAAATTTATATCCAATGATGCAACTAGACAGTGAGTTCTGAGTGGCTAGCATCAGAGGTTAATGCATCATTTTCCACTATTGTATAGTTCTTATTTATCATAAGCTACAAGGACTCATGATAGTACTGAACACAAAATTCTTCGTGATAGTTCCCTGCCCATGTTTGCCTAACACAATTCTCTCTTGGTGTCTATGGAGATTCTCAGTCATCCAGGTCATGGTTGTCTCAAAGATGCTTTTTAAAAAGACAACTGGACTTCGCTTTTTTCTTGAGGATATTTCACTTATCATCCAAGAAACTTCTTCAATTTTGACTGAAGCTTCCTGAATGAGAAACGAAACGTCTTCAAGGGAAAACGAAGTCCAGTTGCCTTTTGACAAAGCACCTTTGGGACAATTCTATCTTGAGATCTGTGTGTATTCAAATAATTAATGGATAGAAACATGCCCTGTACATTTCATGATGACTACTAACCTATCCATCTGCAAAGCCCTTCTTAGATTAGAAAAACTGAAGAATCAGATTCCTTGCTTTGGAGAGAAAAAAAAAGGCTTATATCTTTGGGGTGGTTACCCAGTGAAAAAGAAAGATACTAAATCCTAAGGACTCTTAAGTTCTTTGGTATGTAAGAAGACTTTTGATACTTTTGTAAGATCTACAGCACTGAAAGTCTGTTATGCTAGAAGAAGAAATGGTTTAGCTAATGTTTGCTACTTTTTAGGGACTTTTTTTTTTTTTTACTCCTTTGGTGAATTGCTCATGACCCAACTTCAAGTCAGGAGAAAAATATTCCAGCATGAAATTTGCTGTGTAACACAGGTATAACTAAGGACAACTTTAAGCCTGTCTCACTCATGAGCTAGGATGAGATGAAAGCAATGTCACAAAGATACAGCAGGAAAAGAAAATAAGTTGCCAGGGCATGTTTGTGCCACGATTAGGTGAAATCTGAAAACAAAACTTAGTTTATTTAAGAAATCAGATTAATGTTAATTCTTGGAATCAGGATGGCACAGCAGTGCACATTCAGCCTTTTAAATAATCAAGTAAAAATCATCCTTTATAGAAAATTTTAAAGTGAATATTGCACAGATTAACTTGACTCTTTTAGATATAGTGCAAGTCCGCCCCCCATCCTGATGGGAAGGTGTATCAGCACAAATCATATTAGGATAAACTCAATTTAATTATGCCCAAAAGTTAGTTTCCTGGGATTATTCATTCTCTATGAAAATGAGAGGGAATCTTTAAGGAATTCTAATGAGGAGAAGGAAATTTCTGACAAACTTACAGGTTGGTTTACCTTAAATTCCAGGTGGCTAACAATGTTTGCTCTTTTTTCCTCTGGTATTTATGTATAAAGTTTAGAGAGCTACCCACTCAATTGTGTCTGGGCAGCTTGCAATTAAAAACAGCCATACAATTTTACTCCAGTAAACTACTAAGACCAGATAAAAATGAGCAAATTTTAAAAAGTACTAGACATCCAAAGAACAACTCATCACCTCATTGCTTGGAGAAATATATTTATGAATTTATGTATGCATTTATTTTCCAAATTGCCAGTGGCATACCTGGCAATTCCAGAATGTCACTGTGAATACCTCTACATACTCCCATAGGTTTTTGGGTAAAAAATATTTTGCCACCATGACATAACCTTTGGTGGTATCCTGAAGAAATTAACACTGATTTAAAAAAAGTAAAGGAAAAATATGTTACTCACCTAATTGGTTTTCCACTTCTATTAAAAGTTCATGATCAAAGCTTTACATAATCACCATACAATTTTATCCCTCACAGCCCAGATGATATTGGTGGCCTAGAAGATCATTGGTCATGCTGTTTCTACAGCATTCCTTCTCAACAGAGTAACTTAGGTAGCTTTTATATTAAAAGTATTGAAATACATCAAAAAGAAATAGAGACTGGACAACTCCCCCCTCCCATCCTACCAGTGCTTTTGTATTGAGCAAGAAATTGGAGAAGAGGACCTCTGATCTTTCTCCCAACATTACAATTTGAAGATTTCTCAGAAATTAGTCTGTTGAGAACCTACAAGTTTTCAAGATGGTTCACTGAATATTGCCTCCTCAGCATTCAAAATGTGATGTCAATAAAGTGATATGAATTTCAACAGAAGCTTTCCATGCAAAGTGCGTACAAAGTATTTACTACATTTTCAACCACAATTTTAAAAAAGATGTTGGAAAAAGTTGCCTAGAATATCAAAGATATTAAAGGTTTCCATAAATGTCTCCCTTTGATGATGATTGCAGTTTGGGGCCTACAACTTTATCAGACAATTGTTTTCTGAAAAATTATCAGGTTAATAGAATAGGTTTGAAATGGCTATAAGAACATTTATTACATTTAATTTTCATGTATTAATTTGTCTTTTAAGTTGGAACTTTTAAATACAGAATTCAGAAGACAATCTTTCCAACATAGAATGGGAGAAATTGTAGTATCAGTAATTTTTTTTCAAAACACAACCAGAACCTTCCAACCCAAAAACTACCTATATTTTTATTTATTTATTATTTATTTATTTATTTATTAATCAAATTTCTATACCGCCCTACTCCCGAAGGACTCAGGGCGGTGAACAGCCAAGATAAAATACAGACAATAAAATACATTTTTAAGGCCCTGTAACCAAAATATGACACTACGAAAATCAACCAATGCTTAAAATAAGCCATTTGAGGTAAACTTTTCCTTTTTCCCTTTTGCATTTATTTCTAAAGTAAAACTTCCATTATAGGTTTGCCATTGTTAAACATGATAGGGAAATGGGCAAAATAAAAGCAAGGACTGGGGTGGGAAAAATAAGAGGGGACCAAATGGGAAGTAATAGGCCTGAGGCAAATAATGTGTGTTTCCTCTTCTTAAATTCTAACTCTTGCCCAGCATGCCATGATTGGCCATTTCTCAAAGAATCACATTAGCTCTTCTTCAATATGGCAGGTGAAAGGGAAATGAAGCTAGCAAGCATTAAAGCATCTGCTTTACTGTTGCCAAATATTTATAACAAAAGGGAGGAGGAAATATAGAGCTTGCAGCACTATGGACAGGGCTCTTGGGATAAGAGCAGCTCGGTATTGGGCAGGGCATTGCTACTTCTGACACCAGCCTGCTAATCAGAGAGTCCACAATGTTTTAAGTGCAAGGCACCGAGTTCTACAGCACAGCCTTTAAGCAAGAGTAGCAAACCCCGCGTCCCACGCCTTCGCCTGACATCTTCTCCCGACTACAACCTTTGGGCTTGTTTCTTCTGACATTAAGGGCACACACCCATCCACCCCACACATATACACGCGTGTACACACGCGCGCGCATACACGCCATATATAATCGACGAGGAAGCCAAACATCCTTCCAGTCTCCGCGTCAACATTCCCCTCAGTGAAGAGGCTGGGAGGCTAATGCAGCGCATGCCATCACTACGGCTGTGGGCTCTAGCGGCAAGGAGCGGCGTCCCTGTTCTCGGAGAGATGGTTGGCTCTGCGAGGTGCCCTTGGCCCAGAAGAAGAAACCACGCTGCTGCAGCACGGATTTAAAAATATTTTTTTTAAAAAAAAAAAATACCCGACCACGCAGTCCCGCTATGGCCGCCTTAAGCAACCCCACGCCACCCTCCCTCCCTTCCTAGCCAGCTTTAATAGATTTTCTTGCACGGGTAAAATGCTGTGAGTGGAGAGAGGGATGTGGGGGGGGGGCTAACCTTCCTTGGAATGGAGCCCCTCTCCCCTTCCTCTCCTTCGATTCCCTCGCCTCTGCAGCATTATAAACAGCAAGGCAAATGTAGCCATTCGGATTATGGGGAGGAATGGCACGTACGGCTCACCCCAAAGCAGATAAATACATAACGGAGGCAGGCGCTCGCCAGCATTTTCCTTCCAGCCTTATGCATTTCTCATCGGGCACCGTCTCCCCCACCCCCACTTCATTATCGCACCACCCCCCCTCCAGCTTTTTCCCCAGCCCTCCGTAGCAAAACAGAAAACGCGGCTTACCCCTGGATGAGGGATAGGAGTAGTAGTGTCCGCAGCATCATTTTGAGAGAAGACACTGCTGTATCCAGCAACGAGAAGCTGCCTGGGCTCGGCGGGTTTGGGATCGGCGAATTTGAAGGACTCATCTCTCTCTCTCTCTCTCTCTCTCTCTCTCTCTCTCTCTCTCTCTCTCTCTCTTTTCACCCCCCCACCACCACCATCACACACACACACACTCTCCCGCCCCCTTTCCTCGGTCGTAGACAAATCCGTCCCCTTCTTTATTTAGTGATTTGTAGTGTGGAAGGTGGTGGAGAGAGAGAGAGCCCCCCCCCGCTCCGTCTCTCCCTCCCTCCCTTTACCAGGTCCCGCTGGTGGGATGAGCCATTGCGCTCGCTCGCTCTCTTCCCTTCAGCCGAATTAATTTTCGGGGCGGGGGGTTCAAAAAGCAAATCGCTTCCTTATCCTTTCTTTATGTATAGGTTCCAAAAAAAAAAAAACCGGCAGCTTCCGAGTTGGCATGAATTGTACCACTAGAAGCCAGCGAGCGTATGCATGTGAGGGAAGGATGCTCACGTACCACACACACACACACACACACACACACACACACACACACACACACACACAGTTGGAGTGGGGAGGGGGAGAGGCGACGGATCCTCTTCGATCTATTCCCCCCAGAAGGGATCGGCCTGGGGAAAGAGATCGGAAAGTGGAGGGGGGGGAGGCCTTTGCCCGGATTAAGCCGCGAGGTCAGAGGGGGAGACGCGGCATCCGAGGTTGCTGCCACTGCCGCAGCACTGCTTAACACATGCGTGGTACCAGCTGTGCAATTGCTCCCCCTTCCCTCTTCAGCACACGCGTGCGGGGCCGTCTTGCAGCACCGAGTGGTTTTCCACCCTTGCCAGGTAGCCAGGTATAAATCTTCCTTCTCTTTTTTCTAAAGTGAAGTAAAAGTGCAGTCTCTTTGCAGTTCAGTTCTGCTCTTGATGATCTATATACAGTTTGCTTGGCAACAGCTTCACAGTCTTTCCCAATGCAACTCATAGCTCTGAGATTTCTTAGTGGTCTCTTATTCAAGGACTAAGCAGGCCCACGGCTGCTGAGGTTTTTCAATGACACAAAGTTATTCATCTAACTGCCTCTACCTGAGCGAAGGAAGAGGACCCGTCCCTTGAATCTTTCACACCCTTCAAACAAGTGTATTGAGAGGCATGGTGGGGGTGGGGAGTGAAGAGGAATAAATCTGTTCTGGTATGGCCAGAGAGATGCATGATGATGGACATTATTTTCCACAGAAATGGATCTGTGGTTTCAAGGAAAATGTGTGGCTGTTTAAAGGGAGGGTGGCAGTATAAGATGTACACTGCACTGAGGTCAAAAAGATTATTTTCAGGGGCATCCAAATGGGGGAGGGGGGAGGATTGCGCACGGTTTCTGTTTCTGTTCCATTTTGAAATAAATAGATTGGTTTGCTAGCCCTTCACAAGGAGGGAGAGAGGGAGGGAGGGAGGGAGGGAGGGAGGAAGGAAGGAAGGAAGGAAGGAAGGAAGGAAGGAAGGAAGGAAGGAAGGAAGGAAGGAAGGAAGGAAATAAGGGTGATAGTCCATCGGACATATGTCCAGACAAAATTTTGTCTTGCAGAAAGTTCCTCCAATATGTAAGATATGGGCAGAAGAGCAAGTAAAGCAGGTTTTTTGGGTAATCTATGAGTAGACAGGAAGAGAAACAAGCCAGTGAGCAGAGCTGAACAAGCTTCTTGGATGAGAAGTGAAACGTCTTCAAAGAAAAGCCAGAAAGTCCAGTTGCTTCTTGAAAATAAGCACCTTTTGGTACAAGCCAAAGAGCAGCACATGAGTGGAAGACTTTGCCAGGCAATCTCCAAGAACTGAAAATGATTGAATTGAAGAAAAAGAAAGAAAGAAAAAATGGAAGAAAAAAATTAAACAAAATAGAGAGCAACTCTGTCAATGGGGTATAATGTCGGGAACATTTAGGTAGAGAAACAAAATAGATCAATTTTCATTGATAATTTGACAGGCATCATTTTAATGCCTGTCAAATGACAGGATTTAGCTTTTCTTTCACTTCATGACTTTCAGTTCAGTGATGAAAAGCCTGATCCAAAGTTCATGAAAAAATCAGAAAAAGCACTTACTACACAACACAGCTTAACACCTTTAAGGGAAGCCTCCTTTGAGGCTTTGATGACTTCATGTTCATGTCATTGTAGTTTGCTCACAATAATATGAGAGTGATTTGCCGTTGCTTTCTTTCATAATATTTTTCAACTTCCCAATCTGCCTACAGACATTTTCTATTTACACATTCAAAACTGCTGGTGAGAAGGACAAAACTAGAAATGTGATTGTGGTTAGTTTTCTTCGCCCTAAGTAACTGCCAGTAACTTTTGTTTTACTTGAGTTAAATTTTTGTAGTAGAAAATTAGACTTTGAACTTTGAAATGAAATGACAATATTCTTAACTACTATATTAATTCAAAAAGCTGCAACTCAAATTTGTAATCAGCAAGTCTTTTATTTGAAGTAGCTGCTGTTATAATTAGCTTGCAATCACCAATGTAATCCCTGGTACACCCTTTAATGCCAACTAAATTCCCAGTCCAATCCTACATTAAAAATCCTTTATTATAAAAAGCAAATTAATTAGGATGTGGGCATACCACAAAGCAAAGCATCAGCCACCAGGATATTTATTGTAGGATTGCCTTTGTACCCTGAAAGCTAGAATGAGAAGGGAAATTATTTGAGGTTTGTTTGCTTTTGGTATATTAAATCTTGTAGGCCTGAAATGAAAATATCTAAACAACCATTACATGGCAGAAAAAGTTTGGATGTGCTATCCAGACACTTGGATTTTAGCCACCCAGATCTGGGAACTCTAGGTTTGTGATTGACCATGCTCACTGCAGCAGCTATATGTGAATGGACAACTCTCCCAAGACCACCAGATCTTTCCAAATAGATTCCCCCAAAGTGTCTACTCAAAGCTAACAAATTACAGTATAGAGGAAAATTCTGGGAAATGAAGTCCACACTTCTTAAAAGTGCTGAGGTTGGTAAATGCTGTGCTAAAGGTTCTTTTGCACGTCTACAAGATGGTGCCCGTAAGTAAGCAAACACACCACAGAGACTATAGTTCCTTCAATATTTAATGGATTTCCATGGAATTTACTTCAGTCAATTTCATATTAAGTAATATAAATATTCTGTTTCAGCTGTAGAACATTATAGACCTCATATTTTTTTTTAAAAAATGGTGAATTCAGATAAGAAGGTAGTGCTATTCCTGTACTATCACCAATGGAAAAAACCAAACGGCACCTTAAATACTGAATTTGTCACATAATATCATTTTGGGCAGCTTTTAGCCACTTCCCCATCTTAACTGAACAGATATCTAAGCAGACATCAGTACTAAACAGTTTTCTCTGCTGGAAAACTGAATTACCTGCCGACTTGGCCAAAACGTAATCACGTTGTGGCAAAGCTATGTTGTGACTCCACAAGAGATATGTCTCAGCACATCTGTTGAAAGGAAGCACGGTCACAGAATCTCTGTAACATTCACATGGGATTATTAATCGGGAATAAACTTGTTGCAGAGCTGAGTCCTGCTGCTCTCACACCTTTCCTTTATGTGTAGATGCTTGCACTGCCAACAGTTATTCCAACCTGCTAGGGAGTTTCACAATGTGCTCCATTACTGTGAAGTCATGCTTTCAACACCACTGTCATTTGGCAGTCAGCGAGTGCTATCTTCAATCATGTGAATGGAGAGAAAGATTGGCATCTGGAAGATTTATATTTGAGGACTATTTTCTATATTGCAACCTTTTAGTGTTTGCTGGAAGCCCTGATTTCTTGTACTTAAACCACATTAGGATGAAAAGAAGTTCCACCCAGCACTTAATATGATTAACAAATGATTCCTTCAGTCAGGATCAGGATCCTTTTACAATGGTTTCTTAAAAGTAACTTGTATTCACTTTCAACATTTGCTAATTCAGAGTTTCTGGGTTGTGTTATTTTGTTTAAGAAATGGGGAAATATTGGAAGTAATACTATTTTAAAAATCTAAAAATATTAACTCTTTTTCCACTGTGGAGTTAAAAATCAACCCATGCTGTAATTGCTAAAATTGCTCACTTTTTTTTTTTTTTTTTTTTTTTGCTGCAATCTATTTTTTACAGAAGCTAGTGCATATCTGCATAAACTTGCACTCTAAAAATCGGGTCTCAAAACATACCAAGGAAATACAGTAAATACTGAAATGAGATTATTTAGCAATAAGATTACATGAGTCATCTGTAAAGTACATGTGAACATAAAACTTGACAGTTACCCAGAACAGGACTAGAGGAAATGTCACTTTGGGCTCATCAAGCAAAAGCAACCCAATAACAATAATAATCTAGTCAGGAAGGTGCAGTTTTGCTTGGTAAATGCAGCCTCCAATAAACTATAGTATTCTACTTTTACAAAACACTAGCACTTTGGGTTCCTTTGCTCCTCCTTTCACTCAAGCCATTTCTGTCAAGGAAAATACCTTTAATAACATTCCATGATGCCAGCTCTTCGTAGACTAGATCTGTAGATTTAATTTTGAGTTCTTGGAGATTTGATAAAAAGTCAGCCCTGTACAGATTGGGTCTGAATGGAAAAAGGAACTTTTGTAAATATATCTCCTGTCTAGGACTCCCTTAATCCTTGCAGCAACATCTCAGGATTAGGTGCTGCCTTCTATACTTTTTGAGTGACCCAGGGGAAAGATTAAAAAATGAGAAAGGAAATGAGAAGAAGCAAACTCTTACAGACCGTTTTATTACAAGGATGAATTAATATTGTTTGGGGGAGAAGACAAATCACATGGAGATGTTGCTCCAGAAGAGTTGGCCAAATGGTTCACTCTCTACATTGACAGGATGAAATGATTGTTGCTAGATAACAGGTATGGAAAACTGGACCCTAATGAAAATCATCTTGGTAAGAAATACTTGGACTTCTTATTTCTTTCTTTGTTGCAACCAGATCAAAAGTTTTCTGCTGGAAGATTGAGAAAGGGGTATAATACAAGTTTCAAATGAAGCTATTATTTCAGCCATGTCAATCAAGTGCATCATATTTGAAGGAGGAAAGGAGTAGCTTCTAACACAGTACACCCTTTTACATCTGTTTACCAGGACAAAATCTGATGTTCTTCTTTACCCCCTAGGAAGTACAAGGGATATTCTGTATATGAGAGGAATTTAATGTAATTACTCAGCTACAGAATCTGTAGGACACTTCAAAGATGCTACTTCGAAAGGCAACTGGGCTTTGTTTTTCCCTTGAGGAAGATGTTCACTTCTTGAATGAGAAATAAAACGCCTTCCTCAAGGGAAAAAACACAGTCCAGTTGCTTTTTGAAAAAGCTCCTTTGAGACAACTATGACCTGGATGACTGAGAAACTCCATAGATATCTTTATATTTATATTCTGACCATTTTCTTTTCACTTTTGTTCCTATGAATACAGGGGAAACAAAGATGTTTGCTTTCCTGTTTAAGGCCAGAACAATGTGGAACACTGTATAAATATTATTAAGTGCTAGCACATAAACACAATCCAAAAAAGTTTTCCACTTTAATATTTTGGATAAACAACCTACACAACAGAAGGAAAATGGTAGCATTCTAAGGTTTATCTCAATTATTTCATTCTAAGGGAAATCGTATCACAAGGCTTTGCTTTATGAAGGAGTATGGTCAAACTGTTGTCTTATTGTCTTGAGAAATGAAGACTCTTCTGAAAGGTACATTTTCCTGCTCCTGTGTAGGTTATCAAAGGATTATTCTATTCCTATTCTAATTTTCATTTTTACAGAACAAATTTACTCGGAAACATTTTATCAGAAAGCCATAATTTTTTTTTTAAAAAAAATCTACGTTATTTTTTTTTAAATTCAAACTTTAATAGTTTCTAATTTTCATCAATGGATTCTTAGATTCCCACCACCACCTCCCTTTACTGATAACTACAATCATCAGGCAACCAATTACTAATCTCCCTTTACTTTTTACCTTTTAAAAACTTTTGGTGATGATTAAAGTGCTGAAATTGGAAAGGGCCCTGAGCCATATGTTTTTTCAACTGATTGCTGTAAAATATATATTGGGTTCTTACCTTGTATTTGATTAGAGACATATGTCAAAGCTTTTCTAAATAGAATCCAGTCCTTTAATTTTAAAGAATGAAGTATTACATTCTCAGAATCTAGGAAGGATCCTGTTATTTATTCCAATCATAAAAATGCTTTTTAAAAAAAAACAAACAAAACAAAACTGGATATTAAGACTATAAGAGCTATTTTTCTTACAAGCTAGTCTTTGCAACTATTGTGAACTCAGTTGAGGGTCGATTAATGTAAGGTCTGATAATGTGGTATTTTTAATCAGTGTAATTGATTAATTCAATGTAATCAATGTAACTCAAATTAGATAAAATCTAATTTGCAATGTTGTTTCTTTAGATCCTGAAAATGGTTTCGATGTTGTTTATTGGATGTTTTGAAATGAACTCTGACATTATGTATTTTAATTTTTTTGTTCTGCATTAATATGTTTCATTTAATTTTTTTCATTACTATGTGATTACTAATCACATCTATTTTTGTTTGTCACTGTTGATTTGTGGTAATGAATGCTCTGCTTCTCTTTTTCATCTGGTTTAGAATTTCTTCCTTCCACTGTTATAAATTTTAGAAATATTAAAAGGAATATATTAGGGAAGGCAATATGTAAGATTCTGTTACATGTTAATAATGTGCTTTATTACACAGGTTAAGATTTAAATTCATATTTGTAATTCCATTTCATTAACTTGTGGGCTTGTTTGCCCAGATATATGTACTCAATAAATTTGAGCTGATCAGATCTGTTGCTCTGGAATCTCTGTAATGATTTTGACATATTTTGTGATTCTAAGCTCTAATTCTTTTGTTTGCTTTAGTATGAAGATTCCCAGGAAATTTTCTCATCATGGGGATTTAAACATCATCAGTATTCTTTCTGTGCCAACTCAGGAAGCTCAAACTGCCCAAGGAGCTGCTGATTTAGTTCTACAGAGGAATTATTGAGTCTGTCATCTGCACCTCTATAACTGTCTAGTTGGATTCTGCAACCCAACAAGACAGACACAGACTTCAGAGGATAATTAGAACTGCAGAAAAAATAATTACTACCAACCTGCTTTCCATTGAGGACCTGTATACTGCACGAGTCAAAAAGAGGGCTGTGAAAATATTTACAGACTCCTTGCATCCTGGACATAAAATGTTTCAACTCCTACCCTCAAAACAATGCTATAGAGCACTGCACACACTAGAACAACTATAAAAAAAACAAGAACAGTTTTTTTCTGAATGCCATCACCCTCTAATTCCCTCAACACTGTCAAACTATTCACTAAGTCTGCATTACTATTAATCTTCTCATCGTTCCTATCACCCATCTCCTCCCATTTATGACTGTATGATTGTAACTTTGTTGCTTGTAGTCTTACAATTTATATTGATTGTTTCCTAGTATGATTTGATTGCTTATTTGTACCCTATGATTATCATTAAGTGTTGTAACTTATGATTCTTGATTAATGTATCTTTTCTTTTTATGTACACTGAGAGCATATGCACCAAAGACAAATTCCTTGTGTGTCCAATCACACTTGCCCAATAAAGAATTCTAATGTAATCTAATCTTATGTAAATAAAACAATGGCCTAGTACAATTTTAAATATTTGGGATAAGACAAATGAGATTCATAAAAAAATAAAATTGATTCATATTTTAATGAAATGAAATATTTTAACGAAATGAAAATTTTGTTCATTTCATCAAAGTTTTTCATTTCCAACACTATTTCAAGCTAATTGGAAACCATTAGGTATAGCAATTAAGGTGTTGGACTATGGAGCACAGAGACCCAGATCCTAGTCTAGCCTCAGGTATGGAACTCACTGGGTGACTTTCAGCCCAAGTTGCCTTACAGGATGGTTATGGTAAGAAAAAATGAATCCCTGTACAAAAAAATTAATATGTATGTGTATGTATGTATGTATGTATTTATGTATGTATGCATGTATATGTGTATGTGTCCGTGGGGTCATGATGGGTTGGACACAACTTCGCAACTAACAGCAAATCATAAATAAATGGTTGATGAAAGATTAATTATCTTTCCCTGGAGGAGGATATTCCTCATGATTTTCACTGTACATAGTAAAAAAGTGGATTTAATTTTTCACTTTTTCATTATTTTTTATTATTAATAATAATTTATATCCTGCCTTTATTTTTATTTTTTTTTACAAATACCACAAGATGGCAAATATATTGAACACATCATCCTCTTCCTATGATGGATAGATGGATGGATGGATGGATGGATGGATGGATGGATGGACGGATGGACGGACAGGTTTAAATAAAAAACTTCAGAATTCAGCTCCAAATTGGCGCTGTTTGTAACCTATTACTATTTGAAATCTATTATTCAGTTCCATTGAAAGATGGACAACACTTGGATTTATTTATTTTTTTATTATTTTGTTATTATGTTATGTTATTATATTATATTATGTTATTATATTATACTATTATGTTATTGTATTATGACTGCAAAAACGTCCAGGTAGTTATGTGGCAATACATGAAGACAGCAGAATAGAAAAGGAAAAAAAATCACAGAATACAAAGGTTTGCAAATAGAAGTACATCTACTATGCCAAAAGAAAGCAAAAATATACTAATAGTAATAGGTGCCTTAAATGCAACCTCAAAATATCTGTAGCACCACTTGAACACCATCAGAATTGTCAAAATCATCAGTCAGTTGCAAAAGGCAGCTTTACTTGGAACAGCTTACATTCTGTGATGATAGCTTTAATATTATTAAATAACTACATCTGATTAGCTCTGGTTCTTGGGAATGACTCCATAGCTGGTAAAAAAAAATAATTGCAAAATCCAGTTTAAACATCTGGTTGACGGTGCAATGAGCCATAATAGATCCAATGAGTCATCAGAAGCAAAGATGAATCTTAAAGATCTATTTATGTTGTGCTAATAGCAATAGCACTTAGACTTATATACCGCTTCACAGTGCTTTACAGCCCTGTCTAAGCGGTTTACAGAGTCAGCATATTGTCCCCAACACTCTGGGTCCTCATTTTACCCATTTAACCTACCCAAGGCTGAGTCAACCTTGAGACTGGTGAGTTTCGATCTGCCAAACTGCTGGCAGCCAGTGATCAGCAGAAGTAGCCTGCAGTACTGCACTCAAACCACTACACCACCGCAGCTCTAATGCCAAACATTTATTTAAGTTTAACATCCAATTCACATTGATACCAATAATCACCATACATTTCTTTCCTTTACGATGATTAAGGCCAATTTCCTATTACCTTGATTTAGTTGAATGCTAAACAGGTGTCACTGTACACTCCCCTTCACATCAATTACATTAGATCCTCAGCATGTCTCAGTTCACTTGTCCAAAAAATCCTGGACAATTTTTTAAACTGTTATATTTTTTATCAGTTTGGACGAGGGGGGAGGTGTGACAGTAACTTAGCATCAATTGTTACTCACTGTTTCTGTCTTAAAGTCTACATTTGATTAATGAAAACTATATGAACAATCTTTTCTGCTTCATTGTATTTAAATGTTTAAATGCTTTCAAAATAATGCAATTAGCCTATTCACACAATACCTAACAAGTATTTGAATGCACCTTATTAAAAGCCAAACCTACACTTCTAAGATATTAAAATAAATTGGTAGCTAAGTTGAATTTTTACAGCATGTGAAGGATAATGTTTAAAAATTTGGAATCAGAAAACCAAAAGTATAATGCCAATTACTGCAAAAATCATTTTTCTAAGGTTTTGCAAAATAAATCTTATCTCTTATGTAACCATAGGAGCCTGGTACCAAAATGATGAAATGTGCACTGCAGCCACTCTGTTCTTTCATAATTGTAGCATATAGAAACTAGAATCATAAAGCTGGAAGGGAAGTCTTCTAGTCCAATGCCCGACTCAAAGCAGGAGATCTTATGCCATCCCAGTCAAATGGTTTTCCAATCAGTTATATTCACACATGCAAATAGTTTTGCCATTGTGTCTTGTGATATTTGTGCCCACCACGGCTGGGCAGTATTAGCAGTACAGCAGTATTATCCAGCAAAACATCCAGTTCCCATTGTGATGATGATGACATTGAGCAATTGCCAATTCATGAATTGAATTGAATTGAATTGAATTGAATTGAATTGAATTGAATTGAATTGAATTGAATTGAATTTGTCTTTTTTCATCACAGGAAGCTGGAGAAGTTACAAATTTCTTCCTGTGATGGTCATATCAGTACATGCATTGTAACAGAACAATAACTATCGCATTAGTATTGCTCAGTGCTGTTAATATTGTTCACTCTGATTACTTTCATAGCTTTTAGGGGTTTTTTGCAAGGTGGTGGGGGTAGAATGCACAATAAAAAAGTCTGTCTATGCTAGAAGACTATATATGTTAAAATGTTAGGCATTAATGTTTATGTTTTCACTTGAGAAATCACAATCTGTTACTTGCCTATTTTTATTTCCTATTGTTGTAGTTGTTAGTGTTGTTAGTACTATCACCACTATAATCACATTACAATTTCATTTTATTTCTCCAATCGGTTAATCTTATGCTGGAAAGTAATAATTTATTTAAAACTTTTACATTGCTTGGAGGTTAAGGACCAGCTTCTTCAGTATTCCAGGTTATCAGTTTGCTGCTGTTGTCTTCCAGATACATAGGCCATCTGGGATCAGCACTCACTTCAGTTAAATGTCTGCTTTGCCAATTCAGGGAGCCTTCACAAATTGACATGATAAAGGAGACTAATTGGAGGAAAAGAGTATTTGAAGTGCAAAAGTGTTTTAGGTATTTTAGCCTAGCAGGATATTCAAATTGACAATTGGTTTAGAATATCAGAAAGAAAGATGCTGTAAATCATACAAAACAAAAAAACACCGCCAGAACTCTAGTCACTAATAGAAGTTGAAAGTATCCCCATATGTGCAATTCCTGTCTTTCTGGAGGAATTTGTTCAGTGAGGATTGGGCAGACAGTTGAGGACTTTGGAGAAAAGAAAATGGATAAAAAGGTAATGAGAGGTCCCTTAGATGGTATAGTTTCTTCACTCTGTCTCCTGATTCTCATAGATTGCTTCATATTGTATGGTAATCATAATTTAATTAATAATGGCCTTATTCAAGAAACTGCATTTCACAATCAGAATCAGAATCAGAATAGAGCTGGGAGGGACCTTTGAAATCTTCTAGTCCAGCCCTCTGCTCAAGCAGATATCCTATACCATTTCAGACAAGTGACTGTCCAGTCTCTTCTTAAAAACCTCCAGTGATGAAGCACCCCAAATGTCTGAAGGCAAGCTGTGGCACTGGTTAAATGGCCTCACTGTTAGAAAGCTTCTCCTTAATTCCTGATTGCTTCTGTCCTTAATTAGTTTCCATCCATTGCTTCTTGTCCTGCCCTCTGGTGCTTTGGAAAATGAATTGACCCTCTCCTCTTTGTGACAGCCTCTCAAATACTGAAATATAGCTATCATGTCCCCCCTAATCTTCTTTTTTCTGGACTAGCCAAGCCAAATCATGCAACCGTTCTTCATATGTTTTAGTCTCCAGGCCCTTAATCATCTTAGTTGCTCTTCTTTGTACTTTTTCCAAAGTCTCAACATCTTTTTTGTACTGTGGTGACCAAAACTGGATGCAGTATTCCAGATGTGGTCTTACTAAAGCTTTATAAAGTGGTACTAATCCTTCATGTGATTTTGATTCTATGTCCCTGTTTATACAACCAAGAATTGTATTAGCTTTTTTGGCTGTTGCCGCACACTGCTGACTCATGTTTAAGTGATTGTCCACTTCACAAAATCAGATCTGTCTGGTTTTGTGAAATAGCTACTCCACAAATCACAATTTACAATTGCTGGATTCCTAACAAGAGTCAAATAATGTACATTGGGAAGTTGATCAAAATTGGCCATATAGTCAGCCAGCATTTCAGATTCTTAGAACTATATTCTTTCTTGACTTAGTGGGATATCATAACTTCCTTTCACATCAGCATGTCTTAAAATACCACTCTCTGAGCACCAAAATTATTTATTATATGATTTATAAAGCTTCCTGCCTCACATAAGGAACTGGGCAACTTACAAAAATTAACAAATAACTCAATATGCATAAACCCTCCAATGCTCAAGAATATAACAATAACCCCACTGACCAAAAACAACACAAAATTCCACCATCAATAATAACAGAGCTCATCTATCTACTTGACTAAAATACCTGCAGTTTTAGCCTGATCTTCAATTCCTTGCCAAAGGCTTACAGGTTGGGGTCATCCAAATCTCTAGAGAGTCATGTTATTCTACAGAATAGGCCCTGCCACAGAAATGGCATGATTTTGAGTCCCACAAATGTTGTTTGGAAAGGGGACCTGGAACCTGGACCTGTCTTTAAAACTATTAGGGTTGGCAGTAGGTTGTAAGAGGTCAGCTGATCCTATTTAGAATTGAATGGTTCCATTTTTACAAGCTATCACAAATGCTGAATAGCTTTGAGGTCATAAGTAGAGTATTGTTTTTTTTCCTTTAAAAACCATTAGATTATTGAGGTCTGTGAACCATGCATATGTTCATGGTTCATATATTGCCTGGAAAGTACAATTTTACTGGCAACCAAAGATTGAAATTATCATTCAAACCCTTTATAGAATCTTCCCCATAGAGCCAAGGTGGCACAGAATGTAGTACTGCATGCTAACTCACTGCAGGAGGTCGTTTCTGAGCAGCTCAGGGTTGACTCAGCCTTCCATCCTTCTGAGGTCAGTAAAATGACCCAGATTGTTTGGGGGGGGGGCGGATATGCTGACTCTGTAAACCACTTAGAGAGGGCTATAAAGCACTGTGAAGCAGTATATAAGTCTAAATGCTATTGCTATTAATTTAAATACAGTAGAAAGAAAAGGGCTACGCTATGGACTATACATTATGAATACCATAATGTAAAATAAGCAGAAGATTTTTTCTGTTGTATTCTTTATAATTTATGACCTAGTTTAAGCTACTTTCTTTTAAGTTCTTTGGATGTTCCAGACACCATTTAAAAAGTGATAAAACTGCTTCTATATTTATTATCTAAAGCTGTTAAAACAAATCTTATGACCAATCTGGGGATGAACATACTTAAAATGCCTTGTTTTGTGGCATATTTAAAATCAAAGCAGTTCAATTTCTGGATAACTTTATTCTACAATAAATATATAAATAATAGTATGCTAATCAGATATTATTTAGTCATAAGTAAATAATTAAATCAGGAAATATTCATTATAAAATTGCCATATGCCATATATATAGCCATAACAAAGATCCACACCGGGTTGCAACAATCTGGATGACCACGAGATGGAAGTAAAAATATACTGTACTACTGTAAATCTTTGCTGCCACCTAGCAGACATCTGGATTTTTGCAGCTGGTAAAAATGGAATACAACAATATTTTATTTATTGTATATATGAAACTTCTTAACTGCCCATTTCCCTCACAGAAGGACTCTATAACATTGGGTTGACATATTTACTATTTATATTTCATTATAATATGAGTAATGGATATTATTTAAGAATTAGCATACATTATCTGAAACAGAGAGAGAGAACAAAGCATTCTTGACTGAATGGGACATGAGAGATACGCATTGGATCCAAGGATCTCAACATATTATCCTTATGTCCAGAGAAATGTTATAGTTTGTGAAAAGCCATACATCATTGTTTTTAGATCTAAGTTCTTCCTTGTATTTATGTGCTCAATAAAGCTACTCATGTAATTTTTTTCTTTACTAAAAAAAAAGGCTGTATCCAGGAGAGTTGCTTTGTGTTCTGCTTCTTTGCTCAGTTTGCACCTTCATAGCATCCAAGCTTTGATTTGTACGATCAAGAAATATGGACCATTATTTTGGTAAGTTGGATATCAACGAACTCTTAGTCTACTAGAAAGTTTTCTCTCCATTAGATTGTTGTTGCTGTTGTTAGAAGAAAGGCATCATCTCTGTAAATCTTTTCCAGATATATTTTATCAAATGTTCTTCTTCCATCTTCAGACAATATTCTACTGTCTTCTGGGAAGCCAGGAAATGCTTTGTGCATTTTTTAATAGCCAAGGTTGATCATAAGACTGTGATTTCAGCTGCTGCAAATATTATACTAATTTTAGTTAGGCTGTCAATGTCAAATTAAAATTAAATTGGAAACATGACGTATTATCTGTAAACAATGCCTCTGTCATCTATGGAGGGCAATTCCTCCCACAGGCTCCTATTCAAGCCTCATGCATTTTTTAAAAAGGACACCGAAATTATTCTAAGGTTCCACCTCCTCTAAAGCATGTGTCAGAGTAAATTATTTGAAAATACAAAGTTAGTTTGCATGCAAGTGTATATCTGCCAGTTCTTTGAGATTGGCAAGGTCAAGAAACAGAAGCAGCTGTGATTTCATGAATAGCTTTACTGTGGTACGATAGAAAATTGGGTTCACCTGATTTGGCACTGCACCAGACTTTGAGACTTTTCCAAAAACTCCAAATTCTTGTGATCTGAATGTACCCAATTCTTCAAAAAAAAAAATGTGTCCATTGTACAAATTCTGCTCAGAATTTGGAGCATGCGTCAAAGGGACCAACCTGACTCATTGCCAGATCAGATAGGTACAAATGTTCTATCTTACCATTTGTGAAATCCCAGATGTTTATTTCTGGATCATGCCAATCTTGAGGAATCAATATCAATCTTGAAAGCCTGACATAGTTCCTCTCTATCACATTTTATACAATACAAACTCAAGAAAGGGGTTATTGATTGATTGATTGATTGATTGATTGATTGATTGATTGATTGAATTTCTATACCGCCCTTCTCCCGAAGGACTCAGGGCGGTGAACAGATTATGATTTCATATACATATAATAATATTTTTTTTTATATAAACAGTAAATAATTGAGTTTCTATCTCATGGTTTCCTCTTTCTCAAAACTGAATAAACTTTTCTTCTTCCTTAAACGTCATTGCTCCCTTCCATCTTCCCAGGTTTATATTTCTTCACAGTATATATGCATATGGCCTAATTTTTTAAGTGTTTTTAATTGTTTTGTTTATCGTTTTTAATTAATGGGGCCAAATTTATATATATTTTTAATTGTATTTTAATATTTGTACTTGATGTTTTTACTTGGCTGTTCACCGCCCTGAGTCCTCAGGGAGAAGGGCGGTATACAAATTCAAAATAAAATAAATAAAAAATAAAATATGTACTCCATGTACTCCGTGTATGCCAGATAGTCAGTGTTTATTCCTGGCAACTTCCTGGACTAGTCTCTGCAGTTTTATTGGCAAATTTCATAAGTGCCATTGCCTCCTCCCTAAGGCTGAGAAATAGCAGCTGGCCCAAGGTCACCCACTGGCTTTATTTCTCAAGTGGGACTAGATTTTACAATCTCCTACTTTCTAGTCTGGCGCCTTACCCATTATGCCACATTGGCATATACTGTATGAGCCAATGTGTGAGCCTATACTGGATATGAATGCATCTATGTATGTGTGTATATCAGTGGTGGGTTGCCCCTGGTTTGGACTGGTTCTATAGAACCGGTAGTAAAACCGGCGGGAGGCTCCACCCACTTACCCTGACGTGATTAGAAGCGATCTGCGCATGCGCAATCCCGTTGTGAACTGGTAGTAAACGTAAGTAAAACCCACTCCTGGTGTATATGTACATATAGACACTTTAAAACAACCTGTATAAACATTCCTATTTCCTCTTACCTTGCTTAGATTGTATGCAAGCAAGATCAGAGGAGATATGACTCTTTATTCAGCAGGTTCGAATGAAATCTGACTCTTATTCATATTAAACGCATTTTGTCATATCATAGAGATGCTTCCTTATAAGAACTCTCTGTTTTGTAAACTTGTTCACTATGTAGAGGTCACATTAAGTTACTGCATTTGGTGAATATCACATTAGGCTGGATCATCAATCAAAATGATAATGAAAATCTAATAATTGTTAGACATTTCCATGTAGCGGTTTGAAGGATGCTCTGAAATTATGTGAAAAGGGGTCAGTATATTTCCACTATACTATCAGTTCAAAGGAGTAAATCAGTTTAAGGGAATGAAAAGCACATGGCTTGCCTCTATTTGTTAAGCAGCTGGTAATGCAATAATAGGAAAAAGATTGTGAAAATGAATCCACAATAGATTTAGAACCATGTAATTAAGCAATAACATCATTTCAAAAATAAAATGTAGGAAATCACCCTTACAGACTGCAAAAGAACTGAACAATATGAAGTGGAATAATCCTGAACAGAGTATCACTGATAATCAAAACACATTCTTGTACACATACACACACACACACACACACACTTCAAATTTGGTCTATTTATTGTTATTTATTTATTTATTTTATTTATTTTTATTTCTATACCGCCCTTCTCCCGCAGGACTCAGGGCAGTGCACAGCCAAAATAAAACATCGTATACAAAATTTAAAAAACAATTTAAAAACAATTAAATAATTTTGGCCCAAATAATTTAAAACAACCCAGATTAAAACCTAATCAATTAAAACTGAGAGGACGGGATCAAGCCAGCCCAGCTAGATGGAATAAGTGTGTTTTTAGGGTGCGACGAAAAGTCCGGAGGTCTGATATCATGCGTATCTCAGGGGGTAGGTCGTTCCAGAGGGCTGGTGCCGCCACAGAGAAGCTCTCCCCCTGGGGGTCGCCAGCCAGCACTGTCTGGCCGACGGCACCCTGAGGAGGCCCTCTCTGTGTGAGCGAACCAGCCGGTGGGAGGCTATTGGCGGCAGAAGGCGGTCTCGCAAATACCCCATCCCTAAGACATGGAGTGCTTTAAAGGTGATCACCAACACCTTGAAGCGCACCCGGAAGACCACAGGAAGCCAGTGCAGCTCGCGCAGGAGAGGTGTCACGTGGGAGCACCCCGTTGCTCCCATAATCCCCCGCGTGGCCGCATTCTGGACCAACTGCAGCCTCTGGGTGCACCCCAAGGGGAGCCCCATGTAGAGAGCATTGCAGTAGTCCAGGCGGGAAGTGACGAGTGCTTGACCGTGCGTAGGGAGTCCCAATCCAGAAAGGGACGCAACTGGCGTATCAGGTGAACCTGATAGAAAGCCCCACTGGCCACAGCCGTCATATGCTCTTCTAAAGATAGCCATGCATCCAGGAGGACGCCCAAGTTGCGAGCCCTCTCCGGGGGGGCCAATGATTCGCCCCCAGTAGCCAGCGATGGCACCAGCTGGCTATATCGGGACGCTGGAAGCCACAGCCACTCGGTCTTGGAAGGGTTGAGTCAAAGCCTGTTTCTCCCCATCCAGGCCCGCACGGCCTCCAGGCACTGGGACATCACTTCAAGGGCATCGTTGGGGTGGCCTGGGGTGGAGATGTACAGCTGAGTGTCGTCAGCGTACTGATGGAATTCCACCCCAAAGCCACGGATGATCTCGCCCAGCGGCTTTACATAAATGTTGAACAGAAGGGGTGAGAGGACTGACCCTTGTGGCACCCACAAGCAAGGTGCCTCGGGGTCGACCGCTGCCCCCCTGTCAACACAGATTGCGACCGGTCAGAGAGATAGGAGGAGAACCACCGCAGAATGGTGCTCCCCACCCCCAGCCCTTTCAACCGGTGCAACATGATACCATGGTCGATGGTATCAAAAGCCGCTAAGAGATCTAACAGGACCAGGATAGAGGAGCAACCCCTATCCCGAGCCCTCCAGAGATCATCCACCAACGTGACCAATGCCGTTTCCGTGCTTGTTGACGCAGCTTATCACCTAAACATTACAACCAAGGATTTTTGAAAGTACCAATATTCATGTACCTAGGTATTATGATTAGTATAACCTGTTTGACTTTTCAGAATATTTTAAACTATTTTTTTTCTTTAAATTATGTTAATTTGGAATGTGTGCATGTCTGCTTTTGAGTCACATAATTAAAGAGAAGGGCTATGTTTTTTTTAAAAAAAAAAGCAGGAAAGAGAATGAGGAAAAATGTGTATAAATGACTGAGTAAGATGTAGAGGTACAAACGTATCAATAAACAATAAATGCATTGTTTATTATTGTGTTTAAATCATTATTCTAGAGCTTATTTCCTAATTTGATCAGTCATCAAATATGATTGGGATTACAATTCTCATCATTCTCAACCATATGTAAATGTATATTAAGAATTTTATAAAGTAAGCTTAAAGAAAGAGCAGAGAAAAAAGGAGTAAGAAGTGCAAGAAAAAGAAAAGTCAAGGAGAGAAAAGACAGAATAGAATCAATACAGAAAAAAAGAAACATATAAAGAAGTGACTTCCAAACCTCATCTCAGATATCAAGAAATTTGATGACTCTTTATTCCCTATAAGGTTACAATTATTAGCCTAAGCAGGGGGTTGGACTAGAAGACCTCCAAGGTCCCTTCCAACTCTGTTATTCTATTCTATTCTATCTCTTCGTCCCACATCCTATTTCTTGTCTATAAACAAATCCATAAAACAGCATCTTTTTAGTTCCTGGTCTCAACAGAAAATCCATAAAAGGTTGTCAGTAGTAACAATATACTGAATTGTAACTTTGATCAAATAAACCAATTTTATATTTCTTCCTTTTATCTATAAGTCTTAATCTTTAAATCACAGGATTTCAATTCTTTTCACTTCTTCTTTATCCCATTGCATAGAGTTCATTCAAGACCTTAACAAGCCTCTTTTTAAAGTCTAATAGGGTAAAAATTGACCAGCCCACTCTCTTAGTTTGTCATTCATACTTTATTTTTAAATTTTAGAAATTTAACCACTTTCTTTTGTAGATCCTTTTTTAAATCATTCTCTTGGCTTGTCAGTTGACAATCTACTTTTAAAACCATCTCAATTTTGTCACACAAAATTTATTCTATGACTGTCATGTCCAAATAAATTTTTGGGACATAATCTATAGTCTTCAATAACATCTTTTGGACATTCCACAGAATCAGACATCATTACTGACACTGCTAATATTATGGCTATTTTCTGACTCCATAATTCAAAAGTCATAATGTCATATCATTTTGCATCATTTTGTGGGCTTGCATATTTTTTCTTCTAACTAAAATCTTTAGTCCCCTTTAGTGTCCAGTTTTCAAAATCACAAAATTAGTTATCTTTCTTAGGTCTTACAAAAACCAAAACAGAATCTATTTCCCATGAGAAGCCCTTTCTTCTTTATACCGTAATTAATTTCAAAATCTTATTGCAAAAGTTTCAAAATTCCAAATTTATCTGGACCTTTGGTTCATTTATAACTTTCTATGATCAAAATCTTCATCAGCTTTTTGCTCTTTATTTCAGCTTCTTTACATTTTTAAGTTTATGAATAAAATTTTCTTTTCAGGATTGACAACAAACTCACCAGGCAGTTTCAAATTAGTCATTCCAAAAGTTTTTAATTGCTTAGAAATAGTCAATGAACAATTTCCAAAAGTGATTAGCAAGTAAGGTTAGCAAACTTAGTGTCTTTTAAAAGGTGCCAAGCATGGTTCAAGCAAGAGGGTCATTTCCATTGTCTTGTAGCACTTAAATCCATGGAACAGAGCCTTGGTGGCGCAGCAGACTGAAGTGCTGTTAAATAACACCAGCTGCCTGCAATTATTTATTTATTTATTTATTAGTTCAATTTATATGCCGCCTTTCTCCGAAGACTCAGGGCGGCTTACAATACATTTAAAAAACCATTATAAAAACATTTAAAAATTAAAACATTAAAACCCATTCACACCATCCAATTACTGCAAGTTCAAACCTCACCAGGCTCAAGGTTGACTCAGCCTTCCATCCTTTCGAGATAGGTAAAATGAGGACCCGGATTGTGGGGGCAATAAGCTGACTTTGTATAAAAAAGAACACCACTTGGGGGGGGGCGAAAGCCCTACTAAGCAGGTATATACAAAAGTATGAAGGCTATTGCTTAATGCATTGTGAGCCGCCCTGAGTCTCCAGAGAAGGGTGGCATATAAATCGAACCAATAAATAAATAAATAAATAATAAATAAATAAATAAATAAATAAATAAATACCACTGTCCTTTTCGTGAGGAGCATGTGTCCAGAACACATGTGGATGATCTCCCATCCTCTCCTTGTCCTGAAAGTTTTTAAAAGCCAGTCTACTCACTTGTACTTCTTCTTCACTGCTCTCATTGCTTCCCCTTTTTCAGAAAAGTCTTCAGTCCACCATTCTTCCCCAGAAGCCTCCAAAATAACATTTTAAATGTAATCCATGTGTACTTTTATTATGTTGTGGCTCCGACCCCCGAGGCCAACTTATCAGAGGGAGAAGGCTCCGAACATGAAGGAAAGGAGTTGGCCAGGCCTCCCTCTCCAGGACCCTCCTCTCTGGCAATGCCTCAGGTGTCTCCCATCGGAGAAGAGATTGGCCAGGAGCCAGATATCTCCTCATAGTCAGACAGTGAAGGAGATAAGTCTTGGCTGGATCCACGCCAGTGTCAGAGAGACAAGCGCACGCAACAGAAAAGGAGGCGTGCTAGAGATTAAGCTGAGTCACTGAACCACACCCCACAGGGGATATAAGGGGGTGAGGTTGCCATTCAGACTCTATGATGGACAAAACTAACTATTATGCATCTTTGGAAACAACGTTATCTGCCTTGGATTTAATTATGGACTGGACTTGACAATTCTTGAACTGTGTATATCTTGTTTATGAGTAAAGTCTTGGCAAGCAGCTACTGGGTTGCTGCCAATCCTCTTATCGAAAGAATTGGTTGTCTGCCAGTTTATTTAACCCCCGGCTGTCTGTTTTGCGCATGTGTGAGACGGGGACAGAACATATTACCAGATCTGGATATGATGTAATATTTTGATTAATACACAATACTTAGTAACTGAAAAGTGATTTCAGGGATCCTGACATTTAAGAAAACATGTAAAAAAAATAATAACAGAATAACAGAGTTGGAAGAGACCTTGGAGGTTGAGTCCTAGGTAACATTGATCAGGATGGCCAAACAAACTTTCATTAGAAGGTGAATTAATTGAATGCGGTTCTGCATAGAATTTATACTTTATAAAAACATATTCTGGAGTTTCAAGTTCCTCTGTGGCACAAGGGTATTGCCTAAGCACTGCAGGGATAGATCCACCATTCATAATTGCAGGTAAAATTTAAAAAATAAGTTGCAGAGAA
Source organism: Pituophis catenifer annectens (assembly GCF_029215685.1). Lineage (NCBI taxonomy): Eukaryota > Metazoa > Chordata > Lepidosauria > Squamata > Colubridae > Pituophis > Pituophis catenifer. The sequence goes on from NW_027256882.1 coordinate 119,360,688, forward strand.
GACTGCAATGAACATTAATGGAAACATAAAATGTTGCTGTCAGAATTTCCAGCCATATATCCCTAACCCCATAGTCCAAAAGAACTAGAAATCACCAAATTGGTGAAGTCTGTGCTATTTTGTTAAAATCTTTCCCTTTCTCTCTCTCTCTCTCTCTGTTTGTCTCTGTTTAATTTTAATGCAAATGTTAGGACATAAAAAAGGCATGACTGAAAAAAAAAATCAGTTGTGATTTTTCTGAGAATTGATAGCATCTGTATGCTTTTTGTGTTTTTTACACAATGACCCAGTTCCCACACTGCTCTTTAAATGGAGTCTATGAACCTGAGCTAACCTCTTTTTTCCTTAAAATAATATCAACAGCAATAAAACCCCAATGCAAAGTATCACATAGAACATTGTCCAATTATTGCATTTCTTTCTTTCTTTCTTTCTTTCTTTCTTTCTTTCTTTCTTTCTTTCTTTCTTTCTTTCTTTCTTTCTTTCTCTCTCTCTCTCTTTCTTTCTTTCTTTCTTTTCTCTTTTTTCCTTCCTTCCTCCCCTGCTTCCTTTCTTTATTTCTTTCCCCTCTTAAATCCTTCATTCTCCCAAATAAGAATCCTTTCTTTGTGCAACTCTAGCAATGTTCTATGAAAAGGACTCTGAATGTTAAAAAATGATAATAATAAACCCAACAGCCATTACTTTTCAACTTTAATATTCACCAAATAATAATATTAACTGAACCGACTAAAGTCGAGACAGGCTTTTATACTTTCTGATTGTTGATTTTTTTTCAAATGTGGATATACTTGCCTTCCTGAAAACACTGTGGATGGTTGACAAGAAGCTCACAAGGAGCTTCTACAATGTATTTGGAAGGGAGATATTCTGGCATTAAACTTCAATGGGCCCTTCATGTGATGCTGCTAAAACCTTGGCCACTGGCATTAAGCAGTACCTGAATCCAATAGATTTGGACAAATTTGTCTAGTTTCCAACCTTTGCCTTTTAGGGAAGTTGTTGATAAGGTGGTTGGGCTATAGTTCCCAAAACCCCTGGAAAAAGTAGATTATTTGGATACCTTCCAGTCAGGATTCAGACCTGACATACAGTAGTAATGAGATGGCATTAATGGTTGATGACTTTTGACAGGCTTGGGATATGATAATGCATCCATCCTGGCCCTTTGTGATCTCTCAGAAGCCCTTAATACAGGAGTGAAATGCTCCTGGTTCAGACCGGATCGCCCGATCCGGTAGCGATGGCGGCGGGTGGTTTGGAGAACTGGTAGCAAAAATCCTTGCCCCCCCCCCATGCCCAGCTGAGCCGCATGATCATCAGAGGCTTTTTTCTTTTACTTTTAAAAGCAACCTCTTCCGAAGAAAAAATGCTTTTAAAAGTTAAAAAAAAAAGCCTCTGATGATTGTGTGGCTCAGCTGGGATCATCAGAGGCTTTTCAAAGCATTTTTTTCTGCAATCTCTTGACTGAAGAGGTGGTAAAAAAAATGCTTTGAAAAGTCTCTGGCAATTTCCAGCTGAGTTGCCTGATCGGCAGAGAGGTATTTTTTAAAAAGCCTCTCTGATGATCCCAGCTGAGTTGCCTGATTGGCAGAGGCTTTTCAAAGCATTAGAAAAAATGCTTTGAAAAGTTAAAAAAAAAAGTTGGCCACACCCACCCAGTCACATTAACATCCCCCCCCCGCCACCAAACCATGCCCACAGAACAGGTAGTAACAAATTTTACATTTCACCCCTGCCTTAATACCATTCATCATGGTATCCTACTGGGTTAGTTTTGGGGAATGGGAATGGGAGTCAAAGTGCTTTGACTGCTCTCTTCCTTTCTCCAGGACCAGTTCCAGTAAGTGTTGGTCAGAGGGGTGTATTACTTGGAATGCTGACAAGGGAGAGAGCCTAAGGCCTCTGCTCTGTGGTGTGTCTCAAGGCTCTACTTCTATCTTCTCTTATTTAACACCTACAGGAAGCTACCAGATGAGGTTATCAGTTGGCACAGTTTTTTTGTTTTGTTCTTTTTAATTTGATTTATGTGCCGCCCTTCTCCAGAGACTCAGGGCGGCTTATAATGCGTTAAGCAATAGCCTTCATACTTTTGTATATTTATACAAAGTCAGCTTATTCCCCCCACAAAGTGGGTCCTCAATTTACCTACCTTAGAAAGGATGGAAGGCTGAGTCAACTTTGAGCCTGGCGGGATTCGATCTTACTTTAATTGCAGACAGCTGGTGTTAAATTACAGAGCTCTGTCTGTTGAGCTATCCAGGCTACCTATTGGGTATTGTCAGTTATTCTGACAATACCCAGTAATAATCTCTGTCCTGGGCGATGATGCCATCAAGATTTTTTATCAATGCTTCAAGGCTTTTTGGCTTTGATAGGGGAGAACAAGCTTTGACTCAAAATCCCAGCAAGATTGAATCATTATGGATTTTAAGGTTCTACAGATCCAACAATCTTTAATCTTTAAATGCCTGTGTGTGGGGGGGTGCTTCCATAGTCTGAGTTGGTGTGCAATGTGAAGGTCTGGACTCACAACCTCTGCCAAAGAGCAGGTGGCAATCATAAGTAAGGACATCTTCATTCAGATTCATCTTCTGTACCAACTTCAGCCTTTACTGGACCCAGAGGTCTTGTTCATGGTGACTCATGCCTTCGACACTTCCTTTAACATGCTACAAAGTTGGATGCCCTTGAAAAACTTGCAGAACTGCAGCTGGTGCAGCATGGGCAGCTTTTGGCATTTCTCATTATGCCCATATAGCACCACTATGATATGATGTTATATGCACTATTTTTGCAAGCTACACTGCAAAAATTATATGCATGTGCTTCTGCATAAAATTCAAAGTGCTGGTTGCCACTTATAAAGCTCTAGGTACATGGAACCAGGCTATTTGCACATTCCTATCCTATCCTATCTTATCCTACCTTATTATATCATTCCATTTATATAACGGTCTATCTCACATATGTGAATCTGGGTGAATCTGGGTGGCTTACAGAGTTAAAAACAGAAAACACAAAAAACAACCTAAGAAACAACCAAAATAGTACAAAAGTCTATTAAAACATTAAAACAAGGGGGGGGGAGAGACCTATCCTATCTTCCATAGTCTCTTTCTGCTCCATCAGATCTAGAAGAGAAAGTGCACCAGGTTCTTTCTATTAAACAGTAACATTTTATTGAATCCTAGAATTATGCCTTCTCTGTGGTAACATTTGCTATGTGAAATAGCATCTCTCTGGAAATTAGGAGTGCCCTGACGCTGTTAGCCTTTTGTAAAGCATTGAAAATCTGGCTGTTCCCCCAGTTATTTATGCTATGTGGTTAAGCAGGTTCTGCTGGTTAATGTGCCCATCCCTTTAGATCTGGCAGTGTGGTGGACTCACTGGCTGAAGGAGAGAGGTCCTCCTTAGAGGGAGGAGAGACATTCCAGTTTGGAATTGGTTCAATGAGGTCAAACCCTTGGGTCTATAACTGCCATTTCCCAAGAGAAGGCAGAAAGACTGACAAGATTCTGGTAATATAGGTGATTAACAGTAAAGTATCTACTTGGGCCTGTTCATGAGTGGCACTGGTTGCTTGTGACCAACAGGCAGACAGGTCTTGCTTTGGGTCCCATCTGCTAGGGACTTTGTGGGTCATATGTCATGAGGCAAGTCTTCTCTTCTTTGGTACCCATTTTATGGAACATTCTTTCTCTTTCCCATGAAATGACTTTAGTTCCATCCCTTTCAATGTTCTGTAAGTTCCTTAAGACCTGACTTGGTCATCAGGCCTAGACATCCCAGTGTTTAATCTATTCTATCCCATATTTTTTTAATAATAAGTGTTTTTAATAATTTTTTTATATATTCGTTTTATTTCAATGCTTGTATGCTGCCCAGAGTCACTTTGTATGAAATGGACAGCCATATAAATTTACTAAATAAATAATATGGTTTTGAATTATTTATGAATTGGTTATAGCTTCAGGCATTTATTTTCTGTTAAACTATAGTTGTAGTAGTTTTAACCCTTGTATGCTGCCAGAGTCACTTCTGAGGGAAAAGGAGACCTCTAATTCATTTAAATAAGTAAGTATGTAAACAAGTACTGTAAATACCTGTTGAACCTCTTATCCTTTTAAATTATGTATTTATTAATGGAACATAAATATACTTTGTCTATGTATGACTCCCTGTAAAATCAAATAGTTTTCTAAAAGTCTTCTTACTAAAGAATATTTTAATACATAGTTTGAAGTGCGGGAAATGTGTTCTCCATATGGCAGCAAATAATCAAACACTGCCTATTTCCAAATATGGAAAGAGTTCAAGTGGTTTGCTAATTTGTTGCTTATGAAAGACTTTGCTTTTTAGTGTAGGAATGGACTGAAAAATGAAGAGGAAAAAAGGAACTAAACTTGCAGTAAGTGAGCTTCTTAAATCAATATAATTGGAAGCACTTGTATAGATAAAAATGGTTTGATTTTCCTTTTTTTCTAATCAGGCCAGAATAAGAGGATAATAACATTAAGGAGAAATTTTATGAAATGATTCATAAAATACATTAGAAAAACAAATGGCAAGAAACTGAAATCAGCCAAACTCTCTCCTTCTCTTTAAGGGTTTTCTCTGATGCAAAATAAGGAAAAGGCAGTTGATAAAACTGTTTCCTTGATCTGAGATAGCTCTCTGGCTTAGAACTGTCAGTTCTGGTGGCAGCTATACATCCTGCCCCTTTCAATTTTTTGTTCAGGATCATACTGAAGGAAATGAATAATAACTTACTCTTTTATAAAAGTGTTTTAATGTATTAAAAAGCTATGGTGTTCTTACTGTTTCAAACTGATCATAAATTGCAATTAGTATGTGTTATGTGTTATCATAAATGTGTTATGATTTGCTAAAAGCTCCCTTGGAGACAGGAACCTATGCCTTGGGCAAGATTACTATCAGTAAGAAAGGAACATCCATTCAAGGTGAAAATTAAAAGTAAACATGATAAGATACAGTAGTTGTTGTTAGGCAGGAAATGTCAAGATGACCCTTTAAAGTGTAAAACAACTTGGAGAATGATTTAGGAGAATAAAGGGGAGTTGGGAGGGCTTCTTAGGCATGGTGTGCATTGTGTAGGAGTATAAAATGTGTAATCATAAAAACTGCTTTTTGAGCTCTTTGAACTCAATCCATTTGGGAAGGGTCTAAGAGGCCGCGCTTACAACCGCTTTTTATTTTTCTTCATTTTATCTCCAATAAACCTTTGATTTTGTAAACCAGACTTGTTTATGAATTGTGAGGATTAAAATATTTGGGTCTTATATCTCACAATACTAATGAAAAGACTTGAAACTTCCTGTATGGAAATCTTGTACTCTACCTCTGTACTCTTACTGTGAGAAATTTAACTGAAAAGTACCAATAAAGAAGATTATTTGTAGCTTTGGGTTGAAATGAGAGGTATTGGTGTTCTCTGGGCTTGGTTGTTTTCTTGAAGATGTTTCATTACCCAAACATTGCTAGTATGTAGTGGGGTATGTAGTGGGGTTCAATTTATATTTTAGCGGCTTGCCCAATTAGTATTAGTGGGAGTAGTCTTGGAGAATCTTTGGTTGGGCTGTTTACTGTTAGCTTGTTTAGCAGTTCCTTGATTGGGGTACTGTTTACTTCTTGATTGTTGATGTTAATCTTGGTGTAATCTATGTTCATCTAGGTGTTGATTGCTGGTGGAGAGGATTGTTGGTCTTTTTGGTCTCTTTTTGGCTTGTTGATTGTCTCTTTTGGACAGTATGTAGATGTTGTTTATGTCTATGTGTGTATTGATGGCCAATTTGTCAGAGTGCCAGGCTTCCAGCAGTTGCCTAGTGTTTTTGAATTTGGTTTGGCCTAAATTAGTTTCACCAGTTCACTATGGTTAAGTCTGTCCATAACTTGTGAATATAAAAAGAGTTTTCATCGTATCTTCTGACTGCTAGTTTGGTGTTCATGGATGCATTCTGCCAGTCTTGTGCTTGTTTGTCCTACAGCCTTTTCACTATAGATTGTAGATGATTCCTGTTTTTTTTATTTCTGAAGCTGCTAGATCTTTTGGTTTATTTAGGATGTTTTTGAGGACTTTAGTTAGTTTGTGTGTGATTCCATGTGGTTGTAATACTGGTAGTCTGTTGGCAATTTCTGAGATATTTTAAATGTATGGCTGTGCTATTCTTTTTATGGATTGTGTTGATGAAATATTGTCCTAGAACTTGATTTCTTTTCATTTTTTTGTTGTTGTTGTCTCTTCTCATAACATTCTTCAACAATTTAACAAGCCTCCTTGGTTAAATCCAATATAGGAAGATTATTTCTTGGGTTATTATTTGTATATCCCTTTAAGTAAGTCTGTTTTTTTTTTGTGGGGGGGGGAACTAGAGATGTTCAGAATAACATTTTTTCCATGTCATTTTTCTAGCTTGTCATTTTTAAATCTACTTTCAAATCAGTCTCAATCATGTCAGGTGATACTTGTTCCTCTTCCATAACATCTTTTAATCTATGTATAGAATCAGACAATCTTAAAATTAACTTCTGGGTCCATTGTTCAAAAATACTCCTCAATATATCCAATGTTAATATATTTTGCTTCATTCTATATTAATGTGTTGAGTTTTTCCTTTAATTATAATCTTTAGTTCCTTCTAATTCTCTCTAGTGTCAATTTTTAAAGTCATATATCCTTTTTGTAAAGAACCCAAAACAAGACCATTTTGCTCCTTGGGAAGGATTCTTTATAATTAATTCCAAAATCTTATTTCATATTTATTTAGATCCTTAAACTATTTGTAACTTTCTTGTAAGACTTCTGAAACTGTCTCACCAAGTCAACAGGAAGAAATATCTAATCCTACAATCAGGAGCAGTCAGGAAATAACATCCAGTAGCAATTACGGTAGTTAATAAAATCTATCTCCTTAGCTCTACCACTCCTTTTTCATTTTCCTTTCCCCCCCATTCCATTGAAGTTCCACCCAAACTCTCCTATTTGCTATCCTGGTGATCTGATCATAATTTATAGATGTATTCTATAGCAGTTATTTAAAAAATAGCATTCACCTGTACTTATTGCAAAGTTCCTTTCTTAGAGCTGATGAACATTTCCTGTTTGTTTAATTGACTTCAACTTGTCCAATAAATTGAAGTGGTAACCATCTCTGTGTCTGCTAATAGAATTCTCTTTAATACAAAGAGTATCCTTTGAAATGTATGACAATATACTACTGTGGCAGACAGAATAATCTACTTTGCAAAATAAGAAAAACCTAGCCATACTTCTCAGTTTTTCAATAGTGGTTGCTTATCAGAAATTATTACAATTTATGTCCTCAAGGGAAAAAGGGAACCAGAGAAGTAGAAAAGGGGAAGGACTGATGAACAATTTGAATATGATTAGGTGAAGACAAAACAAATCAGGATTTGAGGGTGGAGGTGGAATTGTGTAACTTCTTTGTGTGGTGTGAAGGGAATAAAAAAGCATTATTAGGAAAATACCTTTCCCAAAAAATACTTAAAATATTCAGATTCCTTGTCTGAATTGCTACCTCAATAAATATATTTATTTTGTATACAAAAATAAACATGTTATGCATTCACAAAGTCTTTCATCATAAGAAACATACCGCAGTAGGACTATTCCTTAGAGCTTTCTACAGTCCAATGAAATGGAAAATATAACAATTCACAACTATTTCAAATGTTCCTTGTAGTTACATAATTTCTGAAACAAATCTACAATTGCTTTCTTATTATATTGTTCTATCATAGTTTGCCATTTCATCTATCTATCGCTATCTATGTTTTGTCAGGAGGCAATTGTTTTAGGGATTAATGACAAACCATTAGGGATCCTATACAGAACATGATGCTCCAGAATGTTACATAACCAAGTAGCTGGCTCATTGGTGCTTTCACTTAGGACAAATGAAGTTAGAAAGATTTCTGGGTTGATCACATGGCTGTTTCTGGTTAATTAGCAATCACTTAATAAGTGTGATAGTACTACTGATGTTAAATTAAGCTTAAGTAAATGTTTACTCAGTAAGTAAATGTCTTTGTTTCCATTTACAGCAATCTCCAAATAAAAGTCCATGCTTTTGCCTTGGCCTTTTGGCTCTAGCTGTAGAAACAAGACACAGGCACGGGTGGGTTCTAATTTTTTTTACTACGGGTTCTGTGGGTGTGGCTTATTTTGTGGACATGGCTTGATGGTCATGTGACAATTATTTAGGATTTAGCAGAGGTACTGGTCTACCAGGCTTTTAACTGCTTGCAGAGCTGTACCGATCTACCCATTTATTTTTGCAGGCACTGGTCTACCCATTTATTTTTGCAGGCACCGGTCTACTCATTTGTTTTCTTTTAACACTGATCAGCTGTAGGGCGGCCCTTTGAAGCCCCGCGGCAAGAGTTTATTTTATTTATTTATTTATTTTATTCAATTTGTATACCGCACTTCTCCTAGTGGACTCAGGGCGATGCACAGCCAGAACTAAAACACATACCAATACAAAATTTAATTTTTTTAAAAAAAGAATTACATGACTTTCGCCCAAAATTTAAAACATTCAAACTAAAACCCATTGACAATTTAAAAAGCTAAAAAAAGGGAGGGGGGTTCACGCCAGCCCTGCTTGATGGAAAAGAAAAGTTTTTAGGGCACGGCGAAAGGCCCGGAGATCCAATATCCTTCGTATCTCTGGGGGCAAATCGTTCCAGAGGGCAGGAGCTGCCACAGAGAAGGCCCTCCCTCTGGGGGTCGCCAGCCGACATTGCCTGGCTGATGGCACCCTAAGGAGTCACTCTCTGTGGGAGCGTACTGGTCAGTGGGAGGCTATCGGTGGCAGAAGGCGGTCCCGCAAATACCCAGGTCCTATGCCATGGAGCGCTTTAAAGGTGGTAACCAACACCTTGAAGCGCACCCGGAAGACCACTGGAAGCCAATGCAGCTCACGCAGGAGAGGTGTCACTTGGGAGTGCCCCCTCGCTCCCATAATCCCCCGCGCGGCCACATTCTGTACCAGTTGGAGCTTCCGGATGCTCCTCAAGGGGAGCCCCATGTAGAGAGAGAGAGTGTTTAAACAGGTTTTTTTTCCCTCTAGGAAAAAAAGGGACTCAGGACCTGGGACTCAGGAGACAACAATATATTGGGGGTGGGGCCAAATAAAAGGTAAGAATAACGTGGGGGTGGGGGGCGGGGGGGCAGAACTGGTTCGGTGACATCCTATCGTCACCGCTACTGGCTTGGTGGAACCGGGCCGAACCGGGAGGAACTGGACACAGGTATTTCTCAGCATTATTACAGGCTGACTAGCAAAACCAATGGCTAAATCATTATGTATTCATTTTTTAAAAAATGGGTCAAAGACCAGAGCTATCGGTTGTAATTTTATCAGATAATCAATACAAATGAGAATTCTCTGCTCAAATGATTTAGAAGAAATCTTTGCTTGTCCCAAACGTGCTTTTTCAAGAGGCAACTGGACTTTCTTGTTTTTCTTTGAAGACGTTTCGCTTCTCATCCAAGAAGCTTCTTCAACTTTTTGCTTGACATATTTGAAGGAATAGATTTTACTAATCTTATTAGTATAGAAACTGGAAGAGTATTTTCAATGGACTGGAATGATGGCATTCCAGTTAGAAATAGATTTAGAAAGACTTGATGTATAGTGTAGGCTTTTATGTATCCATATAACTAGATTGACCTATTTAAAATATTTTTACAGAATATATCCACTAGCTGTTGTTAATTCGATAGTAGGAAAAGAATTTCTGATTTGTCTTATAATTGCAATAAGTGTTAAAGAAGTGTAAATGACCCTTTGTAGACTTCTTACTGAAAAATGGATAAAAATGAACTACTCGTTTGGGGATTTATTGATTAAAATGGTTTGTTTATGGTAAATAGGTAACTATGATATTTATAGGAGGGTAGAGATGATGATTGCTATGTCTGTAGCTGTTGCAAGTTGGATATGGAGTTGCTTCTTTCGATACCTTTCTTTTTCTTGATTTTTTTTTGTTACTCTTCACTTTTGTTTTCCTCTTTTATAATCTTTTCTTATTTCATTTTCTGTTTCTGTCATTTAAAAAAAAACCTTTGTAAAATATTTTAATAAAAAAGACAAAGGCTAAAGGTATTTTACAAGAAAGAATATCTTGTTCATGGTATCAATATGATAAATATTTATATTTTCTTAGTTACATTTATGACCCATAGAAGTACTAGTGAGTTGTAATCCCACTTTAGTCACAAAGGCAGATGGGTGACCTTGGGCTAATCCTACTTTCTCAGCTCTAGGAAAGAGGCAGTGGCAAATCACTTCCAAAACCTTGCTAAGAAAACTATAGGGACTTTTCCAAGCAGTTGCCAGAAATCAACACTGACTCAAAGGCACGCGTGACACACACACACATACACAAACATACACATATGCATACAAATCTAAAACAAAGCTAATAAGAATAGCAATAAGCAAGTGGAAGTGCCTATGGAGGTTACTACTCTGTACTTTGTTTTAAAGTGAAACAGCAAGTCTCACAGCAGGACGTGGGACCATTTTGTGATATTTCATTTGTTTGCATTGTTTTAATTTCTAAAATAAATAGATTTTTCAGGCCATTTCAGTAACTTTCCTCCTTTATCATTTCCTTAAGCTTGAGAAAATAAAAGTTCCCCTGTTGGCAGTTTATATTTTAGGTTTATATTTCTTCTCTTGGAAATGACCTCTTTAAGGTGATATGAATTGATTGTGTCATGATGTTCATTCTTTGGAATCAAGATGACAGAGACTGTACAAGGATGGAGTGTCCTACAGAGGTCTACACCTCATTTATTCCTTTCCTCTTTCCCATATCAACCAATTGTAACAAGAGACCCTGCTACAGATCCTGAGGAAATCCTATCAGCTCACTTCTGTGGCATATGGGCAATTCTGCCAGAGGGCTGGGCATAGCTAAGGCACAGTTGTTACTTGATATAAATAGAAAATTACCTAACAGCAGGCATTGCCCTCATTCAGGACAAATGTTTTGAAGTTATTACATTGGCAAAAATGTCTTCATTTATAGACTGCTATTCATTATAGACTGTTTCATGGGCCCTGCATATTTTCATTATTATCATTATTATCAACACTGATTACATTCTTTTAAAAGCACTTTATTATATTAGGACTATAAAAGCTTGGAGTATCAGAGAAGCATCAAGTTTAGTCTTTCAATTAGATTTCAATAAAAATGAAGACATTTTCCTTTTGAAGGTAAAGTAAATTTTCTAGTTATGGATTTGAAGCTGAGGACTACCTGTATATCAAATAATTCTATCAGAATAATTGAACATTAAATCCTCACCCATATTAGTCTGCATCCAGGCTCCCCATAGCAAACATATTAATTTTTTTATTTATATAACTGCTCATCTTACATACATGGCTTATTCATCCCAATTGTCATTGCTTGGGCCGTTGACTGTTCAGATCTAAATTCATTTTTTTTTCATTATTGTTGTTTTCCTTTTTATTATTTTTAATAAAACAAATTTGTTTATTTATAATATTTTGAGTTTTTTTTTCCTTATATGGAAATAAGACCACTGATCGTTGGCTACATGCTTTAGAACTACCTCAGGATGTGACACTGCACAATTGGTTTTCCATTTTTTATTATTATTACCATCAACAACAGAAATATTATACTCAGTTTATGGGGGAGTTGCTTGAGAGCTCCATCTCACAGATGTTGGGTTTAAGAGGAAGGAGCTTGTTCAGATATTTCCTTCTACGAAGATGAATAGTGGTAGTAGAAGTTCTACTAACCCATAACAAGAAGCTGCCCAAGTATCTAGGCAAAATAGAATCAAGGTTGAATGGTTCAACACCTAAAAGGATTAAGGTCTTTCCACCTGTAATGTATTCCCACTTAGCCCCTCTTTACAGCAATGTTTGAATTAAAATGAATGGTTGGTTGAGTGAATCTACATTATATACTGTAGGCTACTAGAGAAAGGTGTGAGAACCTTTAAGATAATAGATGAGCAATAATATTCTCCCCACAAGCATGTAAGGATAAAATTGCAGTAAGTTTCAAAAGGAATTTTTCAAAGGATGGGATTAAAAAAAAAACCCGACACACCTGAACAATGAATATTTATTATAACTTGTCATATTAGAACAATGATGCTATTATCTTGAATTATATGAATAATTTATGAAGACCTAAAACCAGTGGGGTATCAGTGTGTAATTAACCAAGTCATTATTTATAGTTATCACACCCACAATTAAAGGCATTAAAATACATTAATGGACTGAATTAAATGAAGAAATGCAAATTAAATATATTAAGTTGTTTAAAAATATAAAATGTAACCCACGTTTATCTTTTAAAAACTTTATTTAGGTCATCTAGCATTTTAATTAAATAAATGCAGAGTGACAAAAAGACAATATCATTAAATTTTGAATGAACATAGAAACACAGAGGCTATCATGGAATTATTCAAAACATGGAATATATACCTAGTATCACAAATGTGAGCTGGGCAGATTTGTAAAACCAATAAATCAAATGAATAATGTATCTGAGATTCCTAATGCAGAGCCTGCATGAATAAGACTTCTGTTATTTGTGTAACTCAGTTATGGTTCCTCTTCCTCAGTGAACATCATGTTATATTTTTAGATATAGTTTATTGTCATCATACATATATACACAGTATAGCCATACAATGAAATTCACATAACATCCAGAGACCAAGCCCAACACACATGACAATCCCCAGACATTCCCTCACCCACCAAAAATTCCCCACCCCTAAACCACCCAAGCATCCACACAGCAGACCAAGTAATGCTGTCCAACAGTTCTCTGATGGTGGCTCTTTAGTTCATTGTTGAGTGCAATTATAGCTCTGGGATAAAAACTATTCAGAAGATGTGTGGTCCAAGTTTTAATTGTTCTGTATCTTCTGCCAGAAGGTAATAGTCCAAAAAGATTGTAAGCAGGATGGGAAGAGTCTCAGAGAATGTTGTGCAACATTCAAATATGGAGTTATTTGCTGTCAGGCTGCCCTAAAGTAGGCATGAGCTTGGTTGAAACTTCCTAGGGATGTAACCTGATATGACTAGGATTATTTCTTCACTGTAACTAAGGAAAAGTAGCCATTCCAATCTATAATCCATTAGAGTTCAAAGCCAGAATGTTCTCTTCCTGTATTTCCCTGTACTATAATGATAATACGGGCTTTGTTTGCCACACTTGCTTGTAAGCAGTAATTGCCTGTTTATATTCTCTGCATTTTTACTCTGGAAATCTCTAACTACTAATTAAAAGCTGACATTTGCTCGGTTACTTACATTCTTATTTGCCATTATCTAAAATCATAGTGCTTTTACTTTCCTATAACTCACCCCCCCCAAATAGGTTTGTGGGCAATCCCACACTGCACTACCCAAAATGAATTCTAATATGTATCCATGTGTATGTGAAAGAGGGGGAAAGAGAAGGGAGAGGGAAAAAGACAGAATGTACAGTACATATGCGATAAAGCAGTGATGGCTAACCTTTTTGCCAAAAGCGGGGAGAGCATGGGGGGTCACGTGTGCCTGTGCCCACACCCATAATTCAATGCCCTCATGCCCCGCCCCCGCACATGCGCGCATGGACTCTCACGCTCCTGCTTTTGGCATGCGATGGCAAAAAGGTTACTGGTGGGCCAGGTAGCCTGTTTTTTTGTCCTCCCCAGGCTTCAGAGCCTTTCTAGGAGCCTGGGGAGGGTGAAAACGGCCTCCCCTACCCACCCAGAGGCTCCCCGGAGGCTGGAAATGGCCTGTTTCCCACTCGTGCCATAGGTTCGCCATCACAGTGATAGAGTATGTGGTTTAAAGGACAAAATACACTTAGTTCACATACATGAATATCTTGACTTGGGTCCCAACAATCATGCTGTATTGTGGAGTCCCTGATGCTCTCTAAGCATGCTTGTTTGCTTGCAGACATTTTATTACTGGACCAGGTAACTTCATCAATGATCAGATAACATCATCAGGCATTGGTGGGACTACCTAATTGGGTAATGAAACATCTGCAAGCAAACAACCATGTTCAAAGAGCATCAAGGACTCCATACCTAAACTCTGAGCTATAGACATTCTCTTCTACTGGAATCATAGCAATAAGAATAGCACTTAACACTTAGACTTATATACCGCTTCATAGTGCTTTACTGCACTTTCTGGGTGGTTTACAATGTCAGCCCCCCAACAATCTGGATCCTAATTTTACCAAACTCAGAAAGATGGAAGGCTGAGTCAACCTTGAGTCCATTAAGGGGGCCTTGGTGGCGCAGCAGACTAAAGCACTGTTAAGTAATACCAGCTGCCTGCAATTACTGCAAGTTCAAATCTCACCAGGCTCAAGGGTGACTCAGCCTTCCATCTTTTCGAGGTAGGTAAAATGAGGACCTGGTTTGTGGGGGCAATAAGCTGACTTTGTATAAAAAAGAACACCGCTGGGGGGGGGGGCGAAAGCCCTACAAAGCAGGTATATACAAAAGTATGAAGGCTATTGCTTAACGCATTGTAAGCCGCCCTGAGTCTCCGGAAAAGAGAGGCATATAAATCGAACCAATAAATAAATAAATTAAACTCCAGATTGTGGGCAGAGTTAGTGTGCAATACTGCATCCTAACAGCTGTGCCACTAGAGTTCCTCCTCCTGCTTGATCAAATTTATTACTTGTGAAATGACTTGAATGAGAAACAAGCTAAATATAAATTCATATGTTTTTCCCCCCAGGGATGGGAAAACTATGACATAATGTTTTAAACAATACCTCCCTGACCACTGAGCATAATAGTCGAGGCTGTTGAGTATTATTATTCAGAAAAATCTGAGGGGCACCTTGTGTTATTCAGTTTTACTAGTTGCAAAGTGAAACCAGAATGAGCACAGTTTTAAACTGTGTGTTACAAAAATATTAACAGTGTGGGCAAGGCAATGCAGAGAGGAGCACCTAGAAATGATCCAGCCACAGGAGTCTTGTCATTGCAAAGACATTAAAATAAGACCCAGAAGTTTGCAATCCCCTATAAAGAATGCCAACTAAGAAAGTGCTCCAGGAAAACCCAAAAGAACACAGTCTCATGCATTGTTACTGCAGGATTAATCTCTTCTTCTCCTTCTCCTTCTCCTTCTCCTTCTCCTTCTCCTTCTCCTTCTCCTTCTCCTTCTCCTTCTCCTTCTCCTTCTCCTTCTTCTTCTTCTTCTTCTTCTTCTTCCCTCCCGGCTAACTTCTTTCCAGAAAAACAGCAGGAAAGAAAAGCAGGATGATGATTTTTCCAGACCATCAACAAATTACTTTCCTTCTCCCTGCTTCTTGCTATCTGCAATTGGAGAACCCCTTGCAAACAAATTGGCAGGTTCTTGCTACCTCAGTAGAAATCTCTCCAACAATCTTATTTGAGAACTTCCAATTACCATAATTCAGTGAAACTCAGAGTATCTTAAGCTTGGATCTTAAAAATGACAGCACACAACTGGATACAACGAAGTGATGTGCCTACATTGTAGAGCCTACCAGCCCTGAAGCTAATTTAATGTGTTATTAATGAAACATACAATGCACTTGTCTAATTGATTGTGCCTAACATCAAACAAGAACATCTGGTTCTTGATGCAATCTAAAGATATCAAATCTATAATGAGAATATGTAAAAAAAAAAAACACCAATATCTCTGGCTGTTACACAAAAAAGCACCCTTATCAAAACTTGGAAGTTTGCCAAAGCCTAAGGCAAAGTATAATTCCCAAATGCTGGAGGCACTTCTGTTCAAATAGCCATTCAGAATGAAGTAGATATCCATTATCCTTGGCTGGATTTAATCTTAATTTGTTAAAAAATTTCTCCCTTCTTTTTTCCAATTTGCTGGCTGACTTGGAGTCACAACACTCACAAAGTTTGGGAAGGGGAAAGATTGAAATAATAATTGAAATAATAGAACTGCAGGAAAAACAATTGCTACCAACCTGTCTTCCATTGAGAACCTGTATACTGCACGAGTCAAAAAGAGGGCTGTGAAAATATTTACAGACCCCTCACATCCTGGACATAAACTGTTTCAACTCCTACCCTCAAAAGGACGCTATAGAGCACCAGAACACTGAACACCAGAACAACTAGACACAAGAACAGTTTTTTCCCGAACGCCATCAATCTGCTAAACAAATAATTCCCTCAACACTGTCAAACTAGTTACTAAGTCTTCACTACTATTAATCTTCTTATCTTCTCATTGTTCCTGTCAAGTATTTGCAAGCCATTGGCACATATATCATACAGACACTAGTGGAGGCAGAAAGTGCCCCCACCCCTATGTGGAGAGGAGGGGCTTACACTGAGTATAAAACCCCCTCTAACCTTTCCACCAAGCTCTCTCTTTTACGTTTGTTCTCCATGAGACATGATCTTTGATAGGGGTAGTCACACACGCTGTGTGCCCCCTATCCTAATGGATATTAAGACAGCCTTTGTATATAGTTAATATGTTTTGTTATATGAATAAATACATTTATCACATTTATTCATGCATCTGCCTTTGGACTCTTCTATGCTCCTGGGTGTTTCTACGATCCCAATTTCCACAGAATGGTAGCAGAGGGAATGGTAGCAGAACTCCACTCCAGGAGCTGTTGAAAAGGCGAGATGCCCTCCAAAATAACCTGTGAGAGAAGCTCCCCTGTTGTGACCAGAGGCCTTCAACGGAGGAGAACTTCACAGCAGCCCCAGTCTGAATCAACGATGGAAAACATTGAAGGGGGTTTCCATCCAGCTACACCCTGGCAGCCAGAGGCCACCCAGATGCAGCAAGAGATCCCAGGGGCCAAGCCAGGCAATGTTGGAGAAGGCTTCTTCAGCACTGACGAAGAGGGGGCAGAAGGACCAGATGAAAGCCTGGACAGGCAAGTGGCTGAGATGTCAGAAGAGGAGTGCCGAGCAGCGCTCGCCTTCCGCCTGAAGACAAGGGCAGCAGCCAGAAAGAAACCTGAGGAGGCAGCACCAGAGATGCCTGCCATCCCGGTAAGGACTCCCCTGCCTGATCTCTCCAAGATGGCGCCTGCCGCCAGAGAGACTCCCCCCCACCCAGTTTCCCGCCAAACAAAATGGCCACCAGGCCACTTCCGGAGGCAACTTCCTCCAAGATGGCTGCTCCCCTGGGCACTTTGCCAGAACCACGAGCCAGGCCATCCCCAGCTCCACAGCCCAGGCCTACAACGCCAGCCAGTCAGTTCAGCATTCCAGCGGCCCAGAGGACCACTCCGAACCCACAAGCCCCTCACCAGGCCCCGCCTGCCAAGGCAAACATCAAAGAGGCCATAGAGGCCCTGGTCGCTGCCCTGCAACTTATGGAGCAACCACCCACCGGCCGCCCCGAGGTCCCAGACCCAGCTGCCCACTCAAGGAGGGCCCCAAATCCAACCTCCCACCCCCGGAGGAACCCAGATGGACCTGCAGCCTCCCACCCCCCACTGCAGAGGCGCTCACCATTCACTGAATGCTCCACGGAGGCCCAGGCTGAGGCCTCCGCACCTTTCTGGTCCTGCTGGGATGATCCGGAGCTGCAATCCTGCTCCTCTGATGGAGAAGAGGAGATCCAGAGACATTTCCAGGCCTATCCAGCCCATGGACCTCATTTGATGGGTCCCCAGTCTCCAGAAAGATCTCCAGGCCTTCTTCCCACTCCTCCAAGGTTTCCCCGCCACATCGCTGATGTCCGGGCCTATACTGAAGCTCCAGCCAGACTTGACTTCAGAGCTCAGAGCGGGAGATCGGAGCTCCAACAAGAAAAGACTTTGGAGCATGCTCCATTTCCTGCACGTGCCCAGTTGCTTCAAACTACAGAAGGACTATAAAAAGGAGCCAGACCTAAGCAATCGATCCCAGGCTTAGGGATCCCAATGCCATTCAGGCTCTTTTCAGCCATTTGAACAACTCCCCATGCAGTTTAATGGCAATAATTTTGTAACTTTGTCAAATAATTTTGAAAAATTACATTTAAGTGGTCAGAATTTTAAAAAATGGTGTAAAGAGATTCAGATAATTCTCTTAAGAGAAAATACTCTGGACATGATCAAAAGACCACCCCCTTTACCTTGGAGCCCTGAAATTGAGTTCCTGCATAAAAGAGCTTGCACAACCCTGTTAAATTCTATAGACACAGCTCTGTATGCCAGTCTTTCAGATGGCCTCACAGCTCAGGAAGTTTGGACTGCCCTATATAATTTGTTCCATAGTGACAATATGGCTGCAACCAGCAGATTGTCAAGAATTTTCCACAACTATAAACTCAAACCTGGTGTCAAAATGGGGGAACATTTGGCAATGCTTAAAGCCATGAGGGATGAGTTTATACAGAGGGGGGAGCCTGTTTCTAAATCCACTTTAATTAGTGTGATGTTGAACTCCCTAGACAAATCCTGGAGTCCCTTTATTATTTCTCTAGAAGAGGTTTCTAGGGAACAAAGAAATATAGAATACTTTTCTGGCCGCTTTATTGAGGAAGATTTAAGGCGCAGAGATGAAGAACAACAAGAAATGAAGGAGGCATATCACAGACCTAGGCCTCAGAGGAGGCGCCAGGACACAAGTGAAAGGATTAATACCCTTCCCACCTGCTTTGACTGTGGCATACAAGGTCACTTTAAAAGGGAGTGCCCTCGCTCTAGGGCCAACACGGCTGGACTTAAGCACAATAAAAATAAAAGAGGCCGTGGAAGAGTGGGAGGTGGTCATAAAGGATACCAATTCTGTAGTGTCACTAGTGACAATCACACCTCCCAGGTAAAGGATGCTGAGGGGCTGTGGCTTCTTGATTCAGGTGCATCAACGCATATAGCCAACACAAAGCAACGATTTAAGGTTTTATACCCACTCAAGTCCTCAGTAAAAGTTGCCACTGGGGACAAGGCAGAGGTAACTGGGGAAGGCGTGATCAATGTGCCTGGTATAGGAGATGTCACAGGGGCACTGTATGTTCCCTCAATCAAAAACAACCTTTTAAGCATCTTAAAATTGACTTGAGGATAAAAATGTAAAACTGGTTTTTGAGAAGGGTGGAGGTTATGTTTTCGAAAGTGGGGGTGTTGTTGGTGATATTGTAAAAATCAACAATTTGCCTTATTTTTCCCCAAAAGCAAAGGCCAAAAGGCACAAGAAACCTAACAAGAGGGCTCAGGGAGCTAATGCCCAGACAGAGCAGAAAGCTTCTATGCCAGCCCCCAGGTTGTCCAAACTCAAGGACCCTGGACCTAAAACCAATGAAGCTTTTAAACCAGCTCCTAGGACATCCAAAGCCATTAAGGCTGAGCCCATTAAGGTCACAACTCCTCAGCCAACCCTGAGGAACTCTAAGGTGACCATTAATCCAGTGCCTACTCTCATTACTGAACAGACCAAGGCTTGTAATGGTAAGATACATAAGGTTGACAAAGTATGCATGGGTAAACCTTTACATTTGGATTGTGCTCATATATTACACCGCAGGCTCGGCCATGCCAGCTTCCCGGTTATTAAGAAAATGCAAGATTTTTCTGATGGGCTTAAGATAAAGAATTGTAATACCTATTTGGAATGTGCCATCTGTAAGGCAGCAAAATCTAAAACTGCTGCTATACCTAAGGTCTCTTCCCGTCGTGCAAGGTACCCTTATCAGCTGGTACACATGGAATTGGTTGGTCCTTTTAGACCCTCCCTTGGTAGGGGGCGTTATTTTTTAACAGTAGTAGATGATTAGTCTCGTTATGGCCATGTATTTATTTTAAAGGACAAAACTGAAGTCTTTACCAACTTCAAATATCTTTACAACCAGATCCAAACGCAACACAAGGTATGCATCGCTCAGGTGCAGAGTGATAGGGGGACTGAGTTTACATCCAAGATTTTTGAAAAGTGGATGAAGGAGAGAGGTATCCTCCATTTTAAATCATCCCCTCGAGCTCCGTCCGAGAATGGCATTTCAGAAAGGAGAAATGGCGTGCTGCAGAATGTCATGAACTGCCTACTTGCAGATGCTGACATGAGCCAAGTTTTTTGGGCAGAAGCGATCAAAATGGCTAATTATCTAGTCAACAGGACGTGGAGTAGTGCCATTAACCAAACCCCATACTTCCTGGTCCATGGAAGGAAACCTAGCCTCTCACACCTGAGAATTTTTGGTTCCTATGCCTGGGTCCATATTCCCAAGCACCTCAGAAGAAAGGGGGGCAAGGCATCAAGGAGGCTCAGATTTATAGGTTATGCAACCGGCAGCAAGGCCTCTAGGTTTGTAGACAAAAATAACCTTGTCTCTAGATCAGCTTCCTTTGAGGAGGGGTCAAATTGGTCAAAAATTCATTCCAATGAACCTGGTTATTCCCCTATTAGAAGCGACACTGAACAAGCAGCACCACCTGAAGAGGATGAACCAACAAACTCCAAGCAACTGACCAGCGAAGATCCATATGGTGATGAATCCCTACCTGACTCTGACGATTCAGACAAGGAATCCCTGGGTGACTTCACACCTCCTGCCTCACCTAAACGACCATATCTTCGCAGCGCCTGGGACAGAGGCCCGCCCCATTTTGATTGGAAAGATACCTCTGGCAGCTCCAATTCTGACACCGATGCTCCAGATGACAATGATGATGGTGAGTGGCAATTTCCCAGACGGTCAAAACGCTCCAATAAAGGGGTGCCACCCAAAAGGTTGGACATTGGCTGTGTTGCCTCGGTCAACAGCGTTACCATGGCCCCTAAAACGTACTCAGATGTCCTCCAGCTTCCCGAGGAAGAACAGCACAGGTGGAGGGTGGCAATGGAGCGGGAAATGGACAGTCTCAAAAAATTGAAAGTCTTCATCCCCATGGAAGTCCCCAAAAAGAGGAAAGCAATTGGCACCCATTGGGTCTACAAGGTCAAGCCAATGCCCAACAACAAACTCCTCTATAAGGCCCGGCTGGTAGCACAAGGCTACGCACAGCGCTACTTGCAGGACTTTGATGAAACATACTCCCCCACCGTGAGAGGGGAAAGTGTGAGGGCTGCTTTGGTCACCGCAGCAGCACATGGGGAACACATTTTTCAATTTGATGTGCAAACTGCTTATTTACACGCACATCTAAAACAAGAAATTTACGTCAGAGGTGCCCCTGGATTTCAATGGCAGGAAGGCCACACCTGGCTTCTGAAGAAAAGTTTGTACGGCCTCAAACAATCAGGCAGACTGTGGTACAAATGCCTGACTAAAACTCTCAAATCACTGGGTTTCAATCCATCTCCAGCTGATAAATGTACCTTCACAAGGGATACCAAAGGGGGGCTGGAGAAAGTCCTAGTGTATGTCGATGACCTTTTATATATAGGGCCTGACAAGGGGGGATGTATTATATTTGCCAGGACCCTACAAAAAAAGTTCACTCTAAAGTCTTTAGGATATGTGGACAAGTACCTAGGCGTACAAATCATCACTACACCAAAAGGTTTTGCTCTCTCCCAAAAGGAAAAGATAGAGGAACTCTTGGTGAAATGTAAAATGGAAGATATCAAGCCAACGGCTATCCCAATGCAGACCGACTATTATGGATTGGCACACAAGAATAGCCCAGAGTTCCAAAATAATACTCTATTTAGGTCAGTGAT
The DNA here is from genome assembly GCF_029215685.1 of Pituophis catenifer annectens. Classification (NCBI taxonomy): domain Eukaryota; kingdom Metazoa; phylum Chordata; class Lepidosauria; order Squamata; family Colubridae; genus Pituophis; species Pituophis catenifer. The sequence goes on from NW_027256882.1 coordinate 119,382,379, forward strand.
CGGCTCATTACTATATATAAGTAACTGGAGCCGTCCAGATATTGCCCTGGCCGTAAACCTGCTATCTAGACAAGTGGAACATCCTACCCAGTTCCACTGGTTGGCCATTAAAAAGCTATTAAGGTATCTCAAGACCACAGCAGATTACGTGCTTCACTTGGAACCTGAGAATAGAGACAAGGCCCAATTAAAATGCTTCGCGGATGCGGACTGGGCCGGAGATACCAAGACACGTAGGAGTACTTCGGGCTTCTTGGTACTATTAAATGAGGCATCCATCCATTGGCATGTGGGGCAACAGAAATTTGTTTCGTGCTCCACCGCTGAGGCCGAATATGCATGCTTATCAGAGGCAGGGAACGATCTGATATGGTTTGATGCCTTAATTTCTAGCATCTGGACACCACCGACTTTGCCCATCCAAATTATAGAAGACAACACCGGGGCCATAGGCATTGCCAAAGCCTATGCGGTGGGAAAAAGGTCCAGACATATTGATATCCGCTATCAAAATGTTAGGCAACTAGTAGAGATGGGGTTTATATCTTTATCACATTGTCAGACCAAATATCAAACAGCTGATATTTTCACAAAACCTCTACTAGCAGATAGGCACAAAGATCTGTGTAAAAAGTTATGTCTCACAGAGTAAAATTTGTTGTGCATTGCATTTGTATGTTTGCATGCCATTGGCTCGCAAGGAGGGGAACTGTCAAGTATTTGCAAGCCATTGGCACATATATCATACAGACACTAGTGGAGGCAGAAAGTGCCCCCACCCCTATGTGGAGAGGAGGGGCTTACACTGAGTATAAAACCCCCTCTAACCTTTCCACCAAGCTCTCTCTTTTACGTTTGTTCTCCATGAAACATGATCTTTGATAGGGGTAGTCACACACGCTGTGTGCCCCCTATCCTAATAGATATTAAGACAGCCTTTGTATATAGTTAATATGTTTTGTTATATGAATAAATACATTTATCACATTTATTCATGCATCTGCCTTTGGACTCTTCTATGCTCCTGGGTGTTTCTACGATCCCAATTTCCACAGTTCCCATCACCCATCTCTTCCCACTTAAGACTGTATGACTGTAACCTTGTTGCTGGTATCATTATGATTTATATTGATTGTTTCCTAATATGATTTGATTGCTTATTTGCACACTATGACTATCATTAAGTGTTGTACCTTATGATTCTTGACGAATGTATATTTTCTTTTTATGTACACTGAGAGCATATGCACCAAAGACAAATTCCTTATGTGTCCAATCACATGTGACGAATAAAGAATTCTATTCTATTCTATTCTATTCTATTCTATTCTATTCTATTCTACTCTACTCTACTCTACTCTACTCTACTCTACTCTACTCTACTCTACTCTACTCTACTCTACTCTATTCTATTCTATTCTATTCTATTCTATTCTATTCTATTCTATTCTAATGCCTGAAATATATAGGAGCTTTGATAGGGCAAATAGAGAGCTACTGAAATCTCTTAATTATTTGCTACCAACCTAGTGATCATTCTGATTTTTGCAGCACAGTAAAATAGTTCTAAGAATTGGAAGCTTTTGTTTTATGTTGTCAAGAAATTGAGAAGGACTGTATAATGAAGGGCAGATTCTGACAGACAATCATTATAAATTGAACACATTCACCTCCCCACAACTGGGGCTCCTCCAATTTTCTCCATAGTGCATGGGCTTATATCAAAAAAGACATGTAAGTCCACTGAAATTGTTCCCTAGTTAGCCTCTTTTTTTTTAATCTTCCAGACGAAAGATTTTTTTAATCTTCCAGGAGCAGCAGACTAATGCTACTGTTAAAGGTAGTATTTAGCTTCCAGCTGCCTGCAATTACTGTGAGTTCAAAACTCACCAGGCTCAAGGTTGACTCAGCCTTTCATCCTTTCTAAGGTAGGTAAAATGAGGACAATTTGTGGGGTTTGTGGGGTTTGTGGGGGCAATAAGCTGACTTTGTATAAAATATACAAAAGTATGAAGACTATTGCTTAATGCCTTGTAAGCCGCCCTGAGTCTCCGGAGAAGGGCGGCATATAAATAAATAAATAAAAAAGAAATAATTAGGGAAAGAGATAAATTAGAAAAATAAATAATGAGTAGGAGGGAGTATGCTTTTTTGTCTTTCTGCTCGCCAGTGTCCAAATACAGCCCTCACCTTCTTGATAGCAGAAGCAGCCATACACTGCATGCACTGAGGTGTTTTTGGGGGGAAGAGTTGCATTTGAGTCAGTTTTAGATGCTTGGTGACTGTCTGTTCTACTCCTTGCAGTTTTCTTGACAAGGATTTACCACCGCTTGCTTCCTAGTTCTGAAAGAAAGTGACTTGCCCAAAGTCATCCAGTGATCTTTATATCTAAAGCAGGACTAGAACTCAAGGTCACCCAGTTTCTAACCTGATGCCTTAAGCACTACAGAACCAAGCTGTGTCTTGTGTGGAAAATTAGAGAATCTTTCCTCCTTTTCCTTTCCTATCTTACAGGTGGTAATTGCAGATTTTTCTCTTTTTATTTTTTATAAAACTAACGGATATAATGGATAAAGAATAAAATATCAGTACACAAAGACTCTACAATTATAATATTTAAAATTAAAGTAACAAATTACTTTGTAAATTAATATGTAATTAAGTTGGATTTCTCATTTGCAGCAGTCCTTACAAGAAATGCAGAGACCATTATCTATGACATCCATACCATCTCATGCTCTTATCAACCCCCTCAACCCCCCCAAGCAAACATGACTCCAAACTTCTTTTGGAACTTTATTGTCATTCTCTCTCTCTCTCTCTCTCTCTCTCTCTCTCTCTCTCTCTCTCTCTCTCTCTCTCTCTCTCTCCCTCCCTCCCTCCCTCCCTCCCTCCCTCCCTCTGCCTTTCCCCCCTCTCTCTCCCTCTCCCTCCCTCTTTCTCTCTCTCTCTCTCTCTCTTTCTCTCTCTCTCTGTGTAGTGGTGCAGTGGTTAGAAGGCAGTACTGCAGGCTAACTCACTGGAGTTAGATTCTCACAGGCTCAAGGTTGACTCAGCCTTTCATCCTTCGGTGGTAAAATGAGGACCCAGATTGTTGAGGGCAACAATGCTGACTGCTTAGAGAGGGCTGTAAAGCACTAAGAAGTGGTATATAAGTCTAAGTGCTATTGCTATTGCTATTTCTGCGGAAAGTTGGGGAAACAATAGCCAAGAGTCCATTTACTCAAAAGTGTAAGAGAAAAAGTTTTAAGATTTAAATCTGTGTCGGAGTGAAAGGAAGAGACAGCATGCATGAAAGAATACCAGTGCAATAAAGTGGATATGGTGTTGGATTAGAAGTAGGGAAACCCAGATTCTAGCTCACTCTTAGCCATAAATATTCACTGGATGACTTTGAGACAATTATACTTTCTCAATCCAAACTACCTTCATTGTTGTTGTAAACCATTCAGTCATGTCCAACCCTCGGCCATTCTATGGATCAGCACTTTCCATGTCTTTCTGTCTTGCACTGCCTCCTTCCAATCCACCATGGTCATCCTGGTGTCATCCTTTATAGTTTCCAGCCAGGGATACTAAGGCAGTTCTTTCTCCTTTTTCCATGATCTCTCCCAGCATGATTGATTTTTTGAGTGAATCAGCTTTCATGACATGACCAAAGTATGACAAGCTACTTTATCAAGTTGCTATTGTGGGGATAAATTAAAACAGGGAGCGTTATGTAGACTACCTTCAGCTTCTATCCAGAAGACAGAATATAAGATGTGTGTGGGGGGGGGGGGGGCAGGGCTCTATGTTAAACATTTTCATTCTGTCTTCTAGATAGAAGCTGAAGATAGTCTACATAGTACTCCCTGTTTTAATTTATCCCCACAATAAGAACCTTATTTTTTCCTGTTTTAATTTATTTTTCTGTATATAACTTCTTTCTTTTCAGTATCTAAGCAATAGTAAATTCTTGAAGCTTTTTTTTTTTTACTGCTAATTCTTTAATTCTAATTCTTGAATGAGGTTTGCATTTCTGAGAGGCCAGAGATTTATAGCCATGCTGGCTTGAAAGCAAACAACAAGACCAGCTATTCCTACTGCCAAAACTAACAAAGCAGAGCCCATAATCTCACCATAACATTTAATTCCTGAGGCCAAACTTTTCTGATCCAATCAAGAAAAGCACCGCCAACCACAAAAATCCCTTTCTTCCAATATGGTAAGAGCTTGGAGAAAGACCATAGGGCTGTTATAAAAAGAAATGTAATTGACTACTTTAAAAATGGACTCTACAATGAAATATTGGATTGATTACCGTATTTTTCAGAATATAAGATGCTCTGGACTATAAAACACACCTACCTTTTTCAGTGAGGAAAACAAGAAAAAGAAATCTGCCTCTGCTTCCCAGCAATTTTGCCTTGTTGCAGCAAACAGCAAATAGCCTGCTTTACTTTCATTTTTGTTTTCAGCATAACTTGATTAGCACAAGAAAAAAAAATCTGCTCCCAGCAATTTACCTCCTTGCAGCAACCAGCAGAGGCCCGTGCAAAACAGCTGAGAATCAGGACGCAGATCCAATCAACTTGTGCTAATTAAGCTGTGCTGAAGCTGAAATGAACTGTTTCTTCTTGCTGCTTGCTGCAAAGAGGTAAACTGCTGGGAGGCAGAGGCCAAAGGGTGGGGGCCATGGGGTGGGCGGGGCTACATTTGGTGTAAAAGACGCACCTAAATTTTCACCCCCTTTTGGGGGGGGAAAGGCGCATCTGATACTCTGAAAAATATGGTAAGTCATCAGAGTCTCTCCCTTCCAAATACTGTTTGGATTAATTCAAGTTTGCTTGAATACCAGTGGAAAACCTGAGGTATTGCAGAAAACTAGGGACAGGGGAGCGTGATACTATGATTCTTTTTGTTCCTTCCTTGACACTACTTTTTTATCAGAGACTTTGGAAGACAAACCTATGCAGTTGGAAGCTAGAAGAACACTGTATCTGTCTCTGAAAACTTGTGATAATATACATAAAGCCTAGGTTTCTATTAGAGAAAACTTACCAAGATTGTCCTTCCTCTTCAAAAACATCGGTGCCATACTAAGAAGGGTATTTTGCAAGCTAATTACCTAAACGCATTAGGTGTAACCTAGAGGAGATCAGAAAATAGGTACTGCAAAATTAAGTGGAAACAGACATGTTTAGCTATCCATAGACATGCTTAGTCATTCCTAGTATCCCATAGATCAATATGACCTCAGAATTGCATATTGTAATAATCTCTGGCGCCTACAGCAAAAGGCTGATATACGGGGGGGGGGGGATACTTTTATCATTCTTGGAGGAAGAAGTTTCTCTGAAAAAGAAACAATCTGTATGCAGCCAACATTCACATTCCATTTACACAATTCAGACTTATTTTGATCTTTAGCTTCTAATAAAGTCTTTTACATTCCAATCTCATTTTTCCTCTTTGGCTGCACACACTTGCTTTTTTCACCCACTGGCTATAGTAAGGATGACAAAATGGAATCTTAATCTATGTTGACAAAATGTTCTTTACCAAAAGATGAATGTGCTTTTAATTCATGCCATCACCAAATCAAAGAATGGCTTGTCTGCATGGAACAGGCCTGTTGAAGGTTGATAGGAAAAGATTTCCATGCTTTTGTTCCAGCTCTTTGTTCTCTTAATTTGCCGTAATAAAGGAAGTCACCTTGAAAAAGTTACAAATAATCCATGTCTATAAACCAAAGGGTTATTGTCATCTAATGCAATATCATCAAGTCAATATCCACCTGGATGACTAGAGATTATAGCACACTGATTATAAAAGCAGAGTAGTCAGACCACTATATTTTCTGTATCAAGTGTACGTTAAAGACTTGAAAATGTAGTTTACTGCACTTATTTGTTATTGGTGGTGACTAGGTTGAAAATGCTTTCATTGAATACCAAATAGAGATCTGTATTGTTCCCAACCTTTTGACTTTCCATAAACTGCTCAAGACCTAACTTTTCCTCCAGGTCTTTAGTTAGGATGGTAGGTTAAACCCCTTTGATTTCGTTTTTTGCTCTTTTTGGTTCTGTGTTACAGATGTTCTCCTTTTTGCTATACGCTCCTCTTTAAAAACAAAAATTGTAAGCTCTTCAGAGTTGTTGTGGAGCCAGGCAGCCTCAAAATCCAGTAAGTAAACAACAGATAAATAAATAATAGGGCAGTGCAGCACTTCAAAAATAATTTGGACACACATTACAAATGAAGAAAATCTTTCTTGTCTATACATTAATGTATAGAGCATTTGTCTTTATTGAACATTTAACACAGTATACAAAGGCAACTGTGATTTAATACTATAATAGAAACATTAAGAAACAGAAATTAAGTACACAGGAGGGATAGACAATATATGTCTTGTTAATAATATTTATGAAAACAGTCCCACAATAGTAATTAATTGTAGACCAATCGGTGTGAGCAATATGATGTGGCTGTGAAAAAAGTCTGATACAAGTTTAGGTTGTATGAACCTAAGTATACTTTCCAAATGATAACAAATGATAGTTCCCCTTTATTCAAAGTCAGATCCCAAGTCAAATATTGTGTGTCAATAGAAGAGTATATATGTAGCTAAGGATTGAACTTCTGTGTTATGTCGTCACTGTCTTGCGAAGTAGCCCATGCTCCTCTTTCCAATTTAGCCCATCTGATGCAAAATCATTCTAGAACATCAGCATTTTGGAAGAGTGTCTGCACATTGTATTGAAGCATGCTTGGTTGTATTGAATTGAGATTTTTAAGCTAAAAATATATATAGCTTATATGGAGCTTTGATTAATTATAAGTTTTATAAGTTTATTTTATTTGTCAGCATATATAAGATAACAGGTAAAAGTATAAACATAATTTGAATACATGAAAAGAGTAAGTAAAGAATGTTAGGACAGGGGCAGTAGGCACACTGGTGCACTTATGCACACCCCTTACAAACCTCTTAGGAATGGGGTAAGGTCAACAGTAGACAGTTTAAGGTTAAAGTTTTGGGGGTTTGGGGAAGAAACTACAGAGTCAGGTAGTGCATTCCAGGCATTGACCACTCTGTTACTGAAGTCATATTTTCTGCAATTGAGTTTGGAACGGTTTACCTTAAGTTTGTATCTATTATTTACTTGTGTATTGTTGTGGTTGAAGCTGAAGTAGTCATTGACAGGAAGGACATTGTGGCAGATAATTTTATGTACTATGCTTAGGTCAGACTGAAGTCGGAGTAGTTCTAAGTGATCTAAGCCCAAAATTTGGAGTCTGGTGGCATAAAGTATTTTATTGCAGTTAGGCGAATGGAGGACTCTTCTCGTAAAAAAACAGGTAGATCTGCATAATAATTGGTCACCAACCTGGTCCTTCAGGTCTCTGAAAGGTGTACTCACAACCACTGCAATCAAGTCCATCCATCTTGTCGCTGGTCATTGTTGTCTTCTCTTTCCTGCTACTTTCCTCAGCATTATGTACTCCTCAAGAGAGCTAAGTTTTTGTCCAACAATTTAGGAATCTTATAGAAATCATGACAGTATAAAATTAAGCCTTGGGTGAAAACTCTGAATTGGTCTGTTCTACCTATAATTGCATTTGTCCCTTTAGCTTTCTGAAAAGAAAACTGGGCCATGCAAGCAAAAAGAGAAAATTTAGTCAACTATCTGTAGATAACGTAACCTATTTTTTTTTTTTTTTTGGAATAGTAAGCGAGGTCTTAATTATAGAAAATAAATGTTTTATTTACTAATCCTCCCAGTTGCCTCTAATTTATTACTTTATCACACTAAGAATAATTAAGTTCTGTCAAAACATTCTATCAGTTAATCCCCCAATAAACTGAATTCATTAAACATATATGTATTAGGAATGTACGGTACCTCTTTTGTGTCTGGGAATCTACTGCAGTTTATAGAAGCAGAGTTGAATTTGTTTTACTGAAGAGAAGCACACTGATTCTTATTACAAAAACATTTGCAACATTAGTGCAACCATTTTTAAAAAAACAAACTCAAACCCTCCTGAAGCAACTAACACTGCCCTTTAATGTTATTCTTCTGGGTCACATTTTACTGCAGTGGAAAACCTGCATTTATTCTATAACATCACAAACACAGATTGCTTCTCTTGTGATTGAATATTGCTCTCTGGTCATGGGGGGGGGGGGTGGGAAAGCATGTAAAAAAGAAAATTGGTTTGGAACACTTTGACCCAACATTTAATTTTCAGCATAAAAATTAATTTTGAATATATATATATATATATATATATATATATATATATATATATATATATATATATATATATATATATATATTTAAAAAATCTTAACACATTAATGAAAACCAGGATTATGGTCATAGGATAAACACTGATAGTATGCATTGTAGTTCCTATATACCAGTGATGGCTAACCTTTTGGCCGTCACGTGCCAAAAGGAGGGGGAATGCGGGGTGGTGCATGCCCACAAGTCAATACGCCTCCCCGCGCATGCACAAGTGACACCCCCCTGTGCGCCCCCCGTTTTTGGCATGCGATGGCACTGTAGGCCTGGTAGGGTGATTTTTTCACCCTCCCCAGGCTCCAGAGGCTTTCTAGGAGCCTGGGGAGGGTGAAAACGGCCTTCCCCACCCCCCTGGAGGCCCTCTGGAGGTTGGAAATGGTCCATTTGCCAACTTATGGTCGGCCCAGAAGGTCCAAAAATCAGTTGGCTTGTACGCGCATGTGTGCTGCAGCTGAACTAGGGCAATGCTTGCGTGCCCACTGATATGGCTCCATGTGCCACCTGTGGCACGTGTGCCATAGGTTCAGCATCACGGCTATATAGCCATAAACGGAAAAGATGTTGGTGAGCTCAGGCTTATCTGAGGTAGAGATAGAAATTCTATGGAAGTCTTGAGCCAATGATTATTGGTTATGAGGAACTGGAAAAAAAGACACATGAAATTAGACAAGACCCTGGCACATTGAAGTTGCTGACTATACTATACATCTAGGCTTTGCAATAACATTAGTTCCAGTGATTGCTGTTTGTGTGGCTGTGTTCTCCTTAATTAATCCAAATCCATTATTTGAAGGTCTTTCTAAAGTCAAAGCTTCAAACAAATGAAGATTGTTGCTGTGTGTGTGTATGTGTGTTACAATGGTGGTTTGCTGCCACAGATGACTATTAAAGGCCACTCAATTTGTTAACCTTTAGAATTTATTTATCTATCTATCTGTGCCTATCAGATCACACAGAGGGATAATATAGAAATGGTGAGAAAGGAGAGGAAGAGGAGGAGGAGGAGGAGGAGGAGGATATTAGGAAGCCTGACCTACTCTCAGAAGTTAGAAAAGATGTTTTGAGAGTCAGAGAGTGTAATGTCAGCATTCCAGAAAAATCCCCACTCCAAGTAAAGACATGGAAGCAAGCATTTTCCAAAGTTCTCTTTACTAGAATAGGCAAACTGGCATATCTGGGGAAACCCGAATCTGAAAAGCCCGGGTTTTCCCCCATAAGTCAAAGCCCCCCAAAACCATCCCCTTTTCCACCCAGTTGGTCACATGCTCCAATCAATGTCCGTTCCATCCCAATCCAGCCCCCTGACCACTCCTTCTCCAGATGCGAGATTGCTTTGACCTTGATCGACAGGAAGAATGCTATTATGTCTACTAACCCCCTCTCCTACTTTCCCACACATGAGAAGGTGGCAGTATTGGAGCTTCTAAAGCTGATAGTACTAATTTCATGTAACCTAAAGTTTGAATTCTTTTTTATCTTCCGCTTTCAAAAAATTAAGTATCATATTCTTCCAAATCAAACTATCTCCTAATTTGTTCTACTTGAGTTATGGAAATGATTCTTATTTTATCATATTTTTAATCTTTTTCTTCTCAATGTCTACAGAAAACACAATCTTTCTCCCCCTGGATAGCAATATCATATCTCTTACAATTTTTCCACTTTTCCTTCTAGATGGAAAATGTGATTGACAGCATCAAATGCTTAGCTAATTTATGGAGGTGCTTTTTTCCCCAGCAGCAGTGCTTTACTTCCTAAAATGCAGTTGAGCTCTATTTAAAGATTATTTAAAACTGGTTACATTGCTCCCTATGTTGCAATTAATCCAAATATAAAAAATTGTGAAAAATGTATGTATGTAAGAAATAGTTCCACTAGATGGCAGCATGACAGATCAAGGGAAATAGAAGAATACAGTAAACTGTTCAGTTACTTTGCACCTAATCTAGTTATGCATTTAGTTATGCAGTTGCATAAAAGATCATCACTGCAGTCTTCTTTATAAAAGCCTGTCTGGTAATGACCCACTTCCATAGCCTGGTTAATTGGCTATGAAATGAAGCCATCATACAGAGTAGATTGTGATTTTCTTACATTCCACCTTTAATAAAAGATTTTCAAAAACAGTATAATTTCTAATCAAAATTTATGGAATTTATGATAGCATACCAAATTATACATTCTTTACTATTCTGTACTGAATCTTAGGAGGAAAAAAAATCTAAGATGTTTCCAGAAGGAGAAAAAAGAAGAGAGCTGCTAACTCTGGTCACTATGGAAACTAGAATCTACTTTTTAAAAATGTGTGTGTGGTGAGAGAGAGAGGGGGGGGTCTCAACTCCAAGTCTTTTAATAGAAGAGAATATCTGTAGCTCAGGGTTGAACTGTGGAATCCTTGGTGCTCTCTGAGCTTGGTTGTTTGCAGCAGATAGTTCATTGTCAAAGTAGATAACATCCTCAGTACCCAAAAGTGTAGGGTTTACTCCCTGTTTATGTACAATACAGTCAGGGATATGTTTTTTTATCCTTAATAGTTCTTAATTAGTGTATTCTTTTCTGCTTGTTTGTCTGTATTGTATCCTAATTCTTTGGATATTGGCTACTGGACTGGGTGTGTTCTGGTCTTTTTGTTCCCTTCTTAGTTCTTGTATTGTTTTTTTTTTTTTTTTTTTTTTTTTTTGAGTGGCAGGTAAATATAGTTTAACTCTATGATGGCTACTTTGTCTGAAACTAAGAAAACGCCACAGACTCCATGGAAATTCTTATGGGCCACTTAGATGGACAATTTCAATGCTTAATTATTTCTATTGTGTATCACATATGGTTTCTGTTGCTTTAAATTACACAACCCAAAATCAATTTTATATATGCATGTTATATGTTTTCTGTAGTCCATCCATGCCGCTCCTGTTCAGTGTTTGTGAAGAAAGGAAACGCCAGGTAAAAAGTAGAACTGTAGGAGGAGCTAGTCCAAGTGTCTGATGATGCTATTATTACAGGCTCGGTGGCCCATCCAAGTAGCTTCCTCCATGAAACAGCAGTCCCAAATGAGCAGAGTTCCAGTCTCTATGTGTTCTAAGCACTCCCCTTCAGACCAAGTGACCAGACATTAATGAAAGAGTTACAGGCAAAGGGAAGAAATGATACATGTAAAATCTTCACATAGTTTTTACTTGCCTTTTCATGTGTTTAGGCAGATAGCTTGGAAAAGGCTTCTTATTGCTCTTATGTTTATTTTCAAGCTGTCCTTCTCTCTATTTTGGTTTTTTACTAATATTGCAGAGTGTGATATATGACTAATGTAATTTCTGCTATGGGAAGGAGATTAGTGAACACAAGAATCAAAGAATTATAAATTTACAAGGGCAATTTAGGACACTGACTCCAACCCATATTCAGTGCAGGTATCCAAATTAAACCAACCTGGAGAGAATATTATCTAACTCTGCTTGACCACATCCAGTGAAAAGGAGCCTCTCTTCCCTTTCCCAGTTGGTTCTTGTCACATATAAATGCCTAATATATCCATAACACCCCTTGTTCTATATTGTCAAGGTTAACACCCACTTTTTTATTTCCATTACCACTCCTCTTACCTTTGACCATGCCTCCATGGTATATAAGGGGCATACACGAGGCATTAGACTGTTCTTCTTTTTCAACTCCACCTGCAAGTGAACAGAGTTGGACAAATAAATAATGATTGTTACATACCATTGTCTCTGAGTATTTATTGGGCTAGATCTTTGTACATTAACAGTTCTGCTGTTGAACTGCTTTTACTGTTAGGAATTCTCCCCCTTCCCCGCCCCCCCACCACCATTCAGTTGGAATATGCCAGTGGTGAAATCTAAAATTTGTTACTACCAGTTCTGTGGGTGTGGCTTGGTGGAGTGGGGTAATGTGACTAGGTGGGTGTGGCCAATTTTTTTTTTTACTTTTAAAACCATTTTTTATATGTAAAACCATGTAAAAAAATGCTTTCAAAAGACTCTGACGATCCCAGCTGAGTTACCTGATCGGCAGAAGGTTTTTTAAAAACCCTCTGATGATCAGGCAACTCAGCTTGGATCGTCAGAGCTTGGATTGTCAGAGGCATTTAAAAGAAAAAAAGCCTCTGATGATCGCGCGGCTCAGCTGGGCATGGGGGGGGGGGGTGAGGGCAGGGATTTTTTTTTTATTTTTTTTTTTAATTTGATTTATATGCCGCCCTTCTCCGGAGACTCAGGGCGGCTTACAATGCGTTAAGCAATAGCCTTCATACTTTTGTATATTTATACAAAGTCAGCTTATTGCCCCCACAAACTGGGTCCTCATTTCACCTACCTTAGAAAGGATGGAAGGCTGAGTCAACCTTGAGCCTTGGAGAGATTCGAACCAGTAGTAAATTGCAGGCAGCTGTGTTAATAACAGGGTGCTTAGACCACTGTACTATCAAGGCTCTGTACTTTTTGCTACCAGTTCTCTGAACTGCCTGCCACCATCGCTACCTACTCACCCGAGCCGGTCCGAACTGGGAGCATTTCACCCCTGGAATATGCCTCCCTGTGAGTTAAATCCATTCTTCCATATCCTGCTATCTGGAATGATGGAAGATAGGTCTTGACTTTCTTTGATGTGACATTACTCCCCCAGTCTTCTTTTCTCAAGAGTAAATATGCAAAATCAGTCATCTCCTGATCTCTTGAATTAAAGTACGCAGTGGGGAAATACTTCTATAAAGTGAAAGAAAAGATGTTTTCTTGCCCCCAACCATTTTAAATACCACCAGGAATAGAGAGCAGAAGAACCAAAAGCCATAGAAAAGAACAAAGTTTACCCTAAGGGGGGGGAGGTGAGGGCAGCTGGCAACCTCTAAAACCAATTCAAACCACTCTCCTGGAAAGAAAAATGCAGGAAATATGAAGAAGGACATTCTGCTAATGAAAAGAGAGAAAAGCCTGAAAGGAGTTGGAACTTTAAAAAGATAAAAAGCAAATTTAAAGTTAGCCAAAGCTTGGAAAAGACAAAACCTGAATCTCCCTCAAGAGAGCACCCAAGCAAATGCAAAAAACCTTGGCTCACTTCCCAGTCCTTTCACCACCAAAGGGAATTGTTAGCCCTCTGGCTGATCAAACAGCTGAATAAATTTACATTTGTCTACTCCTCAAACAATGCAAGGGGAGGAGATAACTACCTATAATGCTGCAAGAAAACCAAGAGCATAATTGGATGATATATTTCTCCTGTGGAATTGGTGCTCTGGGATGCTTCCTCAATCCTTACCCAGATTACGACTGCAGATCACATAAGTGAGGCAATCTGAATTATGGAGGAATTCAAGGCATGTGGATTTCCAGGGGTTTAGAACTAAAATCCTCAGAAGAGTGATTGAGAGAACTGGATGTCTTTGGCTCTAAATAAAATGATGAGTTGAAAAAAGAAGGAACAAAATGTGTTTAATTTGAAAAAAATTGAATGAATGGTTCATTGAATGATTATACTGGTTGTATAATCCCCCCACCTTGCCCCCTCAAAAAAAGTCATGATCTAGAATATAGGACACAGAATAATGATCTTTAGGAAATCAGAGTTTGGTTAAATATTAGGGAAACTAATAATAAGCATACTGAAAATGAAACCAATTACCTAGAGCTGGGGTGTCAAACTGGTGGCCTGTGGGCCAGATGCATCACGCACAAGCCACGCCCACCCTGGCTCCACAAAGGCAAAAAACAGCATGATATGTCACATGATGTCACATGACGCTATCAACTTTGACACCCGTGATCTAGAGAGTTCATAATTTCCCTTTCATTGGACAGGAGAGACTAGAGAGAGTTGTGGTAGATGCTTTGATCTGAAGACTTAAACAGATCTATGATTCTAAAGTGATATAGGAAACAACTTTTATTCAAATCAGTCAACATAGCTGAATATTGCCCCCATCAAATCTCCAAGGTTTCACTTATGAATATTTCTCAGGAATATATAAAAATGCCAGAGACCTTGTCTTGGACCCTCAACATGCAATACATTTGTTTTATCACAACTCTTCCCATTAAAGGTGAATCTTCCTTGAATTGGTTTAGTGCTGATGTACAGATAGTCCTTGACCTACGACCACAGTTGTACACAGTTGTACACAGCCCAAAATTTCTCTTGCTGAGTGAGAGTGCCCCACTTTACAACCTTTCTTGCCACAGTTGTTAAATAAATAACTACAGTTATTAAGTTAGTAACAGGATCATTAAGTGGATGTGGCTTCCTCATTGACTTTGCTCATCAGGTGTCGCAAAAGGTGAACACATGACCCCCGGACATTGCAACTGTCGTAAATATGGCCTGTTTTAAGATATTGTGGAAATAGATCCTTAAATTATTCAGAGAACACTAGACTGAATATTAACCTAGGAGTTTTCAAATGGCTGATGCTACAGAGAGAATTGCTAACCAAAAGCTTCTGCTTTTTTTTTTTTTAACAGAGCTGGAATATTTCTATGCTTTTAAAGTCTAGTGGAAGAGGTTTAATCAGATAAAAAAAGTGTTCTTGGCTTATTTCAGTGGTATGGCATTGGGGTAGTGAGAAGTTCTGTAATTTCAAAAGGCTTTAAAACAATTTGGTAGCATAAGAAATGTACAATTTATTTCCTTCTTTGCATAATGCATAGCTTAAAATAATCAGATGTGCCATTTTAATGTTTTAAAGTAATTGTTTGTTCTTTACTGGCCACAACACTTCTAAATAAGAGTATACTCAAATCTTGTTAGTTATTTTTGAAAGTATCATGTGGGCTTGCATTCTGTTTTAATGAGAAGAGATGGAATTATCCTTCAGGTTTGCTGGTTTAACTTTATTCACAGTCTTTTTGAAGCTTGGATCTAGGATATTTTTTCCAGCTATATTCAACTCAGACATGGGATTGACAACTTCATTCTACTAGTGCAATTTTATGAATTTAAAATATTAATATGCAGAGTCTGAACTGCAATTAGAGCGTTATGCCAATTGATGCTTTCTATACCCCTTCTTAATGTAAATTTTTCCTTATTTTCTGCAGCTAGGGAAGTAAAAAAACACTAAATAATATACATATAACCTTTTTATAATTACTCTCTGGAATTTCTTCGATTCAGGTCAATTGACTTTTTACTTAGCAAGCAAGCAAACAAGAAATGGCAAGGTAGTAAGAAATGCATTCTTTAAATGAGTTATGAGAACAGTAGGTTCCACTTCTGACACATACTGTAGAATTTAATTAGTGATAGTAGCCATTAGCTAGAACTTGGGGCTGTGTTCATAATATATCTTCAACGAGACTGCCTAACCACAATTTAACTAAAGTATATTGTCTATATTGTGCAGAGTTAGAAAACGTGAGTTAATTCAATTTGAGCAGAATTGTGGCTTAGTCAAGCATGGGTAAACATCTCATGAAAACACAGCCTGAAGCTTTAAGATATATTTAACCATGGTTAATTTATGACAAGAGTGCATTACCACTTAGAGTGGAGTGTCCGGTTTATGGAATTATAGAGTAAAGGTCCAGTTTATGGAATTTCAGGGGGGAAACAAGCTGGTGCTGCTATTTTGATGCTGATATTGAGGTTTCCTCTTCATGGGTGAAGTGTAGAAAATGCATTTAATCTTCCAAGTTCTTATGCAACCTCCTAAATGCAAGAGAAACAGAAGGATTTTTTCCCCTCCAAAATTCTCTATTTACCTTCTTCAGAATTCCATGTTATAGAAACACATCTAAAAGTTCCAGGAGAAGGAAAATATAATGGTATGTGGGAAAGACCTTGGGAGCAGAGGTGGGTTTCAGCAGGTTCTGACCAGTTCCGGAGAACCGGTAGCGAAAATTTTGAGTAGTTCGGAGAACCAGTAGTAAAAATTCTGATTGGCCCCGCCCCCATCTATTCTCTGCCTCCCAAGTCCCAGCTGATCAGGAGGAAATGGGGATTTTTCAGTTACCTTCCTCTGGACTGGGGAGGGAATGGAGATTTTACAGTATCTTTCCCCTGCCATGCCCACCAAGCCATGCCACACCCACCGAGCCACACCCACAGAATCAGTAGTAAAAATTTTTGAAACCCACCACTGCTTGGGAGACCTTTCAGACTTGCAAGATTGATTTCAGCTTTCCTAGGTACACCAGACAGGAAACACAACCAGATGAGTTCATTCAACATTATTGTAATGCTTCATATCTTGCACGTCTTAAAGTACAATTCTCTCACCATCTCCTTTACAGCCTGAGGCATTAGTGAAGGTCTCTTCTGAGCCTCTTGCCCACCTACTATCCAGTTGTGGGTTATGCAATTTCTTATCTGACAGTTCCCTAGCAAGCATCTTTTGACTCTGTCTCTTTACAGAAAGTGCCAGAACAGAAGCTCTGATCCAAGATCATCAGATCAACAGCTTTTGGGTGGCTTAGTGTTGCCATGCAGGTGGGATGAACATATAGAGGCACTGTCAGCCTTACAAGATAGTCACCGGCCTAAGAGACTGAAGCCATGAAGACCTAAAGCTTTCCCCTGTCCTTCAAGGATATCCACTTTATTCATTCCAGCTGTTATTACTGCTAAACCACAGCCACTTAGGTTCAGTTACAGAAAAAAATGCTTTTTTTAAAAAAAAGAAAAAGCAAACTTAAGCCAACAGCTTCCTAAAACAGCTAAGAAACAAACTCTGATATTTGATTGCAAGTTATAATTGGGGCAGGGGAAGTGAATAAATTACTGGGTTATTTATCAGATTGTTTGGCAAATAGAGAATGTCAATATAAAAAAATATAAATAGCTTCCCAAAATAGAAAGAATCTCTTATGGATATAGCCTGAATTAATTCTCACTGAAGCATGATGATTATGGTTTAGTGTTCATTGACTAAGGCTGAAACAATAGTCCTTTAGCAGAGCTTTGCAGAACCTTTTAGCTAAACTTTTCCTGACAGTGCGATTATCTGCAAAAGCAAAGCAACAGGTGAATGCAGCTCATCTCACATCGATTTATAGCAAGTGCTCAGGCATTTTTATTGAAGGGGGATTCAGGCTGCCAATAAAGCATATTTTAAAACCTGTGCACAGTGGTGGGATTCAATTTTTTTAACAACCGGTTCTGTGGGCATGGCTTAGTTGGGGATGTGGCTTGGTGGTCATGTGACTAGGTGGGCGTGGCTAGCTGGTCATGTGACTGGGTGGGTGTGGCTAGCTGGTCATGTGACCGGGTGGGCGTGGCTAGCTGGTCATGTGACTGGGTGGGTGTGGCTATCTGCATAGGGACTACCCAGAGGGCTGAAAAAAGTGATTTCTGACAGGTCCTCGCACTTGTGACCGGTCTTCGCACTTATGACTGGTCATCATTTATGCCCATTGTAGCATTCTTAACAACCATCTCACTCATTTCACAACTGCTTCTCTTCACCATGGTGACAAGATAGGGCAAAAACGTAAAATGTGAGGATAGTCGTAAGTTCGAGGACTGGTCAAAAGTGCAAGGACCAGTCAAAAATAACTTTTTCAGCCCTCTGAGTAGTCCATATGCATAAAAGGATACAGCAATAGAGAGGGATGAAGGAAGGGAAGGGAAATTAGAGTAGGAGTGAGGGTAAGAGAGGAAGGAAGAGTGGAGGAGAAGGAGAAAGAAAGAGGAAGAGGAAGTAGGGAGAACAAGAAGAGGGGGGGAAGAGAAAGTAAGAAGGAAAGAAAAGAGAGAGGTGGTAGGTTTGAGGAGAAAGATTGCTGTACAATAAAAAAGATGAAAGGGAAGAAAGCCAACCCCAAACAAATATAAAGATATTAAGATAAAGAATGAATTGTTAAACTTTAAAGAATAAAAGAGAACAAATATGAATAAACATTAATAATTAGAAACACACATACAAACGTACAATGTATTTTCTTTGAACAGAGTATTTGGCCAGTTCACAAGTTTAAACAGTGTTTAGTCATTTCAATTAAATTTACAATTTCTATATTTCCTTTTTGCCATATTTATTCCTCATCTATTTTTTTAAAAAAAACAATATTACCCTTCATCCTCATCTCTAATCTTAAATCAAATTCAATTTTTCCCTTCTATTCTATATTATACCCCTTCCCATTGTCATCTATTTTTATATCCATCCTCACATTGGTTAATTATGTAATTATGTAATACAGTTGTTTAAATACAAATTCAACATTTTAATATAAATCAATTAGTTATATAACTACTTTTTTGTATATTAATCAATATGAACATGAATATTCCAATTATTTCCATGCAATCCAATTTCTTACAAATCAATTAATTATATTTACCAATAATAATAAACCAAATAATTTCCCCATATATTCCTCCAAACCACAACTTAACCATTTCTGCTTTCAACACAATATACAATTAATAGTATCTCAATTAGTACAATTCCTTAGTTAAATAGAGCTTTTTTTCTTTTGTGTTTTAAAATCTTGAACTCTCCTCTTTTGCCCTAAATTTCCCATTGTTTGCAGTTTTGCACCTACCTTTTTTGGTGAGGAAAAAGAAAAAGAAATCTCTCTCTGCCTCATTTTGTCATCTTGCAACAAAGACCCTGCTTTACTTTCAGTTTCGCTTTTTCAGGATAACTAGGGGAAAAAAATCTGCTCCAGCACTCTTTGCAGATAGCAACAGAGCCCTGGCAAAACAGCTGAGAGCAAATCAGCTGAGAGTCGGGAGGCCGATCTAATCAACTTGTGCTAATTAACCGATGCTAAAGCTGAAGGGGCTGTTTTTTCTTGCTGTTTGCTTGCAAAGAGGTAAATGCTGCGAGGCACAGCCAAAGGGTGGGAGCCACCCTCCTTGCAACTTAGCCCCCCCGCCGCCCCCCTTGCCTCTTACCGTCCCCTAAGGCATTCCACCGCCCCCAGGGGGCGGTACTGCCCACTTTGGCAACCACTGGCTTAACTACTTAACTACTTAACAACCAGTTCTACCGAAGTAGAATCCCACCACTGGGTCTACCCATTTATTTTTGCAGGCATTGGTCTACTCATTTGTGTTCTTTTAACACTGATCAGCTGTAGGGCGGCCCTTTGAAGCCCCGCAGCAACTGCGAGGCCAATAAAATTATAAAAAAAACACTGAACCGTTTGTTAAATTGCTGGCTCGCCCACCCCTCGCCCAGTGGTGCAAAGGGGCGGGGCAAGGGGCAAGGGGCGGGGCGAGCCAGCAATTTAACAAAGGGCTCAGCCGAACTGCCTAGAACCGGCAGAATCCCACCACTGCCTGTGCATAGACGGAGATTGATTTTTATAAGGTAGAAAAAATTGTTTAAAGAAATGTTTTTTTTTTTCCTATCTTGGAAAATGTTTCAGAAAGAATAGTTTTTTGCACTGTAGAATATAATGCAATAGATTATGTAGCTGTGTCTGAAACCCAAGATGACAAGCTTTAGTTCCAGAGTACCTGGTAGGAGGTATATGAAGGTTACCGAAAATGCCACAGGAGCTTTTTATGTAGGGCAGAGAATTTGGGGTGAAAAGTTAAAGACCCCCATATCAGTCAGGTAAAAATCCAAATCCTGGGCCCTTAAAGAAGCAATCCCCATTCAAAGGGGGCTAATTATTATCAATAACAACATAATAGCTAATATGATCCACAGACTGGTGTCCGCATCATTAAAGTAAGAAAGATAGAGCAATTGATTGACACCCATGTTTTATTTACAATACCACACACATGCAGATCCAAAAGGAGGGGAAAAAGATAACAAGTTTTCTTGTCTAATCATCTACAGCTATGAACTGAAGGAGCATCACACAACCATCCTACAGCCCTTCAGGTTTTAGGCAGCACCTGGAGAAGAGAATGCCAGATAATCTTATTTATACTACAGAGAGCATATGGCTCAATGCTACAGAATGTATCCTACTGATGTCCTTGTAGCTTGGCTAGGGCCACAAAAGGAAAGGAAAAGAAATAGTGTTAGGAAATGGTTATTGCCTAATTGGTTGGCCAGGAAATATATAAGCCAACATTGTATGTTTGTATTATGTGAATATATTATGTAGCTTTAAGAACTGTGCTGAGTCATTGTGCATCCTGATTGGCTGAGCTCTGTAGCCAATGTATTTAAGGAGAGCTAAAGTATGGTTAGTTGGGAACACTACACCATTTTTACCTGCTGCTACGCTGTAACTCTTTTTGATCTCTCTATGGTCAACTGTTTGATCATGATTACTGCTTTCTGATATTTATTGAACTGCTTTTATATTGTTCCTGATTGTTCCTTGCATTTTTCTACAAACTGGTAAGATTTGGTAAGATCTCTGGATTGATTTTATATTGCACTTTATATGGCTAAGACTTGGATTGTTAAAGGAGTATGATTTTTGCTTTTCCCTAAAAGTAAAATACTATAAAACCCAGTTTGTCTGTATGTTATTCACAATTACTCTCAAACCGTTTCCATGCATAAAACTCTAACAGTACTCTGCTTCATAAGCCACAACTTTGGGTGTAACTCAATAATATCCTTAACAAATAGCATAGAGAAATAAGAATGGTAAAAAAAACCCTTCTTCTAGGTTTGGGACCGGGTTCATTAAGCATGCCAATCAAATAGTACAACCACCATACCACTCAGAAAGACCTACTACATTGTATAAGAAATTTCAACAGATTTTCTGGAAGAAAAGTTAGGAAAATGGGACGCAATATGTATGTATATATGCATACATGTTTGTGTATGTACTATGTCTGTGGGTGTATAGGTTGTAAAAGGTAGTTGTTGTACTTGCATATATTATATTTTAATGCTTTTAACTTTGTTTATATGCATGTGATTTAGATTTAAATTTAGATATATATCCATATCCATCTCTTTTTCTAGAAGAGAAAGTTGGGAGGGTACAACAGCAAGGGAACTGAAGGATGGTGGTAACCTGTAGTCTGGATTGAAGCCTTTCCAGACCTTGATGATAGCCAAGGTGTCTCTGACCACAGTCCTAAGGTTTTTTTTGCCTAGGACAACAGTGACCTATGGGTTAAGTCTTCTTAGTGAAAGTTACTTTCTTACAAGGAAGCCTTGCAAACATTAAATTCCACTCTTTTTCCCCCTCTTATTTTCCTATGCTAAACTCCCTGAGACTCTTGGGAAATTTACCTATGGATTAATATCAATAAATACATGATACTTTCCCCAAAATTATTGTTTCTTGGGTTTTATTCCTATTACTTCATTTGCATCCATGCAATAAGAAGTTTGCAGAGTGTATGAATGTCAGATGGAGAAACCGATTTAAACTTTTTCTTTTCAAAAATCTATTCAGTTTAGGATTGGGGGTTCTTTTTCTGTTGCATTCTGAGCAGGCATTTGATTCCAGAAGCAAATTCCATTCATTTTAGCTATTGTTGCTTTATGGAAATCAATCTCCATAAATCTCAGGTTTTCTTCTTTTCTTCCACAGTAATGAATTTCAAGTCTCTTGCATTCTCATCTTCACAGTGTTTTGCCACTTGCTCATTACAGCAGTGAAGCCAATAACTAGTGTATCAACTCTGCAGTCCTTTTGCAGATGTTGTGTGGCCCTACAAAAACTCTATCCCATGCATTCACTATCTCCTTCCTTTTGGTTCAGGGGACTTCTCTGCCAGGTTCAAGAGAGTCTTCCCCAGCATTCCTTTGCTAAAGTTGTCATCCTAAATCAGCGCCATCTTTTCCCTCTCAGCTGAGTTTAAAAAAAACAGTTAATGAGCTGTCCCTTGGGCCCATCTACTGAGTCAAATGATTTATCCTCAGCTGCTGATTTACTCAGCAACTCAAGGGACTGTGTAGGGATTTTTCTTTCCCAGAAGAAGAGCTACACTTATATATACACACAGAACTTTGCAGATGTCCTGCTGAATTCAGTGGGACCAGCTTCTTTTTTTTTTGAAAAGTTTTTTATTTTTGAACAAAAACATAATAAACATCATCTTTCCATATACTTAAGACAGTGTTTTGATTGGTTAAAATCATTTCGTGCTCTCAACATTTTCAAAATTTCAATTGTGACAAATGTTCTTCATTTAATTAAAAACAAATGTTTACACATTTTATCCAAATTTCATTTCATATGTAATAATTCATCTCCATTCTTTATTATCTACCCATTGATAAAATAGCTCCCATATCAAATAATATTGTTTATCTTCCTGTTCTCTGTTTTTTGTGATGTTTACGGCTGCTGACCTTCTTGCGCTGCGAGACTCCCCCCTCTCGCAGGTTTGGCCCTCCTCACTATCGAGGGCCTACCTTGATGACAGATTTTGGAATCCCGAGAGGTGGCATGGTGTGAAGAGGGGGTTGTGTGGGTTTGGGGAAGAACCTGCGGGGGAGGAGGCCTGGTCCGGCTGAAGAGTGCGGTATGGGAGATGTGGGACTCAGGGTCAAGGAAGGAGTTAGAGCTTGTGCTGTTGATGGATATTATATCAGTACTGTGGGTGGGAGGGGCAGATATGGCAGGAGCAGGGGGCCATATCATGTTATGGGAGTGTGCACTCGCTGTCTTCGAGCGGTGGCGCGCTCCGGCCTCCAATGCTCCTCTCGTTCCCCAGGTTGCACAGACCCTCAGGCCCTGGGCCTTCGGCTGATGCTATGCAATGCCAGGTCCGTGGTAAATAAAGCCCCCCTCATTTGTGATCTAGTTCAGGAGGGGGGAACAGATCTGGCAGGAATTACGGAGACCTGGTTGGGTCAAGGGGGGTCCCCCTCGTTGAAATGTGCCCTCCTGGTTTCCACGCATTTCATCAACCGAGGGCACAGGGTAGGGGCGGGGGGTGGCGGTTGTTATAAAAGAAGGTCTTGGTCCGAGGGAGGCCACTGTTCCTCAGATTGCCAGTTGTGAGTCCCTCCTCGTGAAGTGCTGTCATGGGGTACAGGTGGGCTTGCTGATCACATACCTGACTCCCTGCCATGTGGCAGGGCCCTGCCCAAACTGCTCAACGTTATATCCGGAGTGGCGGTTGATACCCCGAGGCTTATGGTTATGGGGGATTTTAACCTGCCATCCATCGGTGAAGCGTCTGAGGCAGCGCAGGAGTTCATGGCTTCCATGACGGCTATGGACCTGACCCAGTTAGTGCATGGCCCTACTCACATGGGGGGAAACACTCTGGACTTGGTTTTTGTCTCTGGTCAGTGGTTGAATGATCTCAATATTGGGGATATAGTGACTGAACCCTTGTCATGGTTGGATCATTCCCTCCTTCGCCTTGACCTTCAAACTGCTACACCCCACTGCAGGGAGGCAGAACCGATGAGGTCGTTCTGCCCCAGGTGCCTGATGGACCCAGATCGGTTCCAGATGGAGCTTGGGCTGTTTCCTGAGGCTCTGGCTCACAGCTCGACCGAAGACCTGTGGCTGCCTGGGATAGGGCGGCCGCTGGAGCTTTGGATCGGGTCGTGCCTTTGCGGCCTCTGATTCGGTGCCAATCTCGCTTGGCTCCTTGGTTCACCGAGGAGCTGAGGGAGATGAAGCACTGGAAAAGATGCCTGGAGGGCCAGCCGGTCTGAATCTGACCGAACACTGGTAAGGTCTCATATTAAGACTTACCTTGTGGCGATAAAAGCAGCAAAATGTAACTATTTTTCTGCTCTTATTGTGTCATCAGATAACCGCCCTGCTGCCCTGTTTAGGGTGACCCACTCCCTGCTCCTTCAGGAAGTGTGGGGGGGACCCCTTGGAGGGTACAGCCGAGGACTTTGTACAGTATCTGTATGATAAAATTGCTCAGATTCAGGAACATCTGGACTCTGACGGGGTAGATTCAGGGGGGAGGATGGAGACAGGTCTTGAGAATATTATCTGGGAAGAGTTTGGTTCTGTGACTCCCAAAGACATGGACAGGATACTGAGTAGACTGAATGCTGCCACATGTTTATTGGACCCGTGTCCCTCCTGGTTGGTGCTGGCCTCTCGGGAGGTTACACAAGGCTGGCTCCAAGGGATTATAAATGCTTCTCTGAGTGAGGGTGTCTTTCCCGCCACCTTGAAAGAGGCGGTGGTGAGACCTCTCCTCAAGAAGCCTTCCCTGGACCCAGAAGTATTGGCAAATTACCATCCAGTCTCCAACCTTCGCTTTGTTGTGAAGGTTGTTGAGAGTGTGGTAGCACAACAGCTCCCTCAGTACCTAGATGAATCGGCTTATCTGGATCCATTCCAGTCGGGCTTCAGGCCTGGGTACAGCATGGAAACAGCATTGGCCGCATTGGTTGATGATCTCTGGAGGGCTTGGGACAGGGGTTGCTCTTCTGTCCTGGTCCTATTAGGTCTCTCAGCGGCTTTTGATACCATCGACCATGGTATCATGCTGCACCGGCTGGAAGAGTTAGGGGTGGGAGGCACCGTGTTGCGGTGGTTCTCCGCCTTCTTCCCTGACTGGTTGAAGTCTGTGTTGGCAGGGGGGCAGAGGTCAACCCCGAGGCCCCTTGTATGTGGGATGCCACAAGGGTCGGTCTTCTCGCCCCTTCTGTTCAACATTTATGTGAAGCTGCTAGGTGAGATCATCCGTGGTTTCGGGGTGAAGTACCACCAGTACGCTGATGACACCCAGCTGTACATCTCCACCCTGGACCACCCCAATGATGCCCTTGAATGATGTCCCGGTGCCTGGAGGCTGTACAGATCTGGATGGGAGGAACAGTCTCAGGCTCAACCCATCCAAGACCGAGTGGCTGTGGTTTCCGACATCCCGATATAGTCAGTTAGTGCCATCACTGACTATTGGGGGCGAGTTGTTGGCCCCCACGGAGGGGGCTTGCAACCTGGGGGTCCTCCTGGACTCACAGCTGTCTTTAGAAGAGCACTTGACGGCTGTGGCCGGGAGGGCTTTTTATCAGGTTCTCCTGATTCACCAGTTATGTCCCTTTCTGGATCGAGACTTGTTAAATACGGTCACTCATGCCCTCGTCACTTCCCGCCTGGACTACTGCAATGCTCTCTACATGGGGCTCCCCTTGAGGAGCACCCGGAGGCTCCAGCTGGTCCAGAATGCGGCCGCACGGGTGGTTATGGGAGCGAAGGGGTGCTCCCATGTGACACCCCTCCTGCGCGAGCTGCACTGGCTCCCGGTGGTCTTCCGGGTGCGCTTCAAGGTTTTGGTTACCACCTTTAGAGAGGTCCATGGCTTAGGACCGGCGTATCTACGAGACCACCTTCTGCCACCAGTAGCCTCTCACCGACCAGTACGCTCCCATAGAGAGGGGCTCCTCAGGGTGCCGTTGGCCAAACAGTGTCGACTGGCGGCCCCCAGGGGGAGAGCCTTCTCTGTGGGGGCACCCACCATCTGGAACGAGCTCCCCCCGGAGATACGGAGGATCCTGGACTTGCGCGCTTTCCGCCGTGCCATCAAAACATTTCTTTTCCAGCAGGCCAGCCTGGCTTAACCTCTCTTTTAAACTGTTTTTTAAAATTTTTTAAATTTTTAAATTTTAAATTTGTCTTATGAATTTGGGGTGTTTAAAATTTTGTTTTTCGGGCCAATTATTTAATTGTATTTTAATGGGGTTTTTTTAACATTTGTATTATATGTATTTTATTTGGCTGTTCACCGCCCTGAGTCCTTCGGGAGTAGGGCGGTATACAAATTCAGATAAATAAATAAATAAATAAATAAATAAATAAATAAATAAATAAATAAATTCAAATGTCGATCATTTCAGCACAGTCCAATATTTTTCTAATAATTTCTTCATCAGCAATTATCTTCTCTCCAGTTTTTTGCAAATACAATTCTAACCGCTGTTAAAATATTCACAATTAAATATTGCAATTCTTTATTAAATGTCTCTGGTAAGATCCCTAATAAAAATATCTCTGGTTTAAAGTCAATATGTCTCTTTGTCATTTTTTCCAACCACGTGTGTATTTTAGTCCAAAAATCTCCTTGTTTCTATGCATGTCCACCACATATGGTAATAAGATCCTGGGGTCTGATGACACTTTCAACACTTCTCCAATTTATTCTTGAACATTCTGGCTATCCCCGTCGGGGGTAAATGCCACTTGTTAAACATCTTGTACAAATTCTCCTTATATGCTGTAGACATTGTCATTTTATAGTTATGTGACCACAATTTTTGCCATTTCTCCAAATCAATACCATAACCAAAATTTTCCCCCCACGCTATCATTGATTCTTTAACTTGTTCTTCTTCCAATTTTACCTCTAACAAATATCCATATAACTTTTTAATTACATGGTCATCAGAACCCATTAATATCTTATCTAAAATAGTCAAAACATTATATATACCTTCTTGTTTGAGATCTTCTCGATATCTAGAAAGTATTTGCATATATGAAAACCAGTCCATCTTAAATCCCTGATCTTCTAAATCTTGTTTTAACTTAAGATCACCCTTTTCATCCAATAACTCACTGTATCTAACAATTTGTTCTCCTTTAAATATCACTGGATATGAGAAGGCTTCAATTGTCGATACCCAGACTGGAATCTTCAAATAATGATATTTTTTAATCCTCTCCCAGTTCAGAAATAAAGCTTCACGTATCTGGTGTCTTCTAAAATACTCCTATATTTTAGTTCCTTTGTACCATAAAAAGGCATGCCAACTCATCAACAAATCATGTCCCTCCAAATTCAATAGTCTAGTATTTTTCAATGTTATCCATTCTTTAATCCACATAAAATTAGTTGCTTGATAATATAATTCAAAATTTGGTAGTCCAACACCACCCCTCATTTTAGCATCTTGTAATAGCTTAAATTTTATTCTTGCCTTTTTTCCCTGCCAAATGTATTTCAACACCATTTTGTTCAAATCTACAAAAAATTCCTTACCCAATTTTATTGGAATAGTCTGAAAAAGGTACAAAATTCTAGGTAAAATATTCATCTTAATAGTTGCAATCCTACCAATCATAGATAACTGCAAATTTCCCCATTTCACCAAGTCTAAACCTATCTGTTGCTTAAGCTTATTGTAATTATTTTCTTTAAATGAACTACATCTCATTGTCAAATGTATCCCCAAATATTTTACCTTGTTTGTGACCCGCATCTTGGAAATCTTCATCAATTCTTCTTTTTATTTTTTTAACATATTTTTAGTCATTATTTTTTTCTTATCTTTATTAATTTTCAAACCAGCAACTTCCCCAAACTCTCCAATAGTTTCTATCAGTTTTTTAATTGATGCTAGTGGTTCTTCAATAATAAAGACCAGATCATCAGCAAAAGCTTGTAATTTGTATTCTTCTTTTCCAATTTTCATATCTTTTATCTCTTTTTCTTCTCTAATATTTCTATTTAAAATTTCCAATGTCAAAATAAACAACAATGGGGACAATGGGCATCCAATGATTTATCCTCAGCTGCTGATTTACTCAGCAACTCAAGGGATTGTGTAGGGATTTTTCTTTCCCAGAAGGAGAGCTACACTTATATATACACACAGAACTTGGCAGATATCCTGCTGAATTCAGTGGGACCAGCTTCTAAACAAAGCAGGCAAAGCAAATTGGATTCTGGGCTCAGACAATAAGGTGAACTTAATGACTTTGGATGGCAGCAAGCTGGATCAGTGAAGATAGAAGTTTCTGCCTAAAAGGAGCAGCCTGTGCATTTAATCTGCAACCTTTTGGAAGCTCCCCTTGAGGCATAAGGAGAATGCAGTGAGTGGAGCCAGGATACCAAATGGTTGTAACATGTAATCATATTATCCATAGCTTAAAATTTGGTTATTTAGGCTAGCATTATCTCCATGCTGCTTGTGTGTCTGAACCCACAACCACGTTTTGTCATGCCAGTCGCTTGAGCATGCTGCGACCACCAAATTTGACCTGGTGTTTTTGCTTTCCTCCTGTCTTCTTGGCAACCTTGTCTTTCCTTTACCATCAATAAGATCCTTGGATACTGGCTTGAAACCGCAGACTTAGAACAGAACCATTTTAAATACCACCAGGAATAGAGAGCAGAGGAACCAAAAGCCGTAGAAAAAAACAAAGTTTACCATAAGGGGGGAGGTGATGGCAGCTGGCAACTCCAAAACCAATTCAAACCACTCTCCTGGAAAGAAAACTGCAGGAAATATGAAGAAGGACATTCTGCTAATAAAAAGAGAGAAAAGCCTGAAAGGAGTTGGAACTTTAAAAAGATGAAAAGCAAATTTAGAGTTAGCAAAAGCTTGGGAAAGACAAAACCTGAATCTCCCTCAAGAGAGCACCCAAGCAAATGCAAAAAACCTTGGCTCACTTCTCAGTCCTTTCACCACCGAAGGGAATTGTTAGCCCTCTGGCTTAAAGCCTGAATTGGCTTTAAATAAAATGTTGAGTTGAAAAAAGAAGGAACAAAGTGTGTTTAGTTTAAAAAGAATTGAATGAATGGTTGACCTGAATGGTTGTATAATCCCTCCTCCTCGCCCCCTCAAAAAAAGTCATGACCTAGAATATAGGACACAGAATAATGATCTTTAGAAAATCAGAGTCTAGTTAAATATTAGGGAAACTAATAATAAGCATACTGAAAATGAAACCCATTACCTAGAGCTGGGGTGTCAAACTGGTGGCCCGTGGGTCAGATGCATCACGCACAAGCCACGCCTACCCTGGCTCCACAAAGGCAAAAAGCAGCATGTTATGTCACATGATGTCACACCTAGAGCCTTGGTGGCACAGCAGACTAAAGCACTGTTAAGATAACACCAGCTGCCTGCAATTATTGCAAGTTCAAATCTCACCAGGCTCAAGGTTGACTCAGCCTTCCATCCTTTCGAAGGTAGGTAAAATGAGGACCCGGTTTGTGGGGGCAATAAACTGACTTTGTATAAAAAAGAACACCACTTGGTGGGGGGGCGAAAGCCCTAATAAGCAGGTATATACAAAAGTATGAAGGCTATTGCTTAACACATTGTAAGCCGCCCTGAGTCTCCGGAAAAGGGCGGTATATAAATCGAACCAATAAATAAATAAATAAATAAATAAATGACGCTATCAATTTTGACACCCGTGATCTAGAGAGTTCATAGTTTCCCTTTCATTGGACAGGAGAGACTAGGGAGAGTTGTGGTAGATGCTTTGACCTGATGACTTAAACAGATCTATGATTCTAAAGTGATATAGGAAACAACTTTTATTCAAATCAGTCAACATAGCTGAATATTGCCCACATCAAATCTCCAAGGTTTCACTTATGAATATTTCTCAGGAATATATAAAAATGCCAGGGACCTTGTCTTGGACCCTCAATATGCAATATATTTGTTTTATCACAACTCTTCCCATTAAAGGTGAATCTTCCTTGAATTGGTTTAGTGCTGATGTACAGATAGTCCTTGACCTACGACCACAGTTGTACACAGTTGTACACAAAATTTGTCTTGTTGAGACAGTTGTTAAGTGAATTTTGCCCCACTTTACACCCTTTCTTGCCACAGTTGTTAAGTAAATAACTACAGTTGTTAAGTTAGTAACAGGATCGTTAAGTGAATGTGGCTTCCCCATTGACTTTGCTCATCAGGTGTCGCAAAAGGTGAACACATGACCCCCGGAAATTGCAACTGTTATAAATATGAGTCAGTCGTCAAGCATCTGAATTTTGATCACATGACCATGGAGTATGGATGCTGCAATGGTCATAAGTGTGAAAAACAGTCATAAGTCACTTTCTTCAGCGCAGTGGTAATTTCAAATGATCACTAAATGAACTGTTGTAAGACAAAGATCGTCTGTAATGAAGCTCTGCCAGCCTTTGGTATCCATGTCATTTTCAAGAAGCAACAGCTTCTCTGCATCTTTTCATTTGCAACTTGATGAAAATCTTGTAATATTTTCTCAGATAGCTTCTTCTACTGGCAATCCTGATTGGGAAATAAGGTGAGTTGTAATCCACCATAGTCTAACCTCTTAATGATAATTACATTTATTTAACTATTTGATTTGTGAGGATAGAGGAACTGAGTTTGATGTGTTTTGGAATGTTTGTTGCTTTTGTTCTAATAATGATTAGAATTGAGGTAAGGTGGTGCAGTGGTTAGTGTGCAGTACTGCAGGCTACATCAGCTGACTGCTAGCTGCAGTTCAGCAGTTCAAATCTCACCGGGTCAAGTTTGACTCAGCCTTCCATCCTTCCGAGGTGGGTAAAATGAGTAAGGTGAGTAAGATTGTTGGAGGCAATATGCTGACTCTATAAACCACTTAGAGAGGGCTGTAAAGCTCTATGAAGCGGTATACAAATCTAAGTGCTAAGTGCTAAAGATTCAGGGCAAAGAGAAAGAAAATGTTTATGTCTATTAATTTTATATTTTGCATCTGTTCCTTTCTACAGTACAGCTGTGGTTAAAAAAGTAGTTGATATTAGCCCACTGAGTCCTTGTAAGTTAAATTCTGGGACATGGCTGTCTCAAAGCGAGAGCTTTCTGATGCTGACATGGGATGCCTGGAGCAGATTGCTCTTTGCCTGAACCCATTTCAGCTTTCAAGCCCCTTATGGCACAAACAATTATTATTTCAGTTTTATGTTTTGCCTGTCTCCTGACTCATAACGGTCTTTGGCAATAGCGACAGATAGATAGGTGTATGTAGAAGACTTGTAAGATTAATCTAGGGACAAATCATCATGGATAAAATCTGTCCATGTAGTCTTGATGGCACATAATCAATCAATCAATGACAATTTTGTTGAATCTGCATTTGCTATTTGCTGCGCTGATACATTCCACACAGTGCATTTAAAGTTTTACTCATGATCTTTGCACATTAGATCATAGCTAGTCATTGCTGCTGCTTGTTGTGGTCCGCCAGCAGCCTGCAGAGCTGGCAGCAGAGTTGGACAGTGAGGAGGCTGGGGAGGAACATGGACCAGTCCTGGAGTCTGGCGAAGGCTCGGATGAGGGCTCTGCATCGGAGGCAAAGATGGGGCCAGGGCCACCTGGGAGTTATGCGTGGACTCCAGAGCCTCTAGACTCAGACATCAGAGAGGCAGAGGAACAGGAGGAGCCTGTTCCTAGTGCACGCATGCACAGAGCTGCCAGAAGGCAAGAATAGTTAAAACAGGATGACTCAGGAATAAGGCCTGGAGATGATTGGCCCCTCCCATAAGGCTTAAAAGAATAGCAAAGGTACATGGGCCCTTTGCGGGAAAGCAACATTGTTAATTCTGTTCCCAATTGGCATCTCTATTGATTCTGGAATCCGTGTGGCTTTGCCAAATAGGTCTTTGGCAGCATATCACGGGAGATAAAGGTTGGTGATTATCTTGAAGGACTTCTCCCGAAGGATTTTTTGGGACATAATTCACAGCTATTGCAATAAAAGAGGCTTTTGGGACTACTTGTGTGTTTTAATGACTCAGGAAGCCTAGGTCACAACACTGCTGCTAGCAGGATGTTTTCAATATTTTCAGTCACAAGGCCCTCAAAATCCTGTCAATCCTGTTTTTCCCCATCAAGTACATTTCCATTAGTTAATTCATTTTAAATTAATTGTAGTGTTTATAATGCACCACATATTTCAAAAGAGCCACTTTGGTGTAGAGGTTAAAGTGGAGACTCTGAGTTCTAGTCCTGCCTTAGGCGTGAATCCAGCTGAGTGACCTTATGCCAATCATACACTCTCAGCCCTAGGGAGGAAACAATGTTAAGCTACTTCTGAAGTCTTGGCAAGAACACTGCAGGTGGTTTCCAAGAGTCAACACTGACTCAAAAACACCCGACAAACAAACCATATTCCTCAAATTGACCAACAATTATTTAAAACTTGAAAAAAATCAAAACATTAAAGGTATTTAAATAGCTAAATAATAGAGAGTCAAGTATCAGAACAGTTCTCTTTCACGTTAAAAATGTTCTCAAGTCAAGTTCTGTTCTTGATGACATGTTGTGGACAGACCAGTTACAATAATATGAAAGGTGTTTGCCATTGCCACTTTCTAGGATGTTTTCCCCTTCCTGTAAAAGATATGCCTCTTATTTAAAATTTATATATAGTTTTCAATGTTTTAATAGTTTACTGTATACCACCCAGAGTCCCTCTGTG
This sequence comes from Pituophis catenifer annectens, assembly GCF_029215685.1. Taxonomy (NCBI): domain Eukaryota; kingdom Metazoa; phylum Chordata; class Lepidosauria; order Squamata; family Colubridae; genus Pituophis; species Pituophis catenifer. The sequence goes on from NW_027256882.1 coordinate 119,414,657, forward strand.
AGGGAGATGTATGGTTTATAAATTTGGTAAATATGCCTCTAGGATTGCCTGATCATCTTCCATGCAACTACTAACCAAGCCTAATAACTACTTAATCAGATCTGTTAATTATTAACAATACCAACAACTAATTACTTAACCAGGCCATTTAAGCTTCTAACCCCAGATCAGTACCTCAGACAGATGGTCCTCTACTGACTATCCTTAACATTTTTCATAACTTAATGTTATCTCACACATTTCATCTAGTTTTGAACAACTCATTAGTAGCAAGGATTATAAAATGGATTCAAACATTCTTCAATTCTAGTCTTCTCTATTTTAAAAGTTTTATCTGCTAAAATCTAAACCAAACATTTTGGTGGCTGAATTCCAGAAATAAGGGAAATCAGAAAATTGAAAATTCAAATAATATATTTTGAAGGAACATCCTTTCTTTAGGATCACTATCAGTTCATTTTAGAATAAGGTTTGGGTTACCATGCCTATCACTAAGAAGACTTGTTATATCAGAAACATAAGTACAAACGAAATAATTGAAACAATCCTATTCCAGAGATCAGATCTATTTAATTAATTTAATTTAATTAATTCAATTTATATGCCGCCCCTCTCCAAAGACTCAGGGCAGCTCTATATGAAATTGGATCCACTCCCAAGAAAGTGTGTGTGTGTGTGTGTGTGTGTGTGTGTGTGTGTGTATCAGCCTTCTCAAATCTAGCGACTTCCATAAATCCCTTAATCTGCAACCATCCTAGATCACTCAAAAGCACTGACTTGGAGAAGAATAGTGTCTAGCAAATGCATTTTGTTAAACTAGGTCAGATTAAACAATTAAAAGTTGGAGATTGGATACATAGATATAATGATGACCTGACAGATTATAATGTAAGGATATCCTACCTTAAGGCTATGTTGTTGTTTTTTCTGGCAGTATAGAGAAACTTGGAAAAATCATGACAAAATGCATTAACTTCAAGCCTGAATTGTATTTTTTAGCATTCATTCGTACACACAGAGTGGGGGGAGAGAAAGAAAGAGAGTTATAGTTTGGGAGAGAGGCAGGAATTTCATGAGAATTTGATTGATGAGAGATGATAGACAGATGATAGATAGATAGATAGATAGATAGATAGATAGATAGATAGATAGATAGACAGACAGACAGACAGACAGACAGACAGACAGACAGACAGACAGATGATGGATAGATAATAGATAACTTATAGTGTACCTAGGAAGCTGTATGTACAATTTCTAACCAGTTAATGATTCATATTGTTAGCCTAACCCCATCATCTGCCTACTGCTGAAGGTAGATGTAACTCAAATTTAAGAAAACTGAAAAAAAAAATTGAAAGGAAATTTGGGTAATATGAAAACTAAACTTACAATTCTTGATTACCCAGAACATTTTAAGCATATTCGGATTAATATTGTGAAGGTTCACCTATTGAATTCCCACTCAGTATAGGTTTTGGGCTGTAGTGAGAGCAGTAGGTAGATTTATAGCAGGACTAATGTGTGCCATTCAGGGAGGTCTTGGACTATAATTGCATCATTTCCTAGTGAAATAACATAGCTGCTACTTTTTGATTTGTCTGATTTATATGCTTTGAGCAAAAAGTTACATTCCTTGAATAATATTCCCAGTTCAGCTGTGGTTATGTTATAAAGGCACATGAATTTTCATTTCCTATTTGTATTGAACTTGCATTTCCAAGCCCATAAATTTACCTTATCTATCAAGTGAACTTTCTTGGTTAATAGAACAGTAATGGTAGTAAAACAAAGTAATAGTTGATAAAACCCTTTGTGAGTTCAGGATACATAGAGATAATAGCTTGTCTGACATTCTTTAGAGCCAATATTTACCTTTATAGCTACTTATGGCCTCCTGAGACCCATCCATTGTGTAATTCCCATTAAGAGCTGGTAGTAAAACAGCCTGTTGTCTTACTATTTTTCCCATTAAGAACACCAGTAGTTATAAATAGTGTGTCTTACATATAAATGTATAGCAAGCATATGTTTTTTTTTCTTCCTAGAGGTTTGTCACTTCTTGATTTATCGGTCACATCATTATTATTTTCTTTTTTTAATTGTCTTTTTCTTATTTCCATTTTATTCCACTCCCTTCTTTACACTAGACATTCATGACAAACAAAAGCTTGCATCTCTAGCCACGTGCTAACCCATTTCTTTTCATCCATTCTTTATTAATCAACTTCAACATTATATATTTTGAGAATAGTATTTTGTGATTCCTAATTTGTAAAGAACTGTTTCTAGACTCCTGGCGTCCTGGTGAACTAACAAACTTGTAGGTCAGACTCTATAAAAACTTTCCTGATTCAGAAAATACCTAGGAAGTGTAAGTTTATGGCAGCAATAAGCGAATCACTTATATAATGATTGTAATAGCAAATTTGAAGAAAAGGTCTCTCCCTATTCTCTCTACTTTGGTATACATATTTTTCAGTTGCTGAACTGAAAATCACTAATTTTCTAATTCTGGCTTCTTCTTTTTCATGCTATTATTAATCAGATTCACCGTGGATGATGTTAATAACATCCAAGTCCATTCCTTTCCCAAGCATTTCATTTGCTGATTTCTTTCTGTTTATTTCAAGGCCTGAGTTCCTCATGCATCTCTCCAAAGGCCCATTGCCAATTTTCCATGGTATAACTACAGATACAGACTCTGAAGTTTCCAGTCCCATTCAGCAGATTGGGTACAGGAAAAACTGATAATGAAATAATTGAAGAAGTTCCTTCATCCTGGATCCTAATTTGCATTAATTCATGCTTTGCCAGCGTTGTGTGAGCCTTTGGTGTTTAGTCATGCCAGCCACATGACCACAGAAATATCTTCGGACAGTGCTGGCTCTTCGGCTTTGAAACAGAGTAAGCACCACCCCCTAGAGTCGGGAATGACTAGCACATATGTGTGAGGGGAACCTTTACCTTTACCTTTATGCTTTGTCAGAGAGGCTTGCTGGCAAATGTTGAGACAGACAGCATCATAGTCATTTAGTCATATCCTCCCAAATAGTTTCAATATAACCCCATTTACTTCTGACTTCCATTGCTTGGTATTACCACCATTGATGAATGTCTATAGTGGTATTCTCAGTCATCCAGGTCATGGTTGTCCCAAATGTGCTTTTTCAAGACCTCAAACCCAAGAAGCTTCTTGGATGAGAAGCGAAACATCTTCAACAAAAAAAAAAAACCCAGAAAGTTCAGTTGCCTCTTGAAAAAGCACAACCACCATTGATGCCCTTCCAGCTACAATTTGGTACCAAGAACTGTCACCCTTGCCGAGCATCCCTTCTGTAGGTTGTGGATTTTGGAGCCCAAGTTCTCTATTATATAAAGGCAAAGACAGTAAATGTGACAGCAGTTGCTACTGATGGCTCCTGGCACTGTACATGGACACCAATTGAACAATAAAGCAATTTTTTAAAAAAATATGATGGACAAGAGGAAGGGAGGGGATGTGGAAAAGAATAAGGATATGCTTCAACAATTAAAAACAAAATGTTTTATTTTAATTATTTATTTTTGCCCAGGTTGGATGCCTGGACAAAATAAATAAATAAAGGGAACACTTCAACCTGCAACAGAATTATGGTTCCAGTCAGTGCAGGACAAACGGAGAGAAAATGACTTAAGTTTTCTGAACAGTTAAAGGAAAGATTAGAAAAGAAAGCAGATAATTGGATCAGGAAAATTTCAGCTCCTACAAAAGATGGAAGGACTACAACTCCCCCTTTAGTCCCTGAAGATGAAAATGGTCCTTAATCTTCAGGAAATTGCCTTTTTGATGCACAAGGCAGGACCCACAGAAGCAAGAGAATAGGATGTTCCATAGGATACTCGAGGGTCATTGTTTTTTTAGTAATGAGTGTCTTCATAATTATGCATTTATGAGATTTACAATGTTTGAAAACAAACTTTCAGATTTATATGAACAAAGCTGCACAGTATCAAAGTATCATGCAACAAACAACCAGAGTTTGAAGAGGGTTAAACTATGTCTACCAAATAAAAGATACTTAAATCAGTATGAGCAGCTAAACTTGACCAGACAAAAAGAAATGCTAGTTGCCTTTCCTTCTAAATTCATTGCCTAGAAATTACCAAGCATGTTAATTTCACGATTAATTGTTTACAATTAATTTACATCATTCCAAAGGAAAGGATGCAGTTCTCATCTGAAGAACTTGTTTAGGAAAAAAAGAAACAAAAGGCTTCATTCATAATGGCTCATTGGCAACTCAGAAAAGTTGAAGAGCGACAAGGCAAACCTGTTAGCAGTATTTCTTTTTTTAAAAAAAGTCAGAAAGAGACACACCAATGAATGCAAGAATGAATCTGAGGGAAGGGGGGGGAGAAGGAGAGAGAGTGTTTGTTTGTTTGTTTGCTTGTTTATTTATTTATTTTGTCAGCATATATAAGATAGCAGGTAAAAGTATAAACATAATTTGAATACATGAAAAGAGTAAGTAAAAAGGCATATTAGAACAGGGACGGTAGGCACGCTGGTGCTCTTATGCACGCCCCTTACAGACCTCTTAGGAATGGGGTGAGGCCAACAGTAGACAGTTTAAGGTTAAAGTTTTGGGGGTTTGAGGAAGTAATCACAGAGTCATATTTTATGCAATCGAGTTTGGAGTGGTTTACCTTGAGTTTGTATCTATTATTTGCTCATGTATTGTTGTTGTTGTTTTGAGAGGAGAAAAAGGAAGAGACCTGGAAGAGGGACTGGAAAAAGGCAGGGGGAAAATGCACTGAGAAGGGGGAGATATCTGGGCACCTGCAAAGGCAGAGACAGTGTTGTTCTGAGGCAAAAAAAAAAATAACAATAAAAAAAATGCTGTGGCCATAAGAGAAGTGACAATCCTAATCCAGAGGTGGTGCTTAGAAACGGCTGCATTCCTGATACAGCTGCAGTCTCTTGATTTATCACCTCTGGCTAGAGAGGAGTATTATCTTAATTAAAGCCCCAAAAATTTCACAAGGTATGTTGATGTCAGGCAGGCTGGTCATCTGACAAGAGGGACAGAAGGACCTAAGCATAAGCGGTTCATTCTCAGGTGAGCACTACACAAAGGGTTTTAAAAATAAATAAATAAATAACTCTTCACTTTTCCTATTAATTTCCATATCAGGATATATCCAGGAGTCTGGATGATGCATTTTGGATGGGTTTTCTTGGCAGTATCTAAGCCTCCCTTTGAGACCCAGCCAGAATATCAGTCATCCAATTTTGAGACTTTGGCTGGAGAGAGCACACCAACATACCCTGTTATTTTGTTAGTTTCTTTTTCATGATGAAAGGATATCTTCATTGGTATACTCACATTCAGGAAGTACCCATGTCATAAGCTAATATTTTTGGCCAAGACCACAACTGATGAAGTAGGAAAAACTGTTTAAATGAATTTCTTGTATATCTCTAATATATATTCAGTTCTGCTGAATTTTTTTTTATTCTTGGCACAAAACTATTTTATATATTTGGTCAAAGAACAAAGCAAAATCTATGTTTGTTTGGTTTGTATAATACTGGATCATAGTTCCACTTGATGGTTAAGCTTAGAATGCACATTGGTTTTTATAGGGTGTTCAATAATCAGCAGTGTCTCATGCATACTAGACAATATTATAAAAGGAAAAGAAGTAAAGAGAATGCACCTTTTTGTTAAAAGTCTGTAATCAATAGCTATGTTGTGAATACAAAATCTAGTCTGATATTTCAAAACTCCCACAGCAGTTCAATCAAATGAGATTATCAACATCAGTGATGTTTTAGTTTGACTATCTCTCTGCAATGAGATGAAAACCCAGGCTCTGACATCTTTTATAAGCTTTAAGTTTGACCATTTCATTTGAATGAAAGAATTCTCATTTGTAATTGGATGTACCAAGACAATGATAGGGTAATATTTCTAATCTCCGCAGGAAATCTTAAGAACTCTTATGCCATTCTCTTTTATTGAATTAATTTGATATTTGGCAGTGACAAAAATGTAGCTTTCCACAGTCATATTTTAGGTTTTTAAGCAGTTTTGAGGATTATTTAAAATCAATGGGCATTAGGGAAGAAGCAATGATGGCTGCACAGCTGGAAAGAAGGGAAACAGGTGTGCGGTTGGAAAAACTGGGGTGATTTTTTCTATAAATGTCAAGATAGCTGCTTTGAAAAATAATAAAAAGCGGTGAGATGCATTTTATGATGTAGTGTGGATCTGTAAAAAAAAAAAAATCCAAAAAAACCCTATATACAAATAAATAAACTAGTCGAGAAGAGTTTGATGACTACGTACAACTGCAGCCAGAGGCTTTTATTTTGGGATTAATGAAGAGCTAGAAAAAAAAGCCATGGAAATTTGTTTTTATATATGACAACTATGGAGAAATTGTTCTATATTCAGAAGTGGAAAAGTTCAACAATAGAGGAATGGTTAGTGAGATGATGGCATCTCATCAGCTAAGCTGATTTGTTGGGTTAGAAAAAAAGATGATTGACTAGAAACCCCTTATAGACCCCCCCCCCGTCTCTCTCTCTTTTTTTTTCTTTTTGCATGAAACAGCTTTTATGGCTAATGGTTTTGTTGATCAAAAAATTGAATAATAGAAGAAAGTGAGCTTTTTGTGAATATAAAGACTTAACTTTGTAATTTACTGCAAATAAAATCAGAAGCTTTTATCTTTTCTTTATGCATGTTTAGTTTTTCCTTTCCTTTCTCTTTCTTTATTCTGTTTATTCTGTATTAGTTAATTTTTATGTTCTCTTTACAACTTTTAGTAAAGTTTATATATTAAGAAAAAGAAAAAAACTAGAAATCAAATTAGTATCATTTTGATGGACCTTGGAAGTGTAGTTCTTTTAAAAGTACACCTTTAAAGTGTAAATATATCAGTTAACTACTCTACGATTGGATCAAAGTTGTAGCTTATTTCATTATGATTTGAATTTCATCCAGACAGATACATAGTTTGTAGGTTCATAGTTCGGTGCGACTTTTTGGATTAACTACATATATAGTTTGATAAAAAGGACCAGAAAAAGTACATTGTCAGTTACTATTGTAGAAGAGTTCCATGTGAGAGAAAAAGATGAAATATAAAATGATTGATTATTATATTTATGATAAGCCTTCCATATCTGCTTCATCTTTTATTTTTATTAGACCTTACGAGAATTATATGTAGTAGATAAGAAAATGTCTTCAAGTCATTCACTGTTATTGGATTGGATTTGAAAGGCTGGAATCAAAGCATCTGAAGGAACTCTCGTCAGTGCTTTATGCTTTCATTTGGGTTGTGCTCTTCTTGGGTTTACTGTGCATTTAATGGTCCATCTCAAGCCATAAAGCATGGGTCATTCATAAATCAAAGGAAACACATCAAACAAGGACTACTTTGTACAAAAAAAAAAAAGAAAATAGAATAATGCTTCAAACAATATGTACAAACAGCAGGAGCTGTTTTTTCTTTTTCTTTTTTACATCTCTTGTCAAATTTTCTCTGACATATAATCTAAATCATTTAGTCTTTCGTTGGTAGCAGAGCAAAAGGGACATTGGCCTGCATGGTCATTTATAAACATAAATAAACCAAGTAAAACATTCACTTGTGTTACTCATAGTTTTTGTTTTAAACTTTATTAGTATAATAGAATTACAGTTCAACATAAAATAATGAGATTTTGCTAAACTCTGTAAAGCATTACATGCATCTGCCATAAACAATCTCTGTTATAGATTTAGGTCTTATTGCCACATTGCTGCACTGAAGTGCAATAAACATTCAATGTCATCTTGTTTTAAATTATTCCAGGAGTAAACAGAAACTGACCTCTATAAGAGTGTATCATTATTTTCAAGGAAGACTTACTATTATTACATGGTTTAGCAAAGCATTGTAAAAAAGCTACACAGAGAGTACCTTGTCTTTGATAACTGTGCAATCAGATTTATACAGGATACTGTTCACAGAGACTAACAAACTAAGAGATGAAATAATGCATCATTGCATAGCAAAATTAAAAAAAAAAAGCAGACTAGTTAAGTAATATTCATCTCTAATGTGCCAAGTGCGGGCTGAAAGGAGCCAAATGGATAACTCTGAAGGTCAAATGCCCTTTATGAACACACTAGATTAAACGCCAAAATAACAAGATAAACAAATACTGAAGTGAAATTCATATTTTATTTTGATTGTTTTTCTATACATATATCTACACATAATACCAGAAGATAACACATCCTCTTTAGTAAGCTTCAGTCAGATTAGCTCATCAAGTTTAGACAGGACTAAATGGTAGACAATGAAGCGTTAGGGTTTTATTTTGTTTTTAAAGTCACCTTTTCTAAAGAAAAAGTAAACGATTTCATTTGTAGATACTAACTGTGCAGCAACTTTTTGATTGACTGAGAAATAGTATATAAAACATTGCCTGTAACATATATAGATATCAATCTCACAATTGTGTTAGCTATTTTGACTGAAGGTCCATACAACTTTGTTATTTTTTTAATATGCATTCACTACCATGTGTTATGAATTCTGAACCCTTATATTAACACCTCCCCAAATCCATGCTTCCACTCAATTTTTTAAAAAATGTTCATCTTGGTAATTTGATTTTTTCCCCCTCTTTAAAATAATTTTTCAGCAGAAATAAAACTGGGTAGAATTATTTTGGGAATACTAATAACTTGAAAAATGGACATTTTGTATTTAAAGCCCTTACATATTGTTCCTACAAATATATTGCTACAGTAAAAATGAAATGTAATAAGTTTTACTCAATAAAATGTATTTTCCTGTACATTCGTTTGTTTATGTTTTTTTCTGTATTTAATGCTACATATATTACATCACTTATTGTTAACAGTTATGTTTCAGCAAATATAGCAATAATATACAGATGACATTTGTCTTAAATATTTTACCATTTTCCTACCAAATATAATTCCATATTTTTGTATTCACGCATTACCTGAGCATACCAGTCATTAGCCTAATAGTATAACTAGATGATAAGTTTCAAATTGCAAGCTATTGTACAGATAATCGCTTTACAAATGGAATATATCCTATTCCAAGCTCTCTTCCTTGTCTTTTTTTTTCCTCCCTTTTCTTTCAAATGCCACTGACTGTTCTTAAAAAAAAAAAGAAGTGCAGGTTCTAAATGTTTCTTTTAAAAATGCAACCTATTAAGAGTTCAGAGAACTAACCCCCACATGGCATAATATGAACATAAAAAAGTAAAAAAAAATGTACAGTCTCATGTAGTATATTTACACATTGTTGTTGAAATAATACATTTTGTCTTACTTTTTGCCATGTGTTGCAACCTAAAACTTTCCAGTGCAATCTCTCTACTTATTGACTTGAAGATATGGCCCCCAAGCCCCTGGATAATTCTCAGGTTAGGGTGCTTTGGACTGCAAGCCTCATGTACCACTTGATAAAATAATACATTCAATGTACCCTCCAGAGATTGTTAAATATTGTTTTCCTTCAAAAGCAAACAACCAAACAAACAAAAGCCTTAATTCAAATAGAGAAGCACAAAAGAAGAATTGACCCTGTATTGTTTTTTATCTAACAGAAATGAAGAGATTTAGATCTGCACTGAATGTGCCATTGGTTGATATTATCAAGTCAAGTGACCATCTGATGTTTAAAATAAGACTGAAGTGAGAGAGCATATTAAAGCATTCATTATACGAATCGATGTGCTATTCTGTGAGAAGATCTACCATTAGGAAATAGACTGTTTTGTATGTAAATATGAACATTAATTTGCTTTAAAATTGGTGGTTGGGAAATTCAGCAAATAGGAAATCTAAGAAAAATACTATATTTTCTGGAATCCAGCACTTTGGATAGATGCATATCCTATAAAAGAATTCAAATAAGCAGCACTCCAAAAATGGAAACTAGAATACCTTATGTGCAACATGAACATATATAAAGACAGTTTTACCTTCTATCATTTTGCATAAAAATATTTCTGCTCTGACATGTACAACATCCCTTCTGGGAACATCCAGCGGTAAGCTATCAACAATTGATTTGGATTTATTTTATATTTCCCTCCCTTGTTCAAAGTCACGGTTCAGAATCTGGTGTCTACATCACATTATTACAGCCCTAGAATACAGAATTAATATCTTTTCTATTATATATATGTCTATATATAATATACTTTTGCTTTATAAAATAAGGACATCTCAATTTCTTTAAGACAGAGGCAATGAAGCAAATGAGAACTGCTGTGTGTTTAGAACCAAAAAGCAATTCCCAGTGCAAAACAGATGGACAACTCTTATGGATGATGGGGCTAGTGTGGAGGGTTTTTGTCCTTAAGCTGGAGCTCTCTATTTAAGTAGGTAGCCCAGTACACTAAATTAAAAATCCCAAAGAGCAGTGGAAACGCTATTCTTGATAGTCGATCAATTTTGCTGACACTGTTAAAAGTTTTCTTGGGTTCAGGTGGCTTTGATTCAGCTTTCACTTCTTTGGGCTCTATTGTTGCGCTTTTAGCAATGGTAGCTAGTCCAGGGTCTCTTGCAATATTTGGGGTAAAGCTGGTTGCGGGTGCTGGTGCTGTGAACGAGTTGTTTTTCATAATGAGAGGATCCTTCACTTTCTTTGGCTAGGAATAAAGAACACAGATTTTAAATGACACAACATTTCACCCATTTAAAAGTATTACCAATCTAGAATGTGAATACTTGGTTCAGCTCAGATGTCCTTCAGATAGCCAGGTATAAACAGACTTTTTCCCCTCTTTGTCCTGATATTGTATGTTGCCAAATAGACGAGGAGAAAACAGAATCAGGCATATTCCCTATTTTCTGTTGAGAAACCAGTGCTTGTTCAGCTGTCACCAAAGAGACATTTCATTTGGCCAAAATGATTCCCATTCTGGTTTATCATAGATAGATAAAGTTCAATATCATCATCATCATCATACTTTATTGCGGTCATAGACCAAAAAACCAAAACATCCAAGGCACATAGCTGGCACACGACCAGACTGAAGTGCAATACGGCAACAAGATCAATGGTGGAAACCACTCCGTCAAACTCACAGTTCATGTATTTTAACTTTTTAGCTCCAATCTATATGGATTATAGTCAATTAAAATTGTACATAGGTAGAAAATGCTATATTGCAATTTGCAAAAAATCCACACATCGGCACTTTATACAACCACCAGCTAACTTGACTGCTGGCTATCAATAAAGCTAACCTCAGTCAATGGGTCCAGCCCATCCCTTCCCCCGGCTCTTACATCCCAAGACTGCAGCAAAAAATTTTGCTACCTTTAATGTAATCTTAGAATCAGTATCTTGGAGTAAGAAGCGAAGACTAAGAGTCTCAAAAGTTCAATATCTATATCATAGATACAGAACTTTACTATAAGTTCTAAATCTAAGTGATATGAATGGAAAAGTTGTGCTGTCAATCAAAAGACCATTGTGAATGGTTGATGCAGTGAGTTTTAAAAATTAATAATCAAATTAAACCAGAATATGGACAGTCAGCTAGAAAAGGTTCATACACGATGTGGCATATATATTATGTAACCAGAGGCAGATTCTGACCAGTTCTGGAGAACCAGTAGTGGAAATTTTGAGTAGTTCAGAGAACCGGTAGTAAAAATTCTGACTGGCCCCACTCCCATCTATTCTCTGCCTCCCAAGTCCCAGCTGATTAGGAGGAAATGGGGATTTTGCAATATCTTTCCCCTGCCATACCCACCAAGCCACGTCCACCAAGCCAAGCCACGCCGATCAAGTCTTGCCCACAGAACCGGTAGTAAAAATTTTGGAAACCCACCTCTGTATGTAACCAACTATAATGTGGCTATTATAGATATAAGGATGGAAGAATGAAGAAAGTTCCATAATAGAGGAATGGATCATGAAAATGGCAGAGCTTGCAGAAAAGGCTAAACTGCCTTGTTTTATTAAAAAAAGGAAGGAAGAACAATTGCTTTTTAAAAGATTGGAAATGTTTATGGACATTTTTCTGAGAATGGGTAAAAATGAATTAATTATTTCAGGATTTATCGATTAAAAAGTTTTGTTTATGAGAAGAAAGGAATCTTGATATGTTCTTTGGGAAAGTGAAAATGGTAATTACTATGATTGTAACTACTGCAAAGATTATAAATCATTTCTTTACGTATATTTCTTTTTTGTTGTTTTTGTTGTTACCTCACATTTGCTTTTATTCGTTCACATTTCACATTTCTACTTTTCTTTTTGTTTTTCCATAGGTCTTTTTCAACGTTATGCCAAATTTTCTTTTAATAAAAATTATATTTTAAAAAAAGAGTTAGGAGTGGCATGCCAAATATGTGACAGGAGGGCCCTTGTCCAGAATACAGCTTGACTGGCACAAAAACAAAGCATCAAACATGTTAGATATTGATTTTATTTTAAGAGGGAGGGAGGGGGAGGGAGAAGGAGGGAGGGAGAGAGGGAGAGATGCACAATACATCTTCAATACATGGAGGGGCAAACAAAACCTAACACTGTAAGCAGCATAGACAATTTCTTTAAAAAAAAATACCTTGCCCTTTCCAACTTCCCCCTCCCACATACTTTCTGCACAACAAATCTTTTTGCTTCTGGCATTATGGTTGATCCTGTCAGAGGACACCTTTGGTAGCGATTCTGTACTCACGAAAGTTATTTATTTGTTTTTGGAGTCCCCAGTGATGTATTTTTTTCAGATGGTTTGTAGTTTTTTCCCCCTGTATTAACATTTATCTCTGGAACTGAGGAAATTAAATATTAAACATCAATAGATATTTAGGAAAGTCTAGTCTAAACAAATCTCTTTCACGGAGCTTTTAATTGATAGCTATATTCATGGATGATTTTAATTTTGGTTTTTTAATTTTAATTCTATTAATTTGATACATTTTATATTTCTTTTGAAATAAACAGAAAGGTAGAGTAAAATGTCAAGAATAAATGTTTCACTGATATTTTTGAAGTTAAATAATACATGGATACAATAAATCATTTAGAAGTCTGTTAGATAAAAGGTGCAGCCTATTTTCATCTGATAAGCAAAATAAACACAGTTAATCCCATTTGCAGAGCATGATCCAAAAATCATTTATTTAAGGTCAAGGATAATTTGATTAAGTATTGATTAAGTATTGATTAAGATACTTTGATTTTGTGCAGCACTGCTTTCCAAGTTCCTTCTGATTATTATTTTTTTTTAAAAAAATATTCCAATATCCTTATAATCCTACATAGGGCAAAAGGATCCTAAAACTTTGTCACTTCATCTTAATTCTTATAAATGAACTTCAATGAACGAAGCAATATGTCATTGAGGTCATTGTTGGACAGCTGGGAGTCCAAGATATCCTTCACTTCTTTCATAGATCTGGGGACTGGAGTGTTCTTTTTGGTAGAGCAAAATTGATTTATGGTCAGATCTTGAATTTGATCATAATTTCTTGGCAGAAACAGGACTGGATAGCCAAGGTTAAACTTTGTTTTGCAAAGTTTAACTTCTGATGGGTCAGATTCACAGGCTGTGCTGACAAACTCTGTGAAGGAATGTACTGTAGAGTAAAAAATTGAGGAGGAATGAGCAATCCATGGGGGGTGGGAGGGAAAGAGACTGGGATTCCATCTTGAGAAAGTGGAAACATAAGGGAAAAAAACCCCAAATGATCCTACCTAGATTTTGTTTAGCGTCAGAAAGGACAGAGAAATTTGGAGATGCTTTAAATATTCTGTTATTCTATATTGCTACAATAGGCTTGTGCCTATTTCTTGACTTGGACTACCGTGAATGATTGACAGATGTCTTCACACTTCTGTTGGGATCCTTTTAAAAGCCAAAGAACAGTCTCACTCCCAAAGCCACCTTCTTCTAAGGAGGATGTGATAGGGAAATCAGACCTCCTGTGCTGTAGGTTATATGTAAAATATAAAATAGCCAGGCTTGGTTATTTAATTTTTTTGGCCGTGTTCTCAGAATCCCTGCTTTCTACAGTTCTTTTTTTTTTTTGTTCCAAACTCAAGAGTCTGAATCACACATGCATATACATCACTTCATGTCCTATGGCATGATGAATCATCACTCAACAACTTGCTGCTGAATGTCCCGATTTTCTCTATTGAAAAGTCTTATTTTTAGATGATAATAAGTGGGTGGTATGAAAATTCTTTTTGAGGATTCTGATGAGTGATAGCTTTTTCACATGTATCAGCAGTTGCCTGATAATCCCTGAGTAAATAGCATGCATGTGTGGCGACCTGGACAACAGCCCAAAGCAATGAAATATCCATATAGATTTAAATATGATTTTAATTATCTAATTAACTAATGCATTAATAAATTCCTCGCTTCTGAATATCTAAAGTGAAGTTTTATCTTTTTGATTATTTCGAAAGTCGTTGATATTTCTTTCCTTGTGATTGGGAAAATAGTTGAAAGTAGTTCAGTACAGACAAATATCTAAGCCAATGATTTGAAACTTCAATAGATTTACTTTTAAATAAACTTTTATATAACAGATTGCAAGTCTGAGAACTTTTTTTCAGTAGGTTACTATTAATATAACCATGATGTGTTGTATAATAATTTGTTTATCAGGTTTGTGCTTGTGAAACCCACTTGGTACATGAGACCATGAAATCAACTCCATAGGAAGATTAAAACTACTTTTATTGAGATTGCTATAGTAACAGCATTTTGAAAAGCTGATTATGCCGTACCTCTTTGTTCTTACAGTTCAGGGAATTAGGAGATATCTGAGCTGCTTCTGAATGTTCTTGGAGCATTCTGGATTTAGAAAATGCTTTGGCCTCTTTTTGCCCAAGCAACATCTCTACACGTTGTCCATAGCATACGAAGTAATAACAACAAGCAACCATTTCAAATACAAATAAAACATATGGAGATCTGTTTTATTACCTTTTCGGGAACCACACTCTTGCCATCCCATGCATAACCTCTCTTTGTAAAGTAGTTTACTGTGGCAAATTCGATCAGAGCTGAGAAGACAAATGCATAGCATACAGCTATGAACCAATCCATAGCGGTAGCATAAGCTACCTTGGGAAGAGAATTCCGTGCACTAATGCTCAAGGTGGTCATTGTTAGCACAGTTGTCACACCTGGAAAAAAAAACATCAAAATAAGAATTTTTCCCATTTTTCTATTTTGTTGCTACCTTCACTTCAAGGTAAAGAATTTTCTTATCCTGGCAGATCTCTGCCTCTTTCTTGACAAGCTTTTTCAGAAGTGGTTTGTCAATGCTTCCTTCTTAGGGCAAAAAGAAAACGATTGGCAGGCGTGGTACCAATGGATGATGATGATGATGATGATGATGATGATGATGATGATGATGATGATGATCATTATCATTATCATTATCATTATCATTATCATTATTATTATTAGTCATATTTCTATGCCGCCCACTCTCCAAGGACTCTGGGCGGCTTACACCAAAGACAGTATACTAAATAGCATATTGCCCCCAATAATTTGGGTCCTCATTTTACCCACCTCGGAAGGATGGAAGGTTGAGTCAACCTTGAGCCGGTGACATTTCATCCGCTTTCTAGTTTTCTAGTTTCCAGGCTGATGCCTTAACCAACCTTAACCAAACTTGCTCTCTTTGTTTTCCTGAACTTGCTAAAAGTAACTAAATGATTATGTCAGAAGGAACCTGGGATCCATTAAATTCAATAAAATATTTCAATCAATAGTAAAACAGATCTTTCTGATTCCAAAATGCTATTGTAATAAGGATATTATAATGGGGAAATTGAGATAATTCAGATCCCATTCACTGATAGAAAGCAATAGATATTGAAAGTTGTAGTCTACAAATGAATATGGGTTCACACTAGATTCTAGTTTTTCATTTCAGCTCCACAAATACATGTATGTTCATTGTATGGGATAGAATGGAATCTCCCAAATCTAACCATTGTATCAAGCTGTTCGAATCTTGGGTAAATGTCTCCTGAGATGTTTTGGCAGTTGTAAATTTAAATAGTTGTCCATTTGGAAGGTGTGTTTATATTTGCTCAGCCATTTCAGGCTACCAGCCTTACTAAGAGTGGCTATGTCATTTTCAGCTTCTATATTAATGATTCTTTGGGCAACTCTTTTTTGTTGTTGTTGTTGTTCTCCTATTACACAGAAGGCAAGGAGGCCATGGCTCTTTATATAATTTGTCAATTTATAAAGTGTGTAGACTTGAAGATTCAGAATTTAGAGTAGAGGCAGACTCTCACTAGTCCTAGATAATAAAGTGAATATCAAGAGACTGTGGTAGTTGTGGCTCAAACAGAAGAGGAAGTTGTTTTTCTCATTTTAGATTAATCTGCAAAGAACTTTCTTTGCAGATCTTGATATTTTCCATTCTGTCTGAAAATCAATGGTGAATTAAAATTGCACCCAGAGGGGAATAAAAGTGAATGAAATGAGAAATTGGGCAATTAATCGGATAGGGTAAGATAGTCTACCAGTGACAATTGATCATACTGCACTCAAAATTTGAGACTGTATCAAGGTTTTACTTTACTACTTATTTATCACTGATGGTCTGTCATTTTGTTTATGCCTCTTAGATGGGTTTGGTTTGACAGAAAACCAATTGTTTGAGATAAATTAAAGTTACAGTGTGATTTGCTGTGATATAATAATCTTAAAGAAAAATGGAAGACATTTTCTGTTCACTAGCTCATTTCTAGAAACCTTGAATTCTCCAGCTGGTTTTTGCCACTGTTTAACTCAGATTCAAAAGCTAGTTATTAATATTGATTGAGTTAGAAATGAGGAAAGATGCCACTGTGACAATATATTTTGCATGTTCTATAGCATTGTTCCTCACCTGCTGTTGAATAGTTTTCTTTTAACTAAGCAACTGAGCTTTTACTAAGAGTAAAAAGTCTGCATCTTTCTACCATTGCCTTAAATCACTACCCACCAGTTACCTTGACAACTGCAGACATCTCATGTATTAAATATCTGCTAGAGTATATTTTCACAGTGTCAGTTGTTAGCCAAAACGTACTGCAGTCAAAAATATCTTGCATTACCCATATTCAGATGTATTATTTATAGAAAATAATCTGATTTTTCCATTTTCCATCAGTTCTGTTCTGAAATGGTCAGACTACTACTGCTACTACCACTACCCCCAACTTTACGATTCTACTCAAAGAAAGAATTTTAAATTATTTTAATTTGGTTATATAATTGTGATGGATCCAACCATTCTCATCATTGTAAGCTATTTGATCACACTCTATTTTCCATCTCTCTAGTTTCAGGTGCTTACATAAAATATTTGAAACATTCTTGTTGGGTAACTTAAAGGTGGGGGAAATCATCTCTACCCCAACTCCAAAATGGACAAAAGTTCATATAGAAAGACCAACGAATCCAATAGAACAAAACGGAGAGTTGAGGGAGATAACAATTGAATGAACTCCAAATTAGTGAAGGGCGAATTTTGGCACCCAAAGCTGATATGTAACACTTTTAGGAAACCAAGGGTTGTGATGGATAAGATAACAATGCAAACAATAGGTAGGATCATGTTACACTCAGATTTGGGCTGGGACTTTTCTCAAATGTAAATGAGCTATTCCTGTAATTAGGTACTTGTTGAGTACCCTAATGAAGTTGTCACACAGATTTTACCAGGAATCATTCAGACAAGCCAAAATTAAATCCAGACAGGCCTAGAAGCAATTTTGGTAAAAAGAAAGTTAATCTTTGGGACTGAAATAAAGCCTGCGTTGAATGGTAATGAGTTTGTCCAGAAAGCCCAGGTTTGCACTTTTGGATGTTTTACCTGATCACCTGACACTAGGTTTGCAGTTGATGGATAAGATGTGGAATGCACTTACTTAACTTCAGTTAACATATCAACTTCAGCTTTTCTTGGACTGATTGGAATTAGTGATGGTTATTCACGGTGCAAAATACAGCAGCTAGTTTACCAATATATGGATTATATGCTGTTTTAAAAATCTGGTTGGACACCATTTGTCTACCAGGCATTTTAAAGAGTTCATGTTGGCCTTTAAATCCCTAAACAACTTAGTGTCGTGATGGCGAACCTATGGCATGTGTGCCACAGGGGGCACACAGAGCCATCTCTGTGGGCACGTGAGCTGTCCCTCGCTTAGCTCTGCCATGCATGTACGCATGCCTCCCACTGGTCAGCTGGTTTTCAGTTCTCTACTGAAAGGGGGCGGGGCACATGGGGGAGACGCAGGGATCGCATGTGCATGTGGGGTGGTTGGGCGCACATGAGAGTCATGTGCACATTGCATTATGGGTCCATTATGCACGTGCATTTGTGCACGCATGCGCACTTTGGGCACTCGGTGCCAAAAAGGTTAGCCATCACTGACTTAAAGTATTACTATCTGAAGAAACCCAGTAGGAAAGACCAGTTCAAAGATTCTCCCATTGCCTAAAGCTCACCTCTCTGCCTCAATATTACAGATATGAAATATACTCATGAAGGAAATGTGCTTAGCACTCACTACACCCATAAAAATGGTTTAAAAGCCTCACTAAACTTTTGTTAATTGAACTGAATTTCAAATTATCAATCTAATAAATGAATGAATGTTAAACAGAATTTTTAAATCAGTTTATTGATTTAATTCCATGCATTGTTTTTTTTGTTCCTACAAAACACTAATGCATAATGGCAGTAGATAGTTAAACAACAAACCAATCAATCACACTATGCTTTAGTGTTATTAATATTGTACAAAGCTTCCAATCAGTGCCTTGCTTTCAAAAAGTCTCTCTCTTTCTCTCTCTCTCTCTCTCTCTCTCCCTCTCCCTCTCCCTCTCCCTCTGCCTCCCTCCGTCTCTTTCTCACATCAACACACACAAACACACATGCACACCACCCACTTCTCCATTGCAATGTAAGACAGATTTCTTCCTTCATTCGAAAGCCTTGCCCAGCAGGTCCGAACACCCTGATGAAGCAAACGCATCACCTCACCAAGACAAATTCTCTCATTTTTGCGGTACAAAATGCCTCACTGAGACAAAGTACTGCTGTCATGAACACCTTAAGTGTGATATTTTAATCAAAGAGTATTAATGTTACATGCATTAATGCTTTTGAACAATTCAAACATATTTGTGTAATGCAAGACACTCACCAAACACAGTTCTTGCTGGAACTGATTCTCTGTTCAGCCAGAAAGATACCTGGGATAGAATTACTGTCATTATGCATGGCAGGTATGTTTGAATGACAAAGTACCCAATTTTTCTCTTTAAATGGAAATGGGTGGTCATCACAACGTATTCCCCTGTATGCAAAAGAAAGAAAAAAAAAACACCAGTGACATTTCATAGGATATAAATAAGGAAGAGGGGATGGAGAACTCCTTGGAAGTCTTCCATCAGAAACACAGTAATTCAGAAATTAGTGTACTTTGTTGCATTAAATTATTATTTATTTCCACAAACACTAACCTAAAACAGCAAGAATGATTCCATGTTCTAGTCTTTTAGAAGGAAGCAGTTAGTATTCTGCAAAAATAGAAAGAGCCCCTGCCCTCTCATATTCTAAAATATTCTTAGTTGCAGGCATAACATAGTCGCCTGCAGCAAGATGGGTGGCAAATAAATTTAATAAATGCAAATTTAATAAATGCAAATAATAATCGTTAAATAAATCTTAATAATTGTTAAATAAATCTTTTCCCTCAGTTCAATGGATTTTGCGAGAAAATCCAGGATTTTCTCTCCTTTCTTCTTCATGTGATTTATTTGACTTCAATAGTACAGTTTGATACTCACTGCATTTGCCAATTATGACATTTAGAGGTAAAGAATATTTCTCCAACCATCTGTTCTTTTTTTTTTTTTTCAGTCCATATCATGGCTTCCTTGTCTACTTGCTAGTCATCAAGATGAACACAGCTCATCTTCCTTGTAGCAGTAGGGATGGTGAATCTCTTGTGAATTAAAGGAACTACTTGGCCCTTGGATGACATGTTGAGGACTGCACTATGAAAATGTGTGGATGAAACCCAACACTTGGATTTCATATCATTTGCAGCTAATTAAGGAGTTATGCTGGTCACATGATTATTCTCCTTCCACCTAAAACGTCAATCTGGTAACTATTTTTGGGAGTACCTGGAGATTCAACCAAAGTTCCTGTTGTTATATGTAGGCCTGAAAGCAGTGGTGGGATTCAGCCAGTTTGCACCACTTTGGGAGAACCGGTTGTTAACTTTCTGAGCAATTTGGCAAACTGGTTGTTGGAAGAAATCATTAGGGCAGAGAACCCATTGTTAATTTTTTTAATTTTTTTTTTAAATTTGATTTATATGCCGCCCTTCTCCGGAGACTCAGGGCGGCTTACAATGCGTTAAGCAATAGCCTTCATTCTTTTGTATATTTTATACAAAGTCAGCTTATTGCCCCCACAAACTGGGTCCTCATTTCACCTACCTTAGAAAGGATGGAAGGCTGAGTCAACCTTGAGCCTTGGAGAGATTCGAACCAGCAGAAATTGCAGGCAGCTGTGTTAATAACAGGGTGCACTAAACCCCTGTACTATCAAGGCTCTTTAAATTACTTGAATCCCACCACTGCCTGAAAGCCATAAACATAAATGTGGTATGATGGTCTGTAACATAAAAATAAGACTCTCTTTTGATACCCAGAAAGAATGCAAAAATTAAGATCATGTTTTTATGATCACTAGGCTTGTACAAAATTTAGGAGGACATTGCACTAAGCCAGGGGTCAACCTGTGGCTCTGGAGCCGTTATGTGGCTCTTTCATCCCACTGCTGTGGCTCCCTGTTACTCAAAATATGCATCACAACCACCAATGTGTGACACCTGCTGGCACGCGATTTATTGAGCTTTTCAATCCCAGGTAGGCCAACCATGGATAAATCCAAGAAAAGTTTCAGAAGAAAACAGAATGTTTAATTCAACTACATATGCTAGTTTTGTGGTTGCTCAAGAAATAGTTAGGCTTGGGAAGGGTTTTTTGGCTCCCAGTGTTTTCTTTTCTGTGGGAAACAGGTCCAAATGTCTCTTTGAATGTTTAAGGCTGCAGACCCCTGTACTAAGCCATCACATGACTTGGCTGCTTGAAGTGTAGAAGCATAATTCCTGGGCATGCATATTGATGTTGCATTTCTTCGATATCAGTCCAAATAACATCCCTTTTTTTTTAATCAAGAAAAGGCCATAAAGTAGTTGGGATGACCTATAACAGACTATGATTTTTTTGATGCTTCAAGCAATGGCTTTAAATGATTAGCTTGCTTTCTTCGCAGAGCTCCTCTTTGAATGGTTTTCTGCAGCCCTAATGATGATCAGACTGTCTAATGCATTGGTTTCATAATTGAATGCTTACAGAGCTTGGCATAGAACAATCTGCAGGAAGGATGAATGGGCTGACTTCATTTAATGAGGCAATTAATCTACAGCTACTTTTGATCCCATTCTCTTTCTCCTCATTGTGCCACTTTTAGATTTCTTGTTTTTGTTTGTTTGTTTTGTAAATCAAGGGAAAGTGTTCAGTCAAATATTGGTGGTGCCTGTTCCCTATTTAATGGCTTTTGTGATATGAGTGTTTTCAAGAAATTAAACAAGCATCTCATTTTTATTTTTATCTTCTATGACTATTAGTTTAAAATTTAATATCTTGAAAAGATCAAATTCCTTAGGGTACTGGTAATATGGCATTACGTTCAGCACTGACAAAACAGAAGCAAAACAAAACAAATGTTAGCTGAAAAAAGAAGCAAGAAGGTTGAAATCAAATAAAAAGGCTCCTTTCAAAATTAGAACTGACATATGAAATAGTCTTAGGGATTTAAAAAATCTAATTTCAATCTGGTTCTATTCAAGATTCAGGCACTGGTGTCTTGGATGAACATGTAGAATGATGTCATCATCATTCTTTTGATGCTGACAATGATGATGATGATGATGATGATGATGATGATGATGATGATGATGATGATGATTGTTTAGCCTATCCTTCTTTGGGAACATTGCAAGGAATATGATGATCTCCTCTCTTTTTATGCCCATAGTCCAGTGGTAAAATCCAAATTTTCATACTACCGGTTCTGTGAGCATGGTTTGGTGGGCGTGGTGTGGCTTGATGGGTGTGGCAGGGGAAGGATATTGCAAAATCTCCATTCCCACTCCACTCTGGGGCCAGGCAGAGGTGGTATTTGCCAGTTTTCCAAACTACTCAAAATTTCCGCTACCGGTTCTCCAGAACCTGTCAGAACCTACTGGATTTTACCCCTGCCACAGTCATAGTCTTGTGAAATAGACTAGGTTAACATGTATACATTGCTCAAAATCATCTAGGGAACTGTATGTTGAGGGAAAACCTGGAAATGGATCTCCCTTGGCCCATTCCAAAAATGTTAATTATTTCAATGTTGGGCAAATATACTGCTGGAACTTTAAGTTTTGTTCGATATTTGCTGGCTTGGAAAGTTATCATTTGCTAACATTTGCTTATAATGCTTGAGTATAATCCTAAAGAGGAGTCCATGGTACTCTCTGAACTTGATTATTTGTTTGTAGACCTTTTGTTACCGAGCTAGGCCCATAACATCATCATTGCCATAATCCTAATCACATCCAATTCCCCATCCATACATTTTTGTCAACTCATGGAAGCAGTCTAAGGTAAGAGCATTCTGAAATAGACACCTTGAGGTCTTCAGGTAAGCAAACTATGAACAGGTTCCTATATCCTGCTTTAGGAACCCTTACTTCTAAATCCATACAACAAAGAAAGTGCAGCATAGCCATTTTATCATGATTTCAAAAAACTGTACTGCCAATCTGCCATCACAAAAGAGGTCTCACCAGCGAAATGGGAAAATCTAAACAAATGTATTCCTGTTCAGCTTTCATTCATTTCAATGATGTTTGATGGATAGTATTTGTCCAGTCTGTACTGCAGAGTGCAGCAAATCCTGTTAAGTGTTCTAGTTTTTATTTTGTAAATGTTTTGAGAAATTTGATTCAGATTGTCTTTACAATTTCATTTTCACTACATAAAATTTGTTAGCTGACTTAATAAAACATCAACTACCCAAGTATTTACACAATTTTCAATAAATTTGGAGATTTAATTCTACAAATTGCTTCAGTTCAACAATATATCAGAGAACCATAAATAATACAATTATAGTACACAAACTATTGTATTTTTTGTTTGTATTCCATTCACAAAATAAACAAATTGTAACCCTAATATCTATAAAGTATTGGAAGCCTTTGCAACAGCCATATTCTGCAAACCGACTAAACTAGAGCCAAGGTATCAAATCAGAATCTTAGATTTTCTGAAACCCACTACACTACCTTAAATTTCAATTTCAGTGTCAGTGTCTATAGACAGTCTTCCTTTTACCCATTTTTCTTTCCTGTTTTACAACTTAATTTCATTTTTCTTTATTTTGTACTATTATTACCACTACTATCACTACTACAATTCAACACCATAATCATGTGTTAAATGTAATTATTGAAATTGTTCCTTTTCTAATAACAGTGCTTCTAGTGGTTTTATTGAATGCTTTCTGTTACTAATCAGTGCCAACTTAATGCAGAACTTGTCATTAACCATAAATAACCATGATTAATATATTTTAGGCTATGATGTTAATTTTGTTTTGATACCTTTGCAATTCCCTCCCTTCCCTCCCCCCCCCACGCCTCATATTTGACAATATGTATAAAATGCTGTGATAGGGCTGGAATGCTAACAAGGATCTTCCATTAAGATTACTTTTGGGGGGTGATTCTGTAAACTAGTTTTTAATTTCTGTTTCTTTGAGGGAATTTTTTGAAGATGTAGATTGCAGGTCTATGTAATTATGAAGTTTTTTGTTGCCTCTTCATGACTGATGGAGGAAAGTGTTGTATACATGTAGGGATGGTTTGGGTTTACTATAGTGGCTGTACAGTTTTACTAAATAGTAAATAATATTCCTTGCTAGAATAGAAACAAAAAAAGTGTTGTAGAATGTAACATTTTTGAAATTTATGTTATTATCGAAGAGGTTTCCGAGGATCAATTTATTAAATATTCATATTGATCTATATCCGTGATGGTGAACCTATGGCACGCGTGCCAGAGGTGGCACGCAGTGCCCTCTCTGATGGCACACAAGCCGTCTCCCCAGTTCAGTTCTGCTGCGTGTGCGCGTGCACCTCCTGCCGGCCAGCTGGTCTTCGGATCTCTGCCTCGCATGCGTGGGGGGTAAGGCAGGGGCGCGTACTTGCATGTGTGGGAGCAGGGCATATGCACAGGGCCTGCGTATGCATTCCATTTTGGGGTTTCACACACACGCTTTGGGCACTCAGTCCAGAAAAGGTTAGCCATCACTGATCTATATTCTAGACATTACCATGTGTCAAAGCTCCATATCCATGTCCGTACCATGTCAAAGTCTCAAAGCCTACATATATTTGTGTACCTTCAAAGGGTTAAGACATGTACTTTAAGAAGCTTATGTTTTTTGAACAGAAAGGGCATTGATTAAGTTTATATTGCTGAATATTCAGTCTAAGCAACATCTTGCCTATTACAGTTCCACTGTGTTTTTCTTTTCAGACTCTTCCTTTTTTGCGTTACGAGAAAATAAACTAATTTATTGCCTTGAAAAATCCAGTGTCTGTGTAGCTATAAACAACATGTGCTGAGCTTTACTGTTCGTAGAGGATATCAAGCAGAGCAAAATGTAATGAACCTGGAGGAAAGGTGGAAGATTCTTACGGTTTCTTTGCTGGATTTAATGAGATCTTAACCTGGTGAGAACATTATCTGAGTACAGCCAATTGTTTGTTTTGTTTTTCAGAGGCACTGCAAAGCTAAGATATATTTAAATAAAATACGTTCAATGGGACATACACAATTTATAGAATACAGATATTTAAAGAGCAAATTAGGAATTGTTTGCTTTTTTTTTAAAAAAAGGAAGATGGGCCTTTAAAAGAATGCCATACTCATCTAAGACATCATATTTTTGAGATAAAACTGTGCTGTGGTACAAGCAATGGACATGTGGCAGCACTTAGATTTTTACCCACCTGTGCTGGATTGCACAATTCCGGAATCCACTGTTTGTCCCATGAGATCATATTGATTCAGCCGAGAGCCATCTTCAGCAACAACAACAGAATTTGCAGGTGCACTGGTCCATTCATATATTACCTCAGATTTTGTGTAAGCATCTAGTTGGTTAAAAAAAAAAACAAATTTCCAAAGTTTCTTTAATATCCTTGGCCATGTCAATTTGGACAAATGCTTCCCCCCCCCCATTGTTGCTGTTTAAAATATCCTGTTCATCTCTTATTTCTTATGTGCAGTTCAGAAAGTCAGAAAAAAAAATGAGATAACATACAGATTGACAATCAATCAATCTTGGAAGTAAATCCTATATTTTCTGTATGCATTAATAAAGTCACTAAAGATATGCTTTCTCTAATAAGATGTAATCACAGATAAGCAGAATTGAGGGATCACAGTGTCCTCCTCAAATTTCTTCATGTCCACGTTAAATATTGTATTATGTTTATCCATGTAAACATCTACAAAAAGCTGCAATAACTGGAAAGTATCATAGCTGTAAGCCAAGGCCCTGTTCTAACTGGTCAATGGCCTACAGAAAGAGAAAATCTGGAAAATAATCATCAAAGTCAACTTACAGCTTCCAAATTTCAATGGACAAGCGTGTGCATCCATGGGAAAGTCTTCTAAATGCATTGGGCATTCTGCTCTCACTGTAAGTCTGCAATCAGGCCAAAAGCATTAGAACAGATTTAGAATATAATGTGGCTTTGATGAAAATGGTAATGTCAGGTTTTGATGTCATCTCAAATAAATTGCACTTCCAAACAATTTATCTTTGCTGAAATATTCCATTTATTGAGTATGACAGATCTGGCCCCGACTTCGTCATAGCCGATACTAACCCTCTGACCCCCAAAACCTTCCCTTTCTGTTCCTCAATTCTCATCTTCTCATTGGCCATCTTCCAAGTCAGTCTCCCCAGCTTCTGACCTCACCCCACAGGAATGTTCACCCCTCCCATCCCATCTCCTAGGGGATATTATCTACAGAGAAAATAAGTAGGTGAAAAGTCAAGCCTCGTCTTTTTATGACAGCATCAGAATGCTGACAGGTAATAGAAGGTATCTATTTTACTGCATTTGGTTAACAAACTGTGTCAAATGGTTGTGTGCAGCAAGGTTAACCAGAAAATTTGGTTCACTTGGTATAAAAGCCCATTTGTTTGTTCTATACAAGAATTCACTGAAAGAAACCTCAAAGTTTATGCTACTTTTTGCCCTAAATAGCAAACACTTATTCCAATATCCACATCAACTCTCATTTATGAAAACTGGTAATTGCAATGTGTAATTCAAAAGTGTTTCTCTGTGATGCATAATATGCTAAAATAGATTTATGCCAGGGTTGTTTTATGCGTCTCCAATTGTCCCACTTTTTTCACCATTTTTATAGAGCGATTATATTAACCTTCTTAAACCAAACTTCATCTAACTTCTGAGTCTTACAGTTACACAAGATATTCCTTTATTCTATTCCACAGTAGGGATTACTATTGGCCAAGAAAACTGGAAATGTCCCCTATCCTTGTTCCATCCAATGTGTATTTTACTTGATTATAAAAGGAGCACAAAATATATCATTTTCCCCCTTGAAAACAATATGGTGAAACAAAGCCCTACTTTCCATTTGCAAATAATAGGTTGATAATATATAATTGTTTACATTACACAAACTACCACTCCATAAGATTGGATTGTAATAGGAGTCTGATCTCCAAATTTGTTAAAATAAAATATGGTGTTGCGGCTTCTATCCCAAAAAATGTAGTAAGCTCAGAGAGAAAATGAAAAGATGAGTACAAATTAGAAGAAAAATTGCTTAAAACAGTTACATTCTATTGATTCCTTTAAAGATGTACATATTTTACTATCTAATGCAAATCTTGGGAAAATGTATAAATCATTAAAGCAAAAGAACATTTATAAACAAAAATAAAAAACTTTTCTTGAAAAATATGTAGGATATTTTTTTTCATAAATAAAATACCACATCCCTGTCTCTTACCTCATTGTGTAAAGCAGTGTCCCATCTTCTGTAATCCGCAAAAGTTTGTTAGGCATAGTCATGTTGTGAGCGACTGATTTCTTTCCATTGTGGAAAAATGTATCTGGTGTCCATATTTTGCTAGCCATTAAATTATTCAGTCGGAGTACTTGCATTGGTCCTTTGAACTTCAGCCTTTCATCTTTCCAGCTTTGTCGGAAAAATACATCTATTGTATACTCCTAAAATTAGAGAATCGTGAGCTTTGAACATACTTCATTTATGAATAGCCCCATTGAAGAGCACAAGGCTTTCTGAACAATACTGAGTTTTAACAGGTTCATACTGTACACCTGTGTTTTGTCATTTGTCAAAGTCATAAAACAGATGAACAGAAGTATGAATAAGGCTAGCCCTTTCTTCTGGGGAGAAAATGGATTCCTAAAACCTCCAACAAATTTTTGTTAGCACAATTATGTCTTATACTTTGCAATAAAATATTTTTTTTTTATTTCAACAGCTTGCAAAGCCAACCCTATTTTAAGAATTTTCAAGCTCTGGGTCACAACTCCAGGGAATCATAAGCAAATATGGGGGAGATTCACATTTGAACGAGGCTTCTTCATTTAGAAGAAAGAAGAAATTTTTATTTTTATTTTTATTTTTATTATTATTATTATTATTATTAGTCATATTTCTATGCCGCCCACTCTCCAAGGACTCTGGGCGGCTTACACCAAAGACAGTATACTAAATAGCATATTGCCCCCAACAATCTGGGTCCTCATTTTACCCACCTCGGAAGGATGGAAGGCTGAGTCAACCTTGAGCCGGTGAGATTTGATCCGCTGATCTGCTGAACTAGCAGTCAGCTGAAGTAGCTGCAGAACTGCACTCTAACCACTGTGCCACCTTGGCTCTATTTGAAAGAGTTATTCGGTTAGAAGAAATAGAAAAGACACCCAAAAAAGCAGAATTTTATAGTCTCCACCTTTGCACAGAGAGCATAGTCTGGGACAAATTCTGGTAGGGCTTCCACACTTAAAGCAAGATCAAAACATGTTCCCAGTCTACCTTTCATACAAATGGTTATCCAATCTCTTCTTTAAAACTTTTTTGGAGCATTCACAACTTCTGGAGGCAAGTTGTTCCACTGATTAATTGTTCTAACTGTCAGGAAATTTCTAGGTTCTAGGTTGCTTTTCTCCTTGATTAGTTTCCATCCATTGCTTCTTGTCCTGCCTTCAGGTGCTTTGGAAAATAGCTTGACTCTCTCTTCTTTGTGGCAACCCCTGAAATGTTGGAACATTGCTATTATGTCTCCCCTAGTCCTTTTCATTAAACTAGACTTACCCAACCATTCTTTATATGTTTTAGCCTCCAGTCCCCTAATCATCTTTGTTGCTCTTCTCTGTACTCTTTCTAGAGTCTCAACATCTTTTTTCCATCGTGGCAACCAAAACTGCATGCAGTATTCCAAGTGTGGTCTTTCCAAGATTATAAAATGGTATTAACACTTCATGTGATCTTGATTCTATCTCTCTGTTACTGTGGCCTAGAACTGTATTGGCTTTTTTGGGGAGCTGCAGCACACTATTGTCCACTATACCTCTAAGATCCCTCTCACAGTTACTAGTCTTGATCCAGGTACCATCTATACTGTACCTGTGCATTTGGTTTTTCTTGGCTAGATATAGAACCTTACTTTTTTTTACCATTGAATTTCATTTTATAGATAGAGCCTAATGTTCAAGTCTGTCAAGATCCTTCTGTATCTTAAGCCCATCTTCTGGAGTGTTGGCTATTCCTGCCAGCTCCCCATCAAATTTGTTGAGCTCCCCATCTATCACCTCATCCAAAACACTGATGAAGATGTTGAAGAGTACTGGGCCTAAAACAGAGCCTTGGGATACCCCACTGTATACTTCCCTTCATGTAGATGAAGTTCCATTGAGGACTACATGTTGAGTGTGGTTGGTCAGCCAGTTACCAAACCATCTGGTGGTGATGCTGTGTAACCCACATTTTTCTATCTTATCAAATAGTAGGTTGTGGTCTTCTTTATCAAATGCTTTACTGCAGTCCAAGTAAAGTATATCAACAGCATTCCTCTGGTCAATTAATTTTGTCACTTTGTCAAACAATGCAATACATTTTGTCTGGCATGATCTGTTTTTGACAAATCCATGTTTGCTTTTGGTTATGACTTTGTTTCCTCTAGGTGTTCACTGATTTGTTGCTTGATTATCTTTTCCAGAATCTTCCCAGGTATTGAGGTGAGGCTGATAGGGCTCTAGTTTCCTGGATCTATTTCTTTTTCCTTTTTTGAAGATGAGAACTACATCAGCTCTTTTCCAGTCTTTTGGTAGTTCCCCAGTGCTCCAGGATCTTTGAAAGATATAGTTCAGTGGTTCTGAGATCATCTCTGCCAGTTTATTCAGTACCTTGGGGTATAATCCATCTGGTCCTGGTTATTTGAACTCATCTAAGGTAGACAGATGGTCACTTACCATTTTCTTGTGTATTTTAACTTGTATTCCTAATCTGTTTTTTACAGTACTGTTTTTGATAAGTTGGACTGTTTTTTCCTTTTGTGTAGAGACGGATGAAAAAAACGAGTTAAGCAGTTCTACTTTCTCCCTATTGCTTGTTACCTTCTTGCCACTTTCACCCATTAATGAACAAACATTTTCTTGTTTTTTTTTTCTTTTTACATGTTGAAAGAAGCTTTTTTTTTTTTCTTATTTTTTGACTTTCATCACAAGCCTTAGCAGCCAGCTTGTCCAGGACAAATAAAGGTAAGGGTTGAAGCACAGCCTGATGGCTTACATATGCAAAGCTGGATCACTGGCTGCACATGTCCCTGTGGTGCTCAGACAGCTGGCAGCAAATTCAGGATTTTCTGAAATTGCCACTATAAAGAACCAGCAGAAATTCTAAATGACCAAGAAACACCATCTCCAAACTAAAACTCACATTTCAGAACTAATGCAAAACTAAGCAAGCTCATCCTATTAAATATAATTTTAAACATGAAGTTTATTTTTCATTTCCAGTTAAAAGGCTTGATTTTGTAAATTTTTAGAGTTCAATTGTTTATTTGATATATAGATTAAAATTTAATTATTATAAATAAATAGCATGGTTTCTCTGGCTATTTCTTGCTTCTGTTAGGGAGAAAAAAAATGGAAGAGAAAAATGCAGACATAGATTATCATAAAATAGCATGCAAATTGGTTGATAGGTTTTGTATAAACACAACTTAGCTCAGGTGGGGGGAAAAATGGGTAGAAGCATTTCAAATAATTCAGAGGGACTTCCCATTAATTAACTCACCATACAGTATATGAAGATGGAAAAATCCAAGTTTCCAAGTTTCCCCATCAAGCTGTGAAAATACCGTACTGAAAGCCTTGGTCTTGCCTACTGTATGACAAGTAGCTAATTCTTCCCGTCTCTCTGTCTCTCTCTGAGAGCATATATCTATGCAAATTGACTTGAGAAGAGGATGGCTGGGCTGCTTATGTCATGTGAACTGTAAAATGTGGCTTGTGCAGCCATTTATGTAAATGGCAGCACTCCATTTGCTGCTAAGGCTTGGGTGATACCCACTTTTCTCCTCAAGCCATTTTAGATTCAGAAAGTAATTTAATCACATATCTGTCAGCAGAGTTCACTGACTGTACTGCAGTTTAGACTAAAAGCATCTCCATCGAAGTACCTTGCTGCTGATTGGGAGCACTATGCATAGACTAACCTTATAGCAACATTATAATAGGGTCTTAAAACCAGGACTACAAATGAGGTATTAGATGGGCAACCAAGGAAGGATTTCTGGGCATCTGCTTACTGAAATTCACATTATATATTCACCTGAAAGTTCCCAGGTCCTTTTTCTGAAGAATGTTTGCTGTGCAACAGTGAATAATTTTACAATGATTATTAATGACTTCCAGAAAGTTCTGCTACAGCTGAGTTGTTTGGCTCTTAGTTCAAAATATTTGAGAACTAGTTTTCTGCAAATGACATCTCTTGAGAAAGAAGGAACAAACATATTTCTAGCTACATATCTGTGAAAACAAACATTCTCTTGAAAATTCCAATTTCTCCTGTAAAATCCTGTCATTACACCCTAAATCCCAGCTTATTGTTATTGCAGAATGCATTAAATTTTATGGCATAACTACAAAGTAGGGGGAAAAAAACAATATTGTTATTGAGAAAGCTTATCTTTTTCTTGTTCCTTTGAGTCCATCCTGAAATCAGGCTGTGTAAGAAAGTTGGGGTCTTCTTTACATTATATATTATGTAATACTCTTCATGAAATGTGTGTGTGTGTGTGTGTGTGTGTGTTATGTTCCTTTATATGCTGAGAAACGTCTTGGGTTTAATTCCCAAATTGCTAAATTGCTAAAGGAATATTACAGGCAGATAGAACATCCAGATCCTTTAGATCAGTGGTGAAATATAAAATTTGTTACTACCGGTTCTGTAGGCGTGGCTTGGTGGGGGGGTAATGTGACTGGGTGGGTGTGGCCAACTTTTTTTTTTTTACTTTTAAAAGTAAAAGTAAAATAATATGCCGAAGAGGTTGTAGAAAAATGCTTTTAAAAGGCTCTGACGATCCCAGCTGAGCCGTGCAATCATCAGAGGCTTTTTTAAAAATTATTTTTAAAAGCATTTTTTCGGCCAAAGAGGTTGTAGAAAAAATGCTTTTAAAAATTAAAAAAAAAAAGCCTCTGATGATTGTGCGGCTCAGCTGGGGGGACAGGGATTTTTGCTACCGGTTCTCCGAACCACCTGCCGCCATTGCTACCGGCTCGGGCGATCCAGTCCGAACCGGGAGCATTTCACCCTTGCTTTAGATCCTTTAGATTAATAAAGATATATATGTCATGGTTCCAAGTAATGAACCCAATGAAATCAGGACTCTGAGGCTTCAGGCAGGCTCAAAAGACCTTTTATTGATTACATTATATTGGCACGTAGAAAGGTGAAGCTAGCTCTAAGTAATTCTCAGGCTTTAGGGAAATTAAAAGAAGAAAAACTTCCCACCCCCTTCAAGTGTCCCAGGTCACATTAATCAATCAGCCCAGTATCCGCTTTCCCCTCAATCTCAGCAGATGTTCTTTGCCATGACCTTGGTTCTCATGCTAGTCGATGTTTTTTCTAGCGGGGTTAAGGCACCACATTCCAATACTTTCTGACTCCCCTCTTTCCCCAAGAGTGGCAGCTGAGAAACATATCGAAAGTAAGCATAGTTTCGGCCCAAGTCGTTTCAAAAGTTTTTGCCATTGTCTATCCACTGCAGGGTTGTGTTTGACCTTGGGGGCCAGGGTGGGCATGGCTAGAGTGGGTGTGGCCAGAGTGGGCATGGCCACCTCAATGTCACTCATATCGGAGGCACCTGTGGTGGCCTGAGTGCTCTGCCAGTGAAAATGGGTTCCTGAGCTCTGTTTTCAGCTGCCATAGCCTCCAGCAACCCTCTGGCAGTGAAAATGGAGCTCGGGAGGCCCACATGCGACCCTTCTGAATTCCGTTTTTGCTGGCAGAAGCACTGCAGACCAGTCCTCTGTTTCCAAGGCGGCCCTGCAGGCCAGATCTAAGTACCCTGTGGGCTGGATCTGGCCCCCAGGCCTTGAGTTTGACAGCCCTGATCTAAAGGATCTGGATGCTCTATCTGCCTGAAATCATCCTTTAGCTAGGGAGTTAAATCAAGAAGATTGTCAGCAATTAAAGGAACATAATAAATTCCCAGAAAGATGTACATAAGGTAATGTCACAGTGGACAGAAAATTTCATCAATGAAAAATAAGGCATTTTATTACTGAGGAAATGCACATTTACAACAGACATGCCAGTTTAAATTGGAGAGCTGCTATAGTTTTGCGAAATAGGGCCATAGAAGAGAATATATTATATATAGTTTAGGATTGAACTATGGAGTCCTTGGTGCCCTCTGAGCTTGATTGTTTGCAGATGTTTCATTACCTGACCAGGTAACATCCTCAGTGCTAGTGAGTGTGGGGTTTGCTCCATTTATATCCAATAGCTTGCCCTATCAGTTTTGGTAGGCAAATGGTGTTATTTTTTTCTATTAATTGTTTGAGTACATTGCTTCTTAAACCTTTCATTTATTTTATTACTAACAAATCTTATATAATAATGTTTGTTCATCAGCAGCCAGAATGTAGGAGAATTCCTTTGCGCTCCAATGTCCTTCCTTGTGGCTTTGTTCCAGCAGATAATATATAATGAAATTCCTCAGAATCAGTCCTAAGCTGGAGCTTTAATGCATCACAATTTATTGCCAAGCTTTTAAAGACCTGAGTAGTCAAGCCTGACCTCAGAATTACAAAACGTTTACAGGGGGGAGGGGGGGAGAGAATTCTTTAGAATCAAAAGATAGAAGTGGAAGACCAATCTTTTAAATATAACAAATGAGAGATGAAGCGATGCCAAATTATTTTATTGCTATTTTGATCACTGGCCTGAACAATCATAAGAAAACAGTATTTATCCCAATCTTTATTTTCCTAAGATGGTTTAGGCTTCAAACAGCCCATCCCTTCCCTTCCATTTGCTGCTCCTAGGCCATGGAATGAGCCAAATATTATAAATGTTTCAAATGAATTGAATCATTAAACTGTGGATTGCCTTCAAGATGAATGCCTCAGTGCACTCCGAAACTGTCAGTTGCAAGGCTGTAAAACTGCTGGAGATGTAGAAAGGTTTTTGGACACGAGCAGTGATAGCTACATTCAGAATTCCACACTGTTCCTGAAGGCTAAACAATTCTTAACATACCGGAAGGCAGTAGAGCATTACTTACCATATCATGATCTGAAACAGGACCAAAGCTGGTAACAAAGATGTCAGTCTTCACTGCAGTTACACGCTCTGATGAAGCAGGAAATTGGGACAGTGAATGCCTATCATTAACTTTCTTTAAATTCAAGCAACATATTCTCTTGTTCCCACAGAAAACACATCTATTTTTATTAAAGATACTAAAAGGAGGTGATAACTCTGTATTAGATGCTTTACATGTGCAATCTCTGGGCTGTCCATCTAGACTTATGAAAGACTTGTAAAACCCTGCCTCTGGAGAGCTGTTACTATGCAACTGCATGTGTACATCACACAGAACTAGAGAGACCAAGAATCTGATGCAGCTTTAGATGTCCATAGTTCATCCACATCAGTGGTGAAATTCAATTTTTTTTACTACTGGTTCTGTTGGCAAGGCTTGGTGGGTGTGGCAGGGGAAGGATACTGCAAAATTTCCATTCCCTCCCCACCCCTGAGGGAAGGATATTGCAAAATCTCCATTCCCACCCCACTCTGGGACTGGCCAGAGATGGTACTTGCCAGTTCTCTGAACTACTCAAAATTTCTGCTACCGGTTCTCCGAACTGCTCAAAATTTCCACTACCGGTTCTCCAGAACCTGTCAGAACCTGCTGGATTTCACCCCGATCCACATCAATATTTAATCGGTTAAGCTTAAATCCATAAAATCATCTGCAAACTATATGTGATCTTTTGCATACTATATACATTTCTTCTCAGAAGGAATTCTATTTCAAAAGAACTTCTCAGAAGGAACCCTCAAAGCTTTGTACAGATAGTCCTATGATCACAATTAAGCCCAACATTTCCATTGCTAAGTGAGGCAGTTGTTAAGTGAGTTGCACTTCATTTGATGACCTTATTTTACCACAGTTGTTAAACACTGCGGTTGTTGAGTGAATCACATGGTCATTAAATGAATCTGGCTTTCCCCCGTTGGTTTTGATTTTTCAGAAACGGGATGGAAAGGTTACAAATGGTGATCATGTGATCCCGGAATAGCACTACTGTCATAAATGTATGCCAGTTGCCAAGCACCCCGAATTTTGATCAAGTAACCATGGGGATGCTACAACAGTCATAAGTGTGAAAAACTATCATAAATCACTTTTTTCACTGCTCTTGTAACTTCAAATGGTCCTTAGATGAATAGTTGTAAGGCAAGGGCTACATGTATAGTCTTCCAAATTTACAACTCAACTTAGTGATTCAGAGGAATATCCTATAAAATAAAGGTCAGTGGTACAACATACAATCCTTTCCCCATAACCCTCTTGGAAAAGAAAAAATAAGCAGACATATCATAGTTACAATCTAGTTAGGAAGGCCGTAATAATGGACCAATAATTCAGTATGCTATTATATAAATGGAAAACTTGAGATAGTAAAAGGCTTCAATATCCATTTTATCCATCTGTCTAAACGTTAAAGAAAAATGCCAATATACCATTGCCAACCGTGACTGTAATATACTGTTTCTGTTTTGCTTTATTGCTCCCAGGACCAACAGCCATAAGAATGATGGCTGTAAAGGCACTGTGATGGTAGAATCACTTAATTAGCATCCAATAAAATTGGTATGGTCTAATCAAATCTCCCTATGAGGATATTAGAAGAAGGAAGGGGTTTCTTAAAACTTAATTAGGTTGTGATATAATTCTAAAGACTGACACAATGAGAACTAACCTGTTATTGCAAGTCTAAGGTGATTTCCACCAAGAAATATATTCATCCTGGGAAAAAATGAATTTTTTCTTAACCTGGCAATCAATACCAGAACTTAGAGTCTGCATGATTTCAATGCAAGCTGGGTTAGACTACAAACTGAGCCAGCAATAGGTACTTTCCTTTTCAGGGGGAAATGTTTCAGATAGGGTGAATTGAAGCAGAGAACCAGAAGGGAGACAGTTTCTAATGCTTCATTTGATTCCAACTGTCTGTCTCAAATTATTCTCCATTTACAATGCTTTTTACTGAAATAATAATTTTAAAAAATCCTAACTAAAGAAAAAAAACCTCTGGGATTTCTGAATTTAGCTAAAAAGATACAGGGATAACCATAGTCTTCAAATGAAACATGAAACAGGTTCTCATTATTTCTAGTGTGTTGTTATTCAAGTTATAAAAGAAAATTTCTTAGGTCCAGTGAAAAACACTATGACTATGGTCTATTCTGAAAATAATGAAAGCCTAGGAAAAGAAAAGTGACAGATAATTTGCTATTATTACTATTATTATTATTATTATTATTATTATTATTATTATTATTATTATTATTATTATTATTATTTTACCATTTTGAAGGTGTTGGAAAGTTTCCAATTATTTCAAAATAGAGCTGGATCTTATCCCATGTCAAGGGGAGATGGGAATGTAACAGGGAATCAATCTGCTAGGATCTTTGAATGAAAATTGCTGTAAGCTAACTGTAATGGTTGAAAAGGGTGTTATAAAAAATTAACTAATGCTACTGATTGAATCTTGCAGTCTTTTCCCATTCTTAATGAAGCTGAAATCTGACTATACCGACTAGTTATGTATTTGCATTTGGAATCCCTATCTAACCATCCCATCCTACCATGATGCTGAAAATAAATTGTTTAATGTTTTTGTTATTTCGCTATTGTGCTGGATTCAATACTACAACCTTTCTGCAGCTCCAGAAGTGCTCTGGCATGGAGAAATGGAAGCAGCAGCCAGTGGTTTCATGCCATATTTCAAATATTATTATTTTTTGTAACCTTCCAATA
Organism: Pituophis catenifer annectens; assembly: GCF_029215685.1. Lineage (NCBI taxonomy): Eukaryota > Metazoa > Chordata > Lepidosauria > Squamata > Colubridae > Pituophis > Pituophis catenifer. The sequence continues at coordinate 119,451,451 of NW_027256882.1, forward strand.
ATGTAGATTAAAATGAAATGGGTATTATAGAGTTGGAACTGGCCATCTCATAGCCAGATCATCCATAAATTTCTTCAGATAGAAGTTCCATTGGCTACAACAATACTCGCTTCCTGGAAACTACATACCAGTATGTATCATCAACTTAAGCTTCTCTTTGGTGATGAGGGTGAAATGGTTTTCTGCAATTTCAGAAAACCTCATTTTCTAAAAGGATTTCCTTCTTTTAACAAACTCCAAATCTATCACTTTCCTTAAAAACCTTTTTTCTTAATCCAACTGTTCTTCTTTTTCAGTTTCTGATTTCTTTTTTATTCTTTTTTAAAAATATATTTCATTAGTTATATAAGGCAGTTCATTTTCAAACAAATATTTAAAAAAAATAAAAATTAACAACACACTACTCAAAAAAAAAGGGGGGGGGAACCAATACTAATAAAACATTCCCAAAGACAAAAAAATCCTGTAATTAAAATATATTCCAAGTGCACTTGATTTATAAATCTTCAAAAGATGAAACACATTTCAAGATTTCACCCAGCCTGTCCAATAATTTTTTTTCCAAAGGGAAAGATAATGTGACATTTTCTGATTGACAGAAAATATATTTTTTCTCAAAAATTGCTAGGTCACACATCTCGAAAATCAAATCCATTACATCTGGAGTTATACTATTTTTCCATCTCCTAACAATTATTCTTTTTGCTATTCCTAAAGCATGAATAACCTTTGTTCAGAATATGTTAACTTCCATGAAGAAGGTATATAATTTAATGCAATAAAATCAAAGCTTTCCCAATAGTTTTCTTTACCTATTATATAACATTATGCAAAAGGGATATGTAGAAGAACATTAGAACTTTCTAATTTCTGATTTATAATCTTGGACTAAAATGTCATAACAGTGAGGTTAAGGGCAGGGAGGTTTTGTTTATGGTTTGTTTGTTAAGGCACACATTGCCCACTGGTTTTATCTGCATTGGTTCCTTCTCTGTCTTCTCTTGCACATCCAAGATGAGTGAAACCAACTCTTTTCCTCTTGTTCTTCTTTGTTCCCACTTCCTTTCCTTTCTGAATGCAGATTTTATATTCCCTGGGATAAATCAACTGGGATAGCTTTTAACTTCTGGTGGAAAAGATATTTGTCATACTTCAATTTAACTCCTAATTGTAGCTCCATTGATTTCAGCCACAATGTACAACACACTTTGTTCTTAATATGTTTAACAGTGCAACAAATTATTTTTGGAAAAGCAGAATTTCTTGCTTAGGTGTACATGAACCCCAACACATGCAGGTTAACTGCACTTAGATGATTGAAGAATGGGTGGGGTTTCCATTTGTTTCCAAAAAACAAATGCTTTCCCCACTTCAGTAGTACTGCTTGCTACCTCGCGATTCTGAGATCTTCTAGACCAGCCTGCACAAGACAATAATATTTTGCTATACTGCTTCACATACCCAAGGCAGCTCAAAGAGGAAGAGTATACATAGAACAACCCATTGACAGCTGCCTGTCAATTTTGAAAAATTGGCCATTTTGAAAAATCAACAAACAACTTTTTGAAAGAGAAGTTTAAAAAGTTATTATAACATATTGGTAAGATTCAGGTTCAAGCCCCTACTCGACCCCAGAGAATACTTGGGTCACCTTGGGCCAAATTTGAGGTTATTTCTTTCAGCCTAAACTCATTCAAATGTGTAAAAAAGGATATTAATTTTCTGTAATTGGTCAAAGTTGGAACTGTTGCCAATAGGTAAAAATCCCTTCGTTAATTCATAAAGCAATTATAAGTTCCTTATCTGCAATGAATATATTAACTATCTTGGGGTTTTTATTTCACAGATAATTAATTTAAATGTGAACAAAATATATTAGGAAACCTCTTTGCATCTTGATAGATAGTAGTCTTTAAATTTTACCCTTTAGGCAAGGTTAACCCTCTTAAAATGAATGTGTTTCCTAGAATGTTATACATTTGCAATGGAATTCCTATACCCACAACTGCAGACTATTTTCAAAATTTTAATACAATGTGTGATATTTTGTGGAGATTTTAAAGATACTTTTGGAAAAAATGCAGATATAGCAGAATAACAAAGTTGAAAGGGACTTTGGAGGTCTTCTAGTCCAACAACCTACTGAAGCAGGAGAACCTACACCATTTCACACAAGTGGCTATCCAGTCTCTTCTTAAAAACCTCCAGTGATGAAGCACCCGCAACTTCTGAAGACAACTGTTCCACTGATTAATTCTTCTCACTGATAAGAAATTTCTCCTTAGTTCTAGGTTGCTTGTCTCCTTAATTAGTTTCCATCCATTGTTTCAACACTCTATTAAAGAGGATGGGTAAGATTTTGTTTTCCAGATCTTGAATTACATCATTTTGCATATTTATTGATTAACTCCAAATTATGAACAACTTCACTTACTGGAGATTTTATGTCCTGGGATCTTGTCTATAATACTTTTAGTCAGATGGATTGCATTAGAATCAAAATATAATGGACTTCAAATGGTTCCTTTCACTAGCATAGATTATTTATAAGCAATGGCATTTTGATTCCTTTTTTTCATGGTAAACTGATGCTATATGATTACCAAAATCTCAGATTTAATTTTAAAAAAACCTATGGGAAATGTAGGTTTAAGTCAGGAACTGAACACAGTAGAATGAAGAATTAAGGATTTCTATATTGGGATGAGCTTTAACATCAATCTCAAAACCTTCAACACATTTTAATATGTCCTACTCAACAAAAAATAATATTTCAAAATTATTAGCTTCCCTTGCGTTAAGTATCAGTTTGAGTAAAAGATCATGTTGTTAGGGAAGCAACAAGATCAATTCTTTCAAACACATTTGAATTGTATTACTGTAGATGTATTAATTTAAATTTAAGGTATTTTCAGATAAATGTATACTTTTGCTTGATTTATTTATTTATTTATTTATTTATTTATTTATTTATTTATTATTTGTTTATTATTCGTATTTCTATGCCGCCCACTCTCCGAGGACTCTGGGCGGCTTACACCAAAGACAGTATATTAAATAGCATATTGCCCCCAACAATTTGGGTCCTCATTTTACCCACCTCGGAAGGATGGAAGGCTGAATCAACCTTGAGCCGGTGAGATTTGATCTGCTGATCTGCTGAACTAACTATTAGCAACTAGTAGCTGCAATACTGCACTCTAACCATTGCGCCACCTCAGCTCTTTATATTATACTCAGTATATTATATTATACTGTATATCATTCTCTTTCTTACCCATTTTATTTTAGTATGTCCATCTACCTTTTTAACTGGTATGGCACTGACCTTCTTTGTGAGATTGTAAGCAATGGTTCAAGAATATGCCCTTTCTTTAATCAACCTTCAACCTTCTTTAATATAGATAAATGTATATGCTGATCTTTTCAACACAGTCTTGTTCCATATTTGCTGACATGAAGCTGTAACCACTTTAATTGATTTTCCTCCAGCAACTTTATACACTTCAGTGGGCAGTTTATTTAATACATGCCTTTATATCATTTCAATCAAAACATGAATCTAACACATTAACCTGCGAAAAGCAGTATTCAATAAATTTAGTATTAATATATCAGTATCATAATTTAAAGAGCACCACCACAACAGAAACAGCCACATATATCCTAAACACATATATTCGTTCCATCTCAATCCCTCTGTGACTGCTTAAATAGTCACATTTTCACTATTTTTTCAAACATTAATGATCAGAGTACATGATTGCATTGCAGTGATTTCATTTCGTTATTTCTGGAGGGGAGGGAACTGATTCTACAAGAATCTCTGGCAGAGAATGCTTATAAGATCCCTCAGCAATACCTTGTGCGGCATGGAAACTCTTAGTATTATTTCTATGCCAACACATCACTTTTTTTTTCCTTGCAGTAAGTAGTCCCACAGATATCCAGTCCTAAACTCTGTAGGACTTCATAAGCTATTACTTGCCATTTAATTATTCCTGGGCACAAATGATTTATTGATACAGTTTTCTAAAATATGTCTAATAAATGACAATATTGGGTATTCCTGCTGTAATATGGCCTCGTCACCTTCCAAATCAGCTACTGTAATTTACTGTATATGAACTGCCCCTGGAAATCACACAGAAACTTCTGCTAGTGTAGAATGCAGCTGCCCTAATATTGGCTATTAGGAATTATCTGCATTCTACACTAGCAGAAGTTTCTGGGTGATTTCCAGGGGCAGTTCATATACAGTAAATTACAGTAGCCGATTTGGAAGGTGACAAGGCCATATTTTGTCAGCATCTGGTGGCTACCTATTTTATAACTTGTCAACTGATAGTTATAAATAATGTTCTATAGGATGTGGTCTCTGTATACATTCTTATCTGTGCCAACATTTCTGTCATTCTAGCATCTCATTATTTTTTATATTTTCCTTTAATGTAACTTGCCTTTATTACATTTCTTCTATAATTACACTTGAACATTCCTACCTTAGCAGAGTTTTTTTGGTGATTTTTCTGAACTTCTTAAAAATATTAGTCATGTTTTTTCTTTCTTTCTTGTTAGAGTGCTCTGTTTAGTGACATTCTTGATCGTGTTATCTTTTCTTGTTTTTTCTTGCTTGATGTGGAAAGTCTGCACTGATTTGTTATATGTCTTTCTTCTTGCCCAAGGCTTCCATTCTCCATGTATCTCTGATTATCATGATAAGTTGTTCTGAAAGCCACTTGGATCTTTTCCTCTTTGACATTTTGGAAATACTTTTTTTTTTCTACATCAGTTTTCTACTATAAGTTTCTTTAGTTCCAAAGGTTCCCCACATAAATAGATTAAGCAAACTAAATCTGTTCCTTGGCTTGGTCATATATTCTGATGGTACATCTTCTGCATCATCTTCACATTGCAATGGGATGGACAAATATGGGAGGTCCAGAAACCTTTAACCTAATGTGTAAGTTCAAGTCCATAAAATATAGCCTAGTGTATTGTGATTCCCATCATTATATATTTATGATGTTACCTTAGGAGTTAAAGTAAACAAAAATAGTCTCTCTCCATAGCAAAATCAGTTCCAAATTTTATAAATGTTTCCAAATTTTATAAATATTATAGTTTTTGGAGGAAATACATCCGACCTCAAGAGTTGACTAAATAAAGATTATGTTGGGGCATCTTTCTCTATAGTAATGCCAATGCAATAGAACCATCCACTTGAAATTTGGACTTGCAACAGCTTTTAATAGGTTGACAACATGAATCTGTTTATCTGCCTATTGTAGCTCATTTTCATAACTATTATAACTTATGTTAAAACATATAACTTTGTAATGTAGAGCACTCATAAATGTCAGATAATTTCTTCATATAGCTTCCATTTCATCTGTAGAATATATCTTTGGCTTTGCCAAACAAAACTATCTAAAGGTTAAATACAGCTTGTGGTAAAATTAATTTCACCCTAAATAACTACAGCTGCTGCTTCTGAATTGCAATTATTTCAATTCAGGGGGGAAAGTCTTTAAAAAAAATGGAACTCCCCCTAGCCATGTACATACACATTCTTTAGGAGAAAAACTTAGTAATGGGGGACACATCACCATCAAAGCACATAAGCAGCCATACTGTACAGCTATTTGTAAGATCCATTCATTGGAACATCTGGACTGCTTTTATGTGGAGTAGTGGTTAAGGCTGGATTAGCAATTGGGGACTCAGGTTCTAGCTCTCCCTTAATAGGCCAATCACTTTAGCCCAGCTTTAGACTGAGAACTTGAACTTGAAAAACATCTATTTGCCATATTCTGCATCAACCATAGCTTCCACATGATCTTCAAGTGTAGCCCAATGGTAGCACATTGCAATCACCCACCCATCAGGCGACAAAAGCAGCAATGGCATAAGGAGAGCCTCCTGATCAAGAACAGTCACAACCAGCACACAATAGCTGAAGTTGTGCAAATGCTTTCTTGACTACAGCTGCCAGTTGTTCCTCAAGCAGGAGCTGAGAAGACCCTTGGATTGGGCATCAGTAATCATATTAACATGCTGTTTTAACATAACAGGATTTACAATGTTTTGTAAACAGTACACAGGTTAATTGCAGCAATATAATAAAATGAGACAAGAATGCAAAAGGATAGCAACAGAAAATGAGAAAGAAGAAAAGAAAAAAAGGCTACCGAGGACCAAACATCCAACCCTCAAACTCAGGCCACAGTTTTCTAGAACTTTTCCCAGGGTTTTCTTAAAAAGCCAGGTTTTCACAGGTATAACCATAAAATGTAATAATAAGTGTAATAAAAATTGAAAAAGTGGCACTGATTTAAAAAGGACAGGAGTAGAACTGGGTGGGGGGGGAAGGGCAGGGGGGGACTGCAGCTCCTTGAGTTGCAGCCAAATGAAGTATTAATATATCGTGGATCTCCTGCATTTGAATAAAATAAGTATGTACAATTTCTTTCAGGGCTGGCTAAATAAATGTGGTACAAAAATTGATTTCTGTCATCAATAAATGTAAAATATTTAAAGCAGCATGTCTAATTGATAGCACAATTTAGCCCAAGCTATGCTCTCTTCAAATACATGGATCTCAATAGCTCCCAGTATTCCCTACCCACCATAATCATAGTTGAGAATTGAGGAACTGAAATTTATAAGCTTGGATGATGTCTAGTTTGTGTAAGACTGAGATAACGAAGATGGGAGCATCAAAGTCTAGAATTCTTATTAAAAGTATATAGGAGCACAGCTTAATCAAAAAATGTAAGGGTTTTTTTTCTCACAAGCGATCTGTATCGCTGCAATGTTTCAATGTAGCTGTTAGCCTTACAACTTGTAGAAAACAATTGGCATGTATTGCTATGTCTGCTTGTTTGTTTTAAATAATTCCTTTTCATCTATTTTGCACAGCCATCTACTCCTCTCCTCTTCCATATCACAAACAAAGTTCCCATCATGAATCAGCAATCTATAAAATGTTGTTGTTTACATAAAACATTTCACTAAGCATAAATTGAAAAGCAAAAATGATTTTAAAAAATGCTCAGGTAGAAATAGGTCTGCCCGCATTATTGTGATTGAATACATATTACTCTCCTTCAATAGAATAGAATATTACACATGAAAAGTTTATTTATTTATTTATTTATTTATTTATTCAAATTTCTATACCGCCCTTCTCCTTTCGGACTCAGGGCGGTGAACAGCCAAGATAAAAACATCTATACAAAACATCACAGTTTAAAAATAAAGTTAAAATAATTTATAATTTGGCCCATAATTTAAAACTTGTCAATTAAAATCAATATTAAAATTTTAAAAACTAACCCTAAAATCAAGACAGACCGGCTAACTGGAAAAAATGAGTTTTTAGGGCCCGACGAAAAATCCGAAGGTCGGAGATCACTCGTATCTCTGGGGATAGATTGTTCCATAGGGTAGGTGCCACCACAGAGAAGGCTCTCCTCCTGGGGGTCGTCAGCCGGCATTGTCTGGCCGACGGCACCCTGAGGAGGCCCTCTCTGTGGGAGCGAACCGGCCGGTGGGAGGCTATTGGTGGCAGAAGGCGGTCCCGTAAGTACCCTGGCCCTAAGCCATGGAGCGCTTTAAAGGTGATCACCAACACCTTGAAGCGCACCCGGAATTTAAGTCTAAATGTCTTGCCATGGAAGAAATAGAAACAATCTACATCATTTTTATCTCCCAATTGAGAAACACCCCAAATATATTCCAGAAATTTGAGGGACACTCCAGAGTGGGTTGGAATATAGAACAGGGAAAAGAAAGAACAAATTGAATTTCATTAGCAGAGGGCTGATTAGCATAGTGTTGCATACAACCCAGATAGGAAAGCTGCCATATAAATGAACTTTAGAATGCTTAATGTTTTTATTGGATTATACAGACATATCTTTTGGGTAACTGGACTATTACTAAAACAGCATATTATAAGACATAGAATTTTACTCTTTAGACTAATGCAGAAGAAGGTTCTTTGGCTTCCGTATTTGTCTACAATATAGTAAAAATAACATTATCTTGGAAGGTGCCTTATTACCAGTCCCTGAATTAAGATATTGCAAAATACTACATCAGGAACTCATATTACAAATTGATTATATGGGGAACTTTTGGTGATATCTATGAATCTTCCTGCGGTAATTGAAGAATCTGAATTTGTTCGTATATTGATAGTAAACAGGGACAAAACTACTTGAACCAATAGTCTTTTGCATTCTGTCTATTATAGACTTTCACTTTATAAAATATATCCCTTAGAATATATCCTTATCATCTTAACAATTATTTTAAGTTACATAATGTTTGATTCAATATTAGTTATTGACCCAATTTATTCATTTTTTAAAAAAATGTATGTTGGTAAATGGACAATAGGGCTATATAAAAAAATGAAAACTACATGTTTTTAAGTACAATATTTAAGAATAAATATACCATATTTGTACTACTAAAGAGGGATAAAAAATTAACATTCATAAAATTGATATAATCTTTTAGGTATTTTGTTAACTAAAAAAATGGAGACCATTTATAGATTCCTTACCTAAAGTATTGTTCAAAATTCTTTTTTTAAAAAATAGGCAATGTTATTTCAGACATTTCAAAATATCATCAGTCTAAGCAAAATGCCTTTCAGTTTTTTAATATTTTGCTACAGTAAATCTGAATGGTTATAATATACATTGAATTAATTTCTTATGTTGCCCCACTTTATAATTTTCAGGAAAGTTTTCATCAGAATTATTTATCAAAGCCCAATATATATTTTTCCCAATTCCTTGACTTTTTAAGCAAAAAGTGTAAATAAATGGATGCAGTTAAACATAAATCAGTATGATACATTTCTAATGAGAGATGGCTTGTTAAAACAGATTAAAATGGAAATCCCAAGTCTGCTGATACTTTTATTCAAAATTTCAGAAAGAGGATTTCTGTCGAATTTCTGTAGAATATTTAAAAGGTGGATTATAAATGTGGTATACATTTTTCTCAAATATTGTTAATGCTTTTGATAATATGAGCATCGTGAGTTTAATAATAATCTTACCTTTAAAAATAATTTATTGTATTTTTTCATAAAATTGATTGACAAAAATATATTAAGACATAGAATTCATATCAATAATCAAGACTCTTATTCTATCAATTCCTGTTACTCTGTTCTTAATCTGATCATATTTATTCACATGTTTACATTTTGGGTGAGCGAGGAATGAGGCACTGGAAGAATCAAGAACCAGAAATTGTTTCCACTTTGTGTTTAGAATTTGGGAAAATATTAATTTCCTTATCAAGGGAAGAATGGTATTGCCCTAACATACCGATAACCTGCTAATAAAACTACTTGTTAAGATTTTAACTAATCTGAGTTAATAATTTTATTTGAGAACACTCAAAGTAGCACTTCAAATTTTGGATGTCTAAATAGCCATCTTTTTGTTTGTTTCTTTCTTTATTGTGTGTTTTACCTAATTCTAGTTTGATTTTTTTAAAATAATTATGCGTAAATGATGAAATAATCATTTGTCACATATAAACCAAGTAATAGGAATGGCACTGAAGTGTTTAATTTAAGAATAGAATTTTAGGAGAAATAATCATTTTAATCATAAGCAGTAACACTGAATTTCAGTAAATGTCACTGTACTCTGTTCAGTAATAGCCATACAATCATTCAACTTATATTATTTCAATTGTCTATAAACTGATTTAAGTTTTCTAATCTGGGATATTTGTTTAATGAGATGTAAATTAGACATAAAAGGATTTCATTTTAATCTATTCCAGCATTCTGCATATTTTAGTATAACTAAAACCAAAATAAAACCCTACAGTCATTACAAAACCGTCAGTTTCCTAGGTACCAGAGAGTAACCTTCAACCTATTTGTTCATTCATGATTCTAACTACCAGACTGATCTTCAATGTAATTTTGAAGCAGTTTAAGATGAAAATGAAAAAAAGGAATTTAAATTTGATTAAGGGTCAAAAGAATTCCACTGGCTATCTCTCTCATATACAGACACCTGCCAGCCAAATCTGCTCTGATCATCTATCCTGATATGCACACACAGAAGTAGACAATTCCACAAAGTAAATGGATCATAGCAATAGCCATAGCACTTGGACTCATACACTGCTTCATAGTGCTTTAGAGCCCCCTGTAAGTGGTTTACAGAGTCAACATATCATGCTATGTTTCTCATGCTATCCAGGAAGGTAACACTTCCATTTAGATAATCATTGAAACCAAAAACTCTACATAGGGTACATGCACACATAGGTACAGACAGCCAGAAACAGCTTTAAAAGCACTGAGGAGGGGTGCTTTAAAGAAGATAGTGTTTTGAGGCTGCTTCACCCATGCTAAGATGCTTTGTGAAGCCTCTTTTTCAAAAGTTGTGAAGTGATGCCGTTTATGTCACAATTTCAAACAGCTCAATCGATCCAAAAGAGATGGAATTGTTTATCTCTTAGAACTTCTTAGAAAAAGTTGCAATGCAGTGACTGATTTAAGAAAGCTGCTAAAGACATCAGAAACTTGGCCAGAATCTTTTGCCAGATTTGGAAAGGCCAAATCTTGCCCTCATAGACATAGCTATTCAGCTATGACTTGATCCAATCTCAGCTCTTTCAAATATCTGCTTTCTCTGAAACAATTCTAAATTGAGGTCTGTGAAATTGTTTGGCTTTCTGTACTGTATATGTGATCAATCAGTGTTTACCATCAAGGTCTAATCTACACTTGATCTAAACACATATATTCTCTTATTCTTTATTATGTTAGGGAGGTGGGCTTGCTAGGAGCCATTTATTCCTAGTTATACAGCGATCATAATTAAAAGGTATATATTTTGTTTGTTTATGCTTTGGTGGTCAGGATCATCTGGAAAACTGAAAATATCACCCCTCCTATGGATTATTCTCAGGTTGCTACATGTTTGATTAGAAGTTTGCTGAGCACATTGTAAGCCGCCCTGAGTCTTCGGAGAAGGGTGGCATATAAATCAAATTAAAAAAGTAACCTGCAGTGATGGTATAATTAAAGAAATATACATTGAAAGTGCCCTTATCTTACTGTATTCTCATTTGAAATTATTACTTTTTTTTTCAAATCCTAAGGATAATAAGGAATTATTTTGAAAACACAATAAAATAAAACTACAGGGGGTTCCTGCCTAAATCAAACTGCTTTAGCATATCATCACACATGTACAATGTACCTCTAAGGCTCTTATAAATTTGCAGCATCAGTAAAGCACCAATGGTGTATTCAAAGAGACTGAAAATGTCCTACATGCCACCTATTCTTTTCAGTCTATGCGGTTCTGCTTTGATTCCTCATCTATTTTATCTTTTATAGACTTTCTGTAGCAAAAAGAGATTTTATATAAATGCCAGGTGAGCAAAACTTCTACAAATGGCCACCATTGGTGGAGGTACTGATGCAAGGGTTATAAATGGGTGCTAATTAATGTCTGATAACCTTGAATAAGGAACCAAATATTTGTACTATAATTAGATACTCTGATCTCAGCCATGTACAGGAAATAAATCTTAGGCATGGAAGCCAGAATGTACAAAGAATTCCAAACCATCTCAGCTATAATAGGATGCCCTTGGGCTTATTCAGTTGTCCACAAGGTATAGTCATGAACCAATATCTATCTGGGCCCTTTGATTTTCAGTCCTACATCAGAGCTATCCAAATCTTAGCTTTAATAGCCCTGAAACTTTTTAATCATATGGCATCAAATGTCCATCCTGAAATCTGAGACCCAACATTTACATAAATTTCTTTACTCTTATTAAATGAGATGCATTTGCATTTATTTCTATACTGCGCTAAATGATACTATTACCCTGTTTCCCCAAAAATAAGACATCCCCAAAAATATTTAAATGCAGAGCTGGAAATCAGGTAAAACGGCAAGAGGAACCCCATCTTGCTCCACGCACCTCAAAATAATAACACCTTCCCGAAAATAAGGCCAAGCACTTATTTTGGAGTTCAAAATACATGACGGTCTTATTTTCGGGAAAACACGGTAGCCCTTTCTCAATGACTCATGTAGCAGCTACCATTGTATTAATTAGGAACTGAGAAATATTTATTTTTGAACTAATCCCATAGAAATATTGTTATTTCAGAAGAAAATTGGCAGAAGAAATATTGTTACTTTAAGTCAATGAAATAATTGTTGGTAATCTTACATTTTACTTTCAAAAGTATATTCAAAATACAAGAGATTCATTACCTTCTAGAGCACCCATCAGTGGAATGAATGATCAACACTGCTTAACTAAACCAAACACAATATGATCAAATAACTTATTCTAAATAGATTGCAGAAAGTGAAAAAGGCACTGAATATTTAGTTAACTACAGAACTCTTTAATGATTTTTGGTTACAATTAAATGCGGCAGTTGGTCAAATCTTTAAATTTCTATGAAGGATGCATAGGTGAGAGTTGAAAGCATTGTTTACTATTTTTATTCTTAGTGGATGCTTCAGGATTTAGGCAGACCATACTGCGCCTCTGAAGTGAGGGCTATACAAACAAACAAATTACTTTTTTTGCTCTTGGCACAGCAGTTGCAGAAACTAATGAACAATACCTTAAACAGATACAGTTTGCATCCAGACTATTCCTGTATGAACAGAACAGTTTCTTTAGTTTATGTAAGTGGCCATCATCTAGTAAAAGTTCTTATTGGAAGAAGAGGAAAAAGCTTGCCCTCAAATCTCGCACTATGATGTTGCCCTTCACCTCCTACTTTGTTCCTGAATTTTCAATTATTCTTTTTTTTTTTAAAGAAACTTTTCAGGATAGACAATGCTTATAGGACCTTTGGATGCAATCTATTTTTTCCCAAGAATTATAATTCCTGAAGCAGATAGACATCTCAGTTATGTACTCCATTTCCTCCATTTTCACATATAGGGCTTTCCTAGTCTTAGATTTCTTGTTCCCTTGAAAGTCAATGAGATCATGAAATATTAGTTTCAGCTGAAATTCATATTTCTGGTTGCTGTATAAATGAACAATCAAAACTGCAAACAGCACTATAATTATATTATATATTATATTTAGTGTAACAATCTTGACTATTCCAGCCATGCCCACCAAAAATCTCATGCTTCCATCCCATCCTTGACCCTAAACACACACATGCTAAAAACAGGAAAATAAAATAAAATCTACCCCTAAATATTAGAGGGTACTGGAGAATTCCAATAGAAAATGTAAATTAAATGTTAATAGTAATGTCTAGAACCATATGGGACATTAACTGTCATTAATTGCATGTCTATACAATTTTTTATGCATGATCTAAATTACAGTTTTACTTTCTCTTTATGTTCAGGAATGTGTACATACAGAACTTTCGAAGCATCATACCCTTCCATAATATACATATTTTTAAGAATGCTTAAAAAATTGTGGACTAAATTGGGCAATACCAAAAAGTACATATTTGAGAGTAAGTGCATTCTACTTCACATACAAACTGAAGAACTGTTAGTAAGAATCAGAACTGAATAAATTCTTATTTTATTTCTTTTTGAGCTTTTTACCTCAGATTCATTTGAATTGAACTGATACTGCTTAAACCAATCTGTCCGGAGGACTAGCAGCCAGTCAGACACTTTAATATGAAAATGTCTTCTTTTTTTTAATCAAGTTTAATGGGAAATACTTGATTGGTGCCATGGAATGTAAGTAATGGATCTCCCAATTTTCTTTCTTTTTTGGTTTTGTTTTGTTTTGATTGAAACATTATTTTCAGATTCAATGCAATAATAATGAAAAACCAATATGTTTCAATTCAGAATTAGAAGGGGTCCTAGAAAACCCCTTTCTTCAGCTTTGCATCAAAGAATCGGGTATGTTTTCAAGGTAAAGGTAAAATGTTTCCCCTGTCCATTTGTGTCTGACTCTAAGGGGCAGTGCTCATCTCTGTTTCTTAACTGAGGGAGGTAGTGCTGTTTGAAGACACTTCTGTGGTCATGTGGCCAGCATGACTATACACCAAGGCACCCAGAATGCTATTACCTTCCCACCTAAGTGACACCTATTTATCTACTCTCATTTTCATGCTTTCAAACTGCTAGATGGGCAGGAGCTGGGGCAGGTAATGGGAGCTCATCTTGTCACATGCGCTCAGGTCTCAAACTGGGCATTCCAGATAACACACTCAGTGTCTTTAACCATCTTCATCATTTAGTAATTTAATAATTTTACCATTTTATAAGTCTATAAAACAAAATGGCTTAAAATGCATTAAAAGCATGTTAAACAACATTGTTCTTGCAGATTTTTCAAAAATTGCAACAATACATACCTCCCAATCCTGGTCTTAGACGGTTATCATAACCATCAAGTAAGCGATCCAGAATTCGGGTGAATATAGTTGTGTTGTCTTTAATTTCATCTTGTAAGGAAGTTTGTCCGTAGCTGAAAACAAAGCCACCATGTTATATACTGATTAATGCCTAAAATAAAGATACTAATGCTATTAATTTAAGTCATTAATCCACCAACAAACTTGTCCAATGATATTTCTGAAACTTACTCGATCATTCTTCTACTGATCAGTAGATTCGGAAGCTCTTCCATCGACCTGGATTATGGGAGTATTATACAATTCCTTCTCCTTTCACTTTTCAAGTATTCATATTCTTTAAAAACCTTACGTCAAACCTACATAAATTACACTGGGGGTTTTATTGTTCAGCCCCTCTTTTATGTATTTCTGATTTATAAATGACTGCTTTGCAAGTATAACAAAATATCTTCCCATTACCTACCCAATTCTAAAATAATTTAGTATCCTTGCCTACAAGAAAAATACATTGAACGTTATGAGCACAGATAGCTCCATATAATCAGCCTTTTTTATATACTGGTAAAGTCTACAATCCCTATTGTGGAAAAAAAATGCAATGATTTTATTATGTTTAGTCCAATGCATTTTCTTTTTAATCTAACTATTTTGGACTTTTTTGATATTTGAATTGATTTAGGAAAGCAAAGCGAATTTGTTTCCTGGTGAATTGGAAATTCCATTTTTGAGTAACATGGATATTTTCCTCATTCTTCCCAGATTTTATAACAATAGCCCAGGGATCTGTATCCTTGTTCCTTTTCCCATAGTGCTATTATTTGGCAGTTAACATTCCTGAAAGTATATACTGCATATGTCTATATGTAGGCCCATGCCTGTATGTAGCAAAACATTTAAATACCTGTAGCAAATAATTTCCATGAATTTGTAATAGCCACGAGCCAAATTTTGGTCTCATCTTCAGATCTGTATTGTTCTTGTTATTAAGACTGTCCTGTATTTTCTTTTCTACAGTAAATTACACTGTTTTCTCCTAATTATCTATCATAGTTATCTCAGAGCCAAATCCTGGAGTCCTTCCTCTGCCCTTTAACCAGGGAAGATCCCATTTGTAAAATATGATGTTTGCCAGTGTAAACTCAGCAGGACATAGCCCTTGAACCTCCAGCTGCTTCCTTCTTCATCATTTTGTCACATACATTATTACTGAATCAGCCTTCCTTGGATATCCGATGTGATGTGATTAACAAACATAGTTTAGCGAAAAAAAATATCTTCCAAACTATGGAGCTTCACGAATGTTAATCTAGGAAATATGTCTTTTAAGCAATGAATTGTGTAACCTTAAAAATTAAACTTCACTCTGTGAAGTCTGTGAGCTGTTCCTAACCAGTAATCATAATAGAGAATAGAATTGTTTTATAATATATATGCATACAGTGCATGGGTGTACTGTATACGCTATAAATTTGAACAATGTGAAATCCCAGATTAGAAAAGCAAATTTGGTTCATATTTTTATAATAATTTACATGCCTTTAGCCTAATGGTGTCTATCTATCATTAGCAATAACATTTAATTGATTGTTTATTAATAATACTTCATCTCTAGGGGACCATGTCTTACATTTCTGTTCAAAGTGTAAATTGGTAATCCAGTGGATATTTCTTCTTTTGATAGTAGATAACCTTTTATATTTATTTTAAATTTAAATTGAGAACCACAATGAGTTATCTTATACTATTTGGTTAAAAAAAATGAGTGCTTTCATACATTCAAGATGGAATCCCACTTCCATATTGCATCATCTATCAACTATGTCTTTTTAGTGGGCGGGTGGGTGGGTAGCATTTGAAAGTTATTTTCACTTCAGAAAACTAACTATGAGTGTGTCATTAATAGCTAAGACTGGCAGAAGGTACCAAGCTTGCAATTCCCTGTATTTATTTATTTTTTCTTTTCCTAAGCGAAAAAAATTCCAAGAGACCGATTTTAAAAAAGACAAAACAAAAAGAGGATAAAATTACAGACATTAAAAATTAGTTTTAAAGGTTCAAAATGGCCTTAATATAAACTTGCATATTAGAGCGTCATCCCAGTTTGAGGTTCTTTGGCAATTCCAAACTCTGTATTAAAATCAGATTATTATTATTATCAACTGTACAACCATTTGGTAAAACAAAATATCCCCTTGTATTTTCACTCAGAGATTCATTCAAATAAAGTGAAGACAAACTCTCACCGAAATGTAATGAAATCCCACTCTTTTTTTTAATGCATGAGGTGGAATCATTTGTCTATGCATCAAATTTTAGTATACTTTTGCACTATCTAAAAGCAAGTTGGATTGTCTTCTGAGGCTACCATTATTTTCAATACCAACACAATTTGTTGAAAATCAGCCTGATTTTTGGAGGTCAAATTGAATTTTAAGATGGGTTTAACCATGGATACCACTCCAAAAGCCACACATTTCATTTTAAAGCTTGAATATTTCAATAAAACCAATTGGAATTTCCAATGAACAGTGAAGGCCTTCAACAACATTGAATTCCATGGGCAAGCCTATTTTTTTACAGATAAATATGCATGTTGAAAAGACAAGTGTGAATCTGATATACCAGTAATAAACTAGAGATGTGATTAAGTTAGGAATGGGATTTTAAATGTATCATAAATATCAAGTTCCAGATAAATAAAGCTGCTACTATTAGTTTCTAAAAAAAAAAATGCAAGTATATTCATATATCCATTTATTTTACAATAAAAAGTGCTCATGTTCCGATATTTCTGTGTTCATGTGGGCATTCACATGTTTTGCTAGTATTTAGTACTTTAACATTAATAGCCTGATCCAAAAAATAATACAATATGAAATACTGCTCAGGTTTTTCACTTTTACTTAGCTTTGTAGAAGGAAGGAAGGAAGGAAGGAAGGAAGGAAGGAAGGAAGGAAGGAAGGAAGGAAGGAAGGAAGGAAGGAAGGAAGGAAGGAAGGATCTCTTAGATACATTGAACAAAACTGGTGGTCATTCAATCCTTGTAATTTTTTCCCTTTGTATTATTGATTTGTTAGTGGTTAGAAGTCAAGATCAGGCAAATGTGTTATCTAAAAAGTGATTGTTTTTTAATGTAGAGTTTAAGCAACTTGAAGAAAAATGTCATTTAACATGTTTGTGTTTCACAGTAAAAAAAAAAGTATAATAAAACACTGTACACTGACTCCATCTACAGGTCATTATAATAGTAACACCTCATACAATTTTTCAAAATCAGAGAAATGCTTCTTGATTTTCTGGTGCAAATCATAGTTCTGGTGAAACATGCAAGCCAGCACGTGGTATGGAAAAACTGAGAAAAGAAACAGAAGCCCTTCTGTTCTCTCTTCTCTTCAGGAGATCAGCTTTTTCATCTTTCATCACTGAACTGCTATATAAAGGATTGTATCCTTTTATGTTCTATTCTTTTAGAAAACATGGTAAAATTGAATTACATGGTAAAACTGACACTCAGATTCTTTTTCCAAATGTATATTATTTGAAATAAGGTTAACTTAAATTACTCTCCTGAACAACGGATATTACCAGTGCACCAATATTGGTATTTGCAATTTAAAGGAAAATATGTATTTTCCATTCAGTAGTTCCATTGCTAACAGAAATGCAGTCTATATAGATAGATTTCAGCATAAGAAGGCTTTCCATTTACCATTCAGGGAAGGTTCAGGAAGGTGAAGTGGATTTCATTCAACTAATGTTAGTGACAGTCTTCCCAATGAAGTTACTGCTTGTAGATTGCATCCTAATCTTGCAAACTGTCTGCTGATATGAAATGTTCAATTCATACATATAATAACCAGATTATTATTATTATTATTATTATTATTATTATTATTATTATTATTATTATTATATTCAACCCAATATCTTTACTGACGTCTACTTTCATGAAGAAAAGCCAATCTTAAAGTCTGGCAGCCTGGTCTCATTCCTTCAGTGAAAGCACAAGATCATAGGAGCAGAAACATTCCTATGTAAAATGCTATATGCAGCATAACTGCTGGCAAACTTTATCTGCAAAGAGGACTATTCCCCATTGAAGGCATTAATCTCTTCATCATTTGGATTCAATAGTCCTGGCTAAACTCTTTCTCAACCACAATTCCACTAAGATGTTTTGCAATCACACTTTAGTTTTATTTTAATTTCCTCATGTTTTGGCTCAGGTGGGATTCAAGCAGAATCAACCTCCCCACTCCAAAAAACAGTATGTATGAATCAAACCTTTTTCCACCCTTGCTTTTAAGCAATGATAAAAAAAAACAACCCAAAATATTTCTTTTTAAAGCAAAACTCTTTTCCCACCTTTTTCCAGGTAAGGTGCTCATAAGAAGAACCCAGGCCCAAAAGCGGTCATAAAGGAGATACATCATTTTGCTAGTAGATTATGGAAGCTGAAAACAATAGAAAACCAGAAGTAAGCATTCTTTCCTTTGACAAATGATTGGAAAATACAACAGGTTTAAAAGAACTTGTGATGGTTTTCCTTAAAAGCAAGGAGCAATCTCACAATGGTATGACTTTCAAAGGGAAAGGTCCCTTCCAGGTATACCTTTGTGTTTCATTTTCTTGAAAGTGGGGTCATCCCTGAGTTAGTTTCATAGACAAAGGTTAAATCATTTTATTTTCTTTTTCAAGAGCATTGGAATCCAAATGTCTATATATGTATGTATGTATGTATGTATGTATGTATGTATGTATGTATGTATACATTTCATCCCTAAAAAAGGATTACTGTTAAGTTCACAATTTGTATATCTATTTTACAATAACACAGAATTTAGAACCTATTTTAGCTTTAATGAGTCAGATCCCACCGCTTGATTATATCGGGGGGGGGGGGGGGAAGAGGAAAGGTCTTCTCCTAAAGCCCTTGAAAGCTGTAGAAGGTCCTGAAAAAGACAGAACTTTCTTCTGGAGAGAGACCCAACAATATACCCATTTAGCAAGCTAGTTGAACAACAGCATGCATTTAAAAAGCTGAACAGGAGTATAAGATACAGAATTTTAGTGCTTTCCTTGACTAGTATTATTTTCATTAATCCCCAAAGCATATGAAATAAATATGAAATAATGATGAAGATTATTGCATTCACATTGCCTTCAAACCTTTCCTTCCTTCCTTCCTTCCTTCCTTCCTTCCTTCCTTCCTTCCTTCCTTCCTTCCTTCCTTCCTCCCTCTCTTCCTTTTTAGAATATCCTGTTGCAAAATATTCCATATGGCACCTTTTCACTTAATGACTGAGTCCAGTCCACTTTCAGTTAAAAGATGTTTTCTAAAAGCAAACCTGCCCTATATTTCCCACCACCACCCCTTGCAAACTTAACTGGTAATTTGCAAGGCAGCCTGACCATTGTAATTCTCGTGTTTATACCCAGGCTTAGCTGCTTGCTCCTTGCTCCATACTTACTGCTGAAATCCACTTCGGTTGCACTGTTTCTACCAGATATGTCCTTCCTCCTCCTCCCTCCTCCTCCCAAACCTCCTGACAGCCCTGAAGCTGACTACAGTTTAAGAGAGAAACAGAATGCCAGACAACATAACCACCATCACCAAAAAAAAAAAAAAAAGGCAGAGAAGAAGAAAACCTAATAGGATGGTCCTTGTATAAAATGTCCAAAACCTAAAGCAAAAGGCAGGGCAAGGTAAACAAAATGATGACAGGTGTCCAGGTGGAGTGTAATAGATGGAGGTTCACAATGCTGCTTCTCCTGGAAGAAGAAGAAGAAGAGTGTTGCATCTCTAGGAGAGATGAGGAAAGCTCCACTTCTTTTCAGCCTGAACTTTTGCACTGAACCTCCTCTAGCAAGTCATTTCAGAGATACTGGCAGATGGCAAGATGCTTTCGTCTTACTCTACTCCCATACCACCATCCTTAAAAAAATTAATGGGAATGGGGGCAGGGAAATACATTGCTATAGTTGCCTGTTAGATGAGAGGGGAAAGTGGGAAATCACCAAGTGCGAAAACAAACCACACAAACAAACAAATCGACCAAACAAACCAATCCACTCCTGATCCTTTCCTGCCGTTCCATTCTACCACCCTAATCTTGGAATAGTTGAAATAAAAGAGCAAAAGGGAAATCCCAGTCCATCTCTTCCCCACTATGGGCACATCCGTTCAAACCTGGAGCCATCATTCAAGAGGCATTTCTGCCTTAAGTGATTTCTGCCTGCTTCAGAGCCAGAGATGGAGACTTGGTCAAAAGGGGAGGGGGGGTATTTATGGATTTGCAGCCAGCATAGCAACTTTGTTCTCCTCTCCCTGAGAAAGTCATCCATTGCCCCCAATCCATCCAGCTCTGGTTGGAAACGTCTGAAATAATCCCTCTTAATCCTAGGGTCTCCATCGCCTCCGTTTTAGTCCCCCGCCCCCCGCCTTCCAACCCACCTCCTCCTTCCCCGAGCCTGATCAATTGCCCATCCACCGCTGCGGATTTTCACCGGGGGTCGGGGGATGGGGGAGGTAAGGGGGAGAAAGCTGGGTCCAGCATTCCGACGAGGTACCTGCTAAGCAAGAAGGCAGCAGTAAGGAGCCCCCATCCGTCCATAAATGCTCCGCCTGTGAAAAAGGGAGCGGGCTGGCAAAGGGGAAGGGGAAGGGGAAGGGAGGGAGCCTGAAAAAAAGATGCTAGAGCGATACTCACCTCGAGACCCTCTGGGCACGGCGTCGCCGATGCAGCGGGAAAGTCTGCCCGAGAGGCTCCGCCAAGAAGCCAGGGCGGCGAGGAGGGAAAAGGGCGCTTTACAGCACTGAGTCTCCGCGGCTCTTCTCAGTCATTCACGAGCTCTTAGCCATCATGGACTCTGCCGCCGCCGCCGCCGCCGCCGCCGCCGTCGCTTTGCTCGCTTCGATTTTTTTAACACCCAGATTCCCTTTCCGTGAGATTCGGCTCGCAGCTCTACAACAAAAAGCTTTGCACTTTACCAAGACAGTAGTAGTACGTCCCGGGGTAAACCGGATGTGAAATAGGCTGTGACTTCATGCCAGAGAGATTTTATTTTAGAAAGGAAGGTGGTACCAAGCTCTCATCTAGAGACCAATCCGCCCATTTTTTTTTTTGTCCAAATATGCAGCACAATTTAACTTCAACGCTCTCGCCCTAATCTCTTTCTCTCTGGCTGCATGCTCAGATCCTTTCTACACTCTGCATCACGATGGCTGTTGCTGTTGTGGTGCTTGCTGTGGCAGAAAGGAAGGGAAATATTTGGGAGACCAGATGGAGGAGAGAAACTACACTTACAATCTTCAGAGAGTTGCGACCGAAAACTGGTGCGGAATAATGATAACCGTCGCTAAACACCACCCTCACCACTCATCCGCCTCACTCTGCCTCCCTTCTTATTCAATCTTCGACAAATATTCTCCCAGTTTATAAATATACAGGGTACCTGGAAGAGATTAAAGATCTCCCTCTCTCTCTCTCTCTCCTTCTCTCTCTCCCTCCCCCCCTCTCTTTCTCTCGTTACATGCACCCATTTGGTATGTTTTGCGTGTGATTTCATTGGAAAGGTCTTGTACAGCCAGAGAGGCACTGGGTGCTTAATTGGGGCTTCAAGAAAGATCTGTTCAAGGCATAAAATGCTTAAGCCACTCTACGTCTTTGGTTACTCTTAATTGGGAGGTAACATTTTTCTAAAGTGATCTTTACAATATTGTGGAGAAAGGCAAGCTCTATTGGGAAGGGGGTATATTTTGACAGGGATGTGTGTGTGTGTGCCACTTCTGTTTCTGAATGAACAGTTCACTTACTTTGCCAAATGGTGCAGGAGAATAAGTAATAAAGGCAGCATTTTTTTAAAAAAAATACTATCCTTTAATATCACTTTGAATGAAAGTCCCTTATCAGCTAAGCATCCTTTTAATGCTGTTTCTTTTCAAGGAAGCATCTCTCACTCTCCACAGTACCCAGCACAATAAGACAATCAATTGGACAATAACAAACTATTAGGCCTTAAATACTAGACTTTCTCTAAGTATACATATACCTTCCTATAGCTATATTGCCTTCCTTCTCCTTTTCCTTACTACTCATCTGTGGAATTCAACTGCTCCTTTTATGAATGGGTGCATTTCTCAAAGGAAAAAACAGCTGATTAACAATGGTGCTCTCCATGGTACTGGAAAGCCAAAAGGGAAGGAGGTGCTTTTTTCGTGCAGCACCTAACCCTACTGAACAGAATGAGGGAAAAAACCTGCCCACTTGTGAATGCTTTTTTGCATAGGATGCAAATCTTCCAAAAAGCTAATAATTGGAAATTTCTAAGAAAAAGTGTTTTACTGGATTTAGATACAGTGGTCTGTTATGGAATGTGTGGGCATTGGGAAAGAGATGGTAGAATTGTCCTGAGCTGAAAATAAAAATAATTGGCAATAAGTCATGTGAATAAGAAAGCAATACACCAAGAAGAGAAGGAGAGACTTAAACTGGGGGCTTTACTAAGGCTCTGAAAGATTTGGGGGAGTAATTCCACTTCATTCTTCCTCACTATACTATGTGTCAATGTCATTCCCTCCCGCTCTGGAAAGAAAATTGCATCATTTTTTAAATAAACCTCCTGTATTCTGCAAATATTCAGAGCCTTTTCTGATGCTGAGATTTTTGTTGTTCAATAATTTATCAAAGTATTTATATCCATATGAAAAAGTTGAAGATGTTAACCTCTTGGATGGACTTTTTTGTTAGGTTTTAACTTAGCAATTTCCAAACTATCAGCATATACCTAATCTTGGGAGGGTGACAGCAGCAGAAATATAGTGTCTTCTCTGAAGCATGAGATGAGGGTAGTGGTAAAATATAGAACTGTGCAGGTTTTTTCTTTATTGTTCTTTCTCAAAACCAATCTTTAACATTGCACATAAGTTAATTACACCTAAGGAAAGGAAGAACAAACCAACATTCTGCCTATGCCATTTCCCTTGCAGTTGTTATAAACCTCTGCATGTCAGGCAATTGTTATAGAGGAAAGCCTACTCAATCTACAGAAGCTTTTTTTCTGTTATTTAAAGTGCTTGAATATTGGCATTCTAAACTCCTAGAAGATGCCTTAATAAAAGAAGATATATTCCACAGATAGTTGCCTACTTGGATAAAAGACAAAAAGAATAGCAGTTGAGTTCATCCCTGTATCTCCTTCTACTGGCATGTGGAATTTATGCCACAGAAAACAAAATAGAGGTCTTGGGAAAGAATCCTGCACTTCCAACAATATTAATACAGGAAACTCATGGAGTAATCTCATGCCCAAGTCAAAGCTCCCAATATAGTGGTCATTATGACTAGTCTAGTGGCTTGCAAGATGTAAACCAAGAGAACAGAGGTGACATTAAAGAAACATCTTCTGGGTATAGATTTGCCAGTTGTGTTTTTTTCTATGTATTGAAAGTCATGGGAGTGAATAACTTATATTCCTGCTGTTTGAAGAAGCAGCTTGTTAAATAAGACCATTTCTGTCATTCAATGCTGACCAAGTATATCCAAGTAGGACGTAAAGGCAAAAGTCTCTTCCAGTACCAAGTACCATTTGCCTTTAATTTTGGTGGAAATATACAAGTCATCATGATTAAGAACCACTGATAGCTCTATCCTCCATTAATTTATTTAGTTTCCTTTTGAAGCCATTTCTGTTGATAGCCATCATCAAATCTAATTCCACTGTTAAACACTATGTTATATAAAGAAGCAATTTATTTTATTATCTCTGAATCTTCTCTCAATTAGCTTTGATGAATGATTCAAATTCTAATATTGGGAGATAAAAACTTACCTTTGTCCACATTTTTCATACTACATGATTTTTATATTATGCCTTTTCTTACCCTTGTAAGAAATCTGTTTCTCCATAAGGTAACATAAATTAAAAATCTCATATTTGTCATATTTGCTTTCTTCTGTATTTTTTCTAGGTGAACATTCTGAAGTGAGATGACCAGGAAAGTGCTCAGTATTTTAAAGGCAATCAGGATATAGTCATTTTAAAAGGTCTTATAGTTGTATATTCAGTTCTTTTTGTAATCATTCAGTTTGATGGAGTTGGAAATTTGGGAGATTTTTGATGAAGGTCTTTTGAATAAGGGAAGGAAAGATTTTTCACTAGTTGTTCCCAAATGTTTTGATATTACCCACAGTGATATGGGTAGAGTTTTTACTTTGATCTTTAGGGGCAATAGATAAGCCAGGAATCTTTTAAATACTCCCTTTATCTTTTTCATGTTTTGTTATGATATTTTACATACTAGATTGATTTTAAAAGAAACCCATAGAGCTAGTTTTCCAGTCAACATATTTTTCATCATACAGAGCTCTGTGCTGTTTGAATTAAAGAATTTATTGGTTTACTTGTTTTATGTAGAAAATAGCCATATGGACTGCAAACATATGTGGTTGCTTGAGATAAAATTCTTCTAAATTCAGTGAGCCTTTTGAATTAAACAAACAAACGACTACTGTAGAAAAATGATTACAGGGTTCTAGTTCTTTAAAAGGAAACTTTGTTATTAGGTATTATTAGATCCAATTCAATATTGTACATGAGAATTAATGACACAATACTTCTCGTTAGTAAAATGTATGAGCATAAGAAGACAATACTTCTCATTAGTAAAATATATGAGCATAAGAAGGCAGCTTATTTTAACTCTTTTTTAGTATGTAAAAAAATGCAATCTTCTCCATTGAACGCCCTTGAAAATCTTAGAGTGCAATCCTAATGTATTAAAGACTCCTGAAATTATGGTATAGATTTGAATAGCATATGACTAGTATACATAGTGAATGGCAAATTATAAGTGGCCTCTGTCAAGCAAGCATGTAACCTCATTTCCTCTCTGTCCAGCCAAAATGCAATTTTCTAAAAAGCACTGTATCCCAGATTTAACTTAACCCACATAAATGCACACACATACAGAGGAAGGGAGGGAGTTAGAGAGAGAGAGAGAGGGAGGGAGGGAGGGAGGGAGGGAGAGAGAGAGAGGGAGAGGGGTGTTTTAAAGGTAGTTTCATATGTCACCTTGACCTTAAGTTCAAATACATTTAAGAGATTTTGACTGAATAATACTTTAGAATGGATTCCATCATCTTATTTTCCAAATCACTGAGAAGGATTCAATTTCATTTCTTCCCTGAAATACAGTAGGCATGAGAAAAAGAAATATATAAAAGATAGAAGCATCCTGGCTATGTGTCAGTACACTCCACATACTCTCTAAATGGTGAGGTGTGAGCAATATAATGTTGGTTTGCTAGACATTTTCTAGATTGCACAGAATGGCATGAGCATATTTGAAGTAAAACTGGATGTTGGTTGTGTTGGAAGTGGGATGGTCGAAATGTACTCAAATTGATTAGTACCAACTTTACTATTAGCATGGAAATCTTCACTGTGGGATGACAATGACCAAGGCTGGTAATCTAATCTGCCCCTCCTCCATCTTACTAAAATTGGAAGGCCTCAGTTGATCCAAACCATGATGAGCATAGGAGTTCAGTATTTATACTGACAACTGTCAACAAGGGATGGTGGAGTGGCTCAGTGGTTAAGATGCTGGGCTGGTCAGCTGGAAAGCCGACAGCCCAGGTTTGAGACCCGAGTACTGTGCAACAGGGTGAGTTGAAAAATCTAGGCAGATGTGAGTTAAACTATGAACAAAATGGCTAAAATTTATGTCAGAAAATATGAATTAGCATCGTAATTCCAATCATCATAATCAGCATAGGTTGATATGAACATATATGAAATTATGAATCTGTAGCTTGGAAATAACTCATGCCATTTCCCAATGAATGGTAATAAAGAAAAATCCATGGATGCTTTTAGGAAAAATTGAGCTCCATTGAAAATAAAGGTAATCATGGAAGGGTGGGGTCTAGAAAACAGTGACATGGATTTATGGGTCGGTGGGAGTATACATACTGTATGTGTGACAATAAAATGAGAGAGTAAAAGAGAAAGTGATTGGCCATTCAGAAGTACAATAATAAGGCATATGGTGACCAGTGAATAGCTTCTTAATAAAAGGTTGTTTTATATATGTAGTTTAAGCATGGATCTAGTCATGTGTGTACATATGTCAAAAGGAATGAATCAAAAAAGCATGATTGATTTCACGGATTGTGATGAAAGAGACTAGGTGGCTCAGTAGCTGACTCAGTGCCTGACTAGGTGGCTCAGTGGCTAAGCCTGTCGATCAGAAAGGTCGGCAGTTCGGCGGTTCGAATCCCTAGTACAGATCTCCTGCATGAGCAGAGGGTTGGACTAGATGACCTCCTAGGTCCCTTCCAACTTTGTTACCGTTAAATTCCTGAGAAGAAACAACACAGTCTGACTTGTTAGAATTAATGGATAATACAAAAGTAATAAGAGTTTTTGAATGTGGGACAAACTATTATTTGATAATGTCAATATACTGAAGAAAAGGCAACTTAAACCAGTTGGAAATGAAGCCAATTAGATACAGAGTATGCAAAAAGAGAAAATATGAGTCCTCTATTAAAACATATTACAAGGTAGTTTCTCTCAATAGAATGAATAAAATATGGTGCTATCTAGATTATTGTGAGTCCACATGAAAGTAAGAGTCATAGATAGTGCAGTTACATTATGGTATTGGAAGAACCACAGTTGAGTTTTGAAGAAATAGTATTCAATATTGTGAATGAATGAGATCCAATGGGGAAAAAAATATCTGCTAGGTAGCATGAATGGATGGGCAAGAATGACATGAGAGAATATAGAAAAAAGTAATTGGCCTATCCAGGGCAGGATCCGCTAGATCATCCTTAACAGATGACCATGCAGCTTCTGTTTGAAGATTAGCAAAGGAGAATTCCTATTCTACTGACTGATAGAGCAAGCAATCAGGAAGTTCTTCATGACAACTAGCTCAAAAACTACTTTCTTGTAAATTTAATTGATTGTTTTTAGTCATGCCCCTGATTCAATAGAAATTAAGTCCACTCTTTTTGGGGTGTGTGACACAACCTTACAAAATTTTAAAACAGCCATTGTATCATTCTTCAGTCATCTCATCTGTAATCTAAAGATATTTTAACCATTCCTCAAAGTGCTTGATTTCAAGACCTTCACTGCCTTAGCACATCTCCTACAAACTTGTTACGGTTTATTATTCCCTATTTATAACTGGTACCCACTACTAGGTACTCTGTTGTAAATGAAGTTTGTTTCAGACATAGCAGAACAGTTTCCTGTCAGCTATTAATGAATCCAAAAATAGGGAATGGGACAACTTGCCACGGCCAACTGACCACAGCCAACTGGCTACAGGTCAACTTGCCATAGGACAACTCATTGTGGGACAATCCAACAAATACAAAAATTAAATTAATCTCAAGAGACCATGGCCAATAATAATAAAACAAGAAAGTCAACCCAGAAATACAAGAGTTACAATAAATTTTTGATGAAAACATGGACATCAATAATAAAAGTAACTGAATGAAATTATTAACACAGCATTGAATTGTCCCAAGGCAAATCATCCTGGGGTGAATTGGTTACCGTGAGTTGGCTGCAGTGACTTGTCCTCCCAAAATCACATTTGTTTTTAACAGGTACATAGCTATCTCCTATTAACTTATAGCTCTCAAACTAGACTACTTTCTGCAGTACTGCTGACAAATCAAGCCTTCCCCATCCTATACTTGTGCCTTTAATTTTTCTCACCAAGATGTAGAACAACTTCCCAGCTGTGTCATCTGAAAATTAAGTATTCCTTTGTGGGCCTTCTCCCTGCAGAGTCTGAGATCTTTGCAGGGGGAAAAAAATGAAAAATTTGCAGAAAATAATTGAAATGAGGAGGAAACTATATTGTGGTAATTGTGAATCTTCAAGCATGCAATAAATTCAGTATCAAAGGACTTCACTGAGGGCAGAGCAAATAGACCTTTCAAATTTGAAACCGTTTATTTTAGAAGCTAAAATCAGTAGGAGGAATGTGAATTAGAGGATTACTACTATAATATGTTTATTCCTAGCTATAAGTAATTTGTTTGGGAGACCTTGTCTAATTGAAAAGCGACCAGGAGTTCTGCAACTGAGGAATAAATACTCTTGTACGTACCAAAAATTATAACTTAACATATTTAGTTGCAAAACAACACTTTTTCTCCAGTGCCCAAGCCAGGAGTGGGTGAAATTGAAAATCAATCTAGTCTATAGAGTGAAACCAATCTGGTCTATAGAGTGAAACCAATCTGGTCTATAGAGTGAAACCTCTATAAGACTTTTCTCACTATTTCTTTTCTGGAGTTAGTTTCTCTTCCTTTTGTTTCCAAGAAAATTTGTTAATACAATTCTTATTGAGTTCTATAAACTCAAATTGTCACAATTTTCCTTGGTTGAGATTTGTTACATAGAGAATGTCTCATATAGTCAAAGAACCAGTTGAGTTATATTCTGTGGGAAAATGGAGTCCCTATTAGGTGGAATTGGCAGCCTCTCTCCATAATACATTATGATAATAAAGCATCAAAATGATCAAATTGTAGAAAAATGTGTCTTTCCCCCCAAAGTTAGAATGGAAATAGAAGTGGAAGATTTAACCCTTTTTATTGCCCCAATAACTTAATATTTCTGTTTTGGAGAAATCTTAGATAAGATTTCCTTAAAGTAGAAAGTCTTCCACGTTGCTATTATTCCTACCATTAAAATTCCTCATCTCCTCCAAATACTCCCAAATCATCCTGAAAATGGTGATTTTAGCACTCCTTTAGTCAATTCTTATGATAACATAACCCCATCATTTGATGGCTTCCAATAATTCTTTGTAAGAGCATGATGCTGAGTTGTGATTTTGACATATGCTTGCCATAAGAAATCAGGTGGTACCTCAATGCTCCAACCACAAAAGAGGGGATAGGGATAGTCCTTGGATAGATGGCAAATGAACCACTGCACCAGTTCATGCAATAATGCAAATTGTCATTTACAATGATACAAAGGAATAGTCCCATCTTCCAACAGAGAGACTGTCCAGAAAGCAGATACGTATTCAGATCAGTGACATAAAACTAGTAAATGTAGGGGAGATAGCCACCTCAAAGCTCATAGAAATGGAGTTTCAGCTCCTTTGCTGCCTACTTTCAACAAATGTTTTTAAGTGAGGTAGGGATACCAGTGTGGGTTGCCCCTGGTTCGGACCGGTTTACTACCAAGAACTGGTAGTAAAACCAGTGGGAGGCTCTGCCCACCACCCCGGATGTCATCATCAGCAATCTGCGCATGCGCAGAAGTAAGGCATGTGTGCAAGCGAAGGAAGCATGCATGTGATCCCGTTGCGAACCGGTAGTAAAGGTAAGTAGAACCCACCCCTGAGGGATACCATATCTGGTTTTCAAAATTCCAGCTTACCACTAGATGGAAGCAAAGAGAGTCAAGCCTGGAGGCTGTTAGGCGTTGGATGGGGAGCAATGGGTTGAAACTAAACCCTGGCAAGACTGAGTGGCTCTGGGTTTGGGGATCGTTGGCTTAGGGAGAATTGCCATCTATAGTCTTGGATGTGGTGGCACTACCCCAAACAGACCCTGTGCATAATCTGGGGATTCTCCTGGACTCATGACTGCTGCTCAAAGAGCAGGTGACAGTCGTGGCTAGGAGGGCCTTTGTGCAACTGCGAGTTGTGCACCAGTTACACCCTTTCTTGGATCGGCAATCCCTACTCCCAGTCATTCATCTCATATTAGGAGTTACCTAGTGGTGATAAAAGCAGCAAGTACCCATTTTACTGCTCTTATTGCGTCATCAGATAATCGCCCGGCCACCCTGTTTAGGGTGACCCGCTCCCTGCTCCACCAGGAAGCGCAGGAGGACCCCTTGGAGGGAAGAGCCGAGGATTTTGTTCAGTATCTGCATGACAAAATCACTCAGATTCGGGCAGGTCTGGACTCTGACTGGATAAATCCAGCGAGGGTGACGGAGGCAGGTCTTGAGACTGTTATCTGGGATGAGTTTGATCCTGTGACCCCAGATGACGTAGACAGGATTCTGGGTAGATTGAACGCGACCACATGTTCGTTGGACCCGTGCCCCTCCTGGTTAGTGCTGGCTTCCCGGGAGGTGACGTGAGGCTGGCTCCAGGGGATTATAAATGCTTCGCTGGGTGAGGGTGTCTTCCCCGCTGCCCTGAAAGAGGCGGTGGTAAGGCCCCTCCTCAAGAAGCCTTCCCTGGACCCGGCAGTATTGGCTAATTATCATCTAGTCTCCAACCTTTGCTTCGTTGCGAAGGTTGTTGAGAGTGTGGTTGCGCGACAGCTTCCCCAGTACCTGGATGAAGCGTCGTATCTAGATCCATTCCAGTCGGGCTTCAGGCCTGGGTACAGCACGGAAACGGCATTGGTCGCGTTGGTTGATGATCTCTGGAGGGCTCGGGACAGGGGTTGTTTCTCTGTCCTGGTCCTGTTAGACCTCTCAGCGGCTTTTGATACCATCAACCATGGTATCATGCTGCACCAGCTGGAAGGGTTGGGGGTGGGAGGCACCGTTTTACGGTGGTTCTCCTCCTTTCTCTCTGACCTGTCGCAGTCTGTGTTGACAGGGGGGCAGAGATCGACCCCGAGGCCCCTTATATATGGGGTGCTGCAGGGATCGATTCTCTCGCCCCTTTTGTTCAACATTTATGTAAAGCTGCTGGGCGAGATCATCCGTGGTTTCGGGGTGAAGTACCATCTGTATGCTGATGACACCAGCTGTACATCTCCAACCCGGAACACCCCAACGATGCCCTTGAAGTGATGTCCCAGTGCCTGGAGGCCGTACGGATCTGGATGGGGAGAAACGGGCTCAGGCTCAACCCATCCAAGATCAAGTGGCTGTGGTTTCCGACGTCCCGATATAGTCAGCTGGCGCCATCGCTGGCTATTGGGGGTGAATCATTGGCCCCCACGGAAAGGGCTCATAACTTGGGCGTCCTCCTGGATTCACGGCTGTCTTTAGAAGAGCACTTGACGGCCGTGACCGGGAGGATTTTTCATCAGGTTCGCCTAATTCGCCAGTTGTGTCCCTTTCTAGATTGGGACTCGTTACGCACAGTCACTCATGCCCTCGTCACCTCTCGTCTGGACTATTGTAATGCTCTCTACATGGGGCTCCCCTTGAGGTGCACCTGGAGGCTCCAACTGCCACAGAATGCGGCCGCACGGGTGGTTATGGGAGCAGCGTGGAGCTCCCATGTAACACCTCTCCTGAGCGAGCTGCACTGGCTCCCGGTGGTCTTCCGGGTGCGCTTCAAGGTTTTGGTTGCCACCTTTAAAGCGTTCCATGGCTTAGGACCTGGTTACTTACGGGACCGCCTACTACCATCAATAGCCTCCCACTGACCAGTACGCTCCCACAGAGAGGGGCTCCTCCAGGTGCCGTCAGCCAAACAATGTCGGCTGTTGGCACCTAGGGGGAGAGCCTTCTCTGTGGGGGCACCGACGATCTGGAATGAGCTCCCCCCAGAGATACGGAGGATTCCGGATCTGCGCACCTTCCGCCGCGAGCTGAAGACTCTTTTATTTCATCAAGCCGGCCTCGCCTAAATCTTCTCCCTTTTAAGTGTAAATTTTAAATTTTTACTGTATTTTAAAATATGGGTATTTTAAATTATGGGTATCAATTCAGCCAAATTTATTTAATTCATTTTATTCTATTTTAAATTTTGTATATGTATGTGTTTTATTTCATGGCTGTTCACCGCCCTGAGTCCTTCGGGAGTAGGGCAGTATAGAAATTCAATAAAATAAATAAAAAATAAATAAATAAAAATTCATGCCTTAGTCACTTCCCATCTTGACTATTGCAACGCGCTCTACATGGGGCTGCCCTTGAAGAGCATCCGGAAGCTCCAGTTGGTGCAATATGCAGCGGCCCACATGGTTTTGTGCAGACCCCGGTGTGCACATATATCATCTCTCCTGCGGGAGTTGCATTGGCTGCCAATTTGCTTCTGGGTGCAATTCAAGGTGCTGGTTGTCACCTTTAAAGCCCTTCATGGCTTGGGACCAGGTTATCTGAGGAACCGTCTCCTGCCGGTCACATTTACCTGACCCATTAGAGTGGGGAGGCAGGGAATTCTGCAGGTCCCATCCCCGAGGGTGATACACCTGGTGGGACCCAGAAGAAAGGCCTTCTCCATGGTGGCTCCCTCTCTCTGAAACATCATTACCTGAGAGATTAGAACAGCCCCCACCCTAATTCTCTTCTGGAAGGCACTGAAGACCTGGTTCTGCCAGCGGGCCTAGGGAACCCAGAGTGGGATGGAGCCCATTAAATGGCTCGTTTGATTGGCTGTTGCTGGGGTGGGAGGTGTGGGTCAGGGATGATTTTATTACATTAATTTATTTGATTTTTTATGAGTTTTAGTTTTTTAAATGTGGTTTTTTTTATATTCTGTAAGCCGCCTTGAGTCACCATGGGTGAATAGGCGGCAATATAAATCTAATAAATAAATAAATAAATAAATATCTTTGTTATTATGTCAAATGGTAACTCAGGTGCAAGGGTGGAATAAATGAAGCAAAATATTTGGCAGAGGTTGCATTTTTCTTATTTGTTAGTTGAAAACTAACATGCATCCTAGTTTTCCTCATTTCAACTAATGATGGAAATGCATTGCAATTCTTCTGCAAGCAAGCAAGGCCACACAAATGCAGCTGAGGGATTGCATGTAGTCTGAGAGCTTCTTGGTTACTTGTTCCTGACTTAAAACATAAGCAGTGCATAAATAGGTAAAGAAATATGCATTAATAACAGTACCATTTGTAAACTTGTCAGATTGGCATAATAACTGATTCCAGCACAAAGCAGTTTAACATCAAGAAAAATTGGATATGACCTGTTATCTCATACCTTCATTATTTAGTCAATGCATAAAAATGCAAAGAAAGGGCCTACAATCCTTTGGTAAAATATTAATACTATTCTTTAATATGAAATCTGTGTGCTTTTCATCTGGATAGATATGCCCACCAGTATAATACAATGTGTGCTTTATGAATGCCAAAGCAGTTAATTGTAGATCAAGTGCCCAAATGATGACATAAATCCCCGAGTAATTCTGCCTACTCTGTCATAGCATGGCTGTCACAGTTGTTGGTGTGACTGCTGTGTTAAATGTTCCTAATCATAGCATCCAGATAATATTTATGTTATATTGTGGATGAGATTTCATTTTTCCTTTCAAAGTCACCTTTCTGATGAAATGGTCCTGGAGGAATTCTGGGGCAAATACAAACTCGCTCACAGGATAGCTGGATATATTTATTTATTTATTTATTTATTTATTTATTTATTTATTTATTTATTTATTTATTTATTTATTTATTAAGCTGTATCCATAAAATGCTTCAAAAAGTCAATAATTACCTTGCATGGTTAACTGATCTGAATGACAGTGATGACATTTTGCATTTATATGCTACTTTAAAAGCCCTTTTCTATTCATTATGTTAGGCATCCTAACTGCAACAACGGTTTGATGGTAACTCTCTTCAAGCACTTCTCAACTGTCAGTAGAAAGGATAGAAAGGAATACCTTAATTATAACTCCAATAGTCTGCTGTGTCATGTGCTTCATGTGTGCTAACCCTGAACTTGCCCAAAACTTCAGACACTCTGGAATATGGCAGCTAGACATCAGGAATTTATCATGACTGGTTTAAAAACCCTGTGCTACTTGTCAATTGTTTTATGAGCTCAGTTAAAAGGGTTGGTTTTAACCTTTAAAATTATGAATGGCTTAAAAGCTCAGAAATTACTTAACTCGGAAGAAGACCCGAGCATTAAGACTAGCGTGACAGGGACTTGTGAGGAAGTCTTCATGACAGTTATTTCTCTGACATTGGACACATCTCAAATTTCACAAGAATGGGGGTCGACCTATTTTCCAAAGCACTTGAGGCTAAGACAAGAAGTAACAGATGGAAACTTATCAAGGAGAGATCCAACCTAGAACTAAGGAAAAATTCCTGTCAGTGAGAACAATTAATCAGTGGAATGGCTTGCCTCCAGAAGTTGTGGGTGCACCATTACTGGAGCTTTTGAAGAAGAGATTCCATTTATTTGGAATGGTCTAAGACCTCCTTGAGAAGGTAGTTGGACTAAAAGTTCTCCAAGGTCCATTTCAATCCTGAATCTATTCTCTACTGAATCTACTGAATAATTCTGAATCTACTCTCATTGAAAGTTTCATCTTAAATCAACTACAAAGTTGTTGTTTTATTTTTATTTCATTAGTAAATAATTTTGGGGGTTTTGTACTATTCAGCAAAGTAGAAGTATCACTACTATGATTTAGTATGAATTAAAACAGAGCGCTCTGATTCAATGAAATTTGTTATTTTCTCAAATAGTAAAATCAAGTACAAATTAAATCTTCCAAAGTCAGCATGTCTCCAAAAACAGCACAGGACAAAAGAACATAAAACATTTTTTTCCCAACAATTCTAGAGAACCAAATGCTTAACCACATTATAAAAAGAAAAGTTCTCTAATTTTTTTGCTCTGAATGGCCAGTTCCAATGATTGTATGGTTGCATGACTGATACTACATATGGTAGTTAAAAGCAATGACATGATCCAAATGAGATGATTTCTGAAATACAATAAATTGGGTATTTTTGCAAGTCAAATCAGAGGCATACTGAAAACTATCTGCAAGATGAGACCAATACAAATTGCAACTCTAGTTTGGCGCTCCAATTTTATCTATGCAGATAAAATGTATTCATATATGAAATGATAATATCCAAACTTGTGAAGCTGAGGCACTTCCCCCCTAATCTCTGGCAGATGTTGACAAGATATTTGCTCTCAGGCTTCCTTTTCTGAAGACAAAGGAAAAGAGCAAGGAAAAAAGAACTATTATTAAAGGATTTGGTGTTAATCATTTTAACGTAAACCTTTATGGTCTAGTCCATTGAGTAAACCTTAATCTGAAAATTATTAATTTGTTCCTATCATATCAAAATGGATAGTTCCTGAAAATAATTCCTATCTATAATCAATTATGCACAACATTGATATGTCTGAAATGAATATCATCTGGGAATGACATTGTCTTACTTTATGACAATGGGAAGTCTGGAAAGATTTATAGTTTCTCACAAGATAGCGAAGGAAGGGTAAAAGATGATAATAGTGGAAGATCTCTATCATCCCACTTTCTGCTCTGACAGGGGAAACTGCTTTTAATATCAAGGCTATGATTAAATAGTGCTGACTTCTGAGGAAGTAAGCATTCAGCACACCATGCAAAGCAAAGCAAACAAAAGAGGGGAAACCTGGGATAGTTTTGGAAAGGGAGTTGTTAATTTTACATGTTGATTTGTAGAGGAGGAGGAGGAGGAGGAAGAGGAGAAAGAACTTAATATGGACTTTAGAGGAAGAGAAAATGAAATTTTTTCTCAAGATGAAATTTCCCAAATATCATTAAAAGTTATAAGGGTGCCTGAAAAGAAAATAATTCTGCAATAATTCTGTCACGTGCACTGGAAATTGGACAAGAGGAAACCATATTTTACAGTGAAACATAAACAATATGTTGGCACTGAAACAAAACCCTTGTCTGATAAAATAATATGGATTCGGGCTAGGGCAGTCTTAAACAATATTTGTTAAAGCTCAATAGACGTACTTTACAACTTCCTCCCATTCAAATGCAAAATTAGAGAGCAGCACCACTACCACCACAATAAAGACAGAAAATAACACTATGCAATGTTGCAATTTTGCTTCCATGGCTGAGAAATCACTACCCATGTAGTGTAGTGATGTAGAATGGTACACAATGATGTGTGGCATATCACGTATTCCTATAGGGAATCAAATGGAAGTTAAATTTATCAGGGATATCTCTGAAGAAAAGAAGATTTATAATGCAGATTCCAGTGATGTTTAATCAATCAATGTTAGATTAAACAACTGAGTCAATAGTGGGCAATTTATGATCATGTAGAAATAATCAGTTCATACCTCTGCTTAAATAATTTGTTGCCTCCAAGCAAGGAAAAACCTGGGGGGGGTGGGGATGATGAGAAAAAAGAGAAGACTTAGCAGAAAGAAAGAGAGAAGACATATAATAAGGGGAATAGGCTTGAATTACAGGATGTTTTATACAAAATGTGGAGTTGCAGCTTTGTTGCTGAAATTTATAAGCAATTATACAATGGAAATAAAATCATCATGAGAGTGAATGGAAACTAGTTAATAGGTCAGCAATCAGCAGGGACTAAGCAAGGAGATATTTATTTATTTATTTATTTATTATTGCGATTTATATGCCGCCTTTCTCCCTGGGGACTCAAGGCGGCTTACAAAATGACAAATTCCAATACAAATCACAATGAAATAAAATTAAAATCAGCAGCCCTATTAAAACAGTTTAAAATTATGACAGCGTATGAAGTTATCTTGATTGTTTAATGCACTTATAGTTACCTGCATAAAGAATAATTGCAACATAGATTAATTTATATAGAAATTGAAAAAGAAATAGAAAAAAAGGGATGCAAATGCTGATAAAAATGTAGTGGGTAATAAAGGGTCTGTTGCATGCCATCGGTTTGCAATGTTTGCTGCTGTTGGCAAGTTCATTATCTTTTTCCATCTGTGAGTTGTTTGGACCACTTTCTATTTCTAGATAAAGAGAACAATCTTCATACTTTCTCTGTTTATCTGTCATTTAGCCTTTTAGTCAAATGATTTTTTCTGTTTAACAGATAAAGAGAACTTTCTGTTGCTCTGGCTCTCTTCAAGATGTAATTTAGCCACAGGTAGGCTTTTCTGACTTCATATTTCCAAAGAAGTTTACTTTTTGCCTCAAATATAATGAATGTCTGCTAGCATTAATTAAAAACAATGCTGGTGTGGTGGAACATCATTCAGGGTCAGGGGCAAGTGGGTCTTACCCAGAGAGCAAGGAGACAGCAGGGTTTGGAATCTTTGACAGACAGGAAGAGGGCTAATGTGAACAATTCACATAATATGTCTAATAGTTATGCAGATAGTTGCTTTAGTTTGGCATGATTTCTGTTAAAATAGGCAAACAACAATAAAGAACTTTCAGAAGTAACTCCATGTGTCATTCATGTTTCTTGGGCCTGATAGCTAAGGCTATTTTCTGCATCAAAGACAACTGTATTATGAGCATTATTAATTAGAATAGAATAGAATAGAATAGAATAGAATAGAATAGAATAGAATAGAATAGAATAGAATAGAATAGAATAGAATAGAATAGAATAACAGAGTTGGAAGGGACCTTGGAGGTCTTCTAGTCCAACCCGCTGCTTAGGCAGGAAACCCTACACCACTTCAGACAGATGGTTATCTAATCTCTTCTTAAAAACTTCCAGTACACAACTTCTGGAGGCAAATTGTTCCACTAGTTAATTGTTCTAACTTGTTCTATTCCACTGGTTAACTTTCTAATTGTTCTATTCTTGATGCTACATTCTCTGATTCATTTTTCAGTATTATTTCAGCAAACATTCAGGCACATAGCCACTAACTATGGTTCCTGCTGAATTCAAAACTCCAACAATATGGATGGTTATATTTCTGCTTGGAAAAAGAAAAACTTGGCATATGGTCACAGTGA
The DNA here is from genome assembly GCF_029215685.1 of Pituophis catenifer annectens. Taxonomy (NCBI): domain Eukaryota; kingdom Metazoa; phylum Chordata; class Lepidosauria; order Squamata; family Colubridae; genus Pituophis; species Pituophis catenifer. The sequence continues at coordinate 119,489,493 of NW_027256882.1, forward strand.
GCTTGTAGGATTACCTGAAGAAAAGGCCTGGAAAGGCCTGGAGTAGCCAGATTTTAGATCAAACAAGTGAAGTACTGTAATGGAATCTTTCAGAGGGAGTAATTCTACATATATATATATATATATATATATATATATATATATATATATATATATATATATTTAAAAAAATCAAATGTACAGTAGATTTTCTCATGTCCATGCACTTTTCAGTGAACCGCTAACCACCAAAAATTGGGCCTGCACCAGTGGTGGATTGCTCCCGGTTTGGTCCTGGTTCTATAGAACCAGTTGTAAAACTGGCAGGAGGCTCCGCCCACCCGCCACGATGTCATCATGGGTGATCTACGCATGCGCAGAAGCTTTTGCGCATGTGCAGAAGAATGCATGCACATATGAACAAAGTGAGTACACCCGCATACTCCCATTGCAAACTGGTAGTAAAGGTAAGTGGAACCCACCCTTGGCCTGCACACTTCCTGCCAAACATAAAGCTACATTGCACTTGTCAAATTTTGTTCATTATCACTTTCTGATCAGAATTACCAGGCATTTTCTTAGGAACACTTCTTCTAGCTATAAATTCTATCTACAGATTCTCTGTTTACTTGCTTTGCAGAAAACAGTTACTCAGTCAACCAAGCTTTGACCAGCAGTTTGGAATAGTGAGGAAACTTCCTTTATGAGTGGTTCTACTCTACTTTGAATCTTATTTCCAGAGAGATAAGCTGTGGTATTAATACTCTTGCCTCAATATAATCACCAAGTTCTGCTCTTTCACCTCTGGGCTTTAAGTGCTAAATCAAATTGTTGGGACAAAGTAGACATAGTCTTCAACTTACAACAGTTTATTTGGTGACTGTTCAAAGTTACAATGGCATTGGAAAAAGTGGCATGGGCATTTTTCACATTCGTGGCTATTGCAGCATTCCCATGGTCATCCAATCAGAATTTGAACTCTTGGCAACTGACTCATATTTATGATGGTTGCAGTGTCTCAAGATCATGTGATCACCTTTTGCAGTCTTTCATTAAGCAAAGTCAATGGGAAAGCCAGATTCACTTAACAACCATGGTACTAATTTAACAACAGCAATGATACACTTAACAACTATGGCAGGAAAGGTTGTAAAATGGGGTAAAACCAGTGTTGAAATGTAAAATTTGTTACTATTGGTTCTGTGGGCGTGGCTTGGTGGGGGGAGTTTAATGTGGGTGGGCGTGGCCAATTTTTTTTTTTTACTTTTAAAAGCATTTTTCCTACAACCTTAAGAGATTGCAGAAAAAAATGCTTTTAAAAGCCTCTGACGATCAGACAACTCAGCTGGAATCGTCAGAGCCTTTTAAAAGCATTTACCTTGGCCAAAGAGGTTGTAGAAAAAATGCTTTTAAAAGCCTCTGACGATCCCAGCTGAGCTGCGTGATCATCAGAGGCTTTTTTTTTTATTTTTAAAAGCATTTTTTTGGCCAAAGAGGTTGTATAAAAAATGCTTTTAAAAATAATAAAAAAAAGCCTCTGATGATCGCGCGGCTCATCTGGGCATGGGGGTGGGCAGGGATTTTTGCTACCAGTTCTCTGAACCACCCGCCGCCATCGCTACCAGATCAGGCAATCCGTTCCAAACCGGGAGCATTTTACCCCCGGGTAAAAACCCACTGAACAACTGTCTTGCTTAGCAACATAAATTTTGGGCTCAATTGTGGTTGTAAGTCGAGGACCATCTGTCTGCAAACATTTCTTCTGGGGTAAATGAACAAAAACACTGACAGTCAACAAACAAAATTTTCTTTATGTGAAGCACATGAAGGAAATGTACATGTTGAGATAACTTGGTTGATTAAGATGAATATAGATGATACGCAGATTTGCCTTTCTTTTTCTTCAAATGTGGTTGAGATTATGTGTGCTCTCCCAAATAAATTTTGAAACATCTCATTCTGGTCCAGATAATTTTAGATAGATTGCAGACATGCTAAAAGATCAGGCTTAAAGTTTGAAGGTATTAAAAATCTGCTCTTTAGGACTATGTTCCCTCCCCTCCCCCCATTATTTATGAGATTTATATCTTGAACGTCACTGCTGGAAAGCGCAGAAAACCAAGCATTTGATCACTTTATGCCAGTGCTTCATCACCTGCACTAGCTCAGGGACATTTGTACTGGGGGAGGGGGTCAAAATGACAAGGTGGGGGTCATGAATGTGTAATAAATCCCCTTTGTGCTTTCAGACAACATCATCACAAAAAGCGTCAAGCATGCAATTGCAACTATCACTTTGATTTATTTTATTTATTTATTTTGATCCTTCCACGTAGATGGTCATGCAATAGCTAAAAGTTGGTTTGATCAGCAGTTTCCTTTTGAACAATATGCCAATTGTTCTCAATCAGTTCATCAACCTTTCTCACATGAAACTTGTCAGTTGCTGTCACAAATCAGCGCTTTCCATTTCACCATTTATTTATTTATTTATTTATTGCTTAGCAACGCACAGTACTCACATCAGCTTATCCTCTCTACAAGAAATACTAATTGAACTACTAATGGTCCAAGCAAATTGGCAGAAGATAAGAATCAACAGAATTCAAGGTGGGCTGGACTTAGTTCCTTTGTGGACATGAAGGGACTTGTGACTGGTGACTTCTTTGGCCCCTCCCTCAGGCTCAACCTGGTCATCTTGTATTGTAATCATTATCACAATCTTCATTTAGGGGAGAATGTTTCAATTTGAGGGACTCCTTCGGCAGTCAAAAATTCAACATGGCTCATTGCTTGAAGTGATGTGATCATTGCTCAGTACAACCTTCCATTTCATGAACGATAGTCAGAACTTTTTCATTTCAGCAATTTCCCAGCAGCTGAAATGAAAGAACAGATGCTATAGAATGTGTTAGAGCTATCAGTTGCCATCTGTTGGCAACTTACAACATTGGAAGCATTGCTTTTTAAGTCAATTATCAAATAAAGTCGTATCTCGCTACTTGATTGCTTTGAAACTCGTCAAATATGGTACTAGATGCATTTTGACGTAAACATTTTGTCCTGGCACTCATTGTTTGTTGTTTGCAAGCTAGAACTTCTCAGTGTCAGCTGTCCCATGACTTGCTACCCTTTCCTGACAAAACAAAAGATTGTGTGTTAAGTCACATGGTACTCATCATTTTTAGTACTTATCGCAGCTCCTGGATGATTGTAACGCTCTCTACATGGGGCTCCCCTTAAGGAGCACCCGGAGGCTCCAACTGCCACAGAGTGCGGCCGCGCAGGTGGTAATGGGAGCGACATGGTGTTCCCAAGTAACACCCCTCCTGCGCGAGCTGCACTGGCTCCCAGTGGTCTTCTGGGTGCACTTCAAGGTTTTGGTTAACACCTTTAAAACACTCCATGGCTCAGGACCTGGGTACTTGCGGGACCGCCTACTACCACCAATAGCCTCCCACCGGCTGGTACGGTCTCATAGAGAGGGGCTCCTCCGGGTGCCGTCGGCCAAACAATGTCGACTGGCGGCCCCCAGGGGAGAGCCTTCTCTTTGGGGGCACCTTCTATCCGGAACGAGCTCCCCCTGGAGATATGGAGGATCCCGGATCTGCGTACCTTCCGCCGTGCTCTAAAGACCTTTTTATTTCACCAGGTGGGCCTGGCCTAACTTTCTCCCTCTTTTTAAACATTTTTAATATTTTTTAGTATTTTTAATATTCATATTAAAATTTAAATTTGTTTTAAATTGATTGGGGTTTTAAATCTGTCTGGGCCGAATTATTTAATTCGATTTTATCTCTGCTTTTTAAATTTTGTATTAAATTATGTATTTTATTGTTGGCTGTTCACCGCCGGTATATAAATCAAATAAAAGTAAAGTAAAGTAAAGTAAAGCTCCTGGAACCAATTAACAACGACTACTATTAACTCACACATATATATGATGATTGCATTAAAAGTAGTGCCACCAATGCTATATATGTTATTACATTTCAGTTCCAAAGGCAAAAGGGTCCTTTGGAATGCACTTGGACATGCAAACAATATCGGTCTACAAATCTTTAAATAAAAGACATCATTCCCCAAACTGAGCTGCAGCTATAGAAGGTAGCTCCAATCCTAGAAGAAGAAGAAAGATGCAACTGCTTTAAGCAGTCACAGAGACATGTTTCTCACAATCAGAAGCTCATTTTTCTGTTTCAGTCCAAAGTATCCTAAGGGCAGATGCCCAGTTTAAAACTAAAGATCTATCTTTTTTGCCTTAGACTTACTGTTTAAATTCCTATTAAATGTTATAAATTGAGCATATCAATGAACTATTTACATACTAATTCATAAGCAGAGCTATTGATTCATTAGCTAAAATGCACAGAGGATTGAGCAATCTTTAATTGGCCAAAGATGTAATTCATTATTTTTGAAGTGCTGAGAATTTCCTTTGTTGTTATCAATATTTAATTATGAAATTGCTGCATTTGGATGTTCCATTTTCTTGCAATTCCCATTTCAAAAGACCAAGAAAATCGTGCTATCAATTTTCAGCCAGAATTACTAGAATAAATTACAAAAAGTTACTTGAGAGCTACATGTGATTCTGGCATCTCAGGTTACTGAAAACGGATCTAAACTAAGACATAGTTAATAAGCTAACTGAATATATTTATAGAAGCGCCTAAGATTTCTGCATGGTTATAAGTGCATTTTTTCATACTTTTGGTGAATTGTCTTTTTGATTAATTTTTCAAGGAACATGGTGTTAATTTTAAAAATAAAATAAAATAAATCAGCTTCTAAATCAATCACCCTGTCTAGTTCAGATATTAGTTTGTAATAACTGAAAATGTTTCAATAGTTATGAAGGATTTATAGCAAACTTAGCATTGAATTGTTTAAATTGGTTTATTACTTTTTTTTGGGGGGGGGGGAAAAGGGATATAATCTCAAAACAGAGGTTTATTCTGAACAGGTCACGCACAGTAGACATCTAAGTCATCCTGGCCTAAAAGTACTTTATGGAATATATTATGGAAACGTACTCGTTCTACCAATTACAATTATGCTATTAAAATCATTCTTGGATTCAAGCCAGACTTCATCTTCATTATTATTATTAACAACTCCCCTGCATTCCAGTAAGTGCTTCCAAGAGATCTGTTGATTACTCCAGGAATATCTGAACACTTGAAGCTATTATGAAACTATGAACTATTATGTTTGGAATAAATGTTTAGAAAATTGGCCCTTGATAGAGAGTCGGTAAAAGTTTCCCCCTATTTTATAGATGGAGTATGCTGAAAAGTCCTTCCACACAGTGGTATAATATGAAAGGAATTGCAATGTCTTAAACCTTTTCCCGTAATATTCAGTATATTCAGTATATCCTGTCTTCCATTAGAATGCATCAGCCACTCTTAAAGCAGGTATTGGGAATAAGGAAAGAAATGGTGAGATATTGAACAGTGAGTTCTATGTATGTACTCAAGTAAAGGGAAATGCTACTCTGTTGCCAGCATTGAAGAAAGGTACATCCACACCAGTGGTGGGATTCAAAAAAATTTACTACCGGTTCTGTGGGCATGGCTTGGTGGGAGTGGCATGGCATGGCTTGGTGGGCATGGCAGGGGAAGGATACTGTAAAATTTCCATTTCCTCCTCATCAGCTGGGACTCAGGAAGCAGATAATAGATGGGGCTGGAGCCAGCCAAAGGTGATATTTACCGGTTCTCCGAACTACTCAAAATTTCCACTACTGATTCTCCAGAACTGCTCAAAACCTGCTGAAACCCACCTCTGATCCACAGTGAATTGTGTGAGATGCTTACCATCTCTGTTATTTATTTACTAAACAAATTTATACAGGAGCCCATTTACTAAAAGAGAACTCTGGCTAGTAAACAAAACGAAAACACAATACAATAAAACAATCACTTAAAATAATAAATAGGCCAAGGCCTGGTTAAAAGAAACAACAATTTATCCCTTAGTTAGGCAACAAATTGTCTCCATGGCAGTTAGGAGAACCCCGGGTGTGCTTTCAAATGTCCTGCTGTATATGAAGAGAGAAAATAGGATTGGATCAGGGGTGCTATTCAGCAGGTTCTGACAGTTTCTGGAGAACTGGTAGCAGAAATTTTGAGTAGTTCAGAGAACCAGCAAATACCACCTCTGGCTGACCCCAGAGTGGGATGGGAATGGAGATTTTGCAATATCCTTTCCCCAGGAGTGGGGAGGGAATGGGGATTTTGCAGTATCATTCCCCTGCCACGCCAAGCCAAGCCAAGCCACGCCCACCAAGCCACACCCACGGAACTGGTAGTAAAAAAAAAAATGAATTCCACCACTGGACTGGATAGACCTAAATTCAAACTTGGCCTGAAACAAACTGAATGACTTCGGGTCATTCACAGTTTCTCAGCCTAATGCACTTTATAGCAATGTTTCTGAACCTTGGCAATGTGAAGACATGTGGAGTTCAGTTCCGAGCATTCCTCAGCCAGCAGATAGTTTTTTTTTTTAATTTATTTTTATATGCCGCCCTTCTCCGGAGAATTAGGGCGACTTACAATGCGTTAAGCAATAGCCTTCATACTTTTGTATATTTTATACAAAGTCAGCTTATTGCCCCCACAAACCGGGTCCTCATTTTACCCACCTTTGAAAGGATGGAAGGCTGAGTCGACGTTGAGCCTGGTGAGAATTGAACTCACAGTAATTGCAGGCAGCTGGATGTTAAATGCTGCCTTAGTAGGAGGCATTAGCCTCCTACACCACTCAGGCTCCTAATTGAAGCCCACATGTCTTCAAGTTGCCAGATTTCAGAAACACTGACTTAATAAATTTGTTGTGAAAAAAAGGGGGTGATGCAAATTATGTATTCAACCCTGATGCATCTATGTATTTTGAAGCAAGTCCATAAATTTTAAAACAGATATTTCCCCTTTTTCCTTCCATAATGTGGTTTTTCACATTTTTTTTCTTCCTCACAGGTCTATTTTCATGTAATTTAGATGATGCTACTAAAAATACGTAAACGTCCCCTGAGTTTCAAATAAAGTAGTGGTTTGATCTTCTTCCAAAGTAAGAACACATTGACCCAATATTCTGACTTGGATAAGTTACTGGTTTGTGGCACTGTCTTGGATTATTTATATAAACTGATAATTGCTGCTTTAATAATACATATTTTTGAAGCTCCGTAGTGCTCAGCCAACAATTGGTAAGACCTTTTTTTATCATGCACTAAAAGAGGAAAATAGGAGTTAATTCCAAGCAGTTGTAATTTTGCCATCAATTTCCATTCTGACCCATATTCTATTTTAAATTTAAAGTGTACAGTTCAATTCATCCTTTCAGAGATCAATATAAGTAGGTGGCAATCTACGTATTAATCTTCAGTCTACTGCCACAGAAGTACAGTATTCTTGGTCAAACACTACCAAGGCCTTGAAAGTTCATATTGCTCTATCATTTCCTGCAGACAAAAATTCTCAATTTAGCAGTAACAATAGCACTTAGACTTATATATTGCTTCATGGTGCTTTACAGCCCTCTCTAAGTGGTTTTACAGAGTCAGCATATTTCCCCCAACAGTCTGGGTCCTCATTTTACTAATCTCGGAAGGATGGAAGGCTGAGCCAGAGTCAATCGAACTGCTAACAGTCAGCAGAATTAGCGTGGAATACAGACTTGTAACCACTGTACCACTACGCAATTTGGAGATGAAAAAAGCCATTTCAGGTTTTAAAGTACATTAGCAAAGACAGAATAGTAATATTAGCAACAGTATTAATAGCAGTAGCATCTGTTGCAATTGTTTATGCGGATAGTCCTTGATGTACAACCACAATTGAGCTCAAAATTTCTGTTGCTAAGCAAACAGTTGTTAAGTGAGTTTTGCTCCCATTTTACTATATTTCTTGCTAAAGTGGTTAAGTGAATCTGTCTTTATCATAGAGTTCACTTGTCAGAAGGTCACAAAAGGTGATTGTGACCCTGGACTTTGAAATCAGCATTAATACATGCTAGTTTGCCAAAATATGAATTTTGATCACACGACCATGGGAGATGCTGCAGCAATCATAAGTATGAAAAGCAGTCATAAGTCACTTTTTTCTGTGCCATTGTAACTTCAAATAATTTCCAAACAAATGGTTGTAAGTTGAGGACTATCTGTATTGAATTGCTACTATTGTTGTTCCAACAGGTTGTTGGCACTTTACAGAATGCATAATTTGGATCCTAACTATATTCTTATTGATGGACACTGAACACAGGCTATTAAGAATGCTCCTTTCACTAGAAAGGGATATTGGGTTCTCTTGGCAGCATTTTAATTCCTTCTGAAACAAGGCTATGGAGGTTTGAAAAAAACTCTACAACAGCAGTGGGAGGAGCCTCAGGAAGAAATTGGCAAAAGTCCCATCTCTTTCTAGTTTCACCAGTTGTATCAGATGCTGGGTTAAAAGCCAAGTACTGCTGGAAGGAATCCACAGATAACTAAGTTGACAGAGAGGCAAGATGATAGATTCTGGCTGCAAGGAAGTAATATAGCTCATGATAGTAATCCTTTGAAATCTGCACTATTGACATTCTTCCTGACATTCAGCTATTAAAGACAATTCAGCTCCTGTCAAGCCTGGTCTTTTTCAAGAACAGATGTTCCTAGGGAATGTTGGCAAAATATATCAGGGCATTAGCTGATCACTGCAAAAACAAATAAACAAACACCAAACTGGCTGAAATTCCCTTTAAGTCCAGTTGGGAACACAATTTTATGACAGTAGATCAGACTCTTCCCTAATTATCCCTTTGGATGAAGACTACAACAGTCCAACTCGGAAGAATAGCTTTAACCTTTATTTTTTTTTAAAAAAAAAAATCATCTTTATTTACATTTCAGTTAAAAAGAAAAGACAACACAACATAAAGTGACACACAAAAAACAATACAACAATAAACAAACATACTTCCATATAGTACCTTAATGAACAAATATTCGGTACTATAACTCTATATTATATTCCGGAGAAAACAGAACAGCTTATATACCTTAATATATCAATTAGGTCTATCCGACCTCACTTATCCTATATAATATAAGTTTCTCATTAAATACGTTCCTCATCTAATGTGGGTTATAGTTTACTCTTTTCTAACCATTTATAAAAATTTTCTCAAGTTAAACCTACTTGTGTTTGCTCTCTATCTTTTAATTTTTTAGTTAGCATATCTGCTTCTGCACATTCTAAAAAATTTTTATAATAGCTTTAACCTTTATTCATCATAGATTCGATTTAATTCACAACCTAATTGTTGTTTTTGTTGTTAAGTCATCCCACAGCTACTGTAAATGTATATTGTCAGGAGTCATTCTTACACTGACTATTTAGTCCCATTCCCAAACATTTATCTTTTACTACACTATAGACATCCATAAGAAAAAGTCAAGAAAGTCAAGCGTTGTCAATCACAGTCATATTCATTCTTTGACTATCCCTCTCCCAAGGATCACCTCATAATATGATACCTTTCCTGAACACATTTCTAATAAACTGAACTGCTGGAATGAACAAATTCAAAGTGTGATAGAAAATCAGTGAAGATAGCAAAGATACTAGCAAGGAATAGGCAGCAGTTGTTCCATGGCAAGAACTGCTTCCCCCGCCTTTTTTTTTTAAATAAGAGCATCAAATGATTTCCCAGGCTTGTTCAAATTAAGCCCCACAAATCACTCAAAATAATCTGTTTGACCAGTTATGAGTAGCTAATTCCTTACACTTCTGTTACGCATCCTATTATCTGTATTGGATTCATGGTGGAGAAGTCAGTAAAAAGAATAACAAATATAAAATTCAAGAAGCTCGAATAACTACTTTAAATAATTCAGACTGCAATAATATTACTGAGTAATGAAATATGTGATCCAGCCTGCCCAGTTCAGCAAAACAGAGTTTATAAAATTAAGAGAGTTGTTTACTTCACCATATATATATGTGAGGGATCTGATTCTTCCCTACTCTAAATACAGATGTTAAAATAAAAACAAAAAGATTATAGACTTCATGATTGTCTCTACATATTTTTCTGCCTCTAACACAACATGGAATTTTATGGACAGGCAAAGTTGTTTTTTTCTTACAGATCTATAACATACTGAACTGTAGTTCTGATATGATTTAAAGCATCTGTTTCCTCCTAGCCATATTAGTTACCATTTTTTATTTTTATTTTTGCTTTGATTCCCAGCTTGATTACGCATGCTTTGAACTATGATCATCATCAACATCGGTGCAAGGCAGAACAAGACCATTATTTGCTAATGAAGAGATGAGGGTGTGTATATCAGCTTGGGCATACAGAAGGGACTACTGTTTTTTCCTTGTGTTTTACAGTGAATGATGAGATTCTTCAATAATGTGATGTATAGATTGAAGTCTATCTGCAGCAAAGCTGAAGGAGGATGAAAGGATAGCTATTGAAATGCTAAGGTCATGCCATTAAATTAACCTATAGAGGAAGAGTCTATAACTGTGTTCTATATAACTTTCTTGAGCTGCCCTGGCTACCATTTCTTTCTGTATTTTTATTTATTCCTTTTCATATTTTTAGACTATTCAATATATTGCTCCATATCCTTCGGCCTTTATAATCCATATGATTCCACCATATGTATAGCTCGCTTCATATGCTGCCGGTGCACTTTAATCTTCTCATCTTTCTTTCTTTCTTTCTTTTTCAGGATTTCATTAACTTCCAATCATGAGTTTCTCAGACTTTGCTTTCAGAAGAGGAACCTCTCCTCAGCTTTGCATCATTTACTAATTCTCTCAGCCTTTCATAAACAAATCAGTTATAATATTCAATCTCTTACCATGTATACATATGAAAAGATTTTACTTAATCTTGTGTTTAAAATAAACAGATCATATTCACTATTTTAATTCAGCCTTCTACTTCATTCTTGAGAGTTTTTATGTTCCAATCATTTCTTTTGTATTTTGTTGTCTTATTCCAATTTATCCACTCAGGTCACTTAACGCAATACCTTGTTTCATACGGATTGAATTCAGTTAGAATGTGGCACATTTTTACTAACACATCCAGTGTTCTTCCATTGTCATAATTTACTGGACTATAACATGCAACATTAAAAATTTATAAATTTATATTTTCACATGCACTCATAACAATGATAATGCCAATTTAAATTTTCTGTCTTACAATTTAGCACTTTCAGTCACGATTCACCTTCTGCCTTTAATTTTCTGCATATATTCCTCAACTCTGCTGCACAAGATCAGATCACCTTCATTCAAATCCATTACGTCCTTCCCCTTCTCTACTTTCATAGACACAGGAAATATTTTTTCATTTCATTTAATTCATATTCTTTATCAATTACTCATCTTACCCTCCAAGTTGTAATCTTCCATGTACCATGTCTTTGGTTAATCAAGGTATTTATATAATGCTGTTTAATAAGGTAGAGAGTGTATAGACTAGGTTGCTAGCCATAATTATATCTGTATAACTGTCAGCATTCCCTGTTAAAAGTAAGGTCAGTTATGGCACATATTAGGCATACGTGGTAAACATAAGGAAGGCCAATTTTCCTTAGCGTGTTCAAGCTATTCTATGCACGTTAGAGTCTCTAATCTGGAGACTATCTTGCAAGCCAATCAAGCTTGTCCACATCCTACAAACTTAACTGTATAGGGAGTATTGGTGGCACAATACTGTATATAAGAGCCTTGGTGGCGCAGCAGACTAAAGTGCTGTTAAGTAACACCAGCTGCCTGCAATTACTGCAAGTTCAAATCTCACCAGGCTCAAGGTTGACTCAGCCTTCCATCCTTTCAAGGTAGGTAAAATGAGGATCCGGATTGTGGGGGCAATAAGCTGACTTTGTATAAAAAAGAATACTGCTGGGGGGGGGGGCAAAAGCCCTACTAAGCAGGTATATACAAAAGTATGAAGGCTATTGCTTAATGCATTGTAAGTTGCCCTGAGTCTCCGGAGAAGGGCGGCATATAAATCGAACCAATAAATAAAATATATAAATAATATTGTGACACGCTCTTCAAGCCCTGCATTATATTGTTCCACTTTTGGATTTTATTAACGCTAAACATTAGAGGTATATATCAGATTCTGTCTCAGTTGGAGCAAGTTAATGTGAAAGATTTTGCTTTCCTTAGGGTGGAGCAGGAATGGTTTGAATATATTCCCTTTCAATTCACCTATGACTTCATTTAACAGAACCTTGAAATGATAGCAACACAGAGTGATAACAAATGATGAGAGAGAACTATCAAGCATTTTCATCAGTTATGACATGGAGGGAGATGGAAAGGCATTGTTCAGCAACCAAAAGATCCGCCATCAAATCAAAGTCAGCTATGCAATTGAATTGCTATTGATCAACTCAATCGTGATGCCTTAGGCATAACTTTGAGAGATTGTTGGGGGAGGAGGGAAGAAAAATGTTTAGTGTTATCATTAACTTTCTGCATCGGCATGTATATTCTGCTTTTATATTCAACTCTTCTACTTTATCTTTCTATCTTTTATAGCTTTGATAACTCTTAAAACCACACTAGATACATATATTTACATTATACCTATTTACATAGTCAGTGATTTAACATTAACAATAGTTAGTAGCTCTTGGTTCTTATTTAATCAATATTAAATTAAATTTCCTATTTTTTATTTTTGTTTCAGTTTTCTAGCCACTTGCACATTTTATTCCACACTTTCTAGTAATCCAAATCTTTTCTTTCCTTTATTTCCATAGTCATTTTATCCATTTCTGCGCATTCAAGAATTTTTCTAATCACTATTTCCTCTGATGGTATGCTAATCTGCTTCCAACATTGTGCAAGGGTAATCCTAGCTGCCGTTAATATGTGCAGTATTATATATTGCAAATTTTTCTCTATTTTTGGGTCTATTATTCCTAATAGGAACAGCTCCAGTTTAAATTCTATCTTTTGTAGTGTATTTTTTTCTAACCATCTCTTAATTTTACACCAGAATTTTTTTACATTGGGGCACATCCACCACATGTGGTAGCATGTTCCAACATTTGGGTGATAAATTTAGAAACATTTTGGCCAATCTCACTGGAGTCAAATGCCATCTATAAAACATTTTGTAAAGATTTTCTTTGTATGCTACCGCCATTGTAACTTTGTAATTTCTTTCCCATAATTTACCCCACGTGATGGGCTTTTCTAATCTGGCTCAGCGATGAGTTTATATTGTAGGAAAGATAGTGTTCTACAATACAATTCATGTCTTACTATACTGCTGCAGTGCCAATGATGAGGTCTAGTCCATTCAGGAAGTGTTATCGTGCCTTAGAAACTCCTCTTTTCTTTGCATGCATAAAACTTTTCTTTTGTCGATTTATGTTCCCGAAACATAGTTATAAGGTCTTTATAATCCTCATTATAAGGTCTTCTATAGAAGCAAATTTAATCATAATCAGTGCCAAATCACATTACCGAACACAGATTTTAAAGGCAAAGTTAAAAACTGAGTTCAGCTCCTACTACTATTTTACAATGGGCAAAAACTGAAGTTTTTTGACAACTGTATAGAAACCATTTGCCATCACCAGACCATACCCTGAACATACCCTAAAAAAAAAAAAATCTCACCCTGGATGTTGGTATCACTTGGATCAAACTACTTCCAGAGCAATGTAGATGTAGGATACCTGCACCTGATCAGCTAAACACTGCACAGTTCTATTAAATGACCCAATGCAGGATATATATATATGTATGTATGTATGTATGTATGTGTGTATATATATATATATATATATATATATATGTATGTATGTATGTATGTATGTATGTGTATATATATATATATATATATATATATATATATATATATATATATATATAAAACCCTGACTAAAAAAGTATATATATATATGTATATATATATATATATATATATATATATATATATATATATATATATATATTAGTGCCTTCATCATGCCACACGTAGCACTCCTCATTCAGCTTTAATCACATTTGGAAACGAAGCAAAACTGTTCAAAGTTTGCATTATGTTTAGTTCCACACCAGTTAATAATGAGTTAAAATCTGGGGGGGAAACTGCTAACCACTTCCAACTCACGAACATTAATTGACTGGGTTCACCCAAGGTATTAATTAAACAGAGCTGAGTAGTTTGTCATTTAACACATGATGGGAACACAGCCATGGTCATAGCATAATTGAGGGAAGCAAGCCAACATGATGCTTCATGCTACAATTAATTTGTTTAAGGCTTGTGACTGCGTTTTGCTAATCCAGGTTTAAGATTGAATATTATGTGTGAATCTTAATGTGTTTGAGCTAATATTTGCAACCTGCTTCCAAGGAAGAAAGTAGAAGAGAATAGGGAACAAATCCAGTAACCGAGATCAATATTTTTTGCAATAAGATGCACCTGCAAATATGCATCCAATGAAGGATACTGTACCAGTGAGAATAACAACTGCATTTGGACTAGCCTCTGCATGCAAATGTTTGTCCTCTGCTGTGCTTTTCTCTGAGAAGTACATTTGTAACACACATCCAGATATGAGGGACACTCTAATCTGTTGCCTCAACAACAAGGATGCAGATCCTTTTGCACTGACCACAGAAATACAGTCTGTGCAAAGGGGAAGGGAATGAAGATTGCATTTTTGCAACGACTGAAAATATTCACGAAATGCTCTCCCTCGCCCACACCCAGCATCTGATTGGGGGCGGGTAATTTGTGATGTGGTATAAAAATGTATGAAAGAGTGGACATTTTCTTTTCCAGAAATAGTTTCCATGCCACACAAAGCAGCTGCATTCACAGGGACAATCAACCCTTACAAAAACTGGGTGAAACAGGAACGTTAATAAACAGGAGTTGCTAATCTCAACTTTCTGAACAGTATAGTACACTTTATAGCGAGCCTGGAAATTGATCAAATAGAGAGTAAAAATGGCTTCTAGACATTTTCAAAGCCTGTCCTATGAGATGTGTCAAATGTATTATCTGAAATAGTGAACTGAAATAATGA
The DNA here is from genome assembly GCF_029215685.1 of Pituophis catenifer annectens. NCBI lineage: Eukaryota > Metazoa > Chordata > Lepidosauria > Squamata > Colubridae > Pituophis > Pituophis catenifer. The sequence continues at coordinate 119,504,557 of NW_027256882.1, forward strand.
AGACATCCAATAGGCTCAGTGAAGTACACTTTGATGTAAGATTGTGCAACCTATCTAAATCAGAGTAAGGGTTGCTCAGCAATATTGTTATTGGATATAATTATCTCCTGAAATTACTCTTCCATTTTTTTTAGAAACCTGAGCTTACTCTGCTACCTTGACTTTTGCAGCCTGGAAGAAACAGGTTTACAAGATTCAGAAGGATATGGACCTGACACAAAGAAGGAGGCATGAAAATTTTTTTGGACAAACACAGGTTCAACCCCAGCACTGCTCAGTTGTCCTTTCCCCCAAGCCTAAGTAGAATTAGAACATCCATATTAAGACTCTGTTTACATCTCCCCCTTCTCCACTCTCTCCCTCACCTTCAATTGGTACAAGAACTCAGTATTTGCCTTCCTGTTGTTTTACTTGTGGATGTAAGTATGAAAAGGCTGATCTGAGCCAGTCTCGATGAATGGAAGGTCTTATAACATTCCAGAAAGGATGATGGGATCTGTCTCCAGAAAAAGGAACCAAGCCTGCATGTTTATTTAGGGTCTTTTTTCATTTGCACAAATGGATATCTTTTTTTCTGCCACATGTGAGTTTTCTATTTTCATCTCATCCCCTGCCTATGTGTGAGACAATCTTAGGTTTAGCCTGACACCATCTAAGGACAGCTTTAGGGTCTATTAAATCTGTCAGCCCCCAACTTGGACGTAAGTCAGATGATAGCAATGACTTTAAAGAGACAATGGAGGCAGGACAGGGAGGGACAGAAAATTTCCTCCTGGTATAGTTCCAGCAATATCAAAGTGCTCTCCAACTAGAGTCAAAACATGGCTGGAGGATGAGGACAGGCAAACTGCTAAGTCATCCCCATCTTTTAATGCAACTAGCATCGTACCGCATAAAAGTTTGCAGTTTTCTTTTATCCATGCAAATGAACTGGCAGGCCTAGTTTTACCCACTATTTCAGTTTTTCAGAGTAGCTCACAATTACAGCCTGGTTTAGGAATCATGGCAGGAACTTAAGGAGCTGATGTGACATAATTCCTAAAGAGACTGAGTTAGGAATTGGGAAGTTATCTCAGAACCATTGTACCATATCTTTCAAAAATCCTCAAACACTGTGGAAGTACCTGGGGATCGGAAAAAAGCTGATGTAGTTCCCATCTTCAAGAAAGGAAAACCAAAAACAGACCCAGGAAACTATAGACCAATCAGTCAAACATCAATACCTGAGAAGATTCAGGGAAAGATAATCAAAAAACAGACCTGCAAACATCTAGAAGCAAATAAAGTTATAACTAGTAGCCAGCATAGGTTTGTTAAAAACACTTCATACCAAGCCAATCTTATCTCACTCTTTGATAAAGTCACTAAATTAGTAGACCAGTGAAATGCTGTGAACATAGTATACTTAGATTTCAGTAAGGCATTTGACTAGGTAGACCGCAACCTACTTCATGATAAGCTAGAAAATTGTGGAATAGACAACATCACCAGATGAATTTGGAGATAGCTGACAAATGAGCAGTCCTTAATGGTACTACATCCACATGGAGAGAAGTAAGCAGTGAGGTATCACAAGGCTCCGCCCAGTACTTTTCAATATCTTCATAAATGACTTAGATGAGGAAATAGAAGGGGAACTCATCAAATTTCCAAATGACACTAAACTGGCAGGAATAGCCAACACTCCAAAAGACAAGTTCAAGATCCAAAAAGACCTTGACAAACTTGAACAATGCACCCTATCCAACAAAATGAATTTCAATGTGGAGAAAAGCAAAGTTTTACATTTAGGCAGAAAAAAGCAAAGCTATAAATACAGATTAGGTGAGACCTGGGTCAAAAACAGTAACTGTGAGAGGGACCTTGGAGTCTTAGTGGATGATCACTTGAATATGAGCCAGCAGTGTGCAGCAGCACCAAAAAAGCTAATACAATCCTGTGTTGTATAAAGAGAGGCATAGAATCAAGATCATGTAAAGTATTAGTACCTTATCTGAAATAGTATAGGTCAGTGATGGCTAACCTTTTTGCCGTCGTGTGCCAAAAGCGGGGGGAGAGTAGGGGGGCCTGCCCACACCAGAGGTGGGTTTTAAACATTTTTTACTACTGGTTCTGTGGGCATGGCTTATTTTGTGGGAGTGGCTTGGTGGGGGTAATGTGACTGGGTAGCGGTGGCCAACTTTTTTTCTTTTTTTTACTTTAAAAGCATTTTTTCTACAACCTTAAGAGGTTGCAGAAAAAAATGCTTTTAGAAGCCTCTGACGATCAGGCAACTCAGCTGAGATCGCCAGAGGCTTTTAAAGGCATTTTTTTTCCCTACAGCCCCTTCAGCTGAAGAGGTTATAGAAAAAATGCTTTTAAAAACCTCTAATGATCCCAGCTGAGGCCCAGCTGAGCCGAAGAGTTGTAGAAAAAATGCTTTTAAAAGTAAAAAAAAAACCTTTGATGAGGTGGGTGGGGTAAGCAAGTGGTGACTGGGCCGGGGACCAATTCGGGGGCGTGGCCAGCCAATGTTATTACCGGTTCTCCGAACTACTAAAATTTTTTACTATCAGTTCTTGCGAACCAGTACAAACTGGAAGCGACCCACTACTGGCCCACACCCATAATGCAATGCCCCCACATGACCCCCTGCACTACTCCTGCCCACCCGTGCATGTGCGTGTGACCCCCCACAGCCCATTTGGGCCTGGCAAGCCTCCCTGAAGCCTCCTAAGATCAAAAATGGGCCGCAGGGGGAGCGCCACACCCCCCCCATGGCCCATTTTGGTGTGGGAGAGTGCACCGCTCCCCCGTGCTTCCACCACCACCATGCATGTGTGTGAGACCCTACCCCACCCCCGCACATGTGCATTAGACTTTCACGCATGAGTGCATGTCTCCCACATGTGCCCCACCCCCACACCAGAGACCCAAAAATCAGCTGGCCGGTGGAAGGCACGCGCGCATGTGCGGTGGAGCTGAGCTGGGTGACGGCTTGTGTGCCCACAGAGAGGGTTCCACATGACATCTGTGGCACATCTGCCATAGGTTCACCATCATGGCTATAGGTCTAGTCCTGCAGGAGGCTGGACTAGAAGACTTCCAAGGTCCCTTCCAGCTCATTCATTCTAAATCCCAGTTTTAATCTTGCCTCTGCCATGAACTCATTTGATGATGATAAGTGACTCAGTTTCTCCCTTCTCCCATGTGCCTGGGGAAATGATAAGGACAAAAGAAAAAAGCAAGTGAAGGGCACCAAACATTTGAAAAACTAAGCCAGGGTAAGAACTGATCTTATTTCTTCCTCACTTATTCAGCAGTGAATCAGGAGGAAAAAAAGAGCCTTTTGTCCAGTCCTTTGCTTGTCTGCCAATAGCAGCCCTTGGCGAATGAGAGTTTTGATGGACAAAAAGACCGAGGAACATTGGGGAAGGGAGAAACTGTAACAGCATTTCAACGCAGCTCGAACACTGATGGAATGGATGTGGAGAAAGGCAGTATCCTCTTCCATATAGAAACCATCAGGCGAAGAGGAAATGCTGCAAGCAAATTCCTACTCTCAACAAACATTCACAAAAGAGAATCTTTCAGAAAGGGAAGTAGGTGTCTCTGATCAAACTGATTTAGACATACAGAAATCAGGAGTGTGCCAAAAGGAAAATTTTCCTGTCTCTGTTTCCAGTTGCCAGTTTTATGCAATGCCTTTGCAGAGCTTCGCAGATGACACTGCACCACACTGTAATGTATGTCTTGTATGTATACATACTGTTGTGACTCCGACCCCTGAGGCCGACTTATCGGAGGGAGAAGGCTCCGAACGTGAAGGAGAGGAGTTGGCCAGGCCTCCCTCTCCAGGACCCTCCTCTCTGGCAATGCCTCAGGTGTCTCCTGAAGGAGAAGAGATTGGCCAGGAGCCAGGTATCTCCTCGCAGTCGGATAGTGACGGAGATAAGTCTTGGCTGGATCAACGCCAGCGTTGGAGAGACAAGCGCATGCAGCAGAAAAGGAGGCATGCCAGAGATTAAGCTGAGTCACTGGACCACACTCCACAAGGGATAAAAGGGGGTGAGGTGGCCATTCAGACTCTGTGATGGACAAAACTAACTACTATCGAGTCACATTGTATCTTTGAAACAACGTTATCTGCCTTGGATTTAATACGGACTCGACTTGACAATTCTTGAACTGTATGTATCTTGTTTGGGTTTATCTGTCGGAGGAACAACCCCTCCCTCTATGAGTAAAGTTCTTGGCAAGCAGCTACTGGGTTGCTGCCAATCCTCTTGTCAAAGAATTTGTTGTCTGCCAGTTTTATTTAACCCCTGGCTATCTGTTTGTGTGCGTGTGTGAGACGGGGACAGAACACATACATAAATACACATTTCTGTAGAGAATACTTGCAAACTGGTTGTGTTACTCATGAATGAAGGCAAAGATATGTGTCGCAGGATAACAGTGCAGGATCCAATCTGGATTGATTATTGGGATCAGAGGTTTAGTCTTCTGAGCTTTCAGACTCGTGCTGGAGCCCATCCTTGGGGAATTTCTCTCTGGCAGGTTATGTGGTCCTCTGATTGTATTATTATCTACAGCCAGATACAATGGATATTAATGATTCTGTAACCCATTCCCTTATACTGCTACCAGCATATTGAAATTCATGCGGCAGTCCAGACCATAACCTTATATATGGAAAAGTTTTACTAGGTTACCGTGTACACCTTCAACACATCATACATTTGCTGGCTATTAAAGCCTATGAACTGGAGGCAAATTTTGTTGGCATGATCTACTGGAAGTGACAATTTTGTTTTTAATACAAAATATTAAATAAGAGTGGCTGTTATAGATGTCTTAATGTAGTTCCTGCAGAAGATTCCTTTTTAAAGTCTGCAGCCCTTTTCTCTCCCACTGATCCCCATTTCTCTTTCTCCTCACCAGTTGCTATTTTTTTTCCAATCGTTGACCACTCACAAAACGCTGCACAGTGGCTGTTTCAATTTTCTGACTGTTATAGGAGAACATCAAATAACTCAGGCTATGAAAAGAATGTTTGATATTTTTAACAAATGTCATGAGAAGGGATTTGCTGGAGATAAAGCGCAGCTGCTTCTGGCAGTATAATCGAGCTGATCTTGCATCTACCCAAAAGGTATTTTTTTCAGAAAAACAATAGAATTTAAGGGGTTGTATATAACTGTGTGTGTGTTGTTTTCCTTTCGGGAACTCTAGATTTGTTTTTTAGACAAAAGCCCGATTCCCAAGTCAGTTAAAACAATGGATTTTAAACTGACGTACAATAGTCTAATCATAAACGCATTACATGGCTCTTTGATTTCAGTGACACTCATTTTCAAATCATATTGGATTAAAGCTGCTTTTTTTTTCTTCAGTATTCTACATTCGAGGGACTTTTAGGTTTCTAGAGAATCTGGAGAGATAAACAGTCCAAGCATCAGTCAAGTCTCTTGAGCCTCATAATTACTTAGGTGATTTTAGAGCACATCCCAATTTATCCGCAGGCCTCTTTATCCTTTTGCAGAGAGTAAATCAATAGCCATATAAAAATTCTTCTTCAAAGAAGCTTGGGTGTGGGTTTCCTTGCTGCTAAGTCCTTGGTGATAAGGATCCAGGAACCACAGAGCTGCTTGAAACACAGTTGGAAATGACTAGATTAGGATGTTATTTAAATGGATTTTAAAGTGTAGGGAAAAGTGCAACCTCATATTTGACTAAGGAACTTTGGCTTAATATTCTGAAAGATGATGGGGTCTAGTTCTATGAGTTTCTCCACAGATAGAGGAATTTATAAAACTGTCAGACCGAAACCCCAAAACAACAACAAAATCCAATCAAGTCACACCTAATCGACAGAATCTTCCCAAAATAATATTATAACCTTCTGCTAGATATATTCTGAAAGATTCTAGCATGTGGCTATCCCAAATCTCTTCCTCCCTGCCCCATCCAGCTCAGGCCTGCCCAGTCTGTTATTTGTGCTTCTCTCTTATAGTATGCACTTTGTCCCTGGGAAAACTCTGCTGCCAAAACTCATTTCCACTGCTTCTCCAGGTGCAGATTCCATCACAAGAACTCTCCTTGAGGATCTTAGCTTATGTTGGAAATGATATCAAGTCTCAGCTGGTATTATTAGCTCAATATTGTTATCCATACAAAGATAATTCTAAACAGAAAGTATAGTTTTGGTCCAGCAGTGGGTTTCAATCTCGGTCACTACCAGTTCGCTTGTGGGTGTGCGTGCACACAATGCTTCTGCACATGCGCAGAGATGTCCAGACAGGTGGGCAGAGCCTCCTGAACCGGGGCGAACCGGTAGAAACCCACCACTGATTTGGCAATATATTACAGCTCCTTGTACTCAAACAAAAGCTTTATAAGGCAAAAGTCATAATTTAGCACCTTTAACACTATTTTTTAAAAAAAAAATCAGTTCAATAACAGTGATGTCAATACAATAAGCAGCTCAGAAAGTTTTGAAAGGTTCCTTTTTTAAAAAAAAATATCCTGAATTGCTGCCAAATCAATCTGAATAGGATTCTTGACTATTTGACATTCCCCAAAATAGAGAATGCCATCTTGTCTTTGTTCCCCTTTCTGAAAAGTAAAGATAGTGCCTGGGAACCAATGCTACCAATATCTTTTCCTGCCAGGAGGCTAATTCAAAATCTGTAATCCCCCAAGAGGTTGCCTGGTTTGCTATTAGAATCATCTTCATTGTTCATCCTTTCAAGAGAACCCAAGAACCTAGATAGACTTTTCCTGTCTTGGAGAAAGCTGTTATCTTAGCCTAGCTTCTTTTTCCTTTTTTTTTTCTTTTCCTCCTTATTTTGATACAAAAATATATGGTAGCTATGTATTTATTTTTATTTTATTTATTTATTTTTATACTGACCTTCTCCCGCAGGACTCAGGGCGGTGCACAGCCAAAATAAAACATAGTATACAAAATTTAAAAACAATTTAAAAACAATTAAATAATTTTGGCCCAAATAATTTAAAACAACCCAGATTAAAACCGAATCAATTAAAACTGAGAGGATGGGATCAAGCCAGCCCGGCTAGATGGAATAAGTGTGTTTTCAGGGCCCGACGAAAAGTCCGGAGGTCTGATATCATGTGTATCTCAGGGGGTAGGTCATTCCAGAGGGCTGGTGCCACCACAGAGAAGGCTCTCCCCCTGGGGGTCGCCAGCCGGTACTGTCTGGCCAATGGCACCCTGAGGAGGCCCTCTCTGTGCGAGTGAACCGGCCGGTGGGAGGCTATTGGCGGCAGAAGGCAGTCTCGCAAATACCCCGGCCCTAAGCCATGGAGCGTTTTAAAGGTGATCACCAACACCTTGAAGCGCACCCGGAAGACCACAGGAAGCCAGTGCAGCTTGCGCAGGAGAGGTGTCACATGGGAGCGCCCCGTCGCTCCCATAATCCCCCGCGCAGCCGCATTCTGGACCAACTGCAGCCTCCGGGTGCACCCCAAGGGGAGCCCCATGTAGAGAGCATTGCAGTAGTCCAGGCGGGAAGTGACGAGTGCTTGAGTGACCATGCGTAGGGAGTCCTGATCCAGAAAGGGACGCAACTGGCATATCAGGCGAACCTGATAGAAAGCCCTCCTGGCCACGGCCGTCATATGCTCTTCTAAAGACAGCCGTGCATCCAGGAGGACGCCTAAATTGTGAGCCCTCTCCGTGGGGGCCAATGATTCACCCCCAATAGCCAGCGATGGCACCAGCTGGCTATATCGGGATATAGCACACAGCCACTCGGTCTTGGAAGGGTTGAGTCAAAGCCTGTTTCTCCCCATCCAGGCCCGCACGGCCTCCAGGCCCTGGGACATCACTTCAAGGGCATTGTTGGGGTGGCCTGGGGTGGAGATGTACAGCTGAGTGTCGTCAGCATACTGATGGAACTCCACCCCAAAGCCATGGATGATCTCACCCAGCGGCTTCACATAAATGTTGAACAGAAGGGGCGAGAGGACCGACCCTTGTGGCACCCCACATACAAGGGGCCTCGGGGTCGACTGCTGCCCCCCTGTCAACACAGATTGCGACCGGTCAAAGAGGTAGGAGGAGAACCACTGCAGAACGGTGCCCCCCACCCCCAGCCCCTTCAACTGGTGCAACATGATACCATGGTCGATGGTATCAAAAGCCGCTGAGAGATCTAACAGGACCAGGATAGAGGAGCAACCCCTATCCCGAGCCCTCCAGAGATCATCCACGAACACGACCAATGCCGTTTCCGTGCTGTGCCCAGGCTGGAAGCCGGACTGGAGCGGGTCCAGATAGACAGCTTCATCCAGGTACTGGGGAAGCTGCCACGCCACCACACTCTCAACAACCTTCGCAACAAAGCGAAGGTTGGAGACTGGATGATAATTAGCCAAAACAGCCAGATCCAGAGAGGGCTTCTTGAGGAGGGGCCTCACCACCGCTTCTTTCAAAGCGGCCGGGAGGACACCCTCACTCAGAGAGGCGTTAACAATCCTCTGGAGCCAGCCTCGTGTAAGCTCCTGGGAAGCCAGTACCAACCAGGAGGGACACGGGTCCAATAAACATGTGGTCACGTTCAGCTGTCCCAGGATCCTGGGTAATAAGTATGGAAGAGGAACAGGACCCTGAGGGGAATTTTATCCAAATAAAAAACTCACAGAGGTTCGATTGTATTTTGGTCCCTTGCCCTCCCTGTTTATAGATGCCAATAGTGGATATTCCAGTTCCTAAGATGTATACGGCCTGCATCCTTGAGGGTTAAAAAAGCCAGTTTGGTACAGTGGTTAAGATGCTGGGCTGGTAAAACTCAATAAAGACTCATTGGTTTATGTTGGGCCAACAACACTCACAAGGTACAGAGGACATTAAAACAGGAAGTTCTTGGGGGGGAGGGGAAGCTGTATATAAATGAAAAATATCTAAGAGATAATATATGACTTTGTATATGTTATGCCCTGCCATAGCCGCATTCTCAGGCCCACTTTAGCCTTTCTCTCCAGTGCAAAAATGCACAACAGGTTTGTAACCATATTCCCCTGCATATATTTGCGCACTTCCTTGCATCCAAGGGACTCTGATTAGGCAAGTAAGATGGGAAATGCACAGAGTCTTATCAATACAATCAGCAGATACACTTATATACTTCTTGCAGGGGAATGCTTTACCATGGAAACGTTTGCCGACCTTCAAGATTTCTAGCACGATTAGATTGAATCTTTTGGACACCCTCTCTTCCCCATTATACTTTAATCCCCATACGCATGCCAGGAAGCTTGGCCTGTTTTATTATCTGTCATTCCATTTCCCCGTCTTGCTTTTCCCATTTCAGGATGTGGCATTTAATTTCTTTTCAAACTTTCCTACAGGTTCTGGCCTTTTTTCATACCCCTCAGTTCATGCCCTGTGTATTCTTGCCTGCTAAGGTTATTTCTGACACCACATATTTTTACAGAAGTTAATTTAATCAAATGCAATGATGCCAAAAATCACTCTTGCACATAATTATTTTGCATACTATGCCAATTCAGGGTTGAATTGCTAGGTTCTCAGACCCCCCCCCCACCTTAAATTGATTGTTTGCTTGTAGACATTTCATTGCCAGGCTTGGTAACATCATCAGTGAAAGGGAATATGGTCTTCTGCCTGTTTATATATAGTAGCTGGGTCTTGCAAGCCTCTTGGTGGCGGAGTATTCTCCTTGATAGTTCGTTTATTTCTTCCTAGAACCAGAAAGATAAAATTGGTGGGACAAGGCAGACCTATTGTTATTTTTCAGTATTCTGTTGAAAAGTCTTATTTTGTTCTGTTGAAAAACCTTATGCATTGTGTTCTCTTTTTACCTGTCTCTCCATAGTTTTCTTTATGTTCTTAGATTAATAACTGCTATACATAGAGCGCAGCCTCATGTAATTTGATACAGCTGGCCTGTTTCTTTTTCACAACCTTTCTTTGTAGTCTTTATTGAACTAAAATATCTTTTTTTAAAAAAAATTATGGCAGTATACAAGTAACACCAAGCACTCTACAACCATTTGAATAACTCTAGTTAGAATTGATGGGGCTATTTATTTAAAACTTAGTCCTAGAGCAAATGGGAGTCAATGTTCTGACCCATCCTGATTTCAAGTGATGGTGGCCAACTTTCATGTGTAGGAAAAGAATAGGCAGAGCCTGGGAGTGCAGTCCAGGAGAGGGATCAGCCTGGAATCTGTCACAAGTGGTGTAAGTCCAGCTCTCCTTGAATTCTGTTGACTCTTCTCTAACCCCAATTTAGTGTTGTCCATTAGTTGACTAGATTCTTATGTATAGGTATGAACAATAAATCTTCTTAACTGGAACTTAACATGTAATCCTGGTTGTTCACGCCTGACACAAATATATACAAATCAAGCAGGGGGTGGGTAACATGATGGAGATCTGACAGACTCCTCTTGTGATTTGTGACAGGGACACATGATTGTCCCTGACCAGCACTCTTGGGCACTTGCTGAAAACTTGTATTTTACCCAGGACTTCCCAGTATAAATTGTGGAAGAATACTTTCCTTTCCCACCTCACCTTCCATTCCATTTCATGTTGTTTTATATATTATTTCAATGTGCTATTTTAATAGGGAGATTACTTTTTGCTTTTATTATAAATTGCGTCAAGATACTTCTGCACAAGGAACAACATGGAATATTTGCTTTGGAAGAATGCTCTTTTTCTATACTGTTTCTGTGGAAGAAGAGAGGAAACTATCTATGGATTAGTGTATGTGTGTTTATGAGAGAGGGAGAAAGAGAGAGAGAGAGAGAGAGAATATTTAGTATATGCCAATGGGGATCAATTAAGGTTTTAAATTGGATACCTTATTTTAGAGTCAATTAACTTCAATTAGTTATTAATTCATTCAGTATATTTATATGTATAACCCCCTGCCCGTGGGTTCCTACCGGTTCAGCCCGGTTCTGCCAAGTCAGTAGCGGTGACAATATGATGTCACCGAATCGGTTCTCTTTGTTCGGGAGCTGGGCCCTTCCCCCCCCTGTGTTATTCTTACCTTTTATTTGGCTCCACCCCCAATCTATTCGCTGCCTCCCAGCTGATCGGCTAGAAAGAAAAAAAACTGTTTAAATTTTTGCCGCAGGGCTTCAAAAGGACGCCCTACAGCTGATCAGTGTTAAAAGGCAGTATGGTGGTAGACCAGTGTGCTCAAAAACAAATGGGTAGACCAGTGCCTCCAAAAACAAATAGGTAGACCAGTACAGTTCTGCAAGCAGTTAAAAGCCTGGTAGACCAGTACCTCTGCTAAATCCTAAAGAATTGTTACATGACCATCAAACCACGCCCACAAAATAAGCCACACCCACGGAACCAGTAGTAAAAAAAATTAGAACCCACCTCTGGTTTCACTTCTGAATATTTCTCAGGAATATATAAAAATGCCAGAGACCTTGTCTTGGACCCTCAACATGCAGTACATTTGTTTTATCACAACTCTTCCCATTAAAGGTGAATCTTCCTTGAATTGGTTTAGTGCTGATGTACAGATAGTCCTTGACCTATGACCTCAGTTGTACACAGCCCAAAATTTCTCTTGCTGAGTGAGACAGTTGTTAAGTGAATTTTGCCCCACTTTACAACCTTTCTTGCCACAGTTGTTAAGTAAATAACTACAGTTATTAAGTTAGTAACAGGATCATTAAGTGGATGTGGCTTCCTCATTGACTTTGCTCATCAGGTGTCGCAAAAGGTGAACTCATGACCCCCGGACATTGCAACTGTCGTAAATATGGCCTGTTTTAAGATATTGTGGAAATAGATCCTTAAATTATTCAGAGAACACTAGACTGAATATTAACCTAGGAGTTTTCAAATGGCTGATGCTACAGAGAGAATTGCTAACCAAAAGCTTCTACTTTTTTTTTTTAACAGAGCTGGAATATTTCTATGCTTATAAAGTCTAGTGGAAGAGGTTTAATCAGATAAAAAAAGTGTTCTTGGCTTATTTCAGTGGTATGGCATTGGGGTAGTGAGAAGTTCTGTAATTTCAAAAGGCTTTAAAACAATTTGGTAGCATAAGAAATGTACAATTTATTTCCTTCTTTGCATAATGCATATCTTAAAAGAGCCTTGGTAGTACAGGGGTTTAAGGCACCCTGTTATTAAGCTGGTTATCAAGATCAGCTGCCTGCAATTACTGCAGGGTTCGAATCTCGCCAAGGCTCAAGGTTGACTCAGCCTTCCATCCTTTCTAAGGTAGGTAAATTGAGGACCCAGATTGTGGGGGCAATAAGCTGACTTTGTATAAATATACAAAAGGATGAAGGCTATTGCTTAACGCCTTGTAAGCCGCCCTGAGTCTCCGGAGAAGGGCGGCATATAAATTAAATTAAAAAAAAAAATCAGATGTGCCATTTTAATGTTTTAAAGTAATTGTTTGTTCTTTACTGGCCACAACACTTCTAAATAAGAGTATACTCAAATCTTGTTAGTTATTCTTGAAAGTATTGTGTGGGCTTGCATTCTGTTTTAATGAGAAGAGATGGAATTATCCTTCAGGTTTGCTGGTTTAACTTTATTCACAGTCTCTTGGAAGTTTGGATCTAGAGTATCTCCTGGAAAGAAAAATGCAAGAAATACTAAGAAGGACATTCTGCTAATGAAAAGAGAGAAAAGCCTGAAAGGAGTTGGAACTGGATGTCTTTGGCTTTAAACAAAATGTTGAGTTGAAAAACGAAGGAACAAAATGTGTTTAGTTTGAAAAGAATTGAATGAATGGTTGACCTGAATGGTTGTATAATCCCCCCACCTTGCCCCCTCAAAAAAAGTCATGACCTAGAATATAGAACACAGAATAATGATCTTTAGGAAATCAGAGTCTAGTTAAATATTAGGGAAACTAATAATAAGCATACGGAAAATGAAACCCATTACCTAGAGCTGGGGTGTCAAACTGGTGGCCCGTGGGCCAGATGCATCACGCACAGGCCACGCCCACCCTAGCTCCACAAAGGAAAAAACAGCATATGTCACATGATGTCACATGACGCTATCAACTTTGACACCCGTGATCTAAAGAGTTCATAGTTTCCCTTTCATTGGACAGGAGAGACTAGAGAGAGTTGTGGTAGATGCTTTGACCTGATGACTTAAACAGATCCTTCCAGTTCTATGATTCTAATGTGATATAGGAAACAACTTTTATTCAAATCAGTCAACATAGCCGAATATTGCCCACATCAAATTTCCAAGGTTTCACTGATTTTAGCTGGAGTTGTCAGCCTTAAAAATCAAAATAGATAAGCTGGGCATAATGTAGAATGATGGTTTTTTTTCTGTATACTTTCATTTTAAGGCAAGAAATCATTCAAAATTCAAAATTGTCTTCTTATGCTAAATATGGTGACAAAAACGTATGTATCTGTATAGATAGTGAGTATAAGTGTTCTGATTAGCTCCCAATTCCCACCCACTCACACTTCCTTGGGTTCCTCCCTTCCCCCCCCCCCGGGCAGGTGGTCATAAATCGGATGTAGTGTCATATTTATCCATCCATTACAGCTCCTAAGAATGCTGGTGGGTTCCTGTAGGGCCAAAACATTCTGGGGAAATAAAGTTGATACAGATGTTGGTATGTCCCAAAGGTGCTTTTTCAGGAGGAAACTGGACTTTCTTGTTTTTTCTTTTGAAGATGTTTGGCTTCTCATCCAAGAAGCTGCTGGATGAGAAGTGAAATGTCTTCAAAAGAAAACACAAGGAAGTCAAGTTGACTCCCGAAAAAGCACCTTTGGGACAACCATGACCTGGATGACTGAGAATTTCTACAAACAGATGCTGGTATGTTGCTTTATACTATACCAT